>NC_091245.1:41782500-42407500 GCF_042477335.2 Ovis canadensis
CCATAGCCAGGTATAGGAGGCAAGTAAATTAAAAGTAGTGAGGTAGGTAAATTGGAAGTACCAAATCAGGCAAACCGAAAGGAGCAAGAAACAAATAATCATTTCAAAAGAAAAAGAGAGATAAAAGAATTATAAAAATTAGAGTCCCCAGAAATACCGAAGTCTGGGACCATTAAGTAAAGGGGAAAAGTAGTCTTGAATAGATGACTAGGCTTCAAGAACATCATTGGGTTATAATCTAGTATTGCAATGGATGTACAGAACGATCATTAACTCTTGTGTTGGACCTATGTGTGTTTACCTGTTTAGTTTTATTGCGATTTTCCTTTGGAAATCTATCATTCCCAAGTTGTACTCAGTTCCAGTGGAACCATCACTGAAGTGTCCTCTCCTCTCCTGGATAAGATTGAGCATATGTTCCAAGCCAGGTCAGTTGACTTGTTTTCTTGCAGGAATTTGGGGGTTGAGCAGAGTGATTCAAAGTTAGGAGAACTGTTTTATCCAGTGGTGGTACCCTGAATAGATGGTCCGTTCGTCCGTTCCACGTGGACCCCAGCTTCCTTTGAACTGCAGAGTCCCTAACTCTTCAAGGTTGGTCTTCCAGTTTCCCTTTAACGTGGGGGTACTAACCTAAAACACTCCAATAAAGTACTTTTCTTGCTTAAGTTAGCCAAAGGTATTTTGTTTGCTGCTCACAGTGTGTGATCTGTTACTGACTCAGATTCATTAAAGGAAAAGCTCAATTTTGTTCTATATGCCACAGTATTTGTAATAAAAATTTAATAATTTCCATATAACTTTGTTAAAATAAAATTTAAACATTTTAGCATTAAAGGAATATTTTAATTCTAAAAAATTTACTAATTTCCTAACCATGTCAGATAAATGGTTTTTATTTCAGACAGATCCAATGAATGATTACATTTTATTTTGATAGCTTGAGTGTATCTTGGTTAATGTCTTTTCTTAGCATGGCTCTGGTTAGCACCTTGTTTAAATGATGACTGATGTCATAGAATGATTTGAGGACACAACTAAATTGGATGCCTTTTAGTTGTGGTCAAAATACTTTGAACACTCTACAAATAATCTGCGTCTCTTTTGTGTCCTGTGCTAAATTCTAGGATAAAGCAGTCAACAAGGTGATGCATTCCCAGCACTTGAACAAACTTGTGGCCTAATAGCCTCTTTTTTTTTTTTCTTTACTTTACAATATTGTATTGGTTTTGCCACACATCAACATGAATCTGCCACGAGTGTACATGTGTTCCCAATCCTGAACACTCCTCCCACCTCCCCACCCCCACACCATCCCTCCGGGTCATCCCAGTGCACCAGCCCCAAGCATCCTGCACCCTGCATTGAATCTAGACTGGTGATTCATTTCTTATATGATATTATACATATTTCAATGCCATTCTCCCAAATCATCCCACCCTCTCCCTCTCCTCTATACAAAATGAAAGGAACAGCTGCCTTTGCTCACGATCAGCTCATTGTCCATGTCTTTGGCTGGGCATTTCTCCCACCTAAAAGTCTAATATCTGACCTTTAATCACATCATTTGGTTTGATCCCTAGGTTGGGAAGATCCCCTGGAGAAAGGAAAGGTTATCCATTCCTGAATTCTGGCATGGAGAATTCCATGGACTGTATAGTCCCTGGGGTCACAATGAGTCAGACACAACTGGACGACTTTCACTAATACCCATCCTTATCCCATTCTTTTTTCAAAGTCTGGGTCAAATAGCTTATTCTCCATTAAGAGTCATACATTAATAACAACTAACACTTATTGAGGAGACTGTCAACCTCTTCATATCATTTATTTGTCACAATGCATTATGAGATATTTATATGACTCTTTAGAACACTATTTTATGGAAGTATTGGAAAGAATTAAAGTAAATAAAATTTAATTAAAAAATATCAAATTCAGTATGCTCAGAATTATTGATACCTTTATTTAGAATTATCTAGAATCTAAAATGTAAGGTGAGAAAAACAATTTTCTATCTGTGCATCAGAATTGTCTTGGAGGGCTTTTAAAAAAGAGAGTTATCTGACATTCTCAAAAATTCGAGTTAAAAAACACGCAAGCACACAGACATAGAATACAGCACACAAAAAAATTTACCCCAAATCCCACCTTGTTTTTAAAAAAAGCATTTATTTATCTATTTATTTGATTGCTTTGGGTCTCAGTTGCAGCATGCAGGATCTGTGTTGCAGAGTGAGGGATCTTTCGTTGGGGATTTCAGAAGTTGCAGAACATGAGCTCTGGAGTGTTTGGGCTCAGTTGCTCTGAGGCATGTGGGATCTTAGTTCCTGGACTAAGGATCAAACCAAAGTTCCCTGAATTGCAAGGTGGATCCTTAACCACTGAACCACCAAGAAAGTCCTCCATCTTCTATTCCCCTCCCCCTCATCTTAATGATAATCATGAAGAGCACTTGTTGTGTTTCCATTAGGTCTTTCTTTTTGTAACTATAACCGTTTAAACATAATTTTGGGATAAATGTTACCTTATCCTTGAGATCTCCCCTGACTTCCTTATTTAAAACTATAACCTACTTTCATTCCCTCTCCATGATGCTTGTTATTTTTTCTATAGAATTTCTCACCTTCTACTTAATGACAATTTAATTCATTTGTTTTTCTCCCCCAAAGTGTCTCATTTCCCACTGTCCCTCTCATCCCTGCCACTAGAATGTCAGCTCCAACAGGGCAGAGAGTTTTGTCTGATTCGTTCATTGCAGTATCTTCAGCCCCTAGAAGAGTGGCTGGCATGGAGACAGGGCTTAATAGTCTTTGTCAAACGATAAATAGATGAATGAGTGAAATTGCCAAATTGTTCTTCAGAAATGCCACGCTATTTCCACTCCTGCAAGAAGAACAAGGCAGTGTCCACAGTAGATATTTTTGTTGGGTAGGACCTTGAGGCCTTGCTGGAATCCTTCCTAGGATCTCTGTGGAGGGTATTAGGAGTCAGGAGCCTTGCAATCCTAAAGCAGCTTGCAGCCCCTGGGAACACTTGGCCAACAGCAGGTGAGGGCAATGCCCTGCAGGAGACTACCTGCCCTCAAACAAGTTCAATAGGAATGTTTTAAAAACATGCCCAGCCAGTTATTGGTTTCTGCATTTGGGCACATAACTTGTCCACGTCAGTTTGGGAGCTTGTTTAGGACTGTGTTCTGGTTCCTTTAGTTTACTTCTTTCTACCACCACCCAGACTGACCAATTTTTGAACTTTGATGAGTTAGAGTACTGCTTTCAGTGCTATTTAGTCATTTCCCACAGCTCTCTACCCCTTTAGAATAGCTTTTAGAGTAACTTGGACCATTTTGGGTAGAGTACATTGGATGACTATTTTCGTGCAACTAAATAAATGGACGGTTCCTTGGTATTAGTAATGTTCAAAACATGCAATCCACATTCATATTATTCAACTGCAGGTTGTTTTGAAGTCATTCTTTAATTACAGAATTTCCAAATCAGGACCTATATCTGAAAATAGATATTTGGAACTCATTACACAAAAGATCATGAAGGGCTTTTTATAAAAATGAAGAGGGGAAGCAAAGTTGAGTGGAAAAGCACCAAGGCTAGGATTCAGGAGATCTGAGTCCCACAGGCGTCTTTGCCCATTATTAGCCCTGCAGATCCCCCTATTTGGTTGGGAAATGAGGTTCATCCTAATTCACAAGCTTTCTTGTGAGGAACTTTATAGTTTCCCACATGCATGCATATTTTATATATGTGAATCACAATGAAAACTGTAAAATTATATTGCATCTAACAGGCTGCACAAATTTTATTAAATACTGGAGAATGATGGTAGCCCAGTAGAGAAAGAGAATTTGAAGGGTGTTAGAGCTCATTTTCTCAAACTGTTTTATATAACACACTACTTTAGTGAGAGGTGTTCAGTCAGTTTTTGCTGACTGCCAACAGTATTTCAGTGCCTTATCCTCCATACACATTTATTTTCATGCTTAAGGTCTGCAGTTCAACAACTGCTGATCTGGACCAGGCTGCAGTGGGTGGTCTATTTCAAAGTTCTGGTCACCAAGAGTTCATTCCAAGCTACTGATTGATTTGGCTCAGTCATACTGGAGAAGTGGCTAACCAGGACAGGTCCTCAAGGCAAATAAAGAAGTGAAAGAGAGAAATTGATCTGTTCAAGAATATCTAAGGTCTCTGTTCTAGTCATATCCTTAACATTGCATTGACCAAAGCAAGTCATATCTCTAAGCCCAACATCAAGATTTGGAAAGTACATTTCACCTATAGTAAATAGAGAGGGAGTGACTCTTTCCTACAGATTAACCCAAACTTTCACAGATGTCCTTTGGAAAAAAATGGAGCATATTTAAAAGAGGTTGGCAATTTCTTAGATATTCTGGACTAAATAAACTTGTTTGTTTTTGCTTTGCATAGTGGATCCTAAATTTATGTGGCCATAACATCTTTCACCTGCACTTCACAAAGCCTATTTATATTTCATGGGCTAGATGTTTGCTGAATGTACTTTGGAAAATGCTGTTCCCAAGTATCAGTATTAGTATCAGTTCAGTCACTCAGTCGTGTCCGATTCTTTGTGATCCCATGGACTGCAGCACGTCAGACTTAAACTATCCATCAGCAACTCCTAGAGATTACTCAAACTCATGTCCATGGAGTTGGTGATGCCATCCAACCATCTTATCCTCTGTTGTCCCCTTCTCCTCCCACCTTCAGTCTTTCCCAGTATCAGGGTCTTTTCCAATGAGTCAGTTCTTCGCATCAAGTGGCCAAAGTATAGGAGTTTCAGCTTCAGCACCAGTCCTTCCAATGAATATTCAGGATTGATTTCCTTTAGCATTGACTGGTTTTATCTCCTTGCAGTCCAAGGGACTCTCAAGAGTCTTCTCCAACACCACAGTTCAAAAGCATCAACTCTTTGGTGCTCAGCTTTCTTTATTGTCCAACTCTCATATCCATACATGGCTACTGGAAAAACCATAGCTTTGACCAGACAGACCTTTGTTGGTAAAGTAATGTCTCTGCTTTTTAATATGCTGTCTAGGTTAGTCATAGCTTTTCTTTCAAGGAGCAAGCGTCTTTTAATTTCATGGCTGCCGTCACCATCTGCAGCCTCCCAAAATAAAGTCTGTCACTGTTTCCATTGTTTCCCCATTTATTTGCAATGTATGCAATTAAATAATTGTCAAGTACATTATCTTTGGATCAGATATTGACTCCTGGTTTTGAAATTATTTCCAGTATCTGGAATTCTTGTGGTAGACAGTAGGTTGCAGTAGAGTTGAGGGTTTTGTTTTTGTTTCAAAACAGAGAATGATTTACTGCAGAGCCATGCACAGAGAGTGGGTAATTTTTGCTCAGAAAAATCCCAAACTCCCTGAAGGGTTTCAGCAAAGCAGTTTTAAAGGCAAAGTGAGGGAGTAGAGTTGAGTTTGACTTTGGGAAGTGAAGATGGCTGTGTAACCTATGCTAACATAATAAAAAAGAAAAGACGTGAACTCTGGTAGGTTAGACCAGAGTGTCACTGACTGTTTTCATGACAGGTTCTGCACAAACCTAGTAAAAAAGAATACTCTGCCATCATGCGGTTAGGTCCCGGTTTAGATAATGCAGAGGATAAAGCCTCATCTTGGTAGGAGACACTACAAATGTGTGATTTGTAAGACTTATTTTTAACCTCTTTCCATTCCCAAATATTTTGCACACCTATTCAATGATGCCTGAGATCTCCAGCCAGGTGGCTCAGTGGTAAAGAATCCACCTGCCAATGTAGGAGACGCAGGAGACATGGACTTGCTCCCTGGGTTGGGAAGCTTCCCTGGAGGAGGAAATGGTGAACCACCAGTATTCTTGCCTGGGAAATTCTGTGGACAGAGGAGCCTGGCGGGCTGCAGTGCATACAGTCATGGAGAGTTGGGCATGATTTAGTGACTGAGCACACAGACACGAGGTTCTTTCACCAGGAAACAGTGCTCTGCATTGTATAGTGAGCAATAAAAAGTTGATTTATTAGTATGATTAAAACAGTCATACAATATACAAAAGTATAGTCAATGAATTAATTGGTACAGGGATTAGCTCAATTTGGATAAGAGTAGCATATTGATATGGAGAAGGCAATGGCACCCCACTCCAGTACTCTTGCCTGGAAAATCCCATGGGCGGAGGAGCCTGGTAGGCTGCAATCCATGGAGTCGCTAAGAGTCAGACACAACTGAGTGACTTCACTTTCTCTTTTCACCTTCATGCACTGGAGAAGGAAATGGCAACCCACTCCAGTATTCTTGCCTGGAGAATCCCAGGGACGGGGGAGCCTGGTGGGCTGCCGTCTATGGGGTCTCACAGAGTCGGACACAACTGAAGCGACGCAGCAGCAGCAGCAGCATATTGATAAGAAAATGGACCCAGGAACCTGAACTTAGAGAGGTGGCATGGAGTAAGTGTTTAGATGCCCCTGAAATTACTAAGTTGAAACCCTATGATGCCCCTGATGTGACGGTATGATGGGGTGGAGGCTTAGGTAGGTAATTAGTATTTGCTGAGATAATGAGTGTAGAACCTTAGTGAATGGGCTTAGTGTCCTTTTAAGAGTCCTGAGAGAGCTTGAATCTCTGCTGTTTTCCATGTAAGGATACATGGAGAAGTTGGTCATCTATCATCCAGAAGGCCCTTACCAGAACCTGACTTTGCTACACCTGATCCCATGCTTCCAGCCTCCAGAACTGTGAGAAATAAATTTTTATTGTTTAAAAGCCACCCACTTTATGCTATTTTGTTACAGTGCCCCAAGCTGACTAAGACAGAGGGGAAAAAACCTCAGACGGGCATAAGAAAAAAGAAACACACACTGCAAAGGCAACATGTTTGCAGGGCCAGTTGAAGACAAATAGAACTTTGTAATAAGGTGCTTGTCCCAGGCCCCGGTCTGTTTCATGGGATTTAAAGACTTATGTTTGTTTAATACTGACTTCTTTTAAAGTCTCTCCATTTCCAGAGGATGTATGATACCGAGTGTTGCTATAGCTTGACAGGACCTTAGTATGTTGGAATAGGCAGGATTTTTGAAGATACTGTATCCCAACACCATATTTTTACAAGTGAGAAAATTAAGGCGCAGAGAAGGAAATAAAGTTCAAAACAATAAGGCACAAATTTCTACTTATAAGATAAATTTAAGTACTAGGGATGTAATGCACAACATGACAAATATAAGTATATGTTTGTAATTAAGTATAATAACTGTAGACAAATTATCTTTCAGATATATAGCTTTCAAAATAATTCTACAAATAAAACTAATAGAATAAAATATACTAACAAGAAAAAGAAATATAAGAATTAGAAGGAAAGGTGAAATTCTAATTATGAGGAACTTATAACCATTTGTATAGAATACAAATTCATTACTAAAATTGACTACAAGTTTAGATAAGTTTGGCAAAAATTAATATTTAACAATCTATTGTATTTTTGTACAATGGCAACAAAAAGTTAGAAAACGGGCTGAAATTAAGAGGTACAATTCTATCTCCAATAGCAATTTTATACACAAACCCACACCTGGGAACTATATTTTAAACAACTACTTACAACATTTAATTCCTTTATAAAAAAATTGATACAATATTATTTGTCTCATAAAATCACACTGACACCAACTGTTACGGCAAATGTTGTATGTAATGCAGTATGTTATATTAATGTGTGGGGCTTCCCAGGTGGCTCAGTGGTAAAGAATCCGCTTGCCAGTGCAGGAGACATAGGACATGCGGGTTTGCTCCCAGGGTCAAGAAGATCCCCTGGAGGAGGAAATGACAACCCATTCTGGTATTCTTGCCTGGGAAATCCCATGGACAAAGGAGCCTGGTGGGTTACAGTCCTTGGGGTTGCAAGAGTTGGACAGGATTGAACAATTGCGCATACATATTAATATGTAACTTCATCATACACACACACACACACACCAGGCCAGGCCTCCCTGTCCATCACCAAATCCCGGAGTCTACCCAAACTCACATCCATTGAGTCGGTGATGCCATCCAACCATCTCATCCTCTGTCATCCCCTTCTCCTCCTGCCTTCAATCTTTCCCAGCATCAGGGTCTTTTTAAATGAGTCACTTCTTCACATCAGGTGGCCAAAGTATTGGAGTTTCAGCTTCAACATCAGTCCTTCCAATGAACACTCAGTACTGATCTCCTTTAGGATGGACTGGTTGGATCTCCGCAAGGAGTTCAAGGGACTCTCAAGAATCGTTTCCAACACCACAGTTCAAAAGCATCAATACTTCTGCACTCAGCTTTCTTTATAGTCCAACTCTCACATCCATACATGACTACTGGAAAAACCATAGCCTTGAGCAGATGGATCATTTTTGGCAAAGTAATGTCTCTGCTTTTTAATATGCTGTCTAGGTTAGTCATAACTTTCTGCAGTCGTGAGGTCTCAGAGTCGGACATGAATGAGTGACTGAACTGAACTTAACTGATACATATCATTCATACATATTTTCAAATGTATTTGTGTGTGTGTGTATCTGGCCATTAATTGCATGATTGGTGTTCAGAATACACACTATTTCTACAAATCAATGAGAGAAAGACAAAAACTGTGAAATGTAGTCAAATTCTTTGGGAATGCAAATTAAAACAACAATGAGGTCCTAGTTCGGTCTCAAGCTTGGTGTTAAAGATGCCAGGCAGAGAGGATACACTTGAGGTGGAGCTGTATTTGTTAGTTAGAATACAGAATCAGTTGGAATACTAATTACTAATTAGTAGTTTGTTGAGTTTAAACTCTTGGTTTAAAACTCCTTGGATTGGATTCCAGTTCTGTCACTCCGCATCTGACTTTGAACAATTTACTTAACTCCTAATTCTCAAAGTTCTTATCTATAAAACAGAGAAAAGCAATGAGAAAATGTAGGCAAAGTAGTCAGTACATTGTCTGGCACATAGAAAGAACACTGACAGCATGTTCACTGTTGCATAAATTTTGTAACTAGAGTATTTTGAGTGCTTACTATGGGCCAGGCATCGAACTGGGCTAAGTGCCATAGATGTATTATCTTTTTTAATCATCTGTGTTGTGATTATATCCATTTTACAAATGAGAGAATAGGCATGGAATAGAGATGAGGAAACCAGGACTCAGACTCACATCTGGTGGAATTGAAGTCTGCATGTAAAAGTCTCGGATTTAGTGCCTCCCACTGTTGCCAGAGGAGAGCACTGCACCTTAGGGGGACATAGATGGTCTACGAGGTTGCTTACATAAATCCTTTATTGCCATTGCAGGTGCGTGCGCACACACACACACACACACACAGCCTATTTCCCTTTCTGGTTAGAAATTGCGTCATTTTGCGTGTTTTCTGAAGAATAGATTAGTGACAATAGATCCTATAGTGCTTCTATTACCAGTCTGTACAGTCAGCCTACAATATTACTCATAAAAATGTTCTTTTGGAGCCACTGTGGGTCGCTGAGCATATCTGTAATTCTGTCTGTACAGAGAGTACCTCGGAGAGGAATGAGGATAGGGAACAACATAATTAAGCCTGTTGGGAAGCCCTCTCTATGAGATAAACTGGAGGTTCGGATGTGGGTATTATGATTTTGAACTCTGCTCCCTGATGCTCTATTTTGGAATCTCAGAGTTGTAAAGGACCTTAGCCAGCATCTTGCTTCAACTTTTCTCCTCTGCCAGAATCGCTCTGACAGTATTCCTGATAGTTATTGCCACTTGTGAGAGTTGGGGAGGGAGGTGCAATCACATGCATTTTTCATTTCAGTTTTTGACCTCCACTAACAGTTATTTTGTTCTTCTATTTTTGTTTCTGTAGCTTTCACTTCCTGATGAGTTCTGACTTCTAAAGCAGCATATAATAAATATGTCTTTTATACAGACAGATTTTTACTCTTTGAAGAGAATAATCAGGTTTCTATTCTGAGGCAGGTTTCCTACGGGAGAAATTGGGTCTCATTTTGTGCTCCACTATCCCTGGAGGAGGGAATGGCAACCCACTCCAGTGCTCTTGCCTGGAGAATCCCACAGATTGTGGTGCCTGGCAGGCTATAGTCCATGGGATCACAGAGTCAGATACAACTGAGAGACTAACACTTTGTGCTCCAGTATAACCACAGCATCTAGAATGGTGTGGGAAATAGGTACTCATGTCATTTCCTGGTGAATGACTGCATGTTTTTTCTACACTAACAGCTGCAATGTCTTGAATAATTCTTCATATGATATGGCTTCTAAATTTCTCATGGACTTAGCAATCCGTCTATGAACATGGTCTACTTTCTTGAAATCTATTTCTTTGCATGTGAAACATCACATATAACTATTAACTCTTCCTAAATGTGATCTCTAGGTGGTCATGGACCACATATTATCTGTAGACAGGTAATTGAGTGATTGAATGAATAAATGCTAAGGGTTGCTTTTGGCAGTTATGGGATAACATTTGACCCCATCACACTTGGCTACAACTGGTTGGAATAATGGTAAATATTTGATTTCATTTGGGCCAATTAGATTCCTCTCCTGGGGATATGGAATAAAAACCAAAATCTAGGGAGAGGACATGAAAGATCTAGCATTGAGGCTAGTTACCGCCTCATGGAGCAGAACCAGGAGCAACAGTGCAGTTCCACAGGGAGAAACACAATCCTATTGAGAAAGGACCACGTAGCTGCCTACAAACCATGTGGCTCCCCAGTGACAGGCTCCAGTTTCTATAAGGGTCGGCTGTCTCCACTTTGTGAGATCTCTGAATCCTTACAGTAATCACTGTCCCACTCTGACAGAGGGACACACACACACCCCTTTATTAAAGTGTGCTTAGGTTAGTTCTATTCCTTCCAAACTGTTACTGCATCAGTTCAGTTCAGTCCTCAGTCGTCTCCAACTCTTTGCGACCCCATCAATCGCAGCAAGCCAGGCCTCCCTGTCCATCACCAACTCCCGGAGTTCACTCAGACTCACTTCCATCGAGTCAGTGATGGCATCCAGCCATCTTATCCTCCGGCGTCCCCTTTTCCTCCTGCCCCCAATCCCTCCCAGCATCAGAGTCTTTTCCAATGAGTCAGGTCTTCGCATGAGGTGGCCAGAGTACTGGAGTTTCAGCTTCAGCATCTTTCTCTCCAAAGAACTCCCAGGGCTGGTCTCCTTCAGAATGGACTAGTTGGATCTCCTTGCAGTCCAAGGGACTCTCAAGAGTGTTCTCCAACACAACAGTTCAAAGGCATCAATTCTTCGGCGCTCAGCCTTCTTCACAGTCCAACTCTCACATCCATACATGACCACTGAGAAAAGCATAGCCTTGACTAGATGGACCTTTGTTGGCAAACGAATGTCTCTGCTTTTGAAAATGCTATCTAGGTTGGTCATAACTTTTCTTCCAAGGAGTAAGCGTAGAACAGCTTATTCAAGCTAAAATAACACTAATTCTTTTTTAAAAATTTTTGTTGGAGTATAGCTGATTTACAATGTTGTATTAGTTTCAAGTGTATGGCAAAGTCAATGAGTTATATATATACATATGTCCCTCTGTTTAAGATTTTTTTCCCATATAGGTCATTGAAGAGTAGAGTTCCCTGTGCTATACAGTCTGTCCTCATTAGCTACCAGTTTTATGTGTAGTAGTATGTAGTGTGCATGCTAAATTACTCAGTCGTGTCCAACTCTTGGTGACCCCATGGACTGTAGCCCGCCAGGCTCTTCTGTCCATGGGATTCTCCAGGCAAGAATACTGGAGTGGATGGCCATTTCCTTTTCCAGGGGATCTTCCCAATCCAGGGATCAAACCCAGGTCTCTTACATTTCCTGCATTGGCAGGCAGGTTCTTTACCACTAGTGCCACCTGGGAAGCCCATGGTAGTGTGTACATGTCAATCCCAATTTCTCAGTCTATTCCTCCCCCTCCATCCCTCTCTGGTAACCACCATTGTCATTGTTCAGTCGCTAAGTCGTGTCTGACTCTTTATGACCCCATGGGCTGCAGCATGCAAGCCTTCCTTGTTCTTAACTATCTCCCCAAATTTGCTCCAATTCATGTCCATTGAGTCAGCAACCATAGGTTTCTGTAATACTAGTTCTTGAGTCATATTCTGCACACAGATAACTAAAAGGCCCAAGTGTTTTCACTTAAAGTGCTTCTAAAATGATTGTGTATTTGACCATTTGGGAAAGTTTGCTCATTCACCCATTCTTTCAGCAATAGTGCATTAAGTAACTACTATATGCAAATATGGAGAAGGGAATGGCAACCCATTTTAGTATTCTGGCCTGGAGAATCCCATGGACAGAGGAGCCTGACAGGCTAAAGTCCATGGGGTTGCAAAGCGTCGGGCGCAACTGAGCGTCTAACACATGCACACACATATGTGAATATACTCTTTATAGTTCAGCTATTTCCCTGTCAGTTGCCATTTCTTGCTGCTGACGAGGACCATTGCCTCTAATAATCTTCCCTTTCTATTCACTTCATATCAGCACTGGGAAAACAAACAAACAGGTTACCAAATACCAGGATCATGAGCAGTAAAGAGAAGGATAAGAGTTCTTAAGCTCTTAGTGTGGGCATGTACAGGGATAACGCAGTGCTCAAAGTACATGATGTTTACTCAATCTATTTTGGGTACAAAGAGAACATTTTGCCTACTTCCTGTTTTTCTCTTAGATTTTGGCTGTTGAAGGTGTAGTAAATAAATAGTGCCTAACTGAGGGTTATGTGTAATTATATATATATATGTGTACACACACACACACACACACACACACACACACAGAGGCTTTCCAGGTAGCTCAGTGGTAAAGAACACACTTGCCAAGGCAGGAGCTGCGGGAGACTGGGGTTGGATCCCTGGGTTTGGAGGATCCCCTGGAGGAGGAAATGGCAACCCACTCCTGCATTCTTGCCTGGAAAATTCCATGGATAGAGGAGTCTGGCAGGCTACAGACCATGGAGTCAGTTCAGTTCATACAGTTGCTCGGTCCTGTCTGACTTTTGCGACCTTGTGGACTGCAGCGCACCAGGCTTCTCTGTCCATCACCAACTCCTGGAGCTTGCTCAAACTCATTTCTATCAAGTAGTTGATGCCATCCAACCATCTCATTCTCTGCCATTCTGTTCTCCCACTTTCAATCTTTCCCAGCATCAGGGTCTTTTCAATGAGTCAGTTCTTTGCATCAAGTGGCCAAAGTATTGGGGTTTCAGCTTCAGCATCAGTCCTTCCAATGAATATTCAGGACTGATTTCTTTTAGGATTGACTGGTTTTATCTCCTTGCAGTCCAAGGGATTCTCAAGAGTCTTCTCCAACACCATAGTTCAAAAGCATCAATTCTTTGGCGCTCAGCTTTCCTTATGGTCCAACTCTCACATTCATACATGACTACTGGAAAAACCATAACTCTGACTAGACAAACCTTTTTTTAGCAAAGTAATGTTTCTGCTTTTTAATATACTGTCTAGGTTGATCATAGCTTGTCTTCCAAGGAGCAAGCATCTTTTAATTTCGTGGCTGCAGTCACCATTTGCAGTTATTTGGAGTCCAAAAAGATAAAGTCTGTCACTGTTTCCATTGTTTCTCCATCTATTTGCCATGAAGTGATGGACCAGATGCCATGATTTTAGTTTTCTGAATGTTGAGTTTTAAGCCAACTTTTTCACTCTCCTCTTTCACTTTCAAGAAGCTTTTGAGTTCTTCTTCACTTTCTGCCATAAGGGTGGTGTCATCTACATTTCTGAGGTTATTGATATTTCTCCTGGCAATCTTGATTCCAGCTTGTGCTTCATCCAGCCCAGCATTTCTTGTGATGTACTCTGCATATAAGTTAAATAAGTAGGGTGACAACACACAGCCTTGATGTACTGTTTCCCAGTTTGGAACCAGTATATTATTCCATGTCCGGTTCTAACTGCTGCCTCTTGACCCTCATACAGATTTCTCAGCAGACTAGTAAGGTGGTCTGGTATTCTCATCTCTTGAAGAGTTTTCCACAGTTTGTGGTGATCCACACCATCAAAGGCTTTGGTGTAGCCAGTAAAACATAAGTAGATGTTTTTCTGGAACACTCTTGCTTTTTTGATGATCCAGTGGATGTTGGCAATTTGATCCCACAGCTACCAGCTTGTCAATGTCTTGGGCTTTCCTCATAGCTCAGTTGGTAAAGAATCCACCTGCGATGCAGGAAATCCCAGTTGGATTCCTGGGTTGGGATGATCTGCTGGAGAAGGGATAGGCTACCCACTCCAGTATTCTTGGGCTTCCCTTGTGGCTCAGCTGGTAAAGAATCTGCCTACAATGTGGGAGACCTGGGTTAGATTCCTGGGTTGGGAAGATCCTCTGGAGAAGGGAAAGGCTCTCCACTCTAGTATTCTGGCCTGGAGAATTCCACAGTCCATGGGGTCACAAACAGTCAGACATGAGTGTGCAGCTGAGCATACGCACATGCACGCAGCTAACTACCACTAACTGCTATGGCCTATTGCCTACCTCCACATATTAATATATATACATATTTCATATACATTTCTAGGTAAATACATATACAAAGCTAAGGAAAAACTCAGTAAGGTTTCTATTATACCAGAATCCAACAGTGAGGAAACTTCAGTTACATTTAGGTAAATTAATCTGGTTACATTTATGAACTGGCAGCTGTAGTACTGAAGACTTTTTCCTCTCTAATTACACATCATGAATAAAACCGAAGATTAAACTTGGCCCTCCACCCCATTTATTTTAACCAAATTAACCAACACCCATATCCAAACTGTTTTTCTGAAATTTCAATCTGTATGGGACTCTCCTGGCCCCCATCACTGGTAGGTTCAGTTTTAGGGGTAAGAGGGGACATGAAGAAGAAAACTTTTTGTAGTCCAAATGGTAGTGTGGTGTTCAAGCTTGTGCTTGGTTCATCCTCCATTTTCATTAGCAATGAAAGCAGTTAGGGCTCTGGGATAAGAGATTTGGATCTTGCCTTTGTCACCTCTTAGCCATACAACCTTTCTGAAATTCTATTCTCTTTGCATTTCAGTCTCTTTATATCTAAAATGAGATTAACACTGCCAACTTATAGGAATTGCTGTGAGGGTTAAAAGACTTCATATTTCTAAAATAGTTAGCATACTGCCTGGCACCAGCAAGTCTTTAATAGATCACAAATGTCTGCAGTCAATGCTCCTAAGGAGAAATATAGAAAACATTTTGTGAGTTAGAGGACCGAGAGAAGCATTTTATAAGAGCATGGCACATTTTCTGACAGTTTTTATGTGACTTTAAAAATTCTTAAAAATTTGTCAATGGTCAAACAATTTATTCAGAGTCCTATTCTTGGGATAATATGAATTCTCCTATGAGGACTATCCCAGGCTTCTTCTGTGAGAACAAATTCCCTCGTGCTTCTTAAATTTCTGTTTTCTTGGTAGAGAGACTGTTTTCCCTAATGCACCATGGGTTTTCCCAATGTTTCTACTTTCAGTCTTAGTAGTTTTAATCTGGGCTGTGGCCAGAATGGTATTTAGAGGAAAGAGAAAAGAGAAATAGCAGTTCTTAACAATGAACAGTTTGAAGACCCCAGATAATTCTACAATAATCTTTTATCCCTTAAACATTTTGTAGAAAATGGCCCATCCTGTTTATTTTAAATCCTTGGATCTAAGAAAAAAAGTTATTACTAGCCAACTGCTAAGTCTTTCAAGGTTGAAATGCTTGTATTTAGATTTGCACCCTCTTGAATGCAGAGATACTTTAACAACAAAGGTCTATATAGTCAAAGCTATGGTTTTTTCCAGTAGTCATTTACAGATGTGAGAGTTGGACTGAAGAAGGCTGAGCACCAAAGAACTGAGACTTTCAAATTTTGGTGCTAGAAAAGACTGCCAAGAGTCCCTTGGACTGCAAAGAGATCAAACCAGTCAATCCTAAAGGAAGTCAATCCTGCAAATTCATTGTAAGAACTGATGCTAAAGCTGAAGCTCCGTACTTTGGCCACCTGATCTGAAGAACTGACTCATTGGAAAAGACTCTGATGCTGGGAAAGATTGAAGGAGAAGGAGGCAGCAGAGGATGAGATGGTTAGGTAGCATCATTAACTCAATGGACATGGGTTTGAGCAAACTCTGGAAGATAATGGGGGACAGAGGAGCCTGATGTGCTGTAGTCCATGGGATCACAAAGAGTCAGACATGACAGCGACTGAACAACGACAGCAATAAAACAACAAACTCTAGGATGACTTGTGTAAGTACTTTCCAACCTCTTGCCCGAGTGAGTTTCCTCAGACTTAGACTAAGAATCAGAAAGAACCGTGATGATACAGTTGATTTCAGAAGTGTAAATAATTGATCAAGTTCTTGAAATACTGGGCTGAACTTGTAGAGGAGGCTGAGGAATCTGGACGCCCATCAATTTTTAATAATAAAGATCAAACACTGGAAAACAGGGAATTGGATAGACCAGATAATCACAAAGTTACCACTCCAAGATAAAAACCGTTGGCTAAGCAGTACACATTTGTACACAGGGGTATGCGATGTGCTTCTGTTTCCTTACCCCAAATAAGTCTCACTGTTGGTAGGGAGGTCAGCCTGGCTTTCAGAATTTGCTGCTGCTTATTCAGATGTTAAGTGGTTAATGTTTGCCACGTACTTAAAATATCTTTATGGCACTTCCCTGGCAGTTCACTTAAAACTCCACATTTCCGATGCAGGGTATGTGGGTTTGATCCCTGGTTGGAGAACTATTAATATGATCCCACATGCCAGCATGGTGCAGCCGAAAAACATCTCTTTATGGTAAATGGTATAAGCAATTAATTTCCAATCAACACAGAATTTATCGAGGAGAATAAAAACTTTAGAAGAGGTCCCATTTCCTGCTAAATAGGCCTGTGTCTGTTTGTGCTTAGACTGTTAAAGTTCAGTAAAACCTCAAATTCTCATGTTATTCTGAAGCAAGAGATGCAATTTCTTGGTGAATATCTCACTAAGCAACTAACTTTTGCTATTAATAAATAATAGACTATTAAGATAACCAAATATCATTCTTTACCTGTCCTTTGGTATAAGATTTCAAAGAGAACTGTTGTCAGATTTATCAATGTGACCCATTCTCTAACATTTTCTCTGCTAGGAGAGAGTTCCTTTCTTCTCTGACTGACTACCTAGGGGAATCTGGTAAAAAGAACAAGCAGCCTTTTTAGTAAATAGCCAGATATGACAGTAGTGAGTGTGATGATCATCTTGCTTGTTTTACCTTCCATCAGGACAGAGATGGAAACGTTGTGAGCTGGGAACTTCGAGTTTAATTTTTACTGGTATTTTGCCTTGTAGAAGGTATCTGTTAGGAATAAAGCAAAATGAGTTGCTTCTAAAATTGTGAGATGAGCTATAAGGCTGCATTTCTATTTAATTAGCTTTTTTTTTTCTTTTTCTATTTCCTGTTGAGAAAAAAAGGAGTGGGGTCTAAGCTATCTATTCATTGAAGCATTCAGGTTGTTTAGAATCCTTTTAGGTTAAAAGGATAGGTTCTTAGGGAAGCTAAGACCACTGTTTATGGGCACTTGACAAAGTCCAACGAGACAATCTGTAAATTCAATTTCATGTCAGTTATTATCTACTTTTATGCTCCTTTTTCTGTGCTGTGGGTGTTTACCAAGCTCAACGATAGTTTCTACCTCTAATAAGAAAGTTCAGTTCAGTTGCTCAATCGTGTCCGACTTTGCGACCCCATGAAGCACAGCACGCCAGGCCTCCCTGTCCATCACCAACTCCCGGAGTACACTCAGATTCACGTCCATCGACTCAGTGATGCCATCCAGCCATCTCATCCTCTGTTGTCCCCTTCCCTCCTGCCCCTAATCCCTCCCAGCATCAGAGTCTTTTCCAATGAGTCAGGTCTTTGCATGAGGTGGCCAAAGTACTGGAGTTTCAGCTTTAGCATCATTCCTTCCAAAGAAATCCCAGGGCTGATCTCCTTCAGAATGGACTGGTTGGATCTCCTTGCAGTCCAAGGGACTCTCAAAAGGCTTCACCAACACGATAGTTCAAAAGCATCAATTCTTTGGTGCTCAGCCTTCTTCACAGTCCGAATCTCACATCCATACAGGACCACAGGAAAAACCATAGCCTTGACTACACGGACCTTAGTCGGCAAAGTAATATCTCTGCTTTTGAATATGCTCTCTAGGTTGGTCATAACTTTTCTTCCAAGGAGTAAGCATCTTTTAACTTCATGGTTGCAGTCACCATCTGCAGTGATTTTGGAGCCCCCCCCCCCAAAAAAAAAGTCTGACTCTGTTTCCACTGTTTCCCCATCTATTTCCCATGAAGTGATGGGACCAGATGCTATGATCTTCGTTTTCTGAATGTTGAGCTTTAAGCCAACTTTTTCACTCTCCACTTTCGCTTTCATCAAGAGGCTTTTTAGTTCCTCTTCACTTTCTGCCATAAGGGTGGTGTCATCTGCATATCTGAGGTTATTGATATTTCTTCTGGCAATCTTGATTCCAGCTTGTGTTTCTTCCAGTCCAGCGTTTCTCATGATGTACTCTGCATAGAAGTTAAGAAAACAGGGTGACAATATATAGCCTTGACATACTCCTTTTCCTATTTGGAACCAGTCTGTTGTTCCATGTCCAGTTCTAACTGTTGCTTCCTGACCTGCATACAGATTTCTCAAGAGGCAGGTCAGGTGGTCTTGTATTCCCATCTCTCTCAGAATTTTCCACAGTTTCTTGTGATCCACACAGTCAAAGGCTTTGGCATAAAATAAAGCAGAAATAGACGTTCTTATGGAACTCTCTTGCTTTTTCCAAGATCCAGTGGATGTTGGCAATTTGATCTCTGGTTCCTCTGCCTTTTCTAAAACCAGCTTGAACATCAGGAAGTTCATGGTTCATGTATTGCTGAAGCCTGGCTTGGAGAATTTTGAGCATTACTTTACTAGCATGTGAGATGAGAGCAATTGTGCATTAGTTTGAGCATTCTTTGGCATTGCCTTTCTTTGGGATTGGAATGAAAACTGACCTTTTCCAGTCCTGTGGCCACTGCTGCATTTTCCAAATTTGCTGGCATATTGAGTGTAGCACTTTCACAGCATCATCTTTCAGGATTTGAAATAGCTCAACTGGAATTCCATCACCTCCACTAGCTTTGTTCGTAGTGATTCTTTCTAAGGCCCACTTGACTTCACATTCCAGGATGTCTGGCTCTAGATGAGTGATCACACCATCATGATTATCTCGGTCATGAAGATCTTTTTTGTACAGTTCTTCTGTGTATTCTTGCCACCTCTTCTTAATATCTTCTGCTTCTGTTAGGTCCAGACCATTTCTGTCCTTTATCGAGCCCATCTTTGCATGAAATGTTCCCTTGGTATCTCTAATTTTCTTGAAGAGATCTCTAGTCTTTTCCATTCTGTTCTTTTCCTCTATTTCTCTGCATTGATCACTGAAGAAGGCTTTCTTATCTCTTCTTGCTATTCTTTGGAACTCTGCATTCAGATACTTATATCTTTCCTTTTCTCCTTTGCTTTTTACCTCTCTTCTTTTCACAGCTATTTGTAAGGCCTCCCCAGACAGCCATTTTGCTTTTTTGCATTTCCTTTCCATGGGGATGGTCTTGATCCCTGTCTCCTGTACAATGTCACGAACCTCATTCCATAGTTCATCAGGCACTCTATCTATCAGATCTAGGCCCTCAAATCTATTTCTCACTTCCACTGTATAATCATAAGGGATGTGATTTAGGTCATACCTGAATGGTCTAGCGGTTTTCCCTACTTTCTTCAATTTGAGTCTGAATTTGGTAATAAGGAGTTCATGATCTGAGCCACAGTCAGCTCCTGGTCTTGCTTTTGTTGACTTTATAGAGCTTCTCCATCTTTGGCTGCAAAGAATATAGTCAATCTGATATCGGTGTTGGCCATCTGGTGATGTCCATGTGTAGAGTCTTCTCGTGTTGTTGGAAGAGGGTCTTTGCTATGACCAGTGCATTCTCTTGGCAAAACTCTGTTAGTCTTTTCCCTACTTCATTCCGCATTCCAAGGCCAAATTTGCCTTTTACTCCAGGTTTCTTGACTTCCTACTTTTGCATTCCAGTCTCCTATAATGAAAAGGATATCTTTTTTGGGTGTTAGTTCTTAGAGGTCTTGTAGGTCTTCATAAAACCATTCAACTTCAGCTTCTTCAGCGTTACTGGTTGGGGCATAGACTTGGATAACTGTGATATTGAATGGTTTGCCTTGGAGACGAACAGAGATCATTCTGTCGTTTTTGAGATTGCATCCAAGTACTGCGTTTCAGACTCTTTTGTTGACCATGATGGCTACTCCATTTCTTCTGAGGGATTCCTGCCCACAGTAGTAGATATAATGGTCATCTGAGTTAAATTCACCCATTCCAGTCCATTTTAGTTCGCTGATTCCTAGAATGTCAACATTCACCCTTGCCATCTCTTGTTTGACCACTTCTAATTTGCCTTGATTCATGGACCTGACATTCCAGGTTCCTATGCAATATTGTTCTTTACAGCATCGGACCTTGCTTCTCTCACCAATCACATCCACAACTGGGTATTGTTTTTGCTTTGGCTCCATCCCTTCATTCTTTCTGGAGTTATTTCTCCACTGATCTCCAGTAGCATATTGGGCACGTACTGACCGGGGAGTTCCTCGTTCAGTATCCTATCATTTTGCCTTTTCATACTGTTCATGGGGTTCTCAAGGCAAGAATACTGAAGTGGTTTGCCATTCCCTTCTCCAGTGGACCACATTCTGTCAGACCTCTGCACCATGACCCGCCCGTCTTGGGTTGCCCCGTGGGCATGGCTTGGTTTCATTGAGTTAGACAAGGCTGTGGTCCTAGTGTGATTAGATTGACTAATTTTCTGTGAGTATGGTTTCAGTGTGCCTGCTCTCTGATGCCCTCTTGCAACACCTACCATCTTACCTGGGTTTCTCTTAACTTGGGCGTGGGGTATCTCTTCACGGCTGCTCCAGCAAAGCACAGCCGCTGCTCCTTACATTGGACGAGGGGTATCTCCTTACTGCCACCCTTCCTGACCTTGAACGTGGGATAGCTCCTCTAGGCCCTCCTGCGCCCGCACAGCCACCGCTCCGCGGGTTGCTCCTCCAGACGCCGCCCCTGGCCTCTGGCGCGGGGTGGGTCCTCGCGGTTGCTGTCCCTAACCTCCAGCGCTGGGTGGCTCCTCCCAGCCACCACCCCTGGCCTCGGGCGCAAGGTGGCTTCTCCTGGCTGTCCCTGACCTCAGATGCGGGGTAGCTCCTCCCTGTCGCCGCCACGACCTTGGACTTGGGTAGCTCCTCTCGGCCGTTCCTGCACCGTCGCAGTCTGGCATTCTCAGCTGCTGCCCCTGACCTCTGACATGGGGTAACTCCTCTCAGCCGCGCTTAGTGCGTAAAATCTTTTTTACTCACAGGTGGAGGTAGAAGACAATATCTTCTTCCTTTCTTCTCAAAGCATCCAAACTCCTAATTTAAAAATCATATAGTTTTCCTCCACTTCTAATCTAATATGAAGTTATATTGATTTTGCCAGTATTTTCTCTGTTTGTTCCCCACTTTCCATTACCATTGTCATTTTTTCAGCCCAGGCACTCTTACTCCATTCATTCAGTGTTTGCCATTGAGTGAGTACTGAGCCCCTGATGTGCTCAGTCTCTCAGTTGTGTCCAACTCTGCAGCCCTATGGACTGTCACCCACCAGGCTCCTCTGTTCATGGAATTTTCCAGGCAAGAGTATTGGAGTGGGTTGCCATTTCCTACTCCAGGGAATCTTTCTGTCCCAGGGATTGAACCAGCATCTATTGTGTCTCCTGCATTGGCAGGGGGATTCTTTACCACTGCGCCACCTGTGAAGCCCTGATTAAATTTCCTCTGAAAAAAAAAAAGTTTACTCTGCATTAATTTATGCATTCAACAATATTTATTATTTACATACTATGTATTAGAGATTAGCAGATGGAAATACCAGCAATAATCAAGATGAAACCTTATGTCAGGTACAATCTTCTTAACTGAACTACTGCAAAATCCTTCAAATAGGTTTTTTTATGTTGTCTCTTGCTACATTACATTAAAAACACTACTGCCAGTTTAATCTTGTTTAATGATTCATTCTGACTTGCAAGACTGAGTGTGTGGCCCTAATCTTCTTTCCAGGATCATCTCACATTATTCTCTTCATTTTCCTACATTTGGATACATCCATTCATCTGCTAGGTATGCTACCATGATCCCTAGCCTTTCCTGGTTTCAGCGGTTACATTGTTTGTTTTTTTTTTATATGAATTTACCCACTCTCCCCCTACCCTCCTATCCCTGCAACCCATATGACAAGCTCTGTTCACTTGTAAAGCTCACTTTAATGATCATTTTCTTCAGGAAGATTTTTCTGATCTTCCTCCTTCCTCTTTGGCTGATCTTTGGGATTTGTTCTCCAGCATTTGTTTTTATTATCTTGTTACCAGACTCCCTCTTGACACATTCTGAATTGCTTACCTAACAACCTAGAAAGGGAGCTAGACCTGCCCTAAGCAGTTGTTAGCAACTGCACCAACATTTTTTCTCTCATTTCTGGTACACTCTTATTCTCTGCCAATTCTCCTTGGACTCTCCAGTTCTCTGCCCATCTCTGTCCTCATTTCTCTGTACCTCCACACCAATTCTGGTTTTTAGGTATTTCTACGTGTTCTTTTTGCATTTGATAATTGATTCTTCTTAGCGGAACTTGAACTAGTTTGTGTCTCATTTTTTTTCTTAAAGTGGATGCTCATAGGTAGTAGTGATGGTTTAGTCGCTAAATCGTGTCTTTAGTCGAATCTTGTGACCCCATGGACTGTAGCCCACCAGGCTCTTCTGTCCATGGAATTTTCTAGACAAGAATAATGGAGTGGATTGCCATTTCCTCCTCCAGGGGATCTTCCCAACCCAGGGACTGAATTCGCATCTTCTGCATTGGAAGCGGGGTCTTTACTGCTGAGCCACAAGGGAAACCCTATTCATGGTAAAGATTCTACTTTTATTCTAATTACTTCAAAATCCAATTGTGCCTGGAGCCAAACCAACACCGACCTTCCACTCTCCATCTCCCCAAGGTGAGGAAGTGGTCAATAAGTTATCTTTTTCTCACACTCATTTTTCTTTTTATTAATTGTGAGAAAAAGCATGTAACATAAAATTTACCATCATTATCATTTTAAGTGTAGAGTTCAGCAGTGTTAAGTATACTCATATTGTTGTGCAACCAATCTCCAGAACTCTCATCTTGCAGACTTTCTTTATATTTTTGTATGGCTATTTATTTGCTTGCCTTACCTTGCCTATTAGACCGAAAAGTTCATGAAAACAAGGCTGTGTTACTGACTTTTGTATACCTTATCAAACTGTCTGCTATAATCAGTGAATAATTGCTTCATGAAGTTGAATTGACCCAAGTTTCCCCCATGTTCTCATCTAATGTGCTCTCCAAGGAAACTCTGACAAACCCTGCTAACAGATCTGGATTCTGCCATAACAAAATAGAGTGCATCTTGAAAACATTTCCTCTTATGTAAGCCAGGGAGATGAACATCAACAGTTTGAAGTTGGACTAAGCAGTATTGCATCTGCTTAGGAGGTTTTGGCTTAACTGTTACAGGGCACTGTTGTTTTTGTTCTGGGAGGTGGGAGAGCTGTTTTATTTATTTTAAGAAGGCAGGAAGCCAGGAACACATAATTGAAAGGAAGTTTCTGTGCTGGCATATTATTATTGTAACTAAGATGGTAAGACATAAATTGCAACTTCCTTTTGTTTGAAGTCGTTGATGTGAACTGGAGCTTAATATTTCGCACTCATAAATTTGCCAAGTGACAAATACTTTCATGATTCCTGTTTTCTAAAAAAAAGTCTCTGAATTTACACTGTATTAGGAATGTGTTTCTTTCCATAATGGCCTCACAGAATTATACTGTACACATCATTCAGGTTCTCCAGACTTAGGGAAACCTGTTATCTCCCTGCTCCCCATCCATATCTCTGAAGGCACTCAGAGGGCTTATGTCTCTTACAGATAGCTCTCATTTCTGATTTCCTGCTCCTGGAATTCGTTTTCTTATTTGCATTTTGCTTCTTGTGGTTGTTTTCTATCTTCTATCCAACATGTGCCTCAAAGCATTCCATTTTCCTTAATTTCTCAAAAATACCACTTATGTAAGACAGCTGTCCAGGAGAGATATTTGAATGGAGAAAGAGATAGCACAGAGGTGGAGGTTACTTTACATAATAATGGTACAAAATTTAAAAAATCAGATTTTAGTTACACTGTCTTTAAACTTACTTAACCATTTTTCACCACTGGAAATATATGGGGGACTGACTTCACTCTTCAGTTTCCAGTCTCCTGCAGTATCACTGATTTCTTTCCATTTTCTTTATTGCTCATCTCTGAGCCCTTACTCTGCTTCTGCAAGTTGGTTCTTGGCATATCACAATCCCTCCAAATTTTGTCCTCTGCTTATCTTGTCCAAATTTCTATCTATCATGCCCTGGGACCATCATTCCATAATTATAATGGCAAATAGCTTCTGTTTGTTTTTACTAAAAAGGTAATTATCTTCCTGAAAGAAATTTAGTTTTTAAAAAACCTTTTGTTTTAGAACAGTTTTAGGTGTAAAGGAAAATTACAAAGATAGTACAGAGAGTTGCCATGTACCTTGTACTCCATTTCCTTTATTACTAAGATCTTACATTAGTATGGTTCCTTTGTCACGACCGATGCACTGATGTTGATACCTGATTATAATTAAGTTCATACTTTATTCAGATTTCCTTAATATTTTTCTAATGTCCCTTTTCTGTTACAGAATACCAGCAGGATACCACATTTCATTTAATTGTCACATGTCCTTAGACTTCATAGCTGTGATAGTTTCTAAGACTATTTTTGACGATCTTGCCAGTTATAAGAAGTACTGGATAAGTATTTTGTAGCATGTCCCTCAGTTGAGATTGTGTGATGTTTTTCTCATGATTACACTGGAGGTATGTGTTTTTTGGGGGAAGATCACAAAGATGAAGCGTGATTTTCCTCCACATGACTAATCAGTGTGGATATTGACCCGGATCATTTGGCTGAGATAGTGTTTATTAGGCTTCTCCATAGTAAAATTATTCTTTTTCCCCCTTTCCATATTGTACTCATTGGAAGGAAGTTACTATGTGCAGCCTACACTTAAGAAGTGGGGAATTATGCCCCATCTCTACATAAATTTTTAGAGTCTTTTTGCAGGGTAGATTTGTCTCTTCTCTCTCATTAATTTATTTGTTCAATCATTTATTTTTATCAGTATGGACTCATGGATATTTATTTTGTGTTCTGATCTATAATCCAATACTACTTTACTTATTTTATTGCTTAAAGTTTTCCATTTTTGGCCACTGGGAGCTTTTTTTCATTGACTTCTGGGCTCCTGGTTCTCTTTGACTTGCTCCTATCACTGTGGAGGTTTATTTGTTTTAGAACTTCTTTACTTTCTGGCACTATAAAATAGTCTGATCTATCTTATACATTTCCCACTCCAGCTCTGAAACTATTTATTTCTCCAAGGATTCTTGGTTCCTTTTAGGTGGTACAGTGGTAAAGAATCCCCCTGCCAATGCAGGAGATGCAGGTTCAATCCTTGGGTTGGGAAGATCCCTTGGAGGAGGAAATGTCAACCCACTCCAGAATTCTTGCCTGGAAAATCCCATGGACAGAGGAGCCTGGTGCGCTCCATCAGGTCAGAAAGAGTCGGACATGTCTGAGTGACTGGGCATGCACACATGCGTTAGATCTAGGTGCTAGGTGTGTTCATTGCTACTGGGTTTTCATGGCTTCTAGGCGTCTCAGCTGACAGAGCAAAGAAATATACTTGTGTGTGCCAACACTCTGCGTTATTGTTGTTCAGTCGCTAAGTCATGTCCAACTTTGTGATCCCATAAACTGAAGCATGCCAGGCTTCCCTGTCCTTCACTATCTCAAGAGTTAGCTCAAACTCATGTCCCCTGAGTCAGTGATGCCATCTGACCCTCGCTTCCTCTGTCTCCCCCTTCTCCTCTTCCCTTCAGTCTTTTGCAGCATCAGAGTCTTTTCCAATGAGTTGGCTCTTCATATCAGATGGCCAAAGTATTGGAACTTCAGCTTCAGCATCAGTCCAGTATACTTTTATCTATAAATATATCTGTTTGTATCCACCTATATGTGTATTAAGCTAAACATGAGTTCCTACTAATGTCTCTAGCTCTAATCCTTTACCACATGGATCATCCTACTCTTCTCCCCTTTATTGTCTGTTACTTCCCACTCAGACATCGAGAAGCCTGGATCTCACCATCTGCTGTACATTTACTTAATTGTTTAGTTTCAGTATGCATGTAGAGTGGACTTCTCTGGTGGTTCAGAGAGTAAGAGTCTGCCTGCAATGCAGGAGACCCAGGTTTGATCCCTGGGTCAGGAAGATCCCCTGGAGAAGGAAATGGCAACCCACTCCAGTATTCTTGCCTAGAAAATCCCATGTATGGAGGAGCCTGGTGGGCTACAGTCCATGGGATCACAAAGAGTCGGACACAACTGAGCAACTAATGTATAATGCAAGCATATAAAGTAGTTTCAGAATTGTTAAACTGTTCCCCCAGAATGCAACTTTATCAGTGTTTATGCTCAATTTCTTTTGCCTTTTATATTAAGCCTTTTGTATACAAGCCTCCTTTTGTGTCATTGGCAAAGATGCTTTAAGGCTGCACCATTCTCCTTAACTCCCTTCAGTGAGATTGTTTCATATGTTTGTAATATAGTTAGATTAATTTTGTTCTGAATTCCTTTCTGAGATTCCCTAAATGATTTTCTAAGATTTGCATACATAAAGGTTCATTTATCATGCTTAAATTTCTTTGGATTTTGACAAATCTATAACGCAAATAATATTCACAAGTACAATATTGTAAAGGATAATTTTAATGTCCTAAAAAAATCCTTGTGCTTCACCTATTCATTTCTTCCCCCTTTGCCTCTGAATCCTAGGAACCACTGATCTTTTTAACCATCTTCATACTTTTGCTTTTCCCAGATGTTGTATAATTAGAATATAGTATATAAATTTTTCAGACTGCCTTTTACTGAACAATATACACTTAACATTAATCTATGTTTTTTTCGTGACTTTATATTTTATATTTATATTTATAGTCATTCCTTTTTATTGTTGAATAGTAAAATGGAATGGGGTACCTATATCATTTTCCTTTTTCCTTAAAGAACTTGTTACAACATTATTTTACATCTCCCATTCTATTGGAGATGAATTCATTCAGTTTTGTTCATTTGAAGTCTTTATTTCTCTTTCGCTTTTGAAGTATAATTCCACTGGATATAGTGCCGGGAACCAGCGTGAGGAACTCTGCCCGTGGCAAAGGTCATGAGGAGGGAGGCTCGGCATACGCAAAGGCGGGATTGAGCTTCAGGAGACCCCCTGTTCTCGAGCATCTACCCCAAAAACCAGAGTCTGCCTATTTTACTGCTTTATGCTTTCACCTACACCTCTGACTTTACGGGGGGCTGTCCCCCACCACCTCTCTTGGAGAAGGAGTTAACTTACAGCTCCAGTTAATAAAAATTCATGGGCATGACAAGAGTGTTTCAACTTACAAACTCCTCTAAAGGTTCTCTAGCCTGCCTGAGCAGGTTCATCCGGCCACATGTGATTGTTCACAGCCTCCCAACTGTGAGAGGCATGAGATGCTTTAAATTTTCTAAATACAGACTCTTTTGAGAAGTTAGAAAATTATTAGTATAGCATAGTGGGTTGATTAGGAATTATATTGGTGAAGGGTTTTTCATTTGTTGAGCCAATATTTGCTGCTAAATCTCCATATTCCCTGCCCTTATAATGAATATAACTAGCATATAGGAGAAATAAGTGTTAACCTTTGATATTAATCATGTTAAACCTTAGGCTAAGTAAATTCCTTTCTTAATTGTAACCCACTACACCCTCACCCTATAGGAATGCAACTTTATCTGGTACCATCAGAGGATGGTGCCTGGTTTAAGAAAATTTACCCCTGGAAGAATAAGTTTTCTGGTTGACTGACCATTACCAGAAAGAAAGGGCCATAAAATGTCAGCAGGCCTCATGGCCAGAAGATGATGTATGTAAAACCTCTAAGACCTTTGTATACATTTATATGAAGCACCTGATTTTGATAAAGGTCAGGTCTGCTGACCCCACGTGACTCTGTATTCATCCCTATGTATAACAAAAAGTATATAAGCGAACCTGAAAAATAAAGAAAATGGATCAGTTCCTGGAAAGACTGACTCCCCTGTGTCGTTCTTTCTTGTTCTCTCTTTTCTGGCTCAATTCCTATCTGGAGCGTGGAGGCTCGCCATATCTACTTACTTGCCCTGGCTTCTAAGACCCACGCGAGAGGGAGCCCAAGGCAGGTCAAGGGGGCGCTGGTGGCCTACGTAGATGGTGCAAATTCCTTGTCTTGGAGTTTTATTGGTTTTCCACGTAAACCAAGTTATTTAGCATCTTTTTCTCCACTAATTTTCCTACTACACTATTCTTTCCTAATCTCTCTTTATATTTCTAATTAAATAAGTTATTTCCTAGGATGCCAACTCCATCTCCCCTTCGAATTACCCTGGATCCACCAGAGCTGGATCTTGGCAATATAGAATCCTAGGCTTTTGGTTTTTTATTTTCAACACTGAAGTATTTCATTTCACTCTTAGTTGCATGACTTCTGGTGAGAAGTTCTTTGTCATTCTTAACTTTTGTATCCCTGTCTACGTAGATTGTTTTTTCTCTTTTGGCTTTTTAAAAATTTTGTCTTTGTCTTCACTTGTCTGTAGTTTGAATATGATCTGCCCTTTTTTTAAAAAAAAAAAAAACTTTTCTTTTTGATGTTCTCCTTGAGTTTCCTGTGTTTTGGTCTGATGACTTTCATTACTTTTGGGAAATTTTTACCCTTTAGTAATGTCTTCTGTTCCAGTATTTCTTTCTTCTCTGCCCACTGTTACAGCTTCACAATTATTACCCTTTTGAAATTGTCCCACAGAAGATCTCAAATATTCTAGTTTTTCATTCTTTTATCTCTTTGAATTTTGGTTTAGGGAGTTTTTATTGACCTGTATTCAAGCTCATTCTTTGCCTGGCTAAGTCTGGTGATGTGCCCTTTGAAAGCATTCTTCATTTTTATTACAGTGTTTTTGGTTTCTAGCCTTAAAAAAAATTCTTAGAGGTTCCATCTCCCTGTTTATATTAGTGACCTCTGCTTTTCTTTTTCCTTTATTGCCCTTAATATATTATTCATAGTTGTTTTAAATTCTTCTCTAATAATTTTAAAATTTGTGTCATATCTGAGTCTGGTTCTGATAATTGTTTTCTCTCTTTAGATGTGTTTGTCTTGCCATTTGTCATGTAATTTTTTTCTTGAACACTGGGCATGTTATATTGGGCAATAGGAACTATAATAGGTAGACCTTCAGTGTGAGAATTTATATTGATCTGGCTAAGATTTGGGCTGTTTTTCATATTTTCCATAGCAACAATTACTAGAAACTTCAAATTCCTCTAGTATTTTCATTTTTGTCTCCACCTCAATTTAGGGCTTCCCTAACCATTGCTTTTCATAAAGAGTGTGCTGTGCAGCCATGCCTCTGTGAGACCAACCACAGACTTGAAGGTCAGTTCATTATACTGTAGTTCTTTCACCTTAGAAGGATAACAACTACATATTTACTGTAGTTAACATATAGTGGTACTGGCTGACACACTACAGGCAGGTGTTGGTCTGTTTTCCCTGCCTATAGTGAGGCACTCTATGAGGGCTTAGAGAGTTTTTCATACACTGACAGAGCAGCTGGTAAAACACTACAATTGGATTAATAGATGCACTTTACAGTGAAGAAGATGTGGAGGTGAGCATGTAACCATGGGACCCTTAGTTCTTTCACATTCTGTGCCATTCAGAAGCTGCTGGCCTGATGAAGTGATGCAGTGGCCTTTCAAGGGGCAGGTGTGGTGACAGCTTAGAGGTGATACTTTGCGAGGATAGAGTGTTATCCTCTGGGTTATACCCTGGACAGCCTTCAGTGGTCACTGATACCCTCTGAACTAATGGCTTCCCTGGTGGCTCAGTTGGTAAAGAATCTGCTTGCAGTTCAGGAGACGTGGATTTGATTCCTGGGTCAGGAAGATCCCCTGGAGAAGGAAATGGCAACGCACTCCACTATCCTTGCCTGGGAAATCCCATGGACAGAAGAATCTGGTGGGCTACAGTCCACAGGGTCACAAGAATCGGACACGACTTGATGACTAAATCACCACCAACCACCACACCACTGTACTAATGATCGTCATATAGTGCTGTGTCCCCAAATGGTAGAAGACACGAGAAGCGAAAGATAGAAGCAGGGATTTCCCAGTTTCCTGTCGCTACCAGTAATCGATTTGGTAAATTTATGCTTTTACAGGGCTAGAGTTCCTGTATGTCATGTGTGGAACAATTTTTCAGCAAATCTCACTAAATGTTATGCTTCGGTTAGCTCTGGCTACTTTAGGTTCCTCCTACCAGGAGACAAGCAACAAAAACATGACACTTTCCTGGTAGGGATGATTAATGCCTGGAAATGGTGGGATTTTTGATATTGACATAGGGAAAAATAAATTCAGCACCCAGATAATCCACTGAGTTGTCTCCTGATGCTCTCCTGCCTACATTCACAGTGAATGTCAACTAAAGTATCCATGGCCTGAGAAGGAGGGCATGGTAACCAGGGGCTCATACATATGAAGAATACAAGTCTGGGTCACCCATAAGTTTAGCTACATAGATTAGCAGAGATGATAGTTGAGTAAAGGAATTGAGAATAAGTAGAAGAGGATAATGATAAGAATCAGCTGTGGTCCAGAGACCAGCTGTAGTGTTTAGAGTTATAGTTTGTCCCACCACCCTTCATCTTGAAAGTTTTTCCTAAAGAAAGGACTAACCAGAATCCTGGAAGAGCTCTTCCCAGGTGAGGTAAATTTATTACATTAAGCAAATAGATTCAAGCAGCACATGATGTGGATTGTAGTAGACACTGCGGTACATTGCTCAGATTATGCCTTGATAAACAAGACTCTCATCTCTCCAAGTTCCAGGAGTGTTGACATCCCACAGCTGAGACCAACCCTAAGACTAGACATTGTAGAGAGAAAGCCACTCACCCAAGATTATGCCTCCACCTCAGGAGCAGCCCGCATCCCATGACTCATCACCCTGGGCAGTCCCCTTCCCTCGCCTCTGTTAGGGACATCTCATATGGATCATCCCAGCTTTAGAGTCCTTTATGAAGTTGCCTTGGGCATCTGTGGCAGCTGAATTGTCTTTCTTCTTTCCCAGCTGTCTAACCCTGTTTCCCTCCTTCCTTTACAGGTGACAGTCTGTGAATCACTCCCCAGTAAACTGCCTGCATATCAATCTCCATCTCTGTGTCTATTTCCCAGGAATCCCAGTCACATAATGAGGGGACCCAAGAATATATAATGATATTTCAGCTTATCTCAGTCTTTTCATTAATGAGTGAGCTTAAATCTTAAAGGGGTAGAATGGTGAGTTGAAGGATAGAAAATCAAGACGATTCAGGGAAATGATCAAAGTATCAGAACCTGTGGTAAGAATGAGACAAAGGTAAGAGGACATTAATCCAACATGGGCCCAGCAGTACTGAGTCCAGAAAGACAGATAAAGTATAATGGAGATCATCCAGGAAATTCTTGAGGGTACTGAAAGAGAGTAATAGTGAGGTGAAATATGGACTAGAATGTTGAAGAAAGAAATTTCTGGACTAGCTTTACACCAAAACTGAACATGCAAGTGATAACAGCCTGCAATGTCTTGGTAGGTATTTATTTCCCCCAAGGTCTCAGTCTTCCTACTTCTGCTATATAAAGAATTCTAAAGGGATATAATGGGAAGCCTCTGTTCCAGTCTACATTATTGGGGATAGAAAGGGTAAGTCAGCTGGTTAGGAAGTGAGTAGTGGGGTTTTGAGAGTTTCTACTTTGTTTGTAGACGTCAGAGTGATTAAATCCTTGCTAATATCATGCTTTCTCGGAGTAGGGTGAAAAGTTGGCTAGTCAAAGATTCAGGGGCATGCTCTCCATCTTAATAGAGCCAGGAGTGCTTGGAAAAATCAGCAGCGCTTTCTTCTCTGGCTGCTGCTGCTGCCAAGTCGCCTCAGTCGTGTCCGACTCTGTGCGACCCCATAGATGGCAGCCCACCAGGCTCCCACGTCCCTGGGCTTCTCCAGGCAAGAACACTGGAGTGGGTTGCCATTTCCTTCTCCAATGCATGAAAGTGAAAAGTGAAAGTGAAGTTGCTTAGTCGTGCCCGACTCTTCGCGACCCCATGGACTGCAGCCTACCAGGCTCCTCTGCCCATGGGATTTTCCAGGCAAGAGTCCTGGAGTGGGGTGCCATTGCCTTCTCCGCTACTTGACACTTTAAATGATGGATTGTTTCCCCTACCTCTTCAATCTCACTATCACTGTAATCAGTTTCTCCTGATCTTAGAGTCTTTGTCTGACAACTCAATAGGCTAATAGAAAACGAGATTTATCACATGGGTGTGTTTTGTGTTATTCAGTTTGACTGTAACCTTCAGAGGGCAGGAATCATGTCTGTTTTGTTTGTTGCTGATTGTCCAGCCCTGTGCCAGACTTGGCTATGAGTAAGTGGTCAATAAGTAAGATGGGCTTGATAAAGGACAGAAATGGTATGGACCTAACAGAAGCAGAAGATATTAAGAAGAGGTGGCAAGAATACACAGAAGAACTGTACAAAAAAGATCTTCACGACTGAGATAATCATGATGGTGTGGTCACTCATCTAGAGCCAGACATCCTAGAATGTGAAGTCAAGTGGGCCTTAGAAAGTATCACTACGAACAAAGCTAGTGGAGGTGATGGAATTCCAGTGGAGCTGTTTCAAATCCTGAAAGATGATGCTATGAAAGTGCTGCACTCAATATGCCAGCAAATTTGGAAAACTCAGCAGTGGCCACAAGACTGGAAAAGGTCAGTTTTCATTCCAGTCCCAAAGAAAGGCAATGCCAAAGAATGCTCGAACTACTGCACAATTGCACTCATCTCACATGCTAGCAAAGTAATGCTCAAAATTCTCCAAGCCAGGCTTCAGCAATACGTGATCCGTGAAGTTCCTGATGTTCAAGCTGGTTTTGGAAAAGGCAGAGGAACCAGAGATCAAATTGCCAACATCCACTGGATCATGGAAAAAAGCAAGAGAGTTCCAGAAAAACATCTATTTCTGCTTTATTGACTATGCCAAAGCCTTTGACTGTGTGGATCACAAGAAACTGTGGAAAATTCTGAAAGAGATGGGAATACCAGACCACCTAACCTGCCTCTTGAGAAATCTGTATGCAGGTCAGGAAGCAACAGTTAGAACTGGACATGGAACACAGGATGGTTCCAAATAGGAAAAGGAGTATGTCAAGGCTATATATTGTCACCCTGCTTATTTAACTTCTATGCAGAGTACATCATGAGAAACGCTGGACTGGAAGAAACACAAGCTGGAATCAAGATTGCCTGGAGAAATATCAATAACCACAGATATGCAGATGACACCACCCTTATAGCAGAAAATGAAGAGGAACTCAAAAGACTCTTGATGAAAGTGAAAGTGGAGAGTGAAAAAGTTGGCTTAAAGCTCAACATTCAGAAAACGAAGATCATGGCATCCGGTCCCATCACTTCATGGGAAATAGATGAGGAACCAGTGGAAACAGTGTCAAACTTTTTTTGGGGGGGCTCCAAAATCACTGCAGATGGTGATTGCAGCCATGAAATTAAAAGACGCTTACTCCTTGGAAGAAAAGTTATGACCAAACTAGATAGCATATTCAAAAGCAGAGACATTACTTTGCTGACTAAGGTCCATCTAGTCAAGGCTATGGTTTTTCCTGTGGTCATATATGGATGTGAGAAGTGGACTGTCAAGAAGGCTGAGCACCAAAGAATTGATACTTTTGAACTGTGGTGTTGGAGAAGACTCTTGAGAGTCCCTTGGACTGCAAGGAGATCCAACCAGTTCATTCTAAAGGAGATCAGTCCTGGGTGTTCTTTGGAAGGAATGATGCTAAAGCTGAAACTCCAGTACTTTGGCCACCTCACGCGAAGAGTTGACTCATTGGAAAAGACTCTGATGCTGGGAGGGATTAGGGGCAGGAGGAGAAGGGGACGACCGAGGATGAGATGGTTGGATGGCATCACGGACTCAATGGACGTGAGTCTGAGTGAACTCCGGGAGTTGGTGATGGACAGGGAGGCCTGGCGTGCTGCAATTCATGGGGTAGCAAAGAGTCGGACACGACTGAGCGACTGAACTGAAGTGGTCAATAAATTCATTATATGACAGAATGAATTTTAGGCAAGTCATTTAATGTCTAAGATCTTCTGTTTCCACATCTATTGATGTGGGAGGAAAAGAATTATTTTAATTTCTTCATTATCTATGTGCAGTGTTTTAATATTTAGAAGAAATAATCACATGTAAAATTAATTCTTTTATTAAAAACCTGAATCAAACCATTTAGATTTGAAAGGCAAAACCTAGGCTACTCTCGCATGTGGTACAGCAATCTCTTCTGTTGTGTTCCTGACAAATAGTTATTCAACTTCTCCTTAAATAGTTTGAGTGTCTGGCAACCTAGTCTGTTTTAATGAGGTCCACTGTCAGAGAACTCTAGAGCAGTGATACATGAGATGTGGTCTTAGGACCAGGAGCATCAGAACAACTTAGAATCTAGTTAGAAATGAAGAATCTTGGGTCTCATGCCAGGCCTGAATCAGAATCTACATTTAACAGGATCCCCTGGTGATTCATCTGCACATTAAAATTTGAAAACTATTGCCCTAAAGTTTTTGTTTACAGTATCCATCTGAAAGTTTATTCTTTATAGTAACCACTCATTAGTCTTAATTTTGTTTCTTACAATTTTATATAAATTCAGTCTTTTTTATTCCACGTGACAGTTGTTCAAATATTTGAAGGCAGAATCCAAATTGTTCTTTGACTGGACTCTTCTCAGATTGTGAAACCTGGGACCCTTCTTCCTGTCCTGAGCTATCTCAAAGTACCTTTGTCCTGCAGGATTGTTTGAACGAGAATATTGGTCTGTAACTACAACATTTATGGAAGAAATGACAGGCTACCTCTTCCCTTTGCCCTCAAGACTGGAAGAATGCAATGAACAAGAAAGGACATTTGAGCTGATTATTTACACACTTAAGCTTCAGGGCACATAAACAGGATGAAACCGCTTCTCTCATCAGTACTGATTGTTTTCTACAGATTGTGGTATTTTCCTAAATTTGTTATTTTTCAGGGATAGTTCTTCGAGCTCAATCTTCTCTTTTCTAAACTAAAAACACCCTGTTTATTTAACTATGTTTTGTATGACAGGAATGGAATGGAAACTTTTTGAGAGAAGGGAATAATGTCTTACTCAATATACATATTTTAATATTTTAAGTTAGATCAGTGCTCAGCACATAATACGCTATTAATAAATATTTTTAATATATAAAATTAATTAATGAATGGGGGAATGAGTGTGATTGTAGGCTTTGGTTGCTGTCTTTTGAAAGCACATTACTCTTTTGAAAACATGTTACCGGTCACAGAGAGTGTGTTATTCTCTGTGACAAGGTGTGGCATCATGCATTGGGCAGAATACTTCATATATGGTGTGATTATTTTAAAGTAGAGGTATTATTGATTTCTTTAATGCTTTGATGAGCTCAGCCTAATAATGACAGAAGAAAATAACTATGTTTAGAAAGTCCTAACAAACCCTGACAAAGTTTATTTACCTTACCAACAAGATGGTGCGTATGTGCACACGAGTCATGTCTGACTCTTTGAGAGCCCCCTGGACGGTAGCCCACCAGACTCCTTTGTCCCTGGAATTTTCCAGGCAAGAATACTGGAGTGGGTTGCCATTTCCTGCTCCAGGAGCTCTTCCTGACCAAGGAATTGAACCTGCATCTCTTGCATCTCCTACATTGGCAAGCAGATTCTTTACCACTGCACCACCTGGGAAGCAATATCAACAAGGTGGAATTTGCTTTAAAGGGCATTTTTAAAGTTTTCCCTTTTGAATCTGAGGGGCTTTTCAAGATTTGGGTTGCTCTCCTGACTAAATAAACTGTTGAATATTTCCCCTTATCTCCTTTCCATCAGTCTTTGCTTCCGGATTCCTCTAACTCTACTGAAACCACTTCCTTCATCTGAAATTACTTCTTCGCTAAGTATTAACTACCAAAAAAACTGGGGAGAGTAGTAAGCGTAGAGCAGATGGGTAAACATAATGATCCAAAAAAGAAGATGGTGAAATATGACATTTTCCCGTGTTGGGTATAATAAAGGGAAAAAACAGCGGAATGGGAAACAGACTGGCTGCTTTGCCATGGCAACAATAAATGCATATATTATATAAACAGAAGGAGGAAAAGCAATTGTTTGGTCCCTGTGCTTTTCTTTCCTAATCCTGGGGTTCTCTGGTTTGGGGTTTAGTTTAGATTCTTAGAAATGGCAGCCAGTTACTTGCAATAACGTTGATCATTTCCTTAATTACCCAAGATGTGCAGGTATATATTTGATTTTAATATTTTACTATTAAAAATAAATCAAGGATTTCTCTAAAAGCTTATCAAAGAATAGTTTGTGTCCTATGTTGTCAGGCACAGAAGAGTGCCTTCTTAAAAGATTCATATCTTCATTTTGATACAATAAACATATAGTCAGGAATCAATGTACCGTTTTCTTCCCAATTCAACATCATTAGAAAATTGCCTGATTCATTCACATAGATCTCAAGGTTAAATGGTCACCTGTGAGTGTGTGACAGAGAAACACTAAGTGATTCTATAGTTTAAAAGGGAAACCAATGTGCATTGAGTAGCTGCACTTCATAGATAGTTCAAAAAGGTACTTTCCTTTGCTATGTCAAAACACACCTGATGTCCTCTGGTACCAGTGGGAAAATGAAAGCTATTAAAAGTTTGTGATAGTGAAACATTGTATTCTAGGAGATAGGATAAATGGAGGGCGTGGGGGTAAGGCAGGGAATAGATGGCAAATGAATTGCAATCCAAGAATACAGTGTATTTCCCAAAGAGAATAGCTATGTTTTCACAATGTTCTTCTCTTTCTGGAAGGGGTTGTGCAAAACTGAAAAATGTAGCTAAGTTGTCTGAAGAATTCAAAATTTGAAACATAAGCTATAGGACGTATTGGGGGTGTTTCTTACACACCTAAACATATGATCCAGAAATGGATTTCTAGGGATTTGCCTAGTTAATTTGAAAATTCAGGTCCACGGACTTCTCTGGCAGTCCAGTGGTTAAGACTTCACCTTCCAGTGAAGAGGGTGTGGCTGTGATCCCCAGTTGGAGAGCTAGGATCTCACATTCCTTGAGCCCAAATAATCAAAACATAAAGCAGAAGCAGTATGGTAACAAATTCAATAAAGACTTTAAAAATGGTCCACAGTAAAGAAGGAAAATTCATTCCCTCACAAAAACCTGCATGTGAAATTGTATAGCAGTTTTACTCATAATCAACAAATCCTGCAAATAACCAAGATGTCCTCCAATAGGTAAATGGATAAACAAACTGTGTACAAACGTACAATGAAGTACTATTTGGCAGTAAAAAAGAATGAGCTATCAAGTCATACAAGATATGGATGAAAATCAGATATGGATGAAAATTAACTGCATGTTTCTAAGTGAAGGAAGCCAATCTGAAAGGGCTATACACTCCATGATTTATTTACATTCTGGGAGGGCAGAACTATATAAACAATAAACAGATCAGTCATTACTGGAGTTTTGGGAGGAAGGAAATTTGAATAGGTGAAGTACAGAGAATAACGGTGGCGAAATCATTCTGTGTGATACTGTTAATTGTGTTTCCTGACACTATGCATTTGTCAAAACACATAGAACTCTATAGCACAAAGAGTGAGCCTTAATGTATGTGGATTAAAAAAAATTCACAAGTTTGAAGAATCTCAGGTGGAATACAGATCATGGCAAAATAATATATGCTATAAATGTATGAATAAAACCTCAGGGTAAGCGTTAGGGGAAAAGTTGGCTAACCTAAATAACTTTGGAAAAGAGAGGAGTTAAAAAAAAGCACTTGTGCATAAACACTGTACTCTAGTTGATGAAGTCTTCCCTGGGTGAATGGGTTGACAATTCTGAAACTACTGTAGTTGTATAAGGGAATTGAAAAATTAAGTAACTGGATGTCAGTAGTAGGAGCCAGGTTTCTTACTGTTGGAGTGAGAATTTATAGGCAAGGAAGGGGAAGAGGCAGGAATCATCCTTATGGATATGGGTTAGATCTGGAGACTTAAGTATGAACTAACTCATGCTTACCTTAACATAAGTAAACATGGAGATGTTTACCTATAGATATGGGGACACACACACAGACGCACATGTTTATTTTATTCTTTTGTCAGCTGAAATGGCCTAGAAGCAAAGCCACATCTATCATCTATATAATTGATTCTAAGACTAATTTTCCAGTTAAAAGAACCAGGAATCCTTGGAGAAATGGCTGATTATAAGGAAATTTACAAGATGAACTGGGAGCATCTTACAGTGCTATAAAGTATAGAAGTACTAAAAAAAGAATACCCGTAGTAATGGGGCTTATCAAGGGGGACAAGAGCCAATGGAAGAATTCCTAATGGCCAAAGCTGGAACAATTTGAGTAACAAAATAAATAAATTAGTATTGGGATTATAATCTAGAATATGAAATAAATATCCATGAGCCTGTGCCAATATAAATCAGTGATTAAGTAAATAATTGTGAGAGAATAGACAAATCTCCCATGCAGAATTCTAAATAACTTGCATAGATCCTCTGTTCTTGAGGTGGTAGAACAAATCTCTAGTGTTTTGTTTTTTTTTTAAACTTTTTACTTTGCATTGGAGCATAGCTGATTAACAATGTTCTGATAGTTTCAGGTGGACAGCAAAGGGACACAGCCATACATGTACATGTATCCATTCTAAAGTTCTCTAATTCTCAAGTGTGGGTTGTGCATGTTGACTTTCTCCCTAAGAATGCAGTATGGAAAGGAGCGAAAGGGAAACTCTATCGTGGAGAAATCTGACCAACCAGGTGCTCAGGATGGTGATAAGTCATGTTGATAGTAGATACTCTCAGTATGATGTGATGAGAATAGCCTTTTACTTGGGATCTTCCTCCCCAATAACCTATAATCATGGTCTAAGCATGAGAAAAATATTAGACAGATCTGAGTTGAGAGATATTATACAAAATATCTGACAAATACTCCTCCTTACTGTCAAAGACACCAAAAACAAGAACACTCTGAGAAGTTTTTCAGCCAAGAGGAGCTAACAGAGACATGGTGACTACCTGTAACATCAAACCCTGGATGGAATCCTGGAACAAGAAAGAACATGAATTAAACGCGAATGAAATCTGGATGAAGCATGGACGTCAGTTAAAAATTGTGCATCAATATTCGTTCATTCATCGTGACAAATGCATCATACTACTGTAAGATGTCAATAGGGAAGTGTGGGTGTGAGGCATATTGGAACTCTACTATCTTTAAAACTTTTCCTTAAATCTAAAACCAAAAGGGAACATTTATTTAAAAATTCCTATTCCAAGTTTCACCCTACAGTGTTAAATCAGAATATCTGGGGTGTGAGGGAGGCATTGGTATTTCATTTTTTTAAGATCCCAAGTGATAACGATATGCAGCATAGTTTGGGAACCTCTAGGGCAGACGTCTCTGAGGCATGGAGGCTATATTTTGGCATTCCTCAATTCATTTAAAATGGTCCAAACCAAATAAAAGTGTTCCTTCTATTTTATAGCGTTGTCAGGCTGAGTTTTTAATAATGAATGTGATAAAAATAAAGTACTGGAACAAGTTGCCTATTTGAGCACCACTTGATGCTACACCATTGACCACGGAGCCACTAATTGACAAATGTATCAAGCATATAATTACAAACAATATTATATCTTAAAATAAAATTTCTCTTGTAATTTTCCTAAAATTGAAATTAAAAAAAATCCACGTGTGTATTCCTTCCTCTATCTGTCTCAGTCCCTCTCACCAGAGTATATCATGATGTTCTAGTGGATCCATTTCCCACCCCTTTTTGACCTATTCTGTGCTCCCTGGGGCTGACTCTCTGAATTGCAATATGCAGCGTCCCATGCCCTCTGACTTACAGCTGGGTTCATGCAGGATGGAGGAGATGGACAGGGTACTGTATGCTCCATTCTTTCCCTTCCTCATCATAGTTCTAGCAGTGGCTGCTTTTGTCGTCAGTCCAGTTCCTGTCATCTCCAGCTCTCACTTAACTCTGGAGACACTGTTCCCTTTCCTTAGCCCTTCAGGCCCCAAGGAAGTAATGGCTTCCTGCTATGGCTAGTCTCTGGGTAACTCACCACTTTTTTTGTTGGATTTTTAAAAATTTGCCTGCACCTCTATAAATAGTCTCTTCGCCGAAATATTTTTAGTTTCACCCTTAGAAAGTGCCATCTGTAAAAAAAAAAAAAAAAAAGAAAGAAAGAAAGTGCCATCTGTGATCTGTCAGAATTATGATGGAAACAATCAGTATACTGTTGTCTACTCTGGGTACTTGGAAATGATGACCACTCCCTTTAAAAAAAAAAGTTGAGATAATGGTCTGCCTACTCCATTGGCCTTAAACTGTCCTCTATTTTGTGAAGGGATGTGGCTAGAAGAGTACATTATTTTCCCTAAATCTTTACTTGGCAAAGAAAAAGTTGGCAAATATATGCTGGTTCACCACGCATTTTTGAAATTTCACTTTTGAAATCCAGAGTGTGGGAACCATTGATCTAGATGAGTGTTTGACTTTGAAACATTCAGGGAATTCAGCTGTAACTCATTTTACCACAAGAATCTTACAAATCTAGTGAAAGACGCCAATGTGAAAGTCGTCATGGCAGGCACTCAAGTTACTGGGGTTCAGTTGTTTGTATAACTGATGGTCTCACTCCTGGTGAAGAGGGAACTAGTATCAGGGGAAAACAGAAGGAACTATAAAAATTGAAGCGATTATTTTCTGCATCTTTCAGTACTGCATGTCATCAGAGATCTGATTGAGGAAGGGCTAGAGGAAAAGATATGGGTGCATCTGGAAGTTTTAGCAAGAAGTTGAAAAGACTCTTCCATCATTTGTGGAGTTTTGGTGAGAGTGACCCAGAACTTCTAAATTCACAGATCCAGAAACATCTGATTTGAACTATTCAAATTCTTTTATTATAAATAATTACAGAGGCTCATTTATAGATGACTCCATTGCTAAGCAACACATAACTGTCATTAGACATTTGTGTTTCAAATGAAATGTGTTTCATAATGTCAAGAACAGTCAATTTATAATGGAAACAAAATCTCTGAAGTGCCCTGTTCTTGGTAGAGAAAATAGGGTATATATTTATCACAGTTCAGTCTCCTTGACTTTAAAATTATTCTATGTTGGGAATGAGATATCCTTCTCTGCTGTGTTTTATCACATTTAATTTGGACTGCGAAGGCACTGACATGTTTGGTTTTTTTTTGTTTGTTTGTTTGTTTTCATCTTTTAAAATCATTCTTTTTTTCTTTTAATAGGATTTTTATTTTATTTTAATTTATTTATTTTTAAATTGAAGGATAATTGCTTTACAGAATTTTGTTGTTTTCTGTCAAACATCAGCATGAATTAGCCATAGGTTTTGTTTTTATACTCATTACTTTCTTTTTAACACAAGAAAGACACAAAACAATCTTTTAAAATTCATTCTTTCCTTTATATACTTTGACAATGGAGTTTTAAAAAGGTCAAATAGCTTTGTCATAGAGAGGAAATTTTTTTTTTCTTCACACAGCTAAAATCCAGACACAATCTATTGTTTACATAACATGAAACAAGAATTGGTAAACTCAAGGATTTTCTTTCTCTTTACATTTCTACTACTGAAACAAATTAATATAGAAACTTTAAACCTTGGTATATTTTCTCCTTTATCTGGTGGTAAACAGTGGTTGATGAAAAGCCTGGTTATGTCAGTAACTATGTTTTCTACCTTGTGGAGAGATGCAGCTAGTGAGAGGGAATGAAGCCCACCTGTGCTGGGAAGCAGAGAGGAGACTGAGAAGTTACTGATGGTTTTAGGGTTCTTGAAGACTAGCAACGTGTCTGCTCTTCCTGTTACTTGACCATTCAATTTTACCTAATTCCGTGAAATAAAAATCCCTCCTTTTGGCTATGATGTTGGGTTAGCTTATTACAACTGAATTAGCTCAAGTAAAAAGAGGGACTTAAGCAAAGATCCCAAGGTAGCTCCAGACTTAGAAAATTGATCAATGGGGCTTCAGGAAGATGAGAGTAGGCACTCAGGCAGGCACCAGAGCCTAGGACCAAGAGTTAGGTACCATCAAGACTCACTTTTCCCTCATGTGGTCTCTGTGGGGGAATCATCTGATACATTACCTGCTATGGTTTCTCCCCAGTATTTACCCCCTAACCCTCTCCCACTCATGGATATTGTTATGTCCATTGCCACAGGAGATGTTATAGCAGACTGTGTTTGAGTCTCAGAAGCAGAGACCAGGAACGAAGTCAAGTTCTGAGCACTAGGAACGCTTTCCCAAGTTCAGTTCAGATCAGTTGCTCAGTCGTGTCCAACTCTTTGCGACCCCACGAACTGCAGCATGCCAGGCCTCTCTGTCCATCATCAACTGCTGGAGTCTACCCAAACTCATGTCCATTGAGCGATACCATCCAATCATCTCATCCTCTGTTGTTCCCTTCTCCTCCTGCCCTCAATCTTTCCCAGCATCAGGGTCGTTTCAAATGAGTCAGTTCCTTGCAGCAGGTGGCCAAGTATTGGCGTTTCAGTTTCAGCATCAGTCCTCCCAATGAACACCCAGGACTGATCTCCTTTAGGATGGACTGGTTGGATCTCCTTGCAGTGCAAGGGACTCTCAAGAGTCTTCTCCAACACCACAGTTCAAAAACATCAATTCTTTGGTGCTCAGTTTTCTTTATAGTCCAACTCTCACATCCATACACAACTACTGGAAAAACCATAGCCTTGATTACATGGACCTTTGTTGGCAAAGTAACGTCTTTCCTTTTTAATACATTGTCTAGATTGGTCATAACTTTCCTTCCAAGGAATAAGTGTCTTTTAACTTCATGGCTGCAATCACCATCTGCAATGATTTTGGAGCCCCCCAAAATAAAGTCAGCCACTGTTTCCACTGTTTCCCCATCTATTTACCATGAAGTGATGGGACTGGATGCCATGATCTTCGTTTTCTGAATGTTGAGCTTAACGCCAACTTTTTCACTCTCTTCTTTCACTTTCATCAAGAGTCTCTTTAGTTCTTCTTCACTTTCTGCCATAAGGGTGGTGTCATCTGCATATCTGAAGTTATTGATATTTCTCCCAGCAATCTTTCTTTTTTTCGTATTTTTTTATATCTTCTCCCAGCAATCTTGATTCCCAAGTTAGGGAGAGAAGAATGCCCAGAGGGAAGCAAGAGAAAGAGAGAGGCCCACAGAGAAAAAGGCCCTGCACCCATAGATGATTCCATCACTAAGCAGCACACAGTGACGATTTGTGTTTATTGGTATTTTAATTGAATATTTTTCATCCTATCAAGTACAATCTATAATTGAAACAAAAATTTTGAAGTATCCTGTGAAGTTTCTATCATCCTATGGGGGAGTGGTAACAGACACTCCCAATGAATCTAGGGGAACTCCAAGAGTTGAGAGAATCACAGAGTAGGAATAGCCACTGTCCTTTAACACCTAGGTAGAGATCAGGATGGAGAGAAGGCCCTGGAGCTATTGGCAGCTCGAGGCAGCTTGGGACAGTACGTAGGAATGGCTGTGTGATGAAGGAAGTCAAACCTACAGCAGCCTTGTAAAGTTCCAACTTGACTCCCTTAAGGCATAGGAGCAGTAGGATAATTCCTGAGAGTAGCATATACATGGTTTGGGGCCCTGGAAAGCCTCACCAAGGTGCCTACAGCCCAGAGAGGTGTTGGTGAACACCTCAGCATTCTGCAGAAAAGCTTCAGGGGCCAATAAGGAGAGTCATTAATCCTGAAGTGACCTTTGGCATGAACCCATGCAGATCAGCTCCTGAAAAACAGATGAGACAGAGTCAGATGCCAAGTTCAACAGATGACAAGAAGCAGTACCTTCGTTTATCCTGGGCCTTGCTTTCCCTTCCTCTCCACTGTCCCCTGCCTAGACGTTAAGAAAAAGAAATAGGACCTGGCATTCACTGAGGTTTAGTTTCTATCAATTGGTAAAACAGGATTTCACTGAAAAAATTAGCTTATTGGCATAAAAAAAATTGACATACTTTCTCAATACCTGCTTATATGGCTTAAAATTCAAATTCTGTATTCTACTGCAGACTGTGCTTACTCCTGTGGTAGAGAGTCTGGCTGCTGGCAAGTGCAGCTCACAACCACACAGAGTCATATCTGAGAGGAAAAGGCACTTCATCTTCCCTTCGGCTCCCACCCCAGGGACCCATTCCAGCTTTTATTGGCAAAGCCTCAGGAGGACAACTTTGACTGGCCATCCTCTAGTCATGGTCTTACCTCAGTGACCAATTATAGAGCCAGGAGTGTAAGATTCTACCATAGATCCAGCTTGGACGACATGCTTCTGTAGCCTTGGAAGCCAGTTTGCTGTAACTTGCAGCCCCAACAGGATCTACGTGCCTGGAGTCAGGGAGGAGCAGTTCCTCTGCCAAAAGGAGACTCTGACAAGAAGAAGAGGAGAAGGGGAGGTGGCTGATGAAACAGTGCATATCCTCTATAATCTGTTTGTATTGGGTATCAGTTTGGTGTCTGTGTGTGCTCTGTGCTCAGATGTGTCTGACTCTTTGTAACCCTACGGTCTGCAGCCTGCTAGGCTCCTCTGTCCATGGGGTTTTTCAGGTAAGAATACTGGAGTGGGTTGCCATTTCCTCCTCCAGGGGTATCTTCCCAACACAGGGTTTGAACCCATGTCCTCTGTGTCACCTGCATTGACTTCTTTACCACTGAGCTACCCAGAAAGCCCTATTAATCTGGTAGGACAATGCTAATAAAGGTTTCCTTAATGCCACATTGGTATGATCAAGGAAAGTAACTAAAATAATGAACAGGATACTTCATCATTTACAGCCTAATAGTTTAGTGTTAGAACCAGGCCTCTGAAAATAAAGAAAAAAAGACAAAACCTCCCACAACACTTAGTCTTTTCATTGTAAATTTGTAAATTTTGCATCAGTTTAACTATGAGACTTGGTTTATAGGCCAGTGAACAGTCCCTGGTGCCTTTTGCTCTCAAATCCCATTACCCTCATGCAGAGAACAAAGTGCTTTGTGCTGTGTGAAAATCATAGCACACATGTACCAATCACCAGGCTTCCCAGGTGGCTCAATGTTAAAGCACCTGGCTGCCAATGAACACAGGGGAATGTGGGTTTGATCATGGGTCAGGAAGATTCCCCTGGAGGAGGAAGTGGCAACCCACGCCAGTATTCTTGCCTGGAAAAAATCCCATGGACAGAGGAGCCTGGTGTGCCGCAGTTCATAGGGTAGCAGAGTCGGATACGACTGAGCGGCTGAGCACACATGCTTGTACCAATCGTCAGGATTATCAGAGATACTGACCACTTAAGACCCATAGGAACTTAAATCTGAAAAGCATTTCTATGAAAATTTCACTCAGCTGCATGATTCTGAAATGATTCTAGTTCATTCACAGCAGCATTTTCAGGCAACTGTCTGGCAGTAATTTCCAGACATTTATTCTCTTAATTTACTTGTAGTCTTTCAGATCAAAGAAATAATAATTACTTTGATATTATACATGTTTCAATGCCATTCTCCCAAATCATCCCACCCTCTCCCTCTCCCACAGAGTCCAAAAGACTGTTCTATACATCTGTGTCTCTTTTGCTGTCTCACATACAGGGTTATCATTACCATCTTTCTAAATTCCATATATATGCACCAGTATACTGTATTGGTGTTTTTCTTTCTGGCTTTCAGTTCATCTACCTCATTAGAACTGATTCAAATGTATTCTTTTTAATGGCTGAGTAATACTCCATTGTGTATATGTACCACAGCTTTCTTATCCATTCATCTGCTGATGGATATCTAGGTTGCTTCCATGTTCTGGCTATTATAAACAGCTGCAATGAACATTGGGGTACATGTGTCTCTTTCAATTCTGGTTTCCTCAGTGTGTATGCCCAGCAGTGGGATTGCTGGGTCATAAGGCATTGAAACGTGTATAATATCATATGAGAAACAAATCACCAGTCCAGGTTCGATGCAGGGTGCAGGATGCTTGGGGCTGGTGCATTGGGATGATCCAGAGGGATGGTGTGGGGGGTGAGGTGGGAGGAGGGTTTGGGATTGGGAACACGTGCACACCCGTGGCAGATTCATGTTGATGCGTGGCAAAACCAATATAATATTGTAAAGTAAAAAAAATAATAATAACAAATAAAAAATAAAAACAAAAATTTTTTTTTAAAAAGGAAATAATAATTACTTTGGATTAAGCATGATATTTGAAGAACTTTGTAATTTCTCTTACACCTTGATGCTCACTTTTGGTAAAGGGGTAAATAGCTAATAAATATGAAGATATAGCATGAAATACTGAACTAATGTAATAAAAGATAAATTCTTTGAGGAAAAGTCATATTTTAGTCCAGGTTCTGCTACATATTTTAAGATTGGAATGAAAGAAGTTTTATTCTTGGTAGTAAATTGCAAGCAAATAATCTGACTGATTTACCTTTCAACTAGAATTAGATTCTTGGTCATAGTTCAAAAGCTACTGAGAGGGAATTCCTTGCTGGTCCAGGGGTTAGGATACCATGCTTCCACTGCACTAAGATCCTTCATGCCATATGGCATGGCCAGAAAACAAACAAACAAAAATGGCTGCTGTGAAACTACTGGGTGTTTAGATAGGCTCAAGAATGTATTATACAGCATGGAGAATATAGCCAATATTGTGTAATAACTGTAAGTTGAAAGTACCTTTTCAAAATTGTGTAAAAAAAATAATAAGACTAAATAGCTGCTATGACTTCCATTGGTATTATATACCTTTTTAGGTAGTCAGGAGTAATGCAATTTTCCCTTATTTATGTTGGCAGCATTCTAAAGAGAGAGAGAGAAAAATAAAGATGTTCCAATAGGTTAGGAGCTCATTTAGATGAGTCACAGGTAGGGCCTGCTGGCCAGTGAACAGCACCTGACAGTACCTGGGTTGCCCCAGGCCTTCAGGAGGATCTGAATGACTCTAGTTTCCAGGAATAGATTTCAAAGAATGGATGATCTTACATAGATAGTTTCTAATAACTTTTTCCTCTATGAAAGTAACATATGATCATTTTAGATAACTTCAGTTCAGTTCAGTCGCTCAGTCGTGTCCGACTCTTTACAACCCCATGAATTGTAGCACGCCAGGACTCCCTGTCCATCACCAACTCCCAGAGTTCACTCAGACTCACGTCCATCAAGTCCGTGATGCCATCCAGCCATCTCATCCTCTGTCGTCCCCTTCTCCTCCTGGCCCCAATCCCTCCCAGCATCAGGGTCTTTTCCAATGAGTCAACTCCTCGCATGAGGTGGCCAAAGTACTGGAGTTTTACCTTTAGTATCATTCCTTCTGATGAACACCCAGGACTGATCTCCTTTAGAATGGACTGGCTGGATCTCCTTGCAGTCCAAGGGACTCTCAAGAGTCTTCTCCAACACCATAGTTCAAAAGCATCAATTCTTCGGCACTCAGCCTTCTTCACAGTCCAACTCTCACATCCACACATGACCACAGGAAAAACCATAGCCTTGACTAGATGGAACTTAGTCAGCAAAGTCAAGTCTCTGCTTTTGAATATGCTCTCTAGGTTGGTCATAACTTTTCTTCCAAGGAGTAAGTGTCTTTTAATGTCATGGCTGCAATCACCATCTGCAGTGATTTTGGAGCCCCCAAAAATAAAGTCTGACACTGTTTCCACTGTTCCCCCATCTATTTCCCATGAAGTGATGGATCAGATGTTTCTTGAATGTTGAGCTTTAAGCCAACCTTTTCGCTCTCCTCTTTTCTTTCACTTTCATCAAGAGGCTTTTTAGTTCCTCTTCACTTTCTGCCATAAGGGTGGTGAAATCTGCATATCTGAGGTTATTGATATTTCTCCCAGCAATCTTGATTCCAACTTGTGCTTCTTCCAGCTCAGCGTTTCTCATGATGTACTCTGCATGTAAGTTAAATAAGCAGGGTGACAATATACAGCCTTGACATCCTCCTTAGAAAGGGACAAATAGCCAACAAAACAATCTCCTAAATTAGATAATCTAGAGATAGCTACTGGAAACATTTTGGTATATTTCTCATCTTTTTTCCTGTGCCTCTATAATTTAAAATCCACTGAGATTGTGTTATGTATTTAACTCCTATATTATATATGCCATAGAAAGTTAGAATAAAATTCTATTTGGTATATGAATTTTAAACAGTGCAATTGGTAAATATCATTGTGAAGTACTTATTCATAAATAAGCATTTTTTTGTTTTTGTTCTTTTAATTATGCAAATGGAAAACTACAAGATTTGCTTCTTATTCTTCAGTCTAATGCATATTAATTGAGTAATTTCTACATCCAAAATAATGTGATAAATCAGAGAGTGCTTCATTATAAAAGAGACAAAATAAATTTCCAAATGATCATTTGCCAGAAATAGATGAGTTCCAATTTGGGGGTCAGTTAACTGACCCAAAATGGGTCAATTAAGTTGGTGTATTGGTCAATTGATCTTGGTGTATGGTTAAGATTTCAACCAGCAGATGATGACAGTAGGTAATGGTTGAGGGAAAGGTGATATAGAATGGAGGAAGAACATTCAGTATGGAATAGCATGAACACTCTAAGTTATTTGGTTAGGGTGAAATCAATTCTTTTCCCATTTCCTGTTTTCCAGGAGTGCACAGGTGACTCACACCTGGTCATCATATTCCAAGTCATTGGCCACTATGACTGGTTCAGATATGGGCTTGTGACCCACATAAATCAATGAATGAGAGTTAGTTTGGCAGATATTAACACATTGATTGATGGTTTATAATTGTAAGAATAGAAGAATAAGAAGGAAACCTAACGAGGGACGAGGTGAACCAGGAGAGAGTGGCATCATTGAAATCATTGTTTGTAAAGAGTTTCAAGAAGTGATAGCAAAAGAGACACAGATGTATAGAACAGTCTTTTGGACTCTGTGGGAAAGGGCGAGGGTGTGGTGATTCTGGAGAGTGGCATTGAAACATGTATATTATCAAAAAAGAAAAAAAAAGGAAGTGATGCATCAGTATAATGAAATTAATAGTTGAAACTATCAACCAAGATACTTGGACAAAATATTGTATTCATTTTAACTATGACTTCAGTTATGATTGTTCCCAGCAGGATTTGTATCTGTGTAAATAGTTGTATAATGATTTTTTTTTTTCCGAAAAGATGAGATAGGTGAGCTCATTATGTTCTTTTTTAAATCAAAGATTTCTTTTTAGGGATTTTTTTCCTTCACTTAGAAAAATACTGAATGAGTCAGGGTGTTAATCTGTTTTGCAACAGTAATCCTATCTTTTTATTATGGAGATGTTTTCCACTGTGGTGATAATTGCTTAGTTGATGGGTAGTGATTTATTTTTACTCATCTATTTATTCAACAGCTCTTTATCAAGCTTCAGATATGCATCAGACATGGTGCCAGAGGAAATGAGATTCAAATGTGTCCCCTAACCTAGACTGTAAGCTCCATAGGAGCTCATGACTCAGAGCTTGCTGCCTTGTAGACATTCAGTATTGGATCACAGTATCAGAAATCCATACATATGGATGTGGGATGTATTTATATATTAATTTAACAATGGGGAATCTATGCTTGGCCTTCAAATATTGCCTGTGACTCAAACACGAAATAAAGGCTTGGGCCTTTGAACTTCTTTTCCTTACAACAGTTATTCCTCATGAACCCAGGCTTAATGACACTTACTTTTAGCATTTCACAGTAAAATAATTCATTATACTTAGCATTGATAGAATTTTAAACGGTGGTCCTGGAATGACACTGTGATACCAAGGTAGACAATAATTTTGGTACTTATTAGTTAACTAGTTTTAGTGTGTTGAGTGGTGACTTCTCCCTTACATATGTCCACATTCTAAACTCCAGTACCTGTGAATGTGACCTTATTTGGAAAAGGGTCTTTGCTGAGCAAATAGGTAAACACTTTTGTGTGTGTGTGTGTGTGTGTGTGTGTGTGCGCGCGTGCATGACTATGCTGGGTCTTCTCCTTGCTGCAAGAGGGCTTCGTTGCTCTGAGACATGTGGGATCTTAGTTCCTAGACCAGGGATCGAACTCACATCCCCTGCATTGGAAGGCGGCTTCTTAATCACTGAATTGCCAGGGGTCTCAACTGAAGATGAGTTGAGATCATCCTGATCATCTGGATGGTTTCCATATCCAAAGACAAATGTCTTTACAGGAGACAGAAAAGAAGACACAGATATGGAGGAGAAGGCCATGTGAAGATGGACAGAGACTGGAGAGATTTAGCTGTGAGCCAATAGAGTTCTGGAGCCACCAGAAGTTGAATGAGCAAAGGAAGGATTCTCTCCTAAGGCTTGGGGAGGAGTATGGACCTAATAACACCCTGACTTTGGACTTCTGGCCTCCAGAACAGTGAATGAACACATTTCTGGTGTATTAAGCATTGAGTCTGTGGTCATTTAAGGCAATCCTAGAAAACTAAAATGCTAGTTCATATCAAATAATTTTGGATTCTGTTGTATTGTTTTATTTTGCAACAATTTGGGGAAGTCAGTATCTCTACTCTAATTCTTGTTTTCATCCAGTGAAAATGTTTGTCTCCATTAAAGTGACACTGGTCCCGGGAGGATATTCCCCTCCGGGGAAAGTTCCATTTACAAAGCTCCAGGCGTTGGCCAAGTAAGAGGCTGGGTCGGGGAGCAGGGAGTCATTGCTCCTGGCTCTGCCGTCTCTGGGCTAAGTTGTCTCTGTGTCTCTGATGCCTTATCCTGTGAGGGTGCCTAAGCAAGTTCCTTTCTAGAGACCTTTGAAAATGAACCATTCACCCAGTCTAGAGTAGTGTACTCCCTTTTATTTCTTCCACACTCTGTTGGTTTCCTTCATATACTCATCACAATCGGTAATTAGATGAATCCTTGCTTGTCATAGCTTCAAGTTCAAGGAACACAGTAACCGCACTTAGCATGTTGTGCGTCAATCTGTAGGGTCTCAACAAAAAATGTATTAATAAACAAACAGATCAGTGAGTGAACGCTTTGAGTGGAGAACAAAAAAGTGCTTATTACTTTGGGGGTAGAATCAGACTGGTCAAGGACGGATTTTTTAAAACTTACTACGTCATACGCCATTGAATTTCAAGATTGAAAAGAATCATGCCTTCCTGACAAGCATGGCCAAAGTGCTTGGTTGAATCATTCTTGGTGACGGGAAACTCACTACCTCACCACTTCTGATCTTTCCATTTCGCTTTTCTTTCCCACCCCCTTCAGTTATGGAGATCTTTACCGTAGCATTTTGCACACCTGATGCACAAAGGCCTGGAAGTCTGGAAGTAGGAGGGACAGAGGGAATCCCAATGCCTAGCCCAGGGTTTGAGAGCCGCGGTTCAGTGTGGGCGCCGTAGCTGACTGTTGCGTAAAGTAGCGGTGCCACCTTTCTCTAGGCTTCCCTGCGGGCAGGGGGTCCTTCTTTCCAAACTCCTCGCTTTTCCTCCTCGTGCCCGCCACCAGGGGCAGCCGCATCCCCGCTGCCACCCCCGTCACCTACGCGGCCGCCCTGGCGGCTCGGGGGCCGCTCCTCGGGCCCGGGAGGCGGTGGCGGAGGGCGCTGGGCGCGCAGGCGGCCACCCGGCTCTGCCCCGACCTCTCTCTCGGACTCCCGTGTCTCCCTCCGCTCCCCCTCGGCCCCTCCTTCCACACTCCGCTGCCTCCTCTCCCCGGAGAGCTTCCCGGCACCTTCCGCGACGGGTTTGGAGCCGCCCCACCGCAGAGCCCACGGCCGTCCGAGCGCGAGCGACGCAGGTGTCCGAGCCCCCGCGCCGCCGTCGTCTTCGCCTCCGCCTGGGCGGGACCTGGGCCTCGAGGTGGGATCCAACTCTCTCTCCGCCACCCCTACCGCTCCTCCTCCTGCACCTGGCCAGGCGAGGAGGCAGGCGCTCGGGCGCGCGCGGGCGGCTGGAGCCCGCGAGCCGCCTGGGGTCCGAGAGGCCGGGGCGGGTCCCGCGGCGTCACCGGAGGGTCGGCGGGGACTCTGGTTCCCCCGGGCCAGGCGCTCCGGGGTAACCCTGGGCGAGGAGCATCGGGGCGCGCGGCCGAGGGCATTCGGCCCAGCCTGGGCGCGAACCTGCCCGGCGCCCCCGAAAGGACTTGCCATCGGCCAACTTCTTTTCCAGGTCTCCTCGCTACTTTGGAAACTGAAGGGACTGCGACGGAAACCAGTAAGCCCTGGGGCCCGGAGGAGGAAAGATTTGTTGGTTTGGATGACAAAAGGAAAACAAATGTGCTGTAGGGGTGGTTTAGCTTCTGTTTCCACCATCTACGCTCTCCCCAAGCGTATTAATAGAGCAAAACAAAACAACAAAACCCAATCCCAACCAAAGCACTTATTTAAAGGAAATTGTAGGTGTGAGAAAAAGAGACCTAGCTGAGGAATCACTTTGGAAACCCCAGGTAGGATGAGGCCATTTGAGAAAGTCGATATTTGGGGTGCTATTTCTAGAACGTGGGTTTGCAAGGCCAAGAGGAGACTGGCTCTTTTAAGCCAGAGGGGGTTCATTGTATTGAGGGGCTGCCTGAGTGTCCTCTGTTAACCTTCATTTCCTCAAGTATTAAAGTATGTTGAGACAAATGCTCTTCAGAGCTCTGGACTGGGAGTCAGAAAATCTGGCTTTGATATGATTTGTATTTACCGTGACAGCTGTGGTTCACTTAACCTCTTTGGGTCTCCGTTTCCTCATCTGTCAAGTTAGAGGGTTGGTTGACAATTCTGAGGGCCTCTTGATAATATCTAAGATGTTTCCCAGCTTAAGAATTTATAATTCTCTGACTTTTTAACATTTACAAACATTACTAGGTTTATAATTTCATGAAATTAAAAAAAATTGTATTGACCTTGGCATTTTTTTGTAATATGCACTTATGGTTTATGCGTTTAAGGCTTTTCAACCAAAATTTGAAGAGAAAAACACTCTTTTAGCTTAGAAATATATAGTTTGTATATAAATATTTAGATCATCTTTCAGTCTAGCTTAAAGAATCACATTCAACTTGAAGTTAATATTTGCAACACTGCAACAAAAACATGTGGCTTTAGCATAGTACCTGTTCACTTTCAGTATGGTATATTTGGAGGAAATAAAAATTGTTTTGGAGGAAAACAAAAATTGCATCTTTCCTGTCAATTTCTGTTCTTGAACAGTGTGTTACTTTTTAGCATGATATTGTGTGCAGAATATTAAAAATTGTCTTCAGAACACTTTAGAGCCTGTCTGAAATTAAGCTCAATAGCATAGATGCCAATTTTAGTAATGTATTTTAGTTGTGTTGGAATGAATCCCAGAAAAATAGCAGAGGTTAACTAAACAGATAAGCTAGAAATTAGGAATTGACACACACACTCAAAGTTGTACAGGGAGTGTGTACTATAAAGTGTCACTGATATTTTTATTTCCTTTTGATAAAAAGCAGACAGCAACCAACTGTTGACTTGTTTTAGCAGACAGAATATTAGGATAGCCTTTGTTGTTACTTGTAATTCAAAATTATTTGAGACTTAGTCATCAGTAGTTAGGGTAGGTTTATAAATGTCTGTGGCTCTTTTTGGTGGTGTTGATCTAAAATAAAATAATGTACTCACACCCAGTACATGCTCTTTATTCTTTTTGGGAGAGTGGAATAAATTGGAAGCAGTCTTTTATGAGGGCTTCCCAGGTGGCTTTAGCAGTAAAGAACCTGCTTGCCTATGCAAGAGACATGAGATGATGGGAAGTTCCCTGGGTCAGGAAGATCCCCTGAAGCAGGGCACGACAACCTACTCCAGTATTCTTGCCTGGAAAATCCCATGGACAGAGGAGCCTGGTGGGCTATAGTTCATAGACGCACAAAGAGTCGGATTTGACTGAAGTGATTTAGTATGTACCTACTCTTTTATAAACACATTTAAATTTATTTTCCTTGCCTTTTCACCTTTGGACTGGAAGTGCCATCAATTCTTCAGGCATTTGTCTTCCATCATAGTCTCTGGTGAAGTAGATGCTCATCGCCTTGCAAGAGATACCCAAAGAGTTAAGGAAATTGGTTGTTGAATGAACAGAGAGTAGTAGAACTCAAATATCTTGGCTTCTAGTCTCTTGGAAAACAATTGAAAACAGTGGATAGATCTGCTCACAGTCCAACTCATTCATGGTTTGGGAGGGCCATTCTAGTTGGCAGAAGCTCTACTTCTCTTTTGTAATGAAATTACTGAGAGAAAACAGCCGTGTCTTCAGTTAGATCACTGTTATATAACTAAAAGGTTTGTGTTTGTGAAGGGCAGTATCCCATGGGGGGGGGGGGTGTCTTAGAACTTAAAAAATATCCAGAGAAAGGAAAGAATTGCCTTGGCAGATACTGAACTGCATTTTTCATACTGAGAGCCAAATGCATACTAAAAAATATGTCCCGTGGAGTTAAAAATGAAGAAAAGGGCTTATAGTCTGCTCTAATTCTTTTAATATTTTTATGTGATTTACAAATTCCAGTTTTAATTAAATTACAAATGTTCACCTCCTGGACAGACCTAGTACATGTAACCTTTTGGCATATTCAGATTTGGTCTGGTCATAATTTGAAGTATTCCTTCTCAAGTATTTTTTAAAACTTCTGTAACTCCATAGTGATTTTACTTGTTGCCTTTTCACACACATGATCTTATTAATCTGTAAATATTTTGAACTATGACATACACAGGGAGAAGAGTACATAAAACAAATGTTGGTACTGGTTTACAAATAATATAGCAAATCACTGTAACCAATGAGTTCAGTTGCTCAGTTGTGTCTGACTCTTTGTGACCCCATGAACTGCAGCATGCCAGGCTTCCCTGTCCATCACCACCTCCTGGAGCCTGCTCAAACTCATTTCCACTGAGTTGGTGATGCCATCCAGCCATCTCATCCTCTGTTGTCCCCTTCTCTTCTTGCCTTCAATTTTTCCCAGCATGAGGGTCTTTTCCAGTGAGTCAGTTCTTCGCATCAGGTGGCCAAAGTATTGGAGTTTCAGCTTCAACATGAGTCCTTCCAATGACTATTCAGGACTGATTTCCTTTAGGATTGACTGGTTTGTAATTGTAACTGTTTTGTAATTGTAACAGGTAATTCAAGGCAAATGCTCATTATTCACCATACAAATAAGAGAACATGCCAATACCTAGAAACCTTTTTCTTGTTCCTTCCTTATCACAGTTTTCCTTTTATTTAAAAAATTATATGCACACAGGAGGCATCCTTTTATAGATTCTCTTGCTTAGCATTATGTTTATGACACTGAGCCATTTCCTCTCCCTTTTAAAGCATTAACTTTTAAAAAGAGGTGTCTATATTCCCTATCATTTGATTCCTTTTTCACATTCTCTCTTAAACCTAGTTCTGTCACTCTTATTTTCAGTACTCTGCCCACTGTCACCGGTGACATCATCTTTCCCAAATTCAATGGGCAGTTGTCACCTTTGATCTTACGTCACCTGTTGGTAGCACTGTCAGTTAGCACCCTTTGCTCTCCGTGATACTTCTTTGTTGGGCTCCAGGATACCATGTATTCTTGATTTTTCCTGCTTCTTCACTAGCCATTACTTTCTCTCCCCTTTGCTGGTCTCTCTTCTGCTGTCAGAGGTTTTAACCTTAGATTGTCTTCAGCTCTAGTCCTTGGGAGTTCTTTTCTGTCTACACTCTTTGATGATTTCATGCAATCTCTATATTTGTGCACTGATGACTCCAAAATGATGGGTGAAACTTTGAGTTATCTCCCTGAACGTTAGACTTCTGTGTCTAAAGACCTGCCTGCTCAACATTTCCACTTGGATGTCTAGCAGAGATCTCCAGTTCAACATGCTCCAAATGGAGTCTTCATCTCACCCAAGCCCTCTCTGTAGCCTTCCCTCTCTTCATCCTTCATGTCGTTCAGGCCAAAACCTGGGAGTCATCTTTGATATCTCCCATTCCCTCGTATCTTAGATGTAGTATGTCAGGAAGTCCTCTTTGATCTATCTTCCAAATAATTTCTGAATATAGTTACTCTTATCACCTCCATGGCTGCCATCTAAACCTGAGCTGCCATCGTGTCCCACATGGATTATTGTAAGGACCTCCTAACTGGGCTCCCTGCCTTCATCCTTTGCCCTCCATAATCCAGTCTCAAATTGTAATCAGAGCTCTGCTTACAACACGTGGCAGATCATGTCACTTTTTCCTCCAGAATCTCCAATCTCAGTTGTTCGTTAGAATTGCCTGCAAAGTGCTATCTCTTTTTGCCTCTCCTTTATCTGTCTGATCTCATTTTCTTTGCTGTTTCTCTTACTCAGCTCCAGCCACACTGGTCTCCTTGCTATTCTTTGAGTATACCAGAGACCATCTCTGCTGTGACTGGGATGCTCTTCTCCCAGATATCCACACGACTTAATCTATTACTTCCACTTCTTTCAAATTTTTGTTCACTTGTCTCCATTTCAGTGAGGTTTACTCTGGTCATCATATTTTAAATTGCACATCTTACCTTGCAAAACACTTTCCCCTTCCTTAGCTTTTCCTCATGTGCTTACCACATTTAAAAATACTTACTGACTTCTTATTAATCATTTTTTTTTCCTGTCTTATTTTTATTAGAATGCAGACTCCATGAGGGTAGATTTTTTTTTTTTCATGTTTTATTCACTGTTGTATCCCTAGTACCTGAAACAGAGCCAAGCATATAAGGGGAGCTTAGTAACATTTTTGTTGTTGTTGATTGAATGCTGTTGCTGATAGTGGCTGTTTGTTCATTTTTATTATTGGATATATTTTGTTTTATGAAAGCAATAATTTTATTTTTTACTCTTTGTGATTAAGAGTATTTGGATCATTTCTACCCTCTCCTTCCCTCTCTCCCTTTTGTCTTTCCTTCTTTCCTCCCTTCCTCCCTCCTTTGTCTTTCCTCCCCTCCCCCTCTCTCCCCCTTCCTCCTTCTCTCTTCTCCCTCTCTCTTTCCCTCCTTTGCTTTCTTTTACTGTCATAAATAAACCACTGATGAGTCTTCTTTTACAAATGTCATGGTGCTTAGATGTAGGAGTTTCTTTTTGTTGTTCAGTTGCTCAGTGACTCTTTGTGACACCATGGACTGCAGCATGCCAGGCTTCCCTGTCCTTCACTACCTCCTGGAGTTTACTCAACTTCACGTCCATTGAGTTGGTGATGTCATCCAACCATCTTGTCCTCTGTGTCTTTAGAGCATAAAACTCCTAGTCAAATTTCTAGATCACAGGGTTTGCAGATATCAGCTTTATTAGACAATGCCATGCTTTTCCAGCATGTTTCTACCCATTTATATTCCTACTTTCATCCCTCTACATTTCTGCCAAAATTTAGTGTTATCAGAAACTTTAATTTTTGCCTATCTGGTGGGTATGTATTATCTCATTGCCTTTTGTTTCTTTAATTACTGGTGAGATGGAGCCTAATATCTGTAAAAATAGACTAGGTTATGCTTTGGTAACAAATTATCCCCAAATCTCTTTGACTTAATGTAATAAAGACTTATTTGTCATTCAAGTAAAGTTTCCTCTGGTTTAGGACATCTCTCCAGCATAATTGTTTTCAGAAACTTAGAAGTCTAAATTCAGGAAACTGCTATCATTCTGTACAACCTGGAACACAGGACTTTCCCATTTGATGTAGTATGGAGAAAATTGTGGATAATTGTGAACTAACTTTAAATGCCTCCATCTAGAAGTGACGTGAATGATTTGCACTCACATTTTAGATTCAAAAGAAATCCTAACTTCAAGGACACAGGGAAGGTTAATCCTCTGTGCTAAAAGGAAAAATAAAGGTGAATACTGGTTATCTATTTTTGTGTTAATAAGATACCCCCAAATTTAGTGGCTTAAAACAACAAATACTTATTATTGATATATCAAATACCTAGTGTTAACATGTGTGTGGGTCTGTTTCTGAGCTTTGTATTTCTTCTTTATGTCTATTTCTGTAAGTACCACAGGTTTAAATTGTCTTGCTATCTGGTAAGTCGGGGAGTGAATCCTCCCTCTATGTCCAGTTTTTTCAGGAGTTTTATACCATTCTTTGGCCCTTTATCTTTCCATACATGTTTTTCAAATTGGCTTATCAAGTTCTAAAAAGTTTGTTAGAAATTTAATGGAGATTCCATTGAGATTGTTCTGAGTCTATAAACAAAAGGAAATTGATACTCTATAAATATTCAGTTTTAGAATACATGACTGTCTCTCAATATATTTAGATCCTCTCTAACATGACAATATTATAATAATATTATAATAGTATAATTTTTCTCTTAGGAGTCCTTGAACATTTTGTTCTGTTTATTTATAGAAACTGCATGTTTTTGAAATTATCTTAAATGATGTCTTTTCAAAAAATTCATTGTCATTTTGCTACAGTCATAGAGAAATAAACGACCTCTAAAAGTATTTTAAAAACAATAGCTTTATTGGACTATAGTTCATATATCATAAAATTTTCCTTTTATAGTGTACAAATCACTGGTTTTCAGTACATGAACACAGTTATGTAACCATTACCATTATTTAATTTTAAAGCATTATTATAATTCCCAAAGCAACCCCATACCGCTTAGCAGTCACTCCCTAAGTTCCCTTCTCTGATCTCTGGAAATTATTGATTTACTTTCTGTGTCTATGGGTTGCCCATTCTGGACATTTTATATTAATAAAATCATAGGGGCTTTGGTGAACAGATTCTTTCACTTAGCATGCTATTTTTAAGGTTTATCCATGCTGTATCATGGATCAGTACTTCGTTCTTCTTTTTAATCATGAAAGAACATTTTCTTGGGGTTTACATTGAAAACATGATTCCATGGAAATACTTCATTCTTTTTATGGCCAAATAATATTTTATTGTATGGATATACCACATTTTGTTCATTCACTCATCAGTTGATGAATATTTGGGTAGTTTCCACTTTTTGACTATTATGAATAGTGCTGTTACTAATATTTGCATATAAGTTTTTGTATGAACATATGTTTTCATCTCTTGGGTATATACCTAGGAGTAGAATTGCTCAGTCATATGGCAACATTATGTTTAACATTTGAAAATCTGCCTGTTTTCCAAAGCAGTTTTCAACATTTTATATTCCCACCAGCAATGTATTAACAGGGGTTTCAATTTCTCCATCTCCTTGTCAACACTTGTTACCATCCAAAACTTTAAGATATCATAGTGAATGTGAAGTGATACTCATTATGGTTGTGAGTTGCATTTTCTGATGACTGATGATCTTGAGCATTTTTTTTTTCATGTGCTTGTTGGCCATGAAAAGATATTTATATATCTTGAGAAATGTTCTTTGCTTGTTTATTAATTGGATTGCTTGTCTATTTTTGTGGTTGGTATGAGAGTTCTTTATATAGTGTACAATCTCTTTTAAGATACAGAATTTCAAATTTTTTCTCCCATCCTGTGGGATTTTCACTTATTTGAAGGCATCCTTTGAAGCCCCAAAGTTTTAAATTTTAATTGTCTAGTTAATCTATTTTTATACTTAGTTTTGGTGTCATATCTAAAAAGCCATTACCTATTTCAGGGTTGAAGAGTTTTACTTCTGTGTTTTACATATAAGAATATTATAGTTTTAGCTTTTGTATTTTAGTTTTTGATTGCTTTGAATATATAGAATGAAGGAAAGGACCAATTTCTTTCTTTTGCATCTGGATATCTACTTGTCACAGCACCATTTATTGAAAGACCATTCTTTCCTCATATCTAGATGTCTTGTTAAAAACCATTTTAAAGGTTTATTTCTGGACTCTTGGCTTTATTCCATTTCTCTATTTCTGTCCTTTTATGAGGTACCACATTGTCTTGATTCAGTTCAGTTCAGTTCAGTCTAGTCGCTCAGTTGTGTCCCACTCTTTGTGACCCCATGGACTGCGGCACGCCGGGATTCCCTGTTCATCATCAACTCTTGGAGCTTGTTCAAACTCATGTCCATTGAGTCAGTGATGCCATCCAACCATCTCATCCTCTGTTGTCCCCTTCTCCTCCTGCCTTCAATCTTTCCCAGTATCAGGGTCTTTTCCAATGAGTCAGTTCTTCACATCAGGTGGCCAAAGAATTGGAGTTTCAGCCTCAGAATCAGTCCTTCCAATGAATATTCAGGACTGATTTCCTTTAGGATGGACTGGTTGGATCTCCTTTCAGTCCAAGGGACTCTCAAGAGTCTTCTCTAACCCCACAGTTCAAGAGCATCAGTTCTTTGGCGCTCAGCTTTCCTTATAGTCCAACTCTCACATCTATACATGACTACTGGAAAAACCATAGCTTTGACTAGACAGATCTTTGTTAGCAAAGTAATGTCTCTGCTTTTTATGTGCTATCTAGGTTAGTCATAGCTTTTCTTTCAAGGAGCAAACATCTTTAAATTTAGTGGCTGCAGTCACTGTCTGCAGTGATTTTGGAGCCCAGGAATATAAAGTCTTTCTCTGTTTCCATGGTCTCCCCATCTATTTGCCATGAAGTGGTGGGACCAGATGCCATGGTCTTAGTTTGATTGTCTTGATTACTGTAGCTTTGAAGCAAAGTTTGAAATCAGAAGTGAATCCTCTAACTTTATTCTTTTTTTTTCAATATTGTTTTAGCTATTCACTTGAGAATACATATGGATTTTAGAATCAGCTTGTCAATGTCGATACAAAATGTCACTATAAATTTGAAGGGATTATATTGAATCAAATTCAGAAGTATTGCCATCTTAATAAAAGTTCTTTCAGTCTATGAACATGGGGTGTTTTTCCATTTATTTAGGTATTCTTTAATTTATTTCAGTGATGTTTTGTAGTATTCATTGTGTAAATAATTGCACTTCTTTTGTTGAAAATGTTCTTAAGTATTTAATTCTTTCTGATGCTATAGGAAATGAAATTGTCTTTTAATTTTATCTCAGATTGTTCATTGCTAATGCACAAAAATGGAAATGATTTTTGTGTATTGATTTTGTATTCTGCAACCTTGCTGAACATATACAGAAATAGCAAGGATCTAACAGAAGCAGAAGAAGTTAAGAAAAGGTGGCAAGAATACACAGAAGAACGACACAGAAAAGGTCTTAATGATCTGAACAACATGATGGTGTAGTCACTCACCTAGAACCAGATATCCTGGAGTCTGAAGTCAAGTGGGCATTAGGAAGCATTACTGTGAACAAAGCTAGTGGAAGTGATGGAATTCTAAATGAGCTCTTTAAAATTCTAAAAGATGATGCTGTTAAAATGCTACACTCAGTATGTTAACAAATTGGAAAACTCAGCAGAGACCACAGAACTGGAAAAAGTCAGTTTTCATTCTAGTCTCAAGGAAGGGCAATGCCAAAGAATGTTCAAACTGTTGCACAATTGTACTCATTTCACATGCTAGCAAGGTAATGCTCAAAATCTTTCAAGCTAAGCTTCAGCAGTACATGAACCAAGAACTTACAGATGTACAAGCTGGATTTAGAAAAGACAAAGGAACCAGAGATCAAATTGCCAACATCTGTTGGATTATAGAAAAAGCAAGGGAATTCCAGAAAAACATCTACATCTACTTCATGAACTACCTTATAGCCTTTGACTGTGTGGATCACAACAAACTGGAAAATTCTGAAAGGGATGGGAATACCAGACCACCTGACCTGCCTCCTGAGAAATCTGTATGCAGGTCAAGAAGAAACAGAACTGGACATGGAAAAATGGACTGTTTCAAAATTGGGAAAGGTATATATCAAGGCTGCATATTGTCACCCTGATTATTTAACTTATATGCAGAGTACCTCATATGAAATGCTGGGCTGGATGAATCACAAACTGAAATTAGGATTGCAAGGAGAAATATCGACAGTCTCAGACATGCAAATGATACCATTCTAATGGCAGAAAGTGAAGAGGAACTAAAGATCCTCTTGATGAGGGTGAAAGAGGAGAGTGAAAAAGCTGGTTTAAACCTCTACATTCAAAATACTAGGATTGTGGCATCTGGTCTCATCACTTCATGGCAAATAGATGGCAAAAAAGGAGATGCAGTGACAGATTTTATTTTCTTGGGCTCCAGAATCACTGCAAATGGTAACTGCAGCTATGAAATAAAAGACAGTTGCTCTTTGGAAGAAAAGGTATGACAAATCTAGACAGTATATTATAAGCGTAGACATTACTTTTCAACAAAGATCCATCTAGTCAAAGCTATGGTTTTTCCAGGAGTCGTGTATGGATGTGATTGTTGGACCATAAAGAAGACTGAGCGCTGAAGAATTGATGCTTTTGAATTATGGTGCTGGAGAAGACTCTTGAGAGTTCCTTGGACAGCAGATAGATCAAACCAGTCAATCCTAAAGGGAATCAACCCTGAATATTCACTGGAAGGACTGGTACTGAAGCTGCAGGACATTGGCCACCTGATGCCAAGAGCCAACTCGTTGGAAAAGACCCTGATGCTGGGATAGATTGAGGGCAGGAGGTGAAGGGGCGACAAAGGATGAGTTGGTTTGATGACTCAGTGGACATAAGTTTGAACAAACTCTGGGAGATAGTGAAGGACAAGAAGCTTAGAATGCTGTAATTCCTGGGGTTGCAAATAGTCAGACATGACTTAATGACTGAACAACAGAAATATTTTTTTGTGTGTGTGAATTCCTTAGTATTTTCTATGTACAAGATCATGTCTTTTGAAAATAAAGATAGTTTTATTCTCTCTTTATAATTTAGTTGTTTTCTATTTCTTTTTCTTGCTCAATTGCCCTAGCTGAAACCTTGAATTGAATAGAAAGTGCAGGTGAATAACATTATCTGATCCTGTTCACTTAGCAGGGAAGCAACCAGTCTTTTACCATTAAGTATGATGTTAGCCGGGGCTTCCTTGGTGGTTGAGTGGTAAAGAATCTGCCTGCCAAGCAGGAGAAGTGGGTTCTATCCCTGGGTCAGGAAGATCCCTTAGAAAAAGAAATGGCAACCCACTCCAGTATTCTTGCCTGGGAAATTCCGTGGACAGAAGAGCCTGGTAGGCTACAGCCCATGGGTTGCAAAGAGTTGAACATGACTTAGTTACTAAGCAACAGCAACAATAATGATGTTAACTATGGGTTATTCATATGCAGCTTTATCAAGCTGGAGAAGTTCTATGTCCTGTTGAATGTTTTTTGTCATGAAATAGCATTGGAATTTGTCAAATGCTTTTGCTATTGACTTGTCATGTCTTTTATTCTATTATTATGATTGATCGAACATTGATTTTCATATTTTAAATGAAACTTGCATTCCTGAGGTAAATCATATTTGATTACAGTGTATAATCCTTTTTATACATTGGAGGGTTTGGTTTGCTAGTATTTTTTACATCTATATTCATAAGAGATATTGGTCTGTAGTTTCTTTTATTGTGATGTCTTTGTCTAGTTTTGGTGTCAGAGTAATACTGGCCTCATATAAGAAGTTGGGAAGTGTTTAAAATACTTAGTATTATGTTTTTCACCAGCAATCTTGCTAAATTTTGTAACTAAGTTTAACAATTTACATATAGATACTTTGGGATTGTCCATTTTTATTGTCATTGGTGAATAATGGCAATTTTGTTTCTTTCTTTATAATCCTTAATCTTTTCCTACTTCTCTTTGTGCCTTGCTTAGGACCTCAGGTATAATGTTGTTTTGAAGTGCTCACAAAATAAATCATTTCACATAAAGAATGATGTTTCTTTCTGACTTTGAATTTTTCTCTCAATACTGCTTTATCTGCATGAAATTAAGTTTTGAGATGCTTTTTTCATTATCATAAGTTTAAAATTTGATTATATCTTTTTTTGCCCTGTAGATTACCAAAACCAATTTTTATTGTCCTAATATATGGCCTTTGTGTAGTTATATTTTTGTTATTTTTTTCCTGCCTTAACTGTGGACAGAGAATGTGGTTTGTATCTGTGATTTTAGTCTTTGGATTTGTTTGTAACTTGCCTTATGTCTTTGTATGTGGTCAGTTTTTGTAAAAACCCCACTGGTGATTAGAAATAATGTGCCATCTGCAGTTGGAGGAGCTGAGTTCAATGTATGCCAAATTTGTTAATGTTTTGTTCCAGTGTCATTTGTTAATACTATTTCAGTCTTAAACATCCTCACATATTTATGTTTGCTGTTCTATTTTTTTGTTTCTATATATCAGTTGATATAAATTTTTTTAATCAGTTCAAATGCATGCACTTAAAAACTTAACTTTAGCACACAATCATTTTATTGTTTAGTCGCTAAGACTTGTCTGAGTCTTTTGCGACCCCATGGACTGTAGCCTGCCAGACTCCTCTGTACATAAGATTTCCCAGGTAAGAATACTGGAGTGGATTGCCATTTCATTCCCCATCTATTCATTCTTTAAGGATAAAGTATTAAAAATTTCTACCATATGTGTGGATATCTGTTGTTTTCCTTGCAGTACTCTGAGTTTTCACCGTATATCAATGTAATTTGAAGCTACATTGTAATAAGCATATGTTATTTTGAAGTTATACTATATGTATGCATTTAAAATTATTATATATTCCTGCTGAATGGAAACTTTCATTAATTTGCAGTGATTCTCTTCACTTATATTTCTGTTTCTATAGGGTATTATTAAGGAGATGTTTTAAAATACATATTTATGTGTTTAACAACCTTTTTCAGTAGTTCTGACTTATGATTATCCTCATGCTTCCTGTTGGCTTTCAAATGAAAACCAGAAATATCCACTCATGTAACTCTTAAATCCATATTTCTGAGCTTAAACATGTGATTAATGCCATTGTAACATTTTAAAGTGAGATTTCGTGTTTGTGAGAAATATCAGACACAGAAATGCTGAATCTGTAGTAAAACATCAATGTCAAATTTAAGTGCTATGGACCCATAAGTTTAAAATCTTTTCCAGAATGCGAACACTCAATATGTCTAAGGTAGGCTATGTGAAATTTTTGTGGATATTGATTCTCACTGAATGAAAGTCAGCAAGTCACTTGTTATTTCATAGAACTGCTAGGCTAGATTCACCCCACTTATACAATTTTATGGTACCAATAAAATGTCTTCTGAAGTGAATACAGGCCACTGTCAGTTAGTGTGGGACAGTATTTGCTTGGCTTTGGTGTCTTTAGGAGGTCTAGTTGACTGGGTTAAAGCTATGACTCTGCTTAGCATAGCATGGAGACTTGCTGAGGAGAGAATAGAGTTATGGGAACCATTGTCTGTGGGCTATGGATGGTCTTTAAGGAGAGAGTCACACATGTGAGAACTATTTTAGTGAAAATTCCTAGTACCTATGGTGGTGATGGTTTTAGTTCCTAAGTCATGTCTGACTCTTTTGTGACCCCATAAACTGTAGCCCATCAGTCTTCTCTGCCCATGGGATTTCCCAGGCAAGAATACTGGAATGGGTTGCCGTTTCTTTCTCCAGGGAATCTTCCTGACCCAGGGATCAAACCCACATCTCCTGCATTGCAGGCAGATTCTTTACCGCTGAGCCACCAGGGAAACCCCTTCTGGTACCTATCAGTTCGGTCTCTCAGTTGTGTCCTACTCCTTTCAACCCCATGGACTGCAGCACGCCAGGCTTCCCTGTCCATCACCAACTCCCAGAGCTTGTCCAAACTCATGTCCATCGAGTTGGTGATGCCATCCAAACATCTCATCCTCTGTCATCCCCTTCTCCTCCTGCCTTCAATCTTTCCTAGCATCAAGGTCTTTTCCAAAGAGTCAGTTCTTCTCAGCAGGTGGCCAAAGTATTGCACTTTCAGCTTCAGCATCAGTCCTTTCAATGAATTTTCAGGACTGATTTTCTTTAGGATGGACTGGTTTGATCTCCTTACAGTCCAAGGGACTCTCAAGAGTCTCCTCCAATACCACAGTTCAAAAGCATCCATTCTTGGGTGCTCAGCTTTCTTTATAGTCCAACTGTTACATCCATACATGACTACTGGATTGCTTCTTGGCCTTTTGGCTAAGATCAAGTGTAGTATCTGGTACCTATGGACCTCTTTAATTCAAACTAGGGTAATATGGACTAGTAAATAAAAATGACCCAGCTGGAGACACTCTAAAGGGGCATTGTGGCATTGATATTAATTTTAGTCTTTGCCAATTAGAAAATCCAGAAATAGCACATACCTAAAAATCTGTATATATATATATGTGTATGTGTGTGTATAATAGTGAGACAGATACAGAGAAAAGGAGGAGGGGAGGGAATGAAGAGAAGAGAAAGAGAGTAACTGACTGACTCTACTCTTGAGCTAATAATTTCTATAAAGTTTATGGAAATATATAATTGCTCTATCTGTTTATGCTAGATAATAGCTAAAGATGTGAGCCAAGTACAGATTCTCAGGAGCATCTATAATAGTATTATAATAGGCTTTAAAAATGTGAACTCATGTTCAAGAACAGCTGTTACCAAATAGCTATTTAGTGAAGGCATAGGACAACGTAGTTTTTCTCAGAATTATGTTTTTTCATTTTACTTTAACTAGCAGCTGTCATTTGGGTGTCTCAACCTAGAAGATAATCAAACAATTGGATTTCTGTATGCACCAACAATATTTCTGAACCAAACTGGTTTCAGCATGAAGGAGATGAAAGAGAAAAAATAGTACACACAAATGTGTGTGTATGTGTTTATGCATAAATGCATAGAGAAAACATACTGATACATAATAATAAGCATAATAAGCACATACATAATAAACACCTGATAATTGTAGTTGCTGTTAGGAGTGGGCTGCTGTGTCTTCCTCCAGGGTATCTTCTAGACCCAGGGATCAAACCCACATCTCTTAAGTCTCCTGCATTGACAGATGGGTTCTTTACCATTAGCACCACCTGGGAAGCCCAGTTATATTGTTAAGATGTTATCTGTTAGGATTATGACTACCCAGGAGGTAGCTGAGTATTTCTCTAATGACTGTATTTTATAGTAATACTGTTGGTTAGAGGTCCGCTCTGGGGAAGAAAAGCTTCTCAGGACAAACAGTATGCAAAAATGTTCTTTCTATAAAAAGTAGTCATCTGGGAAAATGGTTTCTTGGTCTTTTGACTAATACTGTTCTGAACTTGCAAATCCGTTCTTACACAAGAGTTCCTATTGTCTTTTACCCATACCTTTGGCTGAAATTTGTTTTAACTTTTCAAAGGTTCAATAGGAAAACCTTTTTTAAAAATGATACTTATGATATGCTTCATATTTCTCCTCATTCTTCAAAGGGCAGTTAAATCCTCACTCCTCTCTGGAATCTGTTATGAATTATTAAATTAAGGGTAATCTTCAGTTTCTACTAATGACCACTCTTTCTGGTTGTAATTCTTTAAATCTAAGACATCTATTTCTGCTTTATTGGCTATGCCAAAGCCTTTGACTCTGTGGATCACAATAAACTGTGGAAAATTCTGAGAGAGATGGGAATACCAGACCACCTGACCTGCCTCTTGAGAAATCTGTATGCAGGTCAGGAAGCAACAGTTAGAACTGGACATGGAACAACAGACTGGTTCCAAATAGGAAAAGGAGACGTCAAGGCTGTATATTGTCACCCTGCTTATTTAACTTCTATGCAGAGTACATCATGAAAAACACTGGATTGGAAGAAGCACAAGCTGGAATCAAGATTGCCAGGAGAAATATCAATAACCTCATATATGAAGATGACACCACCCTTATAGCAGAAAGTGAAGAGGAACTAAAAAGCCTCCTGATGAAAGTGAAAGAGGAGAGTGAAAAAGTTGGCTTAAAGCTCAACATTCAGAAAACGAAGATCATGGCATCCGGTCCCATCACTTCGTGGGAAATAGATGGGAACCAGTGGAAACAGTGTCAGACTTTATTTTTTTGGGCTCCAAAATCACCGCAGATGGTGACTGCAGCCATGACATTAAAAGACACTTACTCCTTGGAAGAAAAGTTATGACCAACCTAGAGAGCATATTCAAAAGCAGAGACATTACTTTGCCGACTAAGGTCTGTCTAGTCAAGGCTATGGTTTTTCCTGTGGTCATGTATGGATGTGAGATTCGGACTGTGAAGAAGGCTGAGTGCCGAAGAATTGATGCTTTTGAACTGTGGTGTTGGAGAAGACTCTTGAGAGTCCCTTGGACTGCAAGGAGATCCAACCAGTCCATTCTGAAGGAGATCAGCCCTGGGATTTCTTTGGAGGGAATGATGCTAAAGCTGAAACTCCAGTACTTTGGCCACCTCATGCAAAGCATTGACTCATTGGAAAAGACTCTGATGCTGGGAGGGATTGGGGGCAGGAGGAGAAGGGGACGCCAGAGGATGAGATGGCTGGATGGCCTCACTGACTCAATGGATGTGAGTCTGAGTGAACTCCGGGAGTTGGTGATGGACAGGGAGGCCTGGCGTGCTGCGATTCATGGGCTCGCAAAGAGTCGGACACAACTGAGCGACTGAACTGAACTGAACTGAACTGAAGACATCGTGGATTTTTAATATATACCACCATTTTTGTACAGCTAAGAAAGGAAAAACTCTGCCTATTTATTTTACAATGCTTTCTTACCAATTAGAATTTTAGTTTTATACCTACTGAAAGAACTCATTTACAATTATTTAGATAAAAATTTTTGTTTATATCATACCACTTTCATAAGGAAAATAAAAGTCAAAGAAATCCATTAAGGAATTCTTTTTCATATTCAGAATCTGGTTTTTTTGAGTCGCTTTTCAACTCAGTGTTGTTGATGTCAATGTTTTCTTAAATGGTACCATTCCCTGGATTATCAAGACTATTTGTGATGTTGAACTTCATAAAAGAGTGATTCACCATGGTTTCTGAGATTTTCTATTTGTCCATTTGAAAATTTTATGCTGACTCTATTTTGATCCTAGTAAAAGATGTCCACAAAAAGTTTTCAGACAATACTCAGGGCTTATATTCCTTCCTTCCTTAAAAGGTTTTTAAATAGTCTGTTGACTGAAATATTGATGGCTAAAAATTGTCTAGTCTGTCATTAGGAAAGTGCTCCAGTTTGTATGTATGCAATCAGTGACAACTAGATCACAGCTGCTACCAAGCCATAAGTTATAAGATGACATTGATTTTAGCAAAGATCCTGCTGTGAGCAGTGTTAAAATATTATGAATCTTAGAAGAAATATGACACTACTCTTTCCCTTTGTATTTCTTGGAATTCAACTAATATTCCACTTCTGTGAACCTTTAATTAGCTCCTAGGACTTTGTTAGTAGCTATTTTATTTGAAAACCAAGAGCACCTTTTAATTTAATTAAAAAGACAAAATAATAAGTTTGCATGAAAATAATCCATGCACACAGTTACAGAAACTTACTGTAATAAAGCACAGCAGTCCCTTACCCCACTCCCTTCACTTTGTTATTCCTTGTTTTGAGAACAACTGACTTGAACCATTTTTGGTTTTAATTTTCCTTTGGCTAACTGGGTAAGGCTAAATAATATCCTTATACTTACTTTTTTTCTTTTCATTTATAACCTTTAAATAGATACCATGGTTGAATTCAGTTCAGTTCAGTCGCTCAGTTGTGTCCGACTCTTTGCGAGCCCATGAATCGCAGCACGCCAGGCCTCCCTGTCCATCACCAACTCCCGGAGTTCACTCAGACTCACTTCCATCGAGTCAGTGATGCCATCCAGCCATCTTATCCTCTGGCATCCCCTTCTCCTCCTGCCCCCAATCCCTCCCAGCATCAGAGTCTTTTCCAATGAGTCAACGCTTCACATGAGGTGGCCAAAGTACTGGAGTTTCAGCTTTAGCATCATTCCTTCCAAAGAAATCCCAGGGTTGATCTCCTTCAGAATGGACTGGCTGGATCTCCTTGCAGTCCAAGGGACTCTCAAGAGTCTTCTCCAACACCACAGTTCAAAAGCATCAATTCTTCGGCACTCAGCCTTCTTCACAGTCCAACTCTCACATCCATACATGACCACAGGAAAAACCATAGCCTTGACTAGATGGACCTTAGTTGGCAAAGTAATGTCTCTGCTTTTGAATATGCTCTCTAGGTTGGTCATGACTTTCCTTCCAAGGAGTAAGCGTCTTTTAATGTCATGGCTGCAGTCACCATCTGCAGTGATTTTGGAGCCCCAAAAAATAAAGTCTGACACTGTTTCCACTGGTTCCCATCTATTTCCCATGAAGTGATGGGCCTGGATGCCATGATCTTCGTTATCTGAATGTTGAGCTTTAAGCCAACTTTTTCACTCTCCTCTTTCACTTTCATCAGGAGGCTTTTTAGTTCCTCTTCACTTTCTGCTATAAGGGTGGTGTCATCTGCATATCTGTGGTTATTGATATTTCTCCTAGCAATCTTGATTCCAGCTTGTGTTTCTTCCAGTCCAGCATTTCTCATGATGTCCTCTGCATAGAAGTTAAATAAGCAGGGTGACAATATACAGCCTTGACGTACTCCTTTTCCTATTTGGAATCAGTCTGTTGTTCCATGTCCAGTCTAACTGTTGCTTCCTGACCTGCATACAGATTTCTCAAGAGGCAGGTCAGGTGGTCTGGTATTCCCATCTCTCTCAGAATTTTCCACAGTTTATTGTGATCCACAGAGTCAAAGGCTTTGGCATAGTCAATAAAGCAGAAATAGATGTTTTTCTGGAACTCTCTTGCTTTTTCCAAGATCCAGTGGATGTTGGCAATTTGATCTCTGGTTCCTCTGCCTTTTCTAAAACCAGCTTGAACATCAGGAAGTTCACGGTTCACGTATTGCTGAAGCCGGGCTTGGAGAATTTTGAGCATTACTTTGCTAGCATGTGAGATGAGTGCAATTGTGCGGTAGTTTGAGCATTCTTTGGCATCGCCTTTCTTTGGGATTGGAATGAAAACTGACCTTTTCCAGTCCTGTGGCCACTGCTGCATTTTCCAAATTTGCTGGCGTATTGAGTGCAGCACTTTCACAGCATCATCTTTCAGGATTTGAAACAGCTCAACTGGAATTCCATCACCTCCATTAGCTTTGTTCGTAGTGATGCTTTCTAAGGCCCACTTGACTTCACATCCAGGATGTCTGGCTCTAGGTGAGTGATCACACCATCATGATTATCTTGGTCATGAATATATTTTTTGTACAGTTCTTCTGTGTATTCTTGCCACCTTTTCTTAATATCTTCTGCTTCTATTAAGTCCAGACCATTTCTGTCCTTTATCGAGCCCATCTTTGCATGAAATATTCCCTTGGTATCTCTAATTTTCTTGAAGAGATCTCTAGTCTTTTCCATTCTGTTCTTTTCCTCTATTTGTTTGCATTGATCGCTGAGGAAGTCTTTCTTATCTCTTCTTGCTATTCTTTGGAACTCTGCATTTAGATGTTTATATCTTTCCTTTTCTCCTTTGCTTTTCGCCTCTCTTCTTTTCATAGCTATTTGTAAGGCCTCCCCAGACAGCCACTTTGCTTTTTTGCATTTCCTTTCCATGGGGATGGTCTTGATCCCTGTCTCCTGTACAATGTCACGAACCTCATTCCATAGTTCATCAGGCACTCTATCTATCAGATCTAGTCCCTTAAATCTATTTCTTACTTCCACTGTATAATTGTAAGGGATGTGATTTAGGTCATACCTGAATGGTCTAGTGGTTTTCCCTACTTTCTTCAAGTTAAGTGTGAATTTGTTAATAAGGAGTTCATGATCTGAGCCACAGTCAGCTCCTGGTCTTGTTTTTGTTGACTGTATAGAGCTTCTCCATCTTTGGCTGCAAAGAATATAATACCATGGTAGGAAGGAATTTATCTTAATAATTTCACCTTTCTCTTTCTCTCCTCCATTATAATTATATTAATTTTCTGACATCTTTTATTGATTACATTTAAATTCCACAGTCTTTTTTTGTTTCATTCACTATGGATAGTTTCTCTTGACTCCTTACTTCAAGATGTTGGACTATTTCCACCCTTTGCCTTGTCACCATCTCTCTTTTTATAATTATACCACCCCAATTTTTTTATACTACTCCAATTTTGACAACTGTACAGTGAGAATATTGATGATATATATGTTTAATATTTGTAATTAAGTCTTTCATTTGTGTCTATTGATTAGGCCAAAAAGTTGAAAAATCAATAAATAGCAGCGTTAATGCTTTTAGAACTCTCTAAATTCTACTCATCACAGAACCAAGAAGAGTCCTAGAATCATATTTTGCTCAATATGACTCCAAAGCCACCCAATGGAGAATATTCCTAGAATCAAGGTTAAAGGGATCTTCCTTCTTTCAAATGGATTAATTCCAGCATTTGCTTAAAATTGTGCCATATTTTATTTCAGTTCATATTTAGATCAGGACTTTTTATAAAGCTATTTTCCAGCTAACTTATTTATTCTTCTAGAAGATTTATGAGTCTTATTTATTAATTCTTAATTTTCAGTGTTTTACTCATTCTCTTTATTTTTTGGAATCTATTCCATTCTCATTTTGAAGTCTATTTTGAACTCATATTCTTATTTGAACTAGTGGCTTCTATTTTAGACTATGACTTTCTTTTTTCCCTTATGTAATTCTGATTTCTTGTTTTATTTTCCAATTTTTGCAGCTTCAAAATCGTAGTATGTTTTGAGTTGCCTTCCTTTATCCTGACCTTTTCCTTTCAGGGGTCACCTGTACTCCATCTGCTATCTGGACAGGTCGTTCTCAAGATTGCAGAGCCAGCAACAGGCTTGTAGTCAAGCTTTTCAGGATCCCGAATCCCCAGTCCTTTCCTGGTTTACTCCTCATTTTGTTGGCATACATCATAAAGTTACTTCTGAGAAAGAGAGTCACAGGATGTAAATTTTCTAAGTCATTGTGTTATTTAAAATTTATTTGTTTTGTTTGTATACTTTCTTGATTGGCTAATAGAATTTTAAACTGCAAATAATTTTCCATCAGTAATTACTAGGTAGCTTTCTGTAATTCAGTGTTTTGAGATGCAACATTTGTTTTAATTAGATTCTCATTGCTTTGGTTATTTTTTTCTTCTCTGGAAACTCTTCTCTTCTGCAATTTTTAAATGATACATTTAGGAATGGATGTTTGTTTTCCATTCTTTTTCCTTGGAATTTGCTAGTTTTTTTTTTTTTTTCTAGTTTAAAGACTTAAGTCCCATCAGTTCTGGGAAATTTTCTTATATTATTTCACTTTTTATTTTCTCTTTAGTCTGTTTTTCTGGAAATACTGTTGGTTGGTTATGAATCACTTAATCTTATTCCCCACTCCCCACCTTGTGGAGGAATTAATTATGCAAATGTGTTTAAATAAAAAAATGGTTGTCTTATGTAAGGAAGAACAATATGATCTGTTTGGTCACTTAACTCAGTGAATCAGTTGAATTAAAGTGAGTCAAATCAATTATTGGACTGAATTACTTAGTCACTAGTCAGCTCAGTCAGAACACTTAGTCTAGTGATATGTGTATTTGCAACATACCCTGATTATGAAATTTCCTTTATGTTTATTCTGTGAGACAATGTTGTATCAGAAAGAGGTAGCATAAAAAAAGCTGGGAGAACTTTGCACACATTTAATACCATTAGGTAATAAAGATGCCCCACTGAATTGGTTTCTAGAAATCCTTAAGATATACATTGTGGGATCAAGTGTGTCAAGAACCAAAATTCTGGTGAAAAACTCAGAGTCTGACAAACAGATTTACCAGACTACAAAATGGTCATACTCTCCCATCTGTTTCCTAAGAGTCATTTAAGTTGTGAACTAAACAAGCATGTTTTTCTGTTTGCTTGTCAGGTGCTATCAGTTCTCAGATACAACTTATAAGACATGTTTCTCACTTAATACTTTATAATATTCTTTGTGATCAAGCTGTGATTTCTGTTTTAAACTAAAGCCTCTCAGAATCATAAGCAGCTCTGAAAGGGATTGTAGGGATGGTCCTTCAGTCTGATGAGGAAGCTGAGATCAAGAATACTGACATCCCAAGTCTTACACCAGGTTAATCAAAAGAGCCTCAATTGGCATCCAAGACTTCTGATACCTAATTCAGGGCTTTTTACCTCAGATTAATTTTCATGTAGTGAACTGAATCCCAAATATGAGATAATAAAAAAGACTGAAACACCAAAAGCCTTTAATGTTTCCTTATAAATCTAAGCTAAATATGTTTAAATTATATTCTCATTTGATTTCATGACATAGTAGTAAAAATAATCTTATTCGTGGTATATTTCAAATTGGATAGAATTCATGGGAAAGTTTGTCTCTGAAATCATCCCTATCATCTGCATATATGAAGCCATCAAACTCTCCTTCAATTACCGATATCTTGCTAATGTGAATATTGTGTGTGAGCTAAGTCACTTCAGTTGTGCCCGACTCTGCAACAGGGGTTTCCAAAACCATATTGCAAAAATTTCTCTTCATTGGAAATAAATATGCAGTTCATTACCTATGCTGTAATCATTCAACTTTGTGGTATCATAATAAAGATAAAGACTTTAGGAAATGAAAGGAATTTAAGAATTGAGCTCACACACACACACAAATGAAGAGTGTGATATTTATAGTGTTAGGTCAGCTGTACATATTTAATTGGCATTGTAAGCTTTTTTTGTTTAGTTAAATATTCAGTCTCATCTATGATACCTGTCCTGGTTTGTCATGTCATGAAGGAACGTTGCCATATTTTTGAATAAGCCATATATGAATGTACTGCTTATGTTTTAACTGTAAAATAGCATGTGCATAGGAATGAACCTATAACTTACTGTTTTACATTCATGTTAAATGCTGATACTGATCCAGAGTATTATTATCAGATTACAATTTGAAGAATTCTTAAGTTTAATTCTTTACCTTTTATATTTTCCCATAGATGGCTTGTGTATATGTCATTTTTTAAAATTTGTGTGTGTACTGGTTTTAGATTTACTGTTTTCTAGGTGTACTTCTCTGAAGATGATTTGTCAAAAATTCTGTGTGGCTTTGTTACATTGGGGTAAGTTATTTGCTTTTAAAATGTCCATATATGAGGTAGAGATTTTACCCTTAGAGATGTTGTTACACTTATTGGCTGACTAAATTTCCCATTTCCAGTTAGGAATTCTCTTGCCCTTGATTAAAAATGCAAACCAAACAAAAATGGAAGTGTGAAAATGAAAACTCTTCCCAACCTCCTGGAAACAATATGATGGGTATCCTTCCAGAAACATACCCTCCCCCACCCACACACACACACACACTCATATCTCCAGTCACAAAAATAGAATTGGTCTGTCTATTCTGTATTTTTCTTTTTCCTGCTTAACAGTTTTCCAGTTTATCCTCATAACTTTTCTTGTTAGTGTTCATTAATATACTTATTTATTTAATTATTGCATAATAATGAACTTTATGAATGTACCTTATGTTATAAACTTATTTGAACAATTCCCATTGTTAGACATTTCTTTTTCTGTAATAAATTATGATACATTGAAATTCATATACATACATCTTTGTGTATTTGGAAGAGTATTTCTATAGATTAATTTCTGAAGAGGAAATTTCTATGTTGAGTGGTAAATACAAGTTTGAATTTGATAGGTACTGTGAAATCTCCTCCAAGCTCTTTGCCTTTTGCAGTCCAACATGAGTATGTAAGTGGTAGCTCAGTCAGTAAAGAATCTGCCTGCAATGCAGAAGGCCCAGGTTCGATCCCTGGGTCACGAAGATCCTTGGAGAAGGGAATGGCTACCCACTCCAATATTTTTGCCTGGAGAATTTCATGGACAGAGGAGCCTGGTGGGCCACAGTCCATGGGGTCACAGAGTCGGACATGACTGATTAACACACATTTGATTGCATTCCTGCCAAAGATACGCATTATCATTCCTTTACTTGGAAATAAGGTATAATGACATTTAAATATTTTGATTTTGTTTAGCAAATGTAGCATTATTAAATTATAAATATGTATATATCAGATGATTGTCAAAACTTTAATTCTGTGTATCTAGGACTGGTTTACTTGGTGATAATATTTAAAATAAATGGCTATCATATACAATAACAGATTTATTCTAAAATGGAAAAGAAATGTCATTTAAATGGTATTCCCCATTATGATTCTGGTAAACAATAACAAGATAATGTGATAAGGGGATATTATCAAGGGATTGTGTATGCCTTGGGAATTCCCACCTTGACTACCACGAGATTATATTCAAAAATTAAATGTATACTAGTCTTCCTCTTACTTATTGCAAGAATATCCTGGAGAGAAAGCATTCTTTTAAGATCTTGTGTTTTAACTTTCTGTGAAACATAACAGGCTTCTGTTTGAAAGTGGTCACACAATGCCAGTAACTTTTGAGTATATAGATATGGTTTTCTCAGGTCCACTTATACTTGGATTTTTTAAAAACAGTGAATACCATGGTACTGCATGGTCCAAGGTTAGTTGAATCTGCAGATGCAGAGAAGTTGTGTATACAGGGGAACTGTGTATAGGGAGGGACAACTACAAGTTATATGCAAATTTTCCACTGCTTAGAGGGTCAATGGCCTGAACCCGTGCATTGTACTATTCTCAATGGTTTCTTACAGCATTCTAGAAATATTTTGATTTTTTTAAAACTCAAATCATCTAATTTAGATTGTGTTCCAAGTCTTTGAAATTAAAGTCAGGCTGTCTTTTAAAAAACCCCCTTTTTTTCCCCCTAGCAACCATTACCTGTGTATCAACTGGTTCTAAGCATCTCTTTGGTTACTCTAGTCTTTAAAGGTGCCCTGAGAAGCTTTCTTATGACTCTTCTATCTTGCACATGCTATTGTTTGTCATTGTAGCCATCTATATAGCTACAGAAAATATCCAGGATAATTCCACTGTTACAGAATTCAGAAAAACTGGACCACAAAGGACTATCAAAGAAAGATAACACCCTCTCTTATATTTTCTAATTTTTATTAGGTTCCATGGTAATGTTTTACATTGGATTTTCAAAAGGTTTGTGGTTTGGTCAAGTTTTGTGAATCAGAAGGTGTCTGGGGCCTTAATGTATAACATATGACAATACATATCATATGATAACATAAACTTATACCTTCAGATGAATATTCTGGACTCCTTGCCATTTAGGGTTCATTTTTGGGGAAAGAAATATCATTTGCAAAGGAAGCATGTAAACAAAATAGAATCATCTTTTAATTAAGCTGATTCAGTTCTTACCATGTGACATTCATTATTACATTTTAATTTTCAAATACTTTGAGGTTTTTAGGCTAATTTCAGTTTAGTCAACTGAATCTTCCATGTGCAGCTAGAGAATATAATGTTTTTAATTAGTATTTATTGTTTTGTAAAATGAAAGAAACACCCAAATTTCTTTTTAGTGAGAAGTTCTAATTTCAAAAACATATTTTAGAAGGATTGAGTCCAAAGCATCACAATTGCAGTGACGATTCACTTTTGATGATGTTCAGTTCAGTTCAGTTCAGTTCAGTCGCTTAGTCATGTCCGAGTCTTTGCGACCCCATGAATCGCAGTACGCCAGGCCTCCCTGTTCATCACCAACTCCTGGAGTTCACTCAGACTCACTTCCATCGAGTCAGTGATGCCATCCAGCCATCTCATCCTCTGGCGTCCCCTTCTCCTCCTGCCCCCAATCCCTCCCAGCATCAGAGTCTTTTCCAATGAGTCAACTCTTTGCATGAGGTGGCCAAAGTACTGGAGTTTCAGCTTTAGCATCATTCCTTCCAAAGAAATCCCAGGGCTGATCTCCTTCAGAATGGACTGGTTGGATCTCCTTGCAGTCCAAGGGACTCTCAAGAGTCTTCTCCAACACCACAGTTCAAAAGCATCAATTCTTCGGTGCTCAGCCTTCTTGACAGTCCAACTCTCACATCCATACATGACTACTGGAAAAACCATAGCCTTGACTAGATGGACCTTTGTTGGCAAAGTAACGTCTCTGCTTTTCGATATGCTCTCTAGGTTGGTCATAAGTTTTCTTCCAAGGAGTAAACGTCTTTTAATGTCATGGCTGAAGTCACCATCTGCAGTGATTTTGGAGCCCCCCAAAATAAAGTCTGACACTGTTTCCACTTTTCCCCATCTATTTGCCATGAAGTGGTGGGACCACATGCCATGATCTTAGTTTTCTGAATGTTGAGCTTTAAGCCAACTTTTTTACTCTCCTCTTTTTTACTTTCATCAAGAGGCTCTTTAGTTCTTCTTCACTTTCTGCCATAAGGGTGGTGTCATCTGTGTATCTGAGGTGATTGATATTTCTCCCGGCAATATTGATTCCAGCTTGTGTTTCTTCCAGTTCAGCGTTTCTCATGATGTACTCTGCATAGAAGTTAAATAAGCAGGGTGACAATATACAGCCTTGACGTACTCTTTTTCATATTTGGAACCAGTCTTTTGATGATATGATACCTAATTGTTCAGTGTGGAAAAAATAAAATTAGTTCATGATAGCCATTTTTGCCTTAATTTTTATATCTGATACATATTTCTATTAATATTTATAGAATGCTCTAGAAACCAAAGTAAGAATCATTACTTGTGTATTTAAATATTTTTACATGTATTACTTTTGTAATTTAGAATAGCACTTTTGTGAACTGATTTTAATAATTTCTGTTTTCTTACATTTTAACATTTACCATAATCCTTCAAAGGTCTCCCTCTATAGACTCCATGCAAAATTCTTAGAATTCCCATTCTGCATTGCTTTGTATATGAGGCAACACAGTTGTTGGATGATTAGAATAACTTGTAAAAGAGAGAATTATGGAGAATTAATTATTTTATTTTCAAACAATTATTTAAAAAACAAGTATCACTTTTAAGGTTTTCTGGAAGGGTACAGGTTTATAAAATTGTTCTTAATTTTATGGGTGAGTGATACATTATCTTTAATCAGCAGTGAATGTTTTCTGTAAGAAGTCTGTCATTGTTCATCAATTATTGGAGGATACTAAGGACATATCTTACATGATATTGTATATCTGGATAATCATAGGCATATTCAGGAAATCATCCAGCTGTTCTGGTGTTGAAGACAAACCCTTTCTATAATCATTCACTGAAAGTAGTGTTAACATTTTGGCATTATTCTCCTTAAGAAATATTAAAACATCACTTTAATATTTGCTTATATAATTGCACATCCAGATGCCATTATGGTGGAAGTCCATTAGAGTAATTTATTTATTTATTTATTTTTGGAAAAGGAAATTTAATTTAGCTGTAATTTACTTTCATTAAAATATAATTATGAGTTGTTAGATTAATGGGGTAAATTAAGTGTGAATTTCCCAAAAGGGTTGCTAAAGAGTCAGGTTATCTCCGCAAATAAATGTACCCTCTTAAGTATAACACATGGTTCAATGGAAGCACAGAGTTATGCATTAGGCACTGATTGAGCACTTAGAAAGTTTAATAATAACTATTGAGTACTGCATCATTTAATCTTAGATACTTCCTATTGATATCTTAATCAAAATGATTAATTGCTTTTTTCTGTGTCTTTTGAATGTCCTAACAGAATTTATTTATGTAACAACTGCATTTAACTTGGCATATCCAATTACTCCCTGGAAATTCAAGTTGTCTTGCATGCCATCAAATACATATGACTTCCTCTTTCCTCCTGGAATCTCAAAGAACACTTCAAATTTGAATGGACGTTCTGAGGCAGTTGTTGAAACTAAGCTTAATTCAAGTGGTAACTACTTATCTAACTTATCATCAAGAACAACTTTCCACTGTTGCTTTTGGAGCGAGGAAGATAAAAACTGCTCTGTATATGCAGATGACATTGAAGGGAAGGCATTTGTTATAACAGTAAATTCTTTAGTTTTTCAACAAACAGGTAAGTATTTTAATGTTCCAAGCATTAGTTGTTACTTAACTATATTGGATAAAATATTTTCATTCTCTGAAACTTGTGTGAAATAGATGTCTCTGGATGTGATTCTGAGCAAATATTACCATTTTATATTAGTGATAAAATTAGGATTATCATATGACCAAACTAATAAGTCCCCAATTATTTTATGTCCCATGAAAATAAAAATGTAAATGGGGAATTTTTTAACCTTAAAATATATTTTTATAGTCTTCTAAATTTGCTTTAAAATAAAAAAGTAGTATATCTTATTCTTTTTAAATAGATAAAATATCAAATGGTTGATAATCCTGTTGAATTAATTAAATTCTAAAACAAGGAATCTCAGTAGCCAATGCATATATTTTAAATCACTTTTTTTGTTGTTGTTTAAGTGTAATGCATACTGAATGTATCTAGTGTAATTAATAATTTTACATCTGGAAATATAAACAACAAAATAATCTCCAAGCCTTCTGGAAGAGCTAAATAGAACAGAGACAATTGACTTAGCACCATAAACATCTGTAATATGAAAATAAAGGCATATATCAATATAGTACTCCTGTGTAGGGTTCATCATAATTTCTCAACCTCAAAATTTTTTACATTGTGGGCCAGGTAATTCTTGGTTATGGGGACTGGTTTGTGCGTTATACCAGTGACTCAGTGGTAAAGAATCCACCCGCAGTGCAGGAGACACAGGAGCCAAGGATTTGATCCCTGGGTGGGGAAGATGCCCTGGAGAAGGAAATGACAACCCACTCCAGTGTTCTTGCCTGGAGAATCCCATGGACAGAGGAGCCAGGAGGGCTACAGTCCATAGTGTCGCAAAGAGTCGGGCATAACCAAGCTGCTAAGCTCAAGCACAGGATGTTTAGAAGCATCCCTGGCTTCTACCCAGTTGATGCCTGTAACACTCACTCAGCAGTTGTGACAATTAAAACGGATCTCCAGACTTTGCCACATGTCCCTTGTAGTGCCAAAGCACCACTGATTAGAGGGAAGAAATAGTTTGTTGAGATCAGGTTAGGAGTAAGGGTAAAGCATAACTGTGCAATAAGATCAGAGTTTTAAAACAAGTTAGAAGTAATACTTCCTAGTGTCTCTGTCTTTAGGCATTTAATTTTAAATGAAGCACTTATTTTAATTTGTAAGGGAGCTTGACTTTACCATTCCAATGATTGTTGGATATATTAAGAATGGACTTAAAATGTGAAGGTCCTTGTGATTAGCCTTGAAATGATCAAAAAATGTTTTGCACTTTTTTCAGTTATCAAGTGAAATGATTATGATGCTGCAGATTTTAATTTATGTATAAATAAGGGCTATTAACTAGTTAGTTTAGTGAGTTTAACTTTGTGTAACTAAAATTACTAGGTTAAGTGGTGGTTACTGAGGATTTCCATGTAATTTTCTGCCACATGGGCTATTTACTTCATAAGGCTCAACCTATGCAAAGTCACTACTAGCTAGAAATTCTCCAAATGGGAAAACATGTTAGTATTGCTTAAGATACTTTTGGTGTTGTATTAAATTAGTCATAATTTTTAGCTGTTGCTGTGCCTGCTTTCTAAATTATAAATCACCAATAGTTTATCATTATTAGGTGAATTTTTCAGTATACAGTGAAATATACTCTCATTATTTGTATGTGGGGCCTATAGTATTGTAATAACAAAAATTTAAGATATGCATCTTATTGGTGATTCCAGTGTGAATCACCATGCTTACTGCTAAAGCAGACACAGAAATGCTACACTAAATTTGCTGTACTTTGATAGTTCATGTTCTCTTGTCTCTTGGAAAGTGAGGATGAACTGAACTAGGTGAGTTTTGGGGTCTTCTGTCCTACATAAGTGGTTCAAGATTTTAAAAAATTTGAGAAACAATAATTGAATTTAATTCTCTTACTTTATGAAGAAGGAAACTGAAGGCCAAAGGGACTAAATGGGCACAGACATATGACCAATTAGAGCTTGTTCTTTTTCTCTCAGAATGGCCAGTGGTAGTTGTATCAGAACACTGGTAAATTTAATTTAGCCCTTCCCTTTCATTGGGCTGTTCAGAATGGTTTTTTTTTTTTTTTCAGATTTAATTTAGTTTATTTTTAATTCAGGTGCACACTGGAACATACAGTGCTGGATGAAAGAGGACTTGAAATTATTCATCTGTTATATTGAGTCATTATTTAAGAATCCTTTCAAGAATTATGACCTTAAGGTCCATCTTTTATATGTTCTGTAAGTATCAAATAAATAAATTTAGACATTCCCATGACACAATTTTTTTTCTGAAATACAAGAGCTTCCATATACAGAAGTAGATTATGAAAGCTCTCCTATCCCTATAGTTCCTTTTATATCAGTGTACATTTCTGTATTTTTTGTATGACTTTCTCCTCTATTATGTTTTCTCTTTTCTCCTCATATTGGTTCAGGTAGCAAGACATTGTAGATATGGATGGGCATATATTTGCAAAGAAGTGTAAACTCAAATTCAGGAGTCTTAGGTATTTGACTGAAGAAAGGGAGAAAGTTTACATTTATTTTTCTGGTAGATTTTTCTCTCATATTTGATCTTTTTATTGTCTGTGCTTAATATATGTTTGTGCTCGGTAGAGAGCCACAACAGTGGTTTCGAACAGCCATATTTACAAGTCTTACAGTAAATAGGTCATTCAAGTTTTTCTAATAATTCCAGTGATACTACCTACCACTCCTATTTGAATTAAAGTAAAATTATTTGGCTGTGCTGCATGACATGTGGGATCTTAGGTCAGCAACCAGGGACTGCACCTTCAGCCCGTGCAGTGGAAGCATGGAGTCTTAACCACTGGACATCCAGGAAAGCCCTTGAATTTTAACTCTTTAAAATTCTTTCTCATTTGTTGTTACTCACCTCCCTCAGTTCTGCTGTTTTTGAGGTGCTATAAGTAAGGGGTAAATTGGGACCTCCCTGGTGGTCTAGTAGTTAAGACTCTGTGCTCCCAGTACAGGCAGCATGGGTTTGAGCCCTGATCAGAGAACAGAATAGTGCATCCTAACAAAAAAAAAAAAAATTCAGGGACAATGTGCTAGAAACTGTCCATATAAAGATGAATAGAGACAGAAAGCAGAATGATGGCTGCCGGGGACTAGAGGAGGGGTAATGAAGAATTCTTGTTCTTGGGTATAGAGTTTCAGTTTGGGAAGATGACAAAAGTTCTGAAGGTGGATGGTAAGGATGGTTACACAACAGTGTGAATGTACTTAGTGTCACTGGATTTTGTACACTTAAAATGGTATATATTGTGTGCATTTTACCACAGTAAAAAAATTTAAAGAACACAGATGTCAAGAAAAGGATGTATTCAGACACTTTGCTAAATGTGTGTTTTCCTTCAACTTTTTAAAATAACTGAAATGGTTGATTTATGTATTTCTTCTCACTATTTTGCCATATGTTGTCCTATGTATGTTTAGACTCTATTGTTGGGTAGATCTATGTTCATAACTGTTATATCTTCTTGATATACTTTCCCATTAACCTGACACAACATCATTCTTGGTTTTGCCTCATGCCTTTAATTTGGAAAATGTATTTTGTCTTATATTTTAAAAGGATAGTTATAGTCTCTGCTCTTGAGCCATTCATAGGTTAGTGATTTGGACAGATATGTACAAATATGTCTCAAAATAGGGTTTGAGTTTTAGTGATTCCTGATGCGGGAGCACAAGACTGATGTGAGAGCATCCGGTGGGGAAGCCTAGTGTACTGGTGGGAAAAGAGAGGAGTGGAGGTTTCCCTAGGAGGGAGACAGCTGAGTTGAGATTTCAAGGATGAGTGAGCTAATAACCAAAATATGAAAGATTTCTTGTGTAAAGGTAAATGACAAATTTTAGAAGAAGCAAAGCTACGATCATCCTTATTTTTCTACTGATTATCAGACTGTAGTTAATATTTTGGAGAAGGCAATGGCACCCCACTCCAGTACTCTTGCCTGGAAAATCCCATGGATGGAGGAGCCTGGTAGGCTGCAGTCCATGGGGTCGCTAAGAGTCGGACAGGACTGAGCGACTTCACTTTCACTTTTCACTTTCATGCATTGGAGAAGGAAATGGCAACCCACTCCAGTATTCTTGCCTGGAGAATCCCAGGGATGGGGGAGCCTGATGGGCTGCCATCTGTGGGGTCGCAGAGAGTCAGACACGACTGAAGCGACTTAGCAGTAGCAGCAGTTAATATTTACAACTTACGTTAAACTGCTGGACTGATTTTTTCTTTTGGCCCTGCCACGTGGCTTGCAGGATCTTAGTTCCCTGCCCAGGGATCAGACCAGTGCCCTCTGCACTGGTGGAAGTGCTGGTCTCTAACCACTGGACCGCCAGGGGATTCCCTCAACTAATTTTTGAAGTCACCCTAGGAGTAGAACAGATACGACACCCCCTGCTGTCTTATCTGGACATTGAGTGTGCTAATTTTCACCTCTGATGCTGGTCACTAGATAAGTCTAGAAGTCCCTGCAAACCCCTGCTGCTTTAATAAGTGCAGTTCTCATTAGGGCCAGTGTCTTGAATGGGAGTGTCTGATTGGTGAGAATGTGCTGTATCTATCTGCCAGTGTTTCAGTCGAACAGAAGAGTAGTTTTTCCAGGCAGATGCTGGGGGCGGCTAGTAGATAAATGTCCACAACAGAAATGACTGGGTTGCAGATCTCAAGAGGCCCAAGAAGCTTAGCTGAGTAGTGAAATGGGGAAGGTGGAGGAGTAATAGGCAGTGCACAGCCAAAGGAGAACATCTGAAGGATGGGACAGAATGAGCTTGCTTCCAGTTTATAGAAAGTGACCCAGAGAGAGAAAAATTGAAGATATGGTAGAAGGGGACACATTGAATATTTGTGACAGAGAGTGAATAGTTGAGTAGGCAAGTTCCAGAAAAAGAGCACAGATGAAGGGTTGGTCTTAGAGCAAAGGAGACTCACCACAACTTCTGGGTCTTGAGCAAAGAAAGGAAGCATTGTGGTTGATGAGGATATATTTGACCTCTGGGGCATAAAGTTTCCTGCTTTATTTAACCAAAACACATTTTAGCTCAGAGAAACTAATTCCTTTACAATGAAGTACATTTTTGTGATAATCTGAATACTTTGGTGGTGGTCAAAATCTCACTAGGTGCCATTCGAGAGAATTTCAAATATTATCAGTGAGGTAGGGTGATGTGCCCAGTTTGATAGCTCTGTGACCATGTGTAAGGATTTATATTTCATAATGTGTGGGCCATAGTTATGTCTGGAGGTCTGCATTCTATGAGAAGGATATGATATATGAATATATCAGAACATTTCAAAATTGCATAGTAAATTAGCGATAGCTGAGAATTTGAACTTTAGCCAGCTAAGTGGTCATTGGTCTGTTCATCTAAATGGACCCAGAAAAATGAGAAAATTATAATATTAAATAGATTTTTTCAACTTGCTCATATGATGACTTTAGTAGATTCTTTCAACCTTCTTTTATTTTGAACTCAGGTTTCTGAAAATATCAATATAGGAAAACCTGTCCTAATTGCATACCATTTGAGAAATGTCTTGGTTTTTTTTCTTTCCACTTATTAAAAGAAATAATTTTTATTATTTTTGCCATACCATGTGGCGTGTGGGATCTTTATTCGCCAGCCGAGGATTGAACCCTGGTCCCCTGCAGTGAACGTGTGGAGTCTTAACCACTGGATTGCCAGGGAATTCCCATTTGCCACTTTATTTGTACTCTTCACTGTATAATTTGGTTAATATGTCCATTTTACCAACTCTCATATGCTGTTTCTGTCTTGAATGCTATTTTTGTGTACCTCTTTGGACAATACATCTCCAAATAATTTAAATAAGACTCTTCAGCTCAGGAGGAAGAACTGGGCCATATAACAGACGAAACCTCTATGGAAAAGGAACTCTATAATGATGATTACTATAGAAAAGTTTTTCATCAAAAGCACCTCCCCAAGGCATTAGAGAATTCACAAGAGAACTCTTTCAAATTCTTCCGTGTGTAAATAAGTTTAAAGGGAACTAAAATCTATTGTTTAAAAGGAATTTAAAGCCTTATAAATAAATCCCTTATGGGAAAGCATTGTTTGAACTCAGATATTAATGTTTGTCAGAGAATCCAAAGTAGAGCTACCACAGATATTTGCTATTTTGAAATTTTCTCTTAAACCTAGGAAGGAAATCCTCTCCTTCCTTTGTGAAGTGCCTATGAGTACATCAGACTCTGAACTGAGTATAGGGAACAGTGTTAAGCAACTCAGACTCAACCCTTGCCCTCTTGGACCTAATGGTAAAGATAAAGAACAGAAAGTTGGAAAATGCTATTGATATAATACATATGGGGACTTGCAGATGCTAGAAGTGTCTGTTTAGATTCTAAGAGGGGAGAGAAGAATGAACCAGAGAGAGTGAAGAACATTTGCAATAAAACACAGTCAAATAAAGATATTTGAGAACTTGAAATTCCCAAATGTGTGGTTGGGATGCTAGGGAATGATGAGAAATCAAGGTAGATAAATAGGCAAGGGTCATGAGGGAGTCTGGACTTTTGTAACTTCTAACGCCTCGTTTACTTTGTCTCTTCAGAATCACTCTGTCAGCATTCTTGGTGATTTCAGCACCCACCTGGATGGTCTTCAGTTTCTTGAAAGCTTTATTTTTGACTTTTCTTGTTTTCACCACATCTAGTTCACCGATTCTCATGGATCTTGCCACTGCTGATAAGCTGGATCTCTTTTATAAGTTCAGTTTCAAGGATCCTCTTCTTTGACCATCTCCCCCCCCCCCCAACCTCTCATGTTAGGCCTACTCCCTTTATTACCTCAGTCTCCTTCAGTCTAAGCCAAAGTGTTTCTACTATAATTCTCTCACAAGATCACACAGCTGTCTGGGAATCTTACTAGGGTTCACTCCATTAGATAGAAACCCATAGAGCTCTTAGGAATAAGCTCTTCCCTGCCTTCCCTTTGATTTTTGCCCAGAAGCCATTTCTTAGTTCTAGCATTGTTTGCCAGCTGGAGAGGCTGAGAATTTCACAACTCTCAAGTACTATTAAAAGTTCTTTTGTCTAATAGCCCTTTCTTAAGGAATATCTCTCCTCTTGCAGCAAGAAGAAACAAGAGGCACTTTCAACACTTGTTTGGAAATTGCCTGGAGAGAGATCACCAGTTCAGTAGGCACCTTCTATTCTGTCCACTGAACCGCAGATGTGTTACATAGCTTTCGGCCACAACATAAGGAAGATCCCATTTCCTCCAGTCACCAATCACATATTCCCCACTTCCTTTCATGTCCTCACTGGCAGTGTCCTTAAAATGTAGATATCTGCCAACAGTCTATTCAAGGTATTTCAGGCTTTCTCCACATGCATCTCCAAATATTTCTAGCCTCTCTGCATCACCTAGTTCTAAAGCCACACCCACATTTTTAGGCATTATAGCAGCACCCCACTTCCAGGTTCTGGTATCTTCCTTGGCTATCTATGCCATATAATAAATTACCCCAAATTTAGTGGCCTAAAATAAAAATCATCCATCATTTCATAGCTTCTATGGGTCCAGAACCCAGCTGCAACATCTGAAGACATCTGCCTCAATGTCTTTCACAAGGCTGCCATGCAGATGTCAGCTAGAACTGCAGTTATTTTAAGGTTCAGTTTTAGGAGGATCTGTTTGCAAGCTCACTCCCTCGGCTTCCAAGTTCTTTATTGACCGCTGGTCAGAAAGCCTTTGTCTCTCCCTGGCTTTGACAGGAGGCCTCCCTCAGTTCTTTGTCTCATGGGTTCTCCATAGAGCACATCACAATATGGCAGCTGGCTTCTCTTAGAGAGAGCCTGAGAAACTCACTGATGATCTTGCTTTTGGTTTTCACTGGGAAAATAGGAATGGGGCTATGAGTTCATGTTTTTGCTTTTCTCACCAAAATCTATCAGTCTGCCGATGTCTGTGCCTGTGCAGTTTTCCTTATCATCTTTAACTGCTAACGTGTTCCAATATAAAATGAGCCCTTTCTTCTGTGTTTTGAGTCCCATCCCCTGTTGTCACTCAAGGAATTTGTTCTTGCAATTATTCCCTCTCGTTCTTGCATCATCAAGTTTTCCTCTCAGCCAATACATATGCTGCAATAACTCTCATTTACTTTTGAATTTATGTTTTAATTGGAGTATAATTACTTTGCAATGTTTTGTTAGTTTCTGCTCTGCAGCAATGTGAATAAGCTCTAATTATAAATATACCTCCTCCCTCTTAAGCCTTCCTCCCACCTCCCCATCTCAGAGGTCATAACAGAGCACGGAGCTGAGCTCCCTGCTATATAGCAGCTTCACACTAGCTATCTCTCTTACACATGATAGTGTATTTATGTCAATGTTGTTCTCTCAATTCATCCCACCCTCGCTTTCTCCTCCTGTGTTGACAAGTCGATTCTCTATGTCTGTCTCTATTCCTGCCCTACAAATAAGTTCATCAGTATCATTTTTCTAAATTCCATATATATGCAATAATATACAATATTTATTTTTCTGTTTCTGACATACTTCACTCTGTATGACAGACTCTGCTGCTGCTGCTAAGTCGCTTCAGTTGTGTCTGACTCTGTGCGACCCCATAGACGGCAGCCCACCAGGCTCCCCCGTCCCTGGGATTCTCCAGGCAAGAACACTGGAGTGGGTTGCCATTTCCTTCTCTAATGACAGACTCTAGCATCATCTAAATCATCATATGACTCAATTTCATTCCTTTATATGGCTGAGCAAAATTCAATTTTATGTATGTATATATATATATATATATATATATATATATATGAAAGTGAAATATACACCAAATCAATAACCCCTATTTAAAACATAGATTTCCTTGATCACCAATTTCCACCAAGTAATTACCCAGTTTCACTACTGCCTCTATAGAAAACCAAGTTTTGAACTATGTGAATACAGTCTTCAGAAGTTAATATAAAAAGGTCAACAAAAGTGGCTTCTGGCCATAAGGGAATAATATATTCTGGAATTACTCCGCTACTATAAACAATTAGAAAACGTGATAAAAGAATAAACATCTATTTTCAGATAATGGACAAAGTCAAAACAGAACAGTGATTCCTGAGAGAAGGAAACAAAGCAAGTTATATATTATTAACGTTTTCTGGGGTGGAGACAACTTCCAGGACATGATACAAGGTGGGGGAACTCAAACAGAACCCTACAATATTGCTGAACTGAGGAGACAAGAGTGAAGAGTTCAGAGTAAAATGGGGCTTGATTAATGGAGCAGAATACTCAAAGCAGAGAGGTACAGAGGAATTAGCATTCAGTTCAGTTCAGTTCAGTCGCTCAGTCGAGTCTGACTCTTTGCAAACCATGGACTGCAGCACGCCAGGCCTCCTTGTCTATCACCAACTCCCAGAGTTTACTCAAACTCATTTCCATTGAGTCGGTGATGCCATTTGACCATTTCATCCTCTGTCATCCCCTTCTCCTCCTGCCTTCAATCTTTCCCAGCATCAGAGTCCTTTTAAATGAGTCAGTTCTTCACATTAGGTGGCCTAGGTATTGGAGTTTCAGGTTCAACATCAGTCCTTCCAATGAACATTCAGGACTAATTTCCTTTAGAATGGACTGTTTGGATCTCCTTGCAGTCCAAGGGAGTCTCAAGAGTCTTCTCTAACACCAAGTTCAAAGGATCAATTCTTCATCACTCAGCTTTCTTTATAGTCCAACTCTCACATCCATACATGACCACTGGAAAAACCATAGCCTTGACTAGACAGACCTTTGTTGGCAAAGTAATGTCTCTGCCTTTTAATATGCTGTCTAGGTTGCTCATAACCTTTCCTCCAAGGAGTAAGTGTCTTTTAACTTCATGGCTGTAGTCACCATCTGCAGTGATTTTGGAACCTAAAAAAATAAAGTCTCTCACTGTTTCCCCGTCTATGTGCCATGAAGTGATGGGACCAGATGCCATGATCTTAGTTTTCTGAATGTTGAGCTTTAAGCCAACTTTTTCACTCTCCTCTTTCACTTTCATCAAGTTCTTCTTCGCTTTCTGCCATAAGGGTGGTATCATCTGCATATCTGAGGTTATTGATATTTCTTCTGGCAATCTTGATTCCAGCTTGTGCTTCATCCAGCCCAATGTTTCTCATGATGTACTCTGCATTTAAGTTAATTAAGCAGGGTGACAATATACAGCCTTGATGTACTCCTTTCCCTGTTTGGAACCAGTCTGCTGTTCCGTGTCCAGTTCTGACTGTTGCTTCCTGACCTGCATACAGATTTCTCAAGAGGCAGGTCAGCTGATCTGGTATGCTCATCTCTTTCAGAATTTCCCACAGTTTGTGATGATCCACACAGTCAAAGGCTTTTGCATAGTCAATAAAGCAGAAATATATGTTTTTCTGGAACTCTCTTGCTTTTTTGGTAATCCAGCGGGTGTTGGCAATTTGGTCTCTGGTTCCTCTGCCTTTTCTAAAACCAACTTGAACATCTGGAAGTTCATGGTTCACATATTGTTGAAGCCTGGCTTGAAGAATTTTGAGCATTACTTTACTAGCATGTGATATGAGTGCAATTGTGTGGTAGTTTGAGCATTCTTTGGGATTGTCTTTTTTTGGGAGTTAGCATTAGGGTTGCCTTGATTCTTTGGCTAAATACCAGTCCATCCATGATTTTGGGAAAGAAAACTTCTTGAAAAACAAGATGCTAGAACTGTAAGCTAAGAAATTCCCGAAAATCACACAGGGCCAGGAATAATTAGTTTCTTATAATGATATTTGGAGAGTCCTAGTTGAAAGGCAAAGGAGAAAAGGAAAGATATACCCCCTTGAATGCAGAGTTTCAAAGAATAGCAAGGAGAAATAAGAAAGCCTACCTCAGTGATCAATGAAAAGGAATAGAGGAAAACAATAGAATGGGAAAGACTAGAGATCTCTTCAAGAAAATTAGAGATACCAAGGGAACATTTCATGCAAAGATGGGCACAATAAAGGACAGAAATTGTAAGAATCTAACAGAAGCAGAAGATATTAAGAAGAGGTGGCAAGAGTACAGAGAAGAACTATACAAAAAAGATCTTCATGACCCAGATAACCATGATGGCGTGATCACTCACCTCGAGCCAGACATCCTGGAATGTGAAGTCAAGTGGGCCTTAGGAAGAGTCACTATGGACAAAGCTAGTGGAGGTGATGAAATTCCAGTTGAGCTGTTTCAAATCCTAAAAGATGATGCTGTGAAAGTGATGCACTTAACATGTCAGCCAATTTGGAAAACTCAGCAGTGGCCACAGGACTGGAAAAGGTCAGTTTTCATTCCAATCCCGAAAAAGGGCAATGCCAAAGAATGTTCAAACTACTGCACAATTGCACTCATCTTACGTGGTAGCAAAGTAATGCTCAAAATTCTCCAAGCCAGGCTTCAACAGTATGTGGACCATGAACTTCCTGATGTTCAAGCTGGTTTTAGAAAAGGCAGAGGAACCAGAGATCAAATTGCCAATATCCATTGGATCATCAAAAAAGCGAGAGTTCCAGAAAAATATCGACTTCTGCTTCATTGATTACACCAAAGTCTTTGTGTCAATCACAGCAAAGTGGCAAATTCTTCAAAAGATGGGAATACCAGACCACCTTACTTGCCTCCTGAGAAATCTGTATGCAGGTCAAGAAGTAACAGGCCCGGACATGGAAGAACGGACTGTTTCCAAATTTGGAAAGGAGTATGTCAAGGCTGTATATTGTCACCCTTCTTATTTACCTCATATGCAGAGTACATCATGAGAAATGCCAGGCTGGATGAAACACAAGCTGGAATCATGATTTCTAGGAAAAATATCAGTAACCTCAGATACACAGATGACACCACCCTTATGGCAGAAAGTGAAGAAGAACTAAAGAAGCTCTTGATGAAAGTGAAAGAAGAGAGTGAAAAAGCTGATTTAAAACTCAACATTCAGAAAACCAAAGTCATGGCATCTGGTTGCATCACTTCACAGCAAATTGATGGGGAAGCAATGAAATTTCTCCATCAAACAAACTTTATTTTCTTGGGCTCCAAAATCACTGCAGATGGTGACTGAAGCCATGAAATTAAAAGATGCTTTCTCCTTGGAAGAAAAGCTATGACCAACCTAGATAGTATATTAAAAAGAAGAGACATTACTTTGCTGACAAAGGTCTGTCTAGTTAAAGCTGTGGTTTTTCCAGTAGTCATGCATGGATGTGAGATCTGGACCATAAAGAAAGCTGAGTGCTGAAGAATTGATGCTTTTGAACTGTGATGTTGGAGAAGACTCTTGAGAGTCTGTTGGACTGCAAGATCAAACCAGTCAACCCTAAAGGAAATCAGTCCTGAATATTTGTTGGAAAAACTGAAGCTGAAGCTGAAACACTAATACTTTGGCCACCTGATGTGAAGAATTGACTCAAAGGAAAGGACCCTGATGCTGGGAAAGATTGAAGGCAGGAGGAGAAAGGGATGATAGAGGATGAGATGGTTGGATGGTATCACCGACTTCATGGACATGAGTTTGAACAAGTTCAATGGAGTTGGTGATGGACAGGAAAGCCTGGCATGATGCAGTCCATAACGTTTGCAAAGAGTTGGACACGACTGAGTGACTGAACTGAACTGTTGAATACCAGCAGAAACCCCATAATATCCACTGTTTAAAATGGGTCCAGCCAGCCTGGATGAGAAGCCAATTTGGGGGAGAATTTATACATGTCTTTGTATGACTGAGTCCCTTCACTATTCATCTGAAACTATCACAGCATTATTAATAGGCTATCCCCCAATACCCAAAATAAAAAGTTGAAAAAAAAAGTGTGGCCAGATTTGTCCTAGAGTCAAGGCTGATCTACACTTCCCCCTAAAGAGCTTGAAAAGTTCACACTTAAGTCACCCAAATAACCAATTTCCAGAACAAAATTCAACATTCTCTAAGAAAAAACAGCATGATCCAACACTCAAAAATGTAATATTCACCATGTCTGGCATCCTGTGAAAAATCTACATATATGAAGGACAGGAAAAAGTAAACCCTAACCCAGAGAAAAAGAAAAAAATAGACAATAGATACAGACCCAGAAATGGCTGAGATGATAGAACCAGCAGATGGTTAGTATTAATATCCTCCATGTACTCAAGGATATAAAGAAAATATTAATATAATGAGAGAAATTGACAGTATAAAAAAGAACCAACTAAAATTTTGAGAGAAGAAAGATGCGTTATTTGTAAAGTAAACAAGTGTGCTCAGTGTTAATTGAGAAACTTTAGACAGTGTTATTTAATCAAGAAGCTGTATGCAAACCACAATGCTAGGCTCTGTGAGAAGTACTTCATTCTTTTGCTCTTACCTTTTTTCTTTTCCTTCCCCTTCCCTTTTTGCTTCCTTCTTTCCCATCAAGATGGACTCACAGATTATTATTTTATTTGATGAGCAATACAAATTATTATTTTATTTGATGAGCTATTCAGTTACTATTATTATTTATTTTTTTGCTCACACTGTCCAACATTTGCCGAGTTGGGGCTTATTTAAACTGGCTTCTGTGTCCTTTTGATGTTTTCCATCCATCTTTTTTTTTTTAATTTAAAAATAGGACTCCTTACTTTCTAACACTACAAGAAATTTCAGGTTGATTTTATGCTTTTCCTGCTCTGACACTGGAATCGGCCATTTCTCCAAGGAGCCCTGATTCCATTTTGTTGGAGAATGATGTTCACAAAGTGGTATCTGGGGGCTAGATGCTCACTGTTACTTGAGTGGCATTGTTTCTAGGCCCCCTTAGCTACAGAGTTTCTTATATGTATGCCTACACACAGTACACACACAATGTGCATAATACACATAATACTCAGCAATCTATATTTTTGTATCTCTCTGTATATACATAACAAAAAAGTGTGTGTTCATACTGATATCTCTTGTTCTAGTTCAAAACTACAGAATCTATTCTAGCAGTGCTTTTCTTTTCTTGTAACAATAGTGACTTCAGTCATGAAATTAAAGACACTTGCTCCTTGGAAGGAAAGCCATGACAAAGCTAAACAGCATATTAAAAAATAAAGACATCACTTTGCCAATAAAGGTCCAGATAGTCAAAGCTATGATTTTTCCAGTAATCATGGATGGATGTGAGAGTTGGACCATAAACAAGGCTGAGTGCTGAAGAACTGATGCCTTTGAATTGTGTTGCTGGAGAATCTCTTGAGAGTCCCTTGGACAGCAAGGAGATCAAACGAGTCAATCCTAAAGGAAAGCAACCTTGAATACTCACTGAAAGGACTGATGCTGAAACTGAAGCTCTAGTACTTTGGCTATCTGATGTGAAGAGCCAACTCATTGGAAAAGACTCAGGCTGGAAAAGATTGAGGGCAGGCAGAGAAGGTGAGCAACAGAAGATGAGATGGTTGGATGGCATCACCAACTTAATGCAGAGTCTGAACAAACTCCAGGAGACAGTGAAGGACAGAGGAGCCTGGTGTGCTGCAGTCCATGGGGTCACAAAGAGCTGGACATGACTTAGTGACTGAACAACAACAAACAAGTTTTTCTAGAAGTGAGAAATCTTGCTTCCCTTTCCAACAATATATTACCTAGTTGCTTAGTCCTAAAATACACACAAAGTAATTTTGGAATAGCTAAGCCATGCTACTGTAGGAAACAAAGAGGGGAACTAGAGTACAGTGTTTGTGTTGACTCATTTTGTCTTTGCTAATGCTGAAGGTTGCATGGTCCAAATACTGTGTGGTTAACTAGGATATCCCCTCCCCTTCCACTTCATGTGATTATGTTGTTAAGTTGAGATATATTTAGGTCCCTTTGCTTCTGTTTGTATTCATTTTTTTTTCTTCCTTCATCTCATCCTTGTTGATTTTCCATTTGTTTGGTAATATCATACAACTGACAAGTACTTTGTATTATACAGAATGCTTCTTAAATTTGTCTCCTTAATGAAATTTGTCAGCTTCTCACCTGGACCTAGTTCATGGGTCTGGACTGGGTTTGTATTTCTATCAAGTTCCAGATGCTGCTGATATTATTATTGGCTTGGGAACCATACTGTGAGAACCTCTGATCTATGACACTTACTAAAAACAGATTCCTTGGCCCCAGATATACTGAATTCCATGGAAGGTCCAGGAATCTAATTTTAACAAGGCTCCAGGTCATTTTTATGATGAAACTATCCTGGGATGCTAACCTGTTTTTTAAAATTCCTTTTGATGGGTAAAGTAGATTTTTGGGAGTAACATTTGTATAGGTTACTAGTCTTGAGTTTTAGAATGTGACTTGATTAAATTATTCACAGAAATAATGCTAAATTTTCCAGTTCATTTAATGGTTCACCAACTATGTTTTGCTCTCAGTTTATGTCACAGTAAAGAACACTCATTTGGTGTTACTCCTATAATAATGTAATATAGATCTTTCTTAGAGAAGTTTTAAAATATTGATAGAAAATTTTTTGGGGGGAATAAGTAACATGACCAAAGGTCAGAGGATAGAATGTGCTTTCTATAAACCACTGTGACTAAAAGATGAAATTTCAGTACTAATTATATATCTAGCTTCTGAGTAGAAATATTGCCCGAATTGTGAAATTTGCAAAGAAATCAAATTTTAAATTATTTGACAACTTTTTTAAAAATTATTTTCACTTGCAAATATAGTTTACTCATATATAGAGGGATTAAATAAATAGTGGCACTAAATTTACATGTGTGAGTACTGGCAATGCATAAAATATTTTGCTGAATAAACATTTTTCAAGAATGTCAGGAATTCTTAAGTTTTGGTTATTTTAAGCCAATGTATTGCTTTCTTATTTTAAAAATTTGATCACTATTTTGATTTACACTACTTTGAAATTTTGATAATTTCAAAGTACTATCAAAATTTTAAAGTACCTTCTTTGAAATATTTTTTTTTATTTATTTTTGGCTGTACTGGGTCTTCCCTGCTATGTGTGGGCTTTCTCTAGTTCTGGTGATTATTTATTTTATGTTTGGCTGTACTGGATCTTTGCTGCTATGTGTGCACTTTCTCTATTTCTGGTGATTATTTATTTTACTTTTGGCAGTACTAGGTCTTTGCTGCTATGTGTGGGCTTTCTCTAGTTCTGGTGATTATTTATTTTATGTTTGGCTATACCAGGTCTTTGCCACTATGTGTGGGCTTTCTCTAGTTGTGGTGATGAAGGCCTCTCTTGTAGATCATGGGCTCTAGAGCATGAGGGCTTCAGTAGTTGTGGCACACGGACTTAGTTGCCCCATGGGATGTAGAATCTTCCCAGATCGGGGATTGAACCCGTCCCCTACATTGGCAGGTGTATTCTTAACCACTCGACCACCAGGGAAGTCCTTGAAGTATCATTTGATGTATGTAAATACTTAAAACTTTAAAAAATCTTTTGGAAGGTAAAAGAAGTTCTTATGCTTACTTTGACAAGTAACAAGGCTGTATAGTCCAGATTTCACACAAACTTGGAAAAACTTCTGCTCTAATAAATGTGAGAAATATCTAGTGTTTTCCTCAAGGGAAAAATAATTCAAAATAATTCTGTAATTTTCTAATTTTGTGGATTTTTGAAATATTAACAATTCAGATTATAATTATTCTTTAGTTATGGCCATTAGAATCTTTACTAATCCCTCAAGTAAAATGATAATGGTAACAGTGAACTTATCTTTGATTATAAGGCATCTTGGATGTAATGAATTGAGTACTGAACATGGAAGCGTGAGACTTAAGATGAATTCCACTCCATGTTCTCCCTGAGCCTCAGTTTTTTGCTTGTAAAATAGGTGATATTAGTTCCCTCATAAAGTAGTTTGAAAAATTGAAGTAGATAGTTATCCTCAAGGTGTTTTGTGTGCATTATAGATATGCTAAATAGTGAAATTTGATGGTATATTTAATGTGGCTTCTATATTTTGTATCCTTTTTTCATCAAGTAGTCACCAGTTCAGTTCAGTCGCCCAGTCGAGTCCGACTCTTTATGACCCCATGGACTGCAGCACACCAGGCCTCCCTGTCCATCACCAGCTCCCGGAGTTTACTCAAACTCATGTCCATTGAGTCGGTGTTGCCATCCAACCATCTCATTCTCTGTTGTCCCCTTCTCCTCCCGCCTTCAATCTTTCCCAGCATCAGGGTCTTTTCAAATGAATCAGGTGGTCAAAGTATTGGAGTTTCAGCTTCAACATCGGTCCTTCCAATGAATATTCAGGACTGATTTCCTTCAGGATGGACTGGTTGGATCTCCTTGCAGTCCAAGGGACTCTCAAGAGTCTTCTCCAACACCACAATTCAAAAGCATCTGTTCTTCAGCACTCAGCTTTCTTTATAGTCAAATTCTCACATCCATACATGACCACTGGAAAAACCATAGCCTTGACTAAACAGACCTTTGTTGGCTAAGTAATGTCTCTGTTTTTTAATATGCTGTCTAGGTAGGTCAAAACTTTTCTTCCAAGGAGTAAGCATCTTTTAACTTCATGGCTGCAGTCACCATCTGCAGTGATTTTGGAGCCCCCCAAAATAAAGTCAGCCACTGTTTCCCCATCTATTCACCATGAAGTGGTGGGACCAGATGCCATGATCTTCGTTTTCTGAATGTTGAGCTTTAAGCCAATTTTTTTACTCTCCTCTTTCACTTTCATCAAGAGGCTCTTTAGTTCTTCTTCACTTTCTGCCATAAGGGTGGTGTCATCTGTGTATCTGAGGTTATTGATATTTCTCCCGGCAATCTTGATTCCAGCTTGTGCTTCATCCAGCCCAGCGTGTCTCATGATGTACTCTGCATATAAGTTAAATAAGCAGGGTGACGATACACAGCCTTGACGTACTCCTTTTCCTATTTGGAACCAGTCTGTTGTTCCATGTCCAGTTCTAACTGTTGCCTCCTGACCTGCATACAGATTTCTCAAGTGGCAGGTCAGGTGGTCTGGTATACTGGTAGTTAGCAGTAGGGAGTATGAAATGTTTTCAGCCTGTAGCTGGGATAGAAAATCTTTTTTTTTAAAGGTGAAGATAATAAATATTTTAGGCTTTAGTCTCCATTCTCTTTGTATCACAACCTTGTAGTCATAGTTACTAATGAATGAATTAGTAAATGAATGAGCATGACTGTGTTTATGGACACTGAAATGTGAATTTTATATAATTTCCATGATTGTGGGATATTCTTCCTTCTTTTTTTAAACCAGTAGATAATGTAAGAAATAATTCTTAGCTCATAGGCTGTACAAAAGCAATTGTATTTGGCTTGTGGGATACAGTTTCCTCACCCCTGAGTTTCATGAAGGGGTTATCTGTTGGAGTGATTTGGGAAATTACTTTGTGGAGATTTTTACTAAAAACCCTACAAATTATGAAATACTATGATACATATTATATAGTACATGTATTCTATAACACATAATAATTATATATCATTATTATGAATATATACTATGCATATTTTTGTGTATACTGAAATGATAAAGTAAATGAAAATGAGATTGATTAAATAGAACACAGAAGTGAAGTGTTAGAGAAACCACAGAGTTAATCTCTTTGGGAATCAGCCCTATTCTATAAATATTCACTGTATTTAGAAAAAAATGACGTTGGTGAGACCATCTAAAGTAAGAGTATAAGTCTAACTTTTCTTTTTGCTTTAAAAAAGAAAAAAATCACCAGAATTTCCTCTTAAAAATTATTAGTGGGAAATATGTTTTCTGTTCAGTTCTTTTTTGCCTTAAAATTTGGAAGTTTTTCAGTTAAAGCATAATACAAGCTGCAAGCATATTTCTGACATAAAATACTGCAATTTATTTAATTTGTTCCATACTCTTTTGATAAAAGCTTTTATTTTAATATTTGAAAAACACATAAAAGCCATATTGTGATATTTTTAAAAATCACATTTTGTTGGAATTGTTTAAAGGTTTAGGTGAAGTTGAAAGTGCTAAGTCATTCTACCTTCAGTTCAAAATGGAATTTTATGAGTGTATAGCATTTTGAAGTTTTCAAAAACACTTTTTTTGGCACAGTATTTTTATTTTAAGGTAAAGTTTGCATATAATAAAATGCACCTTAAATATAAGGTTGATGAATTTTGAGAAGTATGCTCACCTATGTAACCAATATCTAAATCAAATACATTGCATTTCTCTGATAATTAATGATGTTGAGCACCTTTTCGTGTGTTTTTTGGCCATGTGTATGTCTTCTTTGGAGAAATGTCTGTCTAGATCTTCTTTCCATTTTTTGATTGACCCTTTTGTTATCTTTTTATCTTTCATAGTATCTTTCAAAGAACAGAAGTTTTTAATATTGATAAAAATCAAATTATCAATTTGTCATTTTGTGACTTGTGCTTTTGTGTTACATCTAAGAAATTATTATTTAAAACAAGGTCACAAATTTTTTTCTCACATTTTTTTCTGATTCATAGCTTTAACTTCTGCATTTAGATTAATGATTTATTTTGAATTAATATTTGAATCTTATGTGATGTGTGGAGTAAAGTTGAATTTTTGTGTGGAGGGGAGTGTATAGATATCCCACTGTTTCAGCACAATTTATTGGAAAGATTACTCTTTCTCCACAGAATTGCTTTTGCACCTTTGTAGAAAATTGAGTGTCCATATAGGTGTTGGTTTCTTCTGTTCCATTAATCTATTTTTTTCTCTTTACGTTCATACTCCTTTGGCTTGATTATTGTAGCTTATTAGCTGTGACTTCTTGTTTTATTATTTTAGCGGTGGTTTTAGGATTTAGAATATAGGTCTTTAACTTAATATAGCCGAACTGATGTTATACCTCCAACTGACATTTCACCACTACATGTATAGTGGAAGAAATTTATAGTTGTATATTTACACATCTCCCCTTTCCCCAAGTTTGGTGTTAATGTCATACATTTTATTTTTACTTATGTTATAAACCCCACACTTTATGGTTATTATTTTTGCTTTAATCAGTCAATAAATATTTATTCTTTAAATTAAATGTCATTTCTTTGTGTGGAACCAGACTTCTATTTGCTATCATTTTCTTTTTGTCTGAAGGACTTCCTTCAGCACTTTTTTTTCTAAAGGAAGTTTTTGCAAGTTTGATTGATGATAAATTCTTTCCATTTTGGTGTGTCTGTAAAAAGCCTTTATTACATGTTTATTTTGAAAGTTATTTTTATTGAATATAGGATTTTAAAATCACAATTTTTCTTTCAGTGCTTCACTGTTGCCTCATTGTCTTCTTGCTTGTATTATTTCTAACTTGCTTTATTGGTTCTAACATATTGATTGCTAACTTGTTTTAACCCTTATCTTTGTGTCTCTGTTATAATGTAGCTTTTTTCCCCCAGAAGCTCTTTAAGCTGGGTGTGCAGAACAGTTTACTTCCATTTGGATTTTGTGTCCTATATTTTAAACACATCTAGTGCTTTCGCATCTATGTTAATACTTAGCTCTTCTTTTCTCATATAGGCTTGACCTATTAGAAGAGTCACCTCTGCTCCCCGAGAAAGGCAGTTTTCAGATTGTTCAGTGCAACTGCAGTTTTAATGAATGTTGTGAATGTCATGTGCCTGTGCCAACAGCCAAACTCAATAACACCCTTCTTATGTATTTGAAAATCACATCTGGTGGAGTAATTTTTCACTCACCTCCAATGTCAGCTCAGCCCATTAATGTTGGTAAGTTGTGCCTAAGAAAGATAATATCTTTAAACATCAGTCATTCAAACAGGCTGAAAATTGTTTACAAGATGTTTCATTAGCTTATCTCACTTTGACTGACACTGTAAGGATGATAAGTGTAGCCCTAAGGGGTATTAAAAGCAGCTTCTAGAATGATTTAACAACAGTATAGATATTTCTGCAATTGTAACAAATTCATTTTGAAAACAGTTTGATTTCTTTAAATCCTAGGTCAGTCTAATGGATATGTTTTGTTTGGTTATGACTTTTTCACATCTCAGATAACTATTTCTGAAAATGATTAAAAGCTCTTTTTTACCTGACTTTATGCCTTCAATAAATATTTTTTAGAGACTCGTGGGTATCAGTCACTGATCTAGGAGCTGGGGGAAGCAATGGTGAGTGAGACAAAGTTCCTGCCTCGCAGAGCAGGGGCAGACAATATTGGGCAGAGAAAAACAATGAAAACATAAGCAAACTAATTGGCTGTACAAATCTGATTAGAAGAAAAACTTATATAATAGACAAGTGCCCACATTATTAGTGCAAAGATTCCCCAGATTTCTTTGATTAACTTAATATATAATTATAAATATTCAGTGTATTCAGTTATATTATTGAATGTGAATAATATAGATGAATGTTAAATTATTAATTTATTAACTCAGTTTTGTGTGTATGTGTTAAACTATATGTTACATATGATACATAATTTAATAGTGTTACTGTTTTACATTTCCTGAAATAATTATTGCAAATTCTTTATGTGCTTCTCTGCATCATTGTTTTTGCCATCACTGGAACCACTTTTTCAGATATCTGACACCATATTCCTTACAACTTCATCCTCACTTCTTTTCAAGTACTAAGGGTACAGCATTTTTTGAATCTATCTATGCTATCATATTTAACATTAGGACTTTTAAATAACTTGTCTTTTAGGGATATATTTGTGATTTCCACGTGATTACTATGATATCCAAGAAATTCAGTCATGATGTTATACCATAAGGAAAAAACAAAAAAAAATCTATAACATGTCATCATCTTCTCTTTTTAAAACCAGTTCTATCAAGTGATTTTTTAGAAGTATTTAGAGCCAACATTGAATTGTTTTTAAAAATAAAGTAGTTAAGATAAGGTGCTGTGATAGACTTTATAAGAAACTTTAAAAATTTTGTCTTATTTCAGATAATTTTGGGGGAAAAAAATCTCTTTTTTTTTGTATTTGAGTATATGTGATTAAGATCTCAAAATTGAAAGAAATAAAACAAATTGTATGATAGAGAATTTCAGGTGTAGGGGTCTATTATTTCAGCTATGGAAGTCCTCTTTTAGGAAATAGCATTTAAACTGAAAGAAAAAGAGATAACTATGCAAAAATTCCAGAACAAAAGGTGCTCTGAGCAGGAAGAACAGCACTCACAAAATTCCTGGGAGAGAATGAGCTCAGAATTTGGAAGAACCAAAGACAAGAGCCTTTTGCTTGGAGTAATTAAGGTAGGAGAACATTCAGAGATGTGGTTAGAGAGTCATCTGCATCCAGGTCATACCACAGGCTATGGTTACAAAGTTTGGATTTTATTCTAATTGCAGTGTAAGCTTTTGTACCAGGAGAGTGATGTGATCAGACGTGAGAGTGTGTGTGTGTGGGCACACGCAAGCACACATGCATGCTCATGCACATGTTTAAAATGTATGCTCTATTGAAGAAATAAACTTATGGGGAAGTGAAAAGGATACTTGCAAGAATGGGAGGAGTCAGATAGGCAGCTGCTAGAGTTGTCCAGTTGGCTTGGGGTTGTTATAGTGGAGAAGTAAAGAAATGTTCAGGCTTGGGATCTATTAGGAGATGGTGCTTCCCTTATACTCAGTTGGTAAAGAATCTGCCTGCAATGCAGGAGACCCCAGTTCAATTACTGGGTTGGGAAGATCCACTGGAGAAGGGATAGGCTACCCACTCCAGTATTCTTGGGCTTCCCTTGTGGCTCAGCTGGTAAAGGGTCTGCCTGCAATGCTGGAGACCTGGATTCAATCCCTGGGTTGGGAAGATCCCCTGGAGAAGGGAAAGGCTAGCCACTCCAGTATTGTGGTCTGGAGAATTCCATAGACTGTATAATGCATGAGGTTGCAAAGAGTCGGACACGACTGAGCGACTTTCACTTTCACTTTTCAGGAGATGGTGCAGACTGAAGTGGATTGGGTATGGAGTGTGAAGGACAGAGAGGAGTCAAGGGTGACACTTAGGCTTGGACCTGGTTAGTAGCAGAATAGTGTTACCAAATGGGGATATTGAAGATAATTAGGTGTGTGATGAATTATATTTGAGATGCTTATTAGAAATCAAAGAGATGTTGAGTAGGTAGTTAGATATATGATTCTAGAGTTCAGGGGAGATATATATTTGGGAGTCTTCAGCATCAGATGTTTATGGGATTGTATGAGGTCATGCATTTAGAGTCCAGTGAGAGAAAGACTGAGAGGCAATTAGAGAGAAGAGGAGTAAAGGAATGTGACGGCTGGAAACCAGATGGACAAAGTATTTCTACTTGTCCGCTACTCACAGAATAAGCAGTTGGGACACTGCTGAGAGATGGAGCAAAATGAATCAGACAGTTGACATTGGATTCAGCAAAGAGTAGTAAACTTGGTAAGAGCAGTTTCAGTGGACTAGCAAGAAGGAAGGCCTGATCAGAATAGATTGGTTAGGAAAATGGGATGCAAAATGGAGAGTAAGTAATGCCAGCTCTTTGGAGGAATTTTCCCCTGAAAGAAGCCAGTATGTGTGGTCTGGGACTGAGTACCTAGGGGATCCAGGGAAAGATTTATTTTTAGATTTCTAATACAAAGGGATATGTGTATGCATATAAGAAATGTAAAATAGTTTATAATTTTATGATTTCACTTCTGTTTGGTGTCTGTTTTGTTTTCTATCTGTTTGGTCATGAATTTCACCTGTTACTTCTAGACTTTAGAGTTTAGCCATTCCTGCTTTAAAGTAACTAAAAGTTGTAGTATGTTGCAGAGAGTAAAACTTCATTCATTTTGACTTGAGGAAAAGGAAAAAACTATGACTGAATTCTTGAAATTATGAAATGTGGAAAATATTAATGTGCTATTATTTTTTGAAAATAAAATACACATCAGTAAATATTTCAATATAATGATTTCTATGTTTATGAGTAATTCTTGTTAATCATAAAAATCTTGAAAGCATAGAGATGCACACAGAAGAAAAATGTATCATTTATTTTCTATTATTTTTCCATTTTTTTCTATTTTAATGCATATTTACACATATCCTTTTATTTGTTCAAATTTTAATGAATTCAAGTAAATAGGCTGCTTAATGGACTTCCCTTTAAGCCCATTAAGATGGCTCAGATGGTAAAGAATCTGCAGTGTAGGGAGACCTGGTTCGATCCCTGGGTTGGGAAGATCCCCTGGAGAAAGGAATGGCTACCCACTCCAGTATTCTGGCCTGGAGAATTCCAGGGACTGTATAGTCCATGGGGTCACAAAGAGTTGGACACGACTGAGCGACTAACACTTTCACTTTCACATTGCTTAATAAACTTTCAAAACTAGCAATATTAAACTTTTTCAACATTCTTCTCTAATATGATTCTAATGACTATAGATTACTTTTAAGGGTATGAACTATTATTTGTTCAATCAGTTCTTTATTGTAAGATGTTTGTGTTGTTTCTACAGATGATTTAAAGTTTGTTGTATGTTTTAAACTCCACAGACATAAATCTCCACACATGTATATACACAAATGCATATGCATACATAAAACACATAGACAAATAAACTCAGAAATTAGATGCTCCTTAGTTTAAATACACCATTAGGATAAGAACTCTATCTGCATTTCTGGTGACAAACCAACTCCTGCTAATGTTGTGTTTACTGCATGTAAATTGTGTATGCTATGGGTTATTTGAGTGGGTATGCCTTGATCTGTTGAACTTGAAAATTAATGTTTACTGTTTTATGTACAGATTTACATGAATCTGCATGCTTATATGCATTGATTTTTGCATACAGAATTTATATGCATTTTCCAAGTAGTGCTCTGCAAAACGCTTTTTCTCCTTGTCATTCACTAAAACAGTGGGTTTCATCAAGGGAGGCTTCAAATAAGTGTGGGAAAAGCTAGGTTCAATAAAGTTAAGCAGGGTTTTTTTTTATAGCAGGAATTCACATTTGTCAAAATAACATAATTTTCTGATTTATAGTTTTTACCAAGTAGGGAGAAGGAAACGAAAATACATGGATTGCTATGGTAAGTTATAGTAGTAGAATATTTTGGTTCTGTAATTAGCCTTTGGATAAGGACTCCTTAAAGAATAGAATATGCTAAAAATTCATTTTGACTTCGTTTTATGATTATCATGAAAATAACTTGACTTAAAAGTGTTCTCTTTTTTCTTAAGTGAAGCCTGATCCACCATTAGGTTTGCATATGGAAATCACAGACACCGGTAGTTTAAAGATTTCCTGGTCCAGCCCAACATTGGTACCATTTCAACTTCAATATCAAGTGAAATATTCAGAGAATTCTACAAAAAATATGAAAAAAGTAAGTATATTTTAGTAAATAAAAAGAAAAGTTGAGAAGCAATTAAAGAAAAGGTGAGATGCCCTCCAAGTCCCATAGAAAATGCCTCTGCCTATCAAGTGTGTATACTGTTTTTGAGGAGATTCAGTCACTCTTCAATATCATACATTCAAGCTTTCATTCAAGATCAGCAAAAGAAATGAGTATGTATGCAAGATTTCTGCATCTTCTATAAAATGATTTTAGAAAAGTTGTTCAGTGTTACTAAATATCTCTTACATGTGGATCTGTGTTATATTTTGATAAGCCTGACAAATTTCTCCTAGAATTAAAGTTCCTTTTCCAAAAGCTTAGTATATTAAATTAATTCTCTTTTTTCTCCCCCTTTCTCTCCTTCTCCATCTCATTAACACAGACACATACACACACACACACACACACACACACACACACACACACACGACGAATGACTACAAGAAGTCCAGATACAGAACTATTGAATTCATAATCATAGTATTTTCACTTAAAGACCTTCTCTGGCTTTTGATTTTACATGCCATCCTTATTTTTTCTTATTACTCAATATATTTGTTTACATGCAGTCCATGCATTTATACAGTATAGTCTGTCAAATCCTTTTTTCAGAAAGTATTTTGCACCCAGTAGGTGCCAAGAACTCAGGACACACTAGTAGAACAGGAAACACAAGTGGTAGAGGATGGGTTGTATTATTAATTAGAGGGAGGGGAAGATCTCTTTAAGAAAGTGATATTTGAGCAGGGATTTGAAGGAGGTGGTGATGCAGGGAAATTAGGGTCTAAATAGAGGAGATAGCAATTTAGAGGACCTTAGTTGGATGGGAAGTTGAGTGAGGTTAACAGCAGTAGTGGAGGGGTAGGAGAGAAGGAGGAGTCGTGAAGAGCCTCATGGCTCATAACTTTGGCATTTTAATTTGTAAAACTAATTGTTTTATAACTTAGAGGTTAAAACTCATCTTTTTATATCTGGGCTAATTTTCTAAGACTTGCAATTTAGTCACTCAGTTGTGTCTGACTCTTTGTGACCCCATGGACTACAGCATGCCAGGCCTCCCTGTCCATCATCAACTCCTGGAGCTTGATCAAATACATGTCCATCAAGTCGGTGGTGCCATCCAACCATCTCATACTCTGTCATCCTTGTCTCCTCCTGCCTTCAATCTTTCCCAGAATCAGGGTGTTTTCCAGTGAGTCAACTCTTCACATGAGGTGGCCAAAGCATTGGAGTTTCAGCGTCAGCATCAGTTCTTCCAATGAATATTTAGGACTGATTTCCTTTAGGATTGACTGGCTGAATCTCCTTGCAGTCCAAGGGACGCTCAAGAGTCTCCTCCAACACCATAGTTCAAAAGCATCAATTCTTCAGCGCTTAGCTTTCTTTATAGTCCAACTCTCACATCCATATATGACTACTGGAAAAACCACAGGTTTGACTAGATGGACATTCGTCTGCAATGTAATGTCTTTCCTTTTCAATATGCTGTCTAGGTTGGTCATAGCTTTTCTTCCAGGGAAAGCTATGTCTTTTAATTTCATGGCTGTAGTCACCATCTGCAGTGATTTGAAGCCCCCCAAAATAAAGTCTCTTACTATTTCCATTTTTTCCCCATCTATTTGCCATGAAGTGATGGGACCAGATGCCATGATCTTAGTTTTCTCAACATTGAGCTTTAAGCCAACTTTTTCACTCTTCTCTTTCACTTTCATCAAGAGGCTTGTTAGTTCTTCTTCACCTTCTGCCGTAAGGGTAGCATCCTCTTCATATCTGAGGTTATTGATATTTCTCCTGGCAGTCTTGATTCCAGCTTGTGCTTCTTCCAGCACTGCATTTTGCATGATGTACTCTGCACATAAGTTAAATAAGCAGGGTGACAGTATACAGCCTTGACATATTCTTTGCCGTATTTGGAACCAGTCTGTTGTTCCATGTCCATTTCTAACTGCTGCTTCTTGACCTGCATACAGCTTTCTCAGGAGGCAGGTAGGGTGGTCTGGTATTCCCATCTCTTGAAGAATTTTCCAGTTCGTTGTGATCCACACAGTCAAAGGCTTTGGCATAGTCAATAAAGCAGAAGTAGTGTTTTTTTGAAACTCTCTTGCTTTTTCAATGATCCAACAGATGTTGGCAATTTGATCTCTGGTTCCTCTGCCCTTTCTGAATCCAGCTTGAACATCTGGGAGTTCACGGTTCACATACTGTTGAAGCCTGGCTTGGAGAATTTTGAGCATTACTTTGCTAGTGTGTGAGATGAGTGCAATTGTGCAATAGTTTGAACATTCTTGACATTGCCCTTCTTTAGGATTGGAATGAAAATTGACCTTTTCCAGTCCTTTTCCAGCAGTGGCCACTGCTGAGTTTTCCAAATTTGCTGGCATATTGAATGTAGCACTTTAACGACATCATCTTTTAGGATTTGAAACAGCTCAACTAGAATTCCACCACCTCCGCTAGGTTTGTTTGTAGTGATGCTTCCTAATGCCACTTGACTTCAGGATATTAAATGTAGGCGATCTGATATTGTTTAATGTATTGCTGAGGCTTTTTGCCATTTTTAGTCTGTGTTGCCCCACAGTCGAATGGGCCAGGAAGTTCAATAATTTTGAAATACCTCATTGGTTGTTTTATGAAGTTGTATCTCTTAGATGTTTTCACTCTGGTTTGTAAACTGTATTTTGTTTGACTATAGCTGATCATCATGGAGAAGGAAATGGCAACCCACTCCAGTATTTTTGCCGAGAGAATTCCATGGACAGAGGAGCCTGGTAGGCTCCAGTCCATGGAGTTGCAAAGAGTCGGAACGACTGAGCAATTAACCCACACAGCTGATTATTAGACCAGGATTCTTAAAATTATTCATGCCCTCCTTCTGTGACCCATTGCTCTAGGAAGGTTTATAGCTCTGTGCCTACCCTGTGCATCATCTTTTTAAAAAATATTTACTTATTTATTTGGCTGCATCAGATCTTAACTGTAGCACGCAGGATCTTTGCTGTGTCATGCGGGATGTTGCCGGGGTCTAGCCCTGGTGAATCCAGGGTAATTCGAAGGGGAGACGGAATTGGTGTCCAAGGAAAAAATTTTATTACAGATATAAAGAGAGATTAGAAAGGAACAGTGTAGTAAGAAGATTAGTGGAGAAAAAGAGGCTGAATAACTTGGTTTACATGGAATACCAATCACCACCTACATAGGCCACAGGCGTCTTTCCATTCTGCCAAAGGAGAGGAGGCACTGAGGCCTCCCCAGTCCGATCTTAGAAGCCCAGGCAAAATTAGCAGGCTTGGTGAGCACCCACATTCCAGATGGGAATTCAGCCAGAAGGGGAAAGAAAGAACGACACGGGGGAATCAGTCTTTCTGGAAACTGATCCCATTTCTTTATTTTTCAGGTTTGCTTATATACTTTTTGTTATACATAGGGATGAATACAGAGGTCACGCGGGGGTCAGCAGACCTGACCCTTGTCAAAATCAGGTGCTTCATATAAATGTATACAAAGGTCTTATGGGTTTTACATCATCTTCTGGCCATGAGGCCTGCTGACGTTTTATGGCCCTTTCTGATAACGGTCAGTCAACCAGAAAACTTATTTTTTACAGGGGTGATTTTTTCTTAAACCAAGCGCCACCCTCCAAATAAAGTTGCATTTCTATAGGGTGAGAGTGTAGTGGGTTACAATCAAGAAAGGAATTTACTTAGCCTAAGGTTTAACATGATTAATCTTAAAGGTTAATACTTATTTCTCCTATATGCTAGTTATATTCATTATAAGGGCAGGGAATATGGAGATTTAGCAGCAAATATTGGCTCAACAAATGAAAAACCCTTCACCAATATAATTTCTAATCAACCCACTAATACTATACTAATAATTTTGTAACTTCTCAAAAGAGTCTGCATTTAGAAAGTTTTAAAGCATCTCGTGCCTCTCACGGTTGGGAGGCTGCAAACAATCACATGTGGCTGGACGAACCTGCTCAGGAAGGCTAGAGAACCTTAAGAAGAGTTTGTAAGTTGAAACACTCTTGTCACACCCAGGAATTTTTATTAACTGGAGCTGCAAGTTAACTCCTTCTCCGAGAGAGGTGGTGGGGATCAGCCCCCTGTAAAGTCAGAGGTATAGGTGAGAGCATAAAACAGTAAAGTAGGTAGACTCTGGTTTGGGGGGTAGATGCTCGGGAACAGGGGGTTTCCTGAGGCTCGATCCCGCATGCCTTTGCGTATGCCGAAGCCTCCTTCCTCATGACCTTTGCCATGGGTGGAATTCCTCACGCTGGCTCCCGGCAGGATCTTTCATTGTGCTGTGTGGATTTAGTTGCTCCATAGAATGTGGGATCTTAGTTCCCCCACCAAGGATCAGACCTGTGTCCCCTGCATTGCAGGCAGCTTCTTAACCACTGGATGATCAAGGATGTCCCTCTGTGCATTGTAGTCTATTAATATCTTGTATGTTATTGATGTCAGCAAAAGCTTGAAGCTTCCCACTGATTTTAGCTGTTCCTCAAAGTTTGAAAAGTCAGTATTTATTATCATTCAGTTAAAAATATATGCTGATTATCACTGTGATTTTTTTCCCTTGAATTTACAGGCTTTTAAAAATACTATTGACTAATGTCAGTCAAACATTTGTTACTGGGTTATTGATCTCTCTTAAATTCCACTGTCGCCAGCTAACTCCTCCGTAAGATTTTAATTCTTTGAAATTTGTAGAGACCTGGTTGTAATCAATTTTGGTAAGGGTTTCACATCAACCTGATGCTCTGATGTTTTCAAATGATATTTAACAGGCTGATGAGATTGTCACAGCTACGTCTCTGCTAGTAGACAGTGTGCTTCCTGGGTCTTCATATGATGTGCAGGTGAGGAGCAAGAGATTGGATGGCCTAGGAATCTGGAGTGACTGGAGCGCCCTTCTTACCTTTACTACACAAGGTAAGTTTTGTAAGAGTCACCTCTGTTCACAGAGGAGTATGATTCCTGAATTGCCTTTGGCATATTATACTTGTCTTAAATTTTGTGGTGGTAACTCAAAAGGAGGAACACCATATTAACTTCTAATTTAAACTTCGAGCAAGGTAATCCTTTAGTGAAAAGTTGTCTGAGAGCGCCCTCATTTATGTGCAGCCATAGCAATATCTTGCTGAATTACTCTTTCTTACTCAGAAGACAGAGTTGATATAAAAGTTCCAAATTTACAAATTTAGAACACTGCTTGTACTGATGTTTCCTGAATTTACACTTGAAAATCAGATATATTTATTTGGTATACTTTTTAAATATTAAAGTTTTATTTGAATATTTGAATATTATATATGTTATATAATTAAGCAGTTCTTTTCACTCCAGATGCTTGCTTTTCAAAGCTTTTACTTTCAGTTTTCATGTTTTAAAAATAATCTTTAACATCAGAAAAACTGCAGTTTATTCACAGCTTCCTCATGGAGTTGAGGTGCAATGTTTTACGTAGAGGCCCCGGAGTCTAATGGTGGTACCCCTGGCACAAGCCAGGCTGTGAATGCCGGAAGGTAGTTCATAGTTCTTTGACTACTTTTCAATCTATCAAATGTGCAAAATTATTCCCACTCAGACTTGCTCAGGTTGATAGTATATATATGGAGAAAGCAAGTACCGTGTAAAACACTAAACCATGTAAACGTGTAAAATACATAAAACACTAAACAGGCTTATTTATTAATTGTGTACTATTTACAAAGCATTGATTGTTAAAAAGTAAGTATCAGTAGTAGTTTAAAAGCACTGACTTTGGAGTCTGACAGAATTTTGTAGGAGTCCTGCCCGCCCCCCTTATTTGGAAAGTTTCTTAACCTCCCTATTCCTCAATTTCCTTATCTATAGAATAAGGTATTTTTATATGGATAGAATGAAATGATGCCCATAAAGTGCTTACTGCAGTGCCTGACTCTCAGTAAGCACTTGTGAAATAGTGGATCATAGTTTATAAATATCAAGCTTGTAAACTCAATATTCAGAATTTCAGCGTCTAATGAAATTTAGAGGCGGACATGATACATATCTAATTGCTTAGCACAAATAGCACTGTGAGAAGAGCTAAAGTAAGTGCTAAGCATTAGAAGGGATTAATTCTCACTTGAAAAGTCAAGAACTGTGAGTGAACAGACTTAGAAGATAGGAATTTCTCATCTCTATTCCTCAAAGAATTATTGAGTATCACAATATGTGTTATAGGATGCTGAAAATTCAACTTTTGTTCTATCTTGAATTATATATCATTGATTAATAGGTCTTAATGACCAGCTGTGAATACATAGAGTGGAATGAATTAACAGCATCAAATTTCAATGAATGTCCTGTGGAGGTTTTTATACAGTGGGATTGGGTGAAGTGGGTGGTGGGGTAGGGAAGTTGACAAGGGAGGTGGAGGCAGCAGCCCCTGCTCCCATTCTGAATGGCCGATAACTTGTACCTTTATTTTGCTGTCTGGTGAAATGTTTCTCTTCCACAAGAAAATGGCTTCATTCTTTGCTGTTTTTCTTCTTAATAAGATCTGAGAACCTACCCTTGCTGAAGAAAAGGGAAATTCTAAAAGAATCATGATTGTTTTAAAGTTTTCTGATGTTCAAGTTATACATTTGTACCTTCCTAGTATAATGATTCTTAGCAATGTTGTGTACTCAGTTGGATTAAATGAAATCTTTGATCCAGAATAATATAATAACTACTTGTATTACATTTCGTATACGATTTTATTTTGGGTTGTTCAACTTAGATTCTTAGACCTTCCGATGGACATATTTTTAGTTCTATTTTGCTTTATGCAAAACCCTTTTATACTTCTGTTTCTTTCCTAGTTCATATCAATATCTGTAGGATTAAATTTGCTTGGTTTACTAATATGTTATATCATATTTTTATGCTTTTATAATAAACCAGATATTTTAATATACACTATAAAACACATACGTACACATGTATATGCCCTTCCAAAGGCAAATATTATGTGTTTTGTTTACATGAAGGTAATAAAGGTATGTTTTGTTTAAAAGAAGCATTGCTAATTTATTTGCTTGTGCGGTATCCAATAATTGTTGTTCTTCAGTCACTGAAGAGATTCCTTGGTGGCTCAGATGGTAAAGCGTCTGCCTGCAATGTAGGAGACCTGGGTTTGATCCCTGGGTCGGGAAGATCCTCTTGAGAAGGAAATGGCAACCCACTCCAGTACTCTTGCCTGGAAAATTCCATGGACAGAGGAGCCTGGTAGGCTACAGTCCATGGGATCACAAAGAGTTAGACACGACTGAGCAAAATCACTTTGTGCTGCATGACTCACTTTGAATCACCAAGTCATGTTCAACTCTTTGTGACTCCAGGGACTGCAGCATTCTAGGCTTCCCTGTCCTTCACTATCTCCCAGAGTTTGGTCAAATTCATGTTTGTTGAGTTAGTGATACTATCCAATCCTCTCATCCTCTGCCACCCGCTTCTTTTGCTTCCATTCTTTCCCAGCATCTTTTCCAGTGAATCAGCTATTCTCATCAGGTACCCAAAGTATTGGGGCTTCAACTTCAACATCAGTCCTTCCAATGCATATTCAGAGTTAAGTGATTTCCTTTAGGATTTGCTGGTTTTATCTTCTTCCTGTCCAAGGGACTCTCAAGAGTCTTCTCCAGCACCACAGTTGAAAAACATCAATTCTTTGGTGCTCAGCCTTCTTGATGGTCCAACTCTCACATCCGTACATGACTATGGAAAAATTATAGCTTTGACTATATGGACCTTTGTCGGCAAAGTGATGTCTTTGCTTTTTAATGTGCTGTCTAGGTTGTCATTATCTTCCAAGGACCAAGTGTCTTTTAATTTCTTGGTTGCATTCACTGTCTGCAGTGATTTTGGAGACCAAGAAACGATATTACCATTAATAGCTAGCCTTTTAGTTATTCAACACAGATGTGTCCCTTTAGTGACTGTAGACTTTCCAAACAGAAGAATCTGAAAATGAGGAATGAATGCAGACAGTGAGTAAACAGCTACCTCAAAGGCCAGGATTTGTTGATGTAGCAGTGAGTATGAGCTTACTAATGTAACAAACGTGGATAGTTCAGATACCATGAGTGATACTAATGTAACAAACGTGGATAGTTCAGATACCATGAGTGATACCATTTGATTATCAAGGGAAAGACAGAAACTTGTCAAATAGAAAGTAGGTTAGGACACCAGTAGAGAGGAGGAGAGCTTATACACTTTAGCATCTCCCAAGCACATTTTTCTATTCCAGTATTATCTGCTGTAATGATGTAATATGTATTAAATCACAAATAAAAGGTAGAAGTAGATTGAGAACTCCTTCTTGAATAATAATAATATTGACAAATATAGGGTGCTTCCCGTGTTTGAGGCACTACATGTTTTGCACATACTAACATTTTATCCTTTCAGTGACCTGTGGGATAAGTACTATTATCCCTCTTTTATAAACAAAGAAATTGAGAATTAGATAGGGTTAAGTACTTGTAACAGTTGATATAATTACAAAATAGTCTAACTCCAAAGTTCATGTTTATAACCACTAGTAAGGCAATTAAGTGCATAATGTATAATTATACAAGATTTCTGGTAGCCCTAAAAATTGACCCTCAAAGCAGTGAATTTAATTATATAGAGCGTTTTATTGGAATACCTCATTTTCTTCATGATTCCTGGTAAATGAGGTTTCAGCATTGCTTAGGTTTCTTGGTTTAGGTTTGCTGAGTTATGCTGGCTGCAATGTCTGCACTCTATAGTGCTGACCATACGTGAGGCTCATTTCCTGAAAGCTGTGCAACAGCAAAGGATGTCTCCAGACTCGGGGACTTCCTCTTCCTGTGTGAAGAGATTCGAATCCTTCTCCCTTAAGTCTAGTCACTTAATAGGATTAGGTTCACAACCATTGTTCGCTGTCCAGCAAACAGAAATATTCCATGAGATTGAGGCGTTAATTTGTTTAGAATGTGTTATCACACCTGTTTTACTATTTCCAAACACTTAAATCAAAGGTTACTTGATGTAAATATTGCTGCAGACAGAATACTAATTCTCAGAACCTTTGTAACTGCTACATTTTATTCATTAATGCATTTAAGCTGTACCCATAGTTAATGAAGCATTGACTATTCCTAGTCAAGGAATTCTTATTGATTCTTTTAAAGTGAATTTAATAGGTTCTTTCTCTATAGCTGCTGGGAGATGTTTTTCAAGGAAAACCCAGGACCTTCCCAGAACTTATGAATATTGCAATTTACATACTAAAAACAATTTTAGAAGTGCTAAATTCCTGTAGTAACTTTATTAACTGCATTCTTGTTGCTGTGAAAGAAGAGGAGAAACAGATGTTAGATAATATCTACATTTCTTGTGCAGCTCTTATACCAGGTTAGAGAAAATACTTTTTTCTTAAGGAAAAATAGGTAATCTGCTCCAAGAATTTAAAAATCTATTTTATGGCGCTATGATAAAGACACACATTTTAAAAATAATTTATCTAAAATGTTTGATTCATGATTTATGTTCTTTTGAGTAATTTGCTATATTTCTCAATAGAATTTCCTTTTTAAATAGAATTCATTAATGCAGATCCTATAAAGGTATTGATATTTGGTCATGGAAAGAAAAATCATTATTGTTGTCTTAATTTACAAACTGTTGTGTCGTAGTGTCTCACATGAGGATAAAAGATAAATATATTTATATTATTTTGAAAATTAAATAGTCAGCACATATCAATTTCAATACATTTGTTCAATGTAATTTTTATAGATCATCAGGTTTTTAATAACTTGTTTTTTAAGCTACTTTAGCATTTAATTACATGAAAATGCTATGACTTTAATCGTGTTTTTCAATTAAGTCTTAGTTAGGCTTCAATTTCAAAGTGAAATGCTTTGAGCTTTTTATTATCTTTCAAATTAAAGCTTCAATTTAATTTTGGAAATCTTGTTTGTACTCTTTTTTAAAAAAACTGAATTGAGACTTTTGAGGCAGTTGGTAATGAGGTGTGTGTTTAAGTAATTACCTGAGTGCCGCCCTAGGTGAGATTCATAAATATAAGGACTAACTTCTGTCCAGTAATTTCATGCTATGAAGTTTTTTCCTGTTTATACTTGACTGTAGACATAGCAAATGCAAATATCTTCTATGGATTGTAAATGTTAAGACATTGGAGTTTAGCATGCTATTACAGAAAAGAGAAAAATAATAAGAACTAATCAAAGTTTTTGGATTTGTTTTGAGGGTAATTCAAAGGATATATAGGGAAACAGATATTCATATTCCATCAGCAGAAAACAGCTTACCTTAAATTTTACAACTGAAATATACTGTTTTCGTAATGCACTATGGCAGAAATAATTTGTTCCTGTGTAAACATTCATTTACTTTAATTCTGTTTCTAATTTAAAAAATAGAGACTTAACTATGGCTTCCCAGGTGGTGCGATGGTAAAGAATCCACCTGCCAATGCAGGAGACATGGGTTTGATTCCTGGATCGGGAATATAAGTGGCAACCCACTCCAGTCCTCTTGGCTGGAGAATTCCATGGACAAAGGAGCCTGCAACAGTCCACTGGGTCACAGAGTCAGAGATGACTGAATACACAAAGAAAAAGAAAATGTTTCCAATAATGGGAGACAAAAATAGTACTATGGAATAGTGTACAGGCGTCAAGAATGATATTTTGGAGAAATATTGATTCCCCTTGTCCTCAGCCACACGGCACTGGCACTAAACAACTTAAAATGATGTTACAGGACAGTATTTGCAGTTTTGCCTGCCTTGTTTACTGGTGCATCCTTGATTTTACATTTCCTAACAAGTTTTCTTATTTAAAGCTCATTTCTCTACTTGCTTCCTTGAAATTTTCATGTGTTCAAATAAGAGAAGGGCTATCACCATTTATTCTTCAGGATTTTGCTTTGTAGGGATTTGATTTGAGAACCTGCCTAAGGTTTGCTGATTCTGAAAGGAGTCTGATAGAAGACATGCCATGGTAGAATTAGCCTATATTTCATTTTCGCTAATTTTCTGCCTATCAGCAAGTGACAGTTATTCACTAAAACATACTTTATAATGAATAAATCTCTGTTCTTAGAAAATTCTGAAGACATTTATGGACACTCAAGTCATTTGAGAATGAGAATGCTTGGGATGCTTACTAACTATACATGAGTGGACAGCTATAGTTCTGCAGTCTCTCAGCACACTCATTTTATTTGGGGCAGTATAATCCTGAATGCCTGGTGAATCCTTTTTACGTGGTATCAATTACTTACGTGATGTTTTCTTTCTTGATCTTATATCTTTCTTCCCCCATTACAGATGTCATATATTTTCCACCTAAAATTCTGACAGCGGTTGGGTCTAACATTTCTTTTCACTGTATCTATAAAAATGAAAAGAAGATTGTTTCCTCAAAAAAGATTGTTTGGTGGTTGAATTTAGCTGAGAAAATTCCTCAAAGCCAGTATGATGTTGTGGATGACCATATTAGCAAAGTTACTTTTCCCAACTTGAATGCAACCAAACCCCGAGGAAAGTTCACCTATGACGCAGTGTACTGCTGCAATGAGCAAGAGTGCCACCATCGCTATGCTGAGTTATACGTGATTGGTAAGAATCCCAGGCTTGTCTTCTTTTTTTCCATGAGATACGTTTTTATTATGGACTCCATCTTAGAGTCCCATTGAAGATGCTAAGGAAATTTTATTTTCATTAAAAAAATGTTTTGGTGTTTTTGCTTTATAGTAATATTTTAATGTGTTTTAAATAGATGTCAATATCAATATATCATGTGAAACTGATGGGTACTTAACTAAAATGACTTGCAGATGGTCACCCAATGCAATCCAATCACTTGCAGGAAGCAATTTGCAGCTGAGGTATCATAGGTATGTATTATTTTTGTTATTTTATTTTTCTGTGGATATGGTGAGATAAGCATTTCTTATAAAAATGTCATGATAGTGATACCCTTGTAGGTTTATTCCTGAAAGAGGAAAGTAGAATATACTTAATTAGGAAATTTTTGAGGAGTTAAATAAATTGGTGATTCTTGAAAAAATTCATACACAAAAAGTTGTAATTTGTTTTTATGTCAGATTATTTTTTTCTGATGATCAGTTAGTTCTCCACAATTGCATTTAATGTGGAGAAATAATTAATATGTAGTTAATGAATGAAATCCCTAAAACTAATGTCTATACATTGTTAATTTGACTTGGAGAATTGACTAGAGGAAACTATGAAGGATTATAGAAGCCTCATATCATTTGCTGAAGATTAAGATTTTAGAAAAAAATTGGAGGTAGTGGCACAGAGATTGTGAGAGACAATATGAATGGTTTTTATAAATAGGTCAGATTATTTTTTAATTGAACTATAGTTGATTTACAATGTTGTGCTAGTTTTCAGGTGTGCTGCAAAATGATTCAGCTATGTGTGTGTATATATGTGTGTGTATATATGTGTGTGTGTGTATATCTATTCTTTTTCAGATTCTTTTCATTATAGGTTATTATCAGATACTGAATATAGTTCTCTGTGCTATATAGTAAATCCTTGTTGTTTATCTGTTTTATAAATAGTAGTATGTATCTGTTAATCCCAAACTCCTAAATTATTTATTTCTTCCTTCCTTTCCCCTTTGGTAACCATAACTTTGTTTACTTCATAATGATTAAACTAGTCTAGTAGAGTAATTTCATTTGTTTTTTACCCTTCTCTGTTTTAAAAAGAATTTAAGTTTATTGTCTTCCTATAGTATTCTCCTTCTCTCTATAAATGCTTTTATCTAAAATGTGTTTTAAGACAAGATAGACATATTTTAATTTTTATCATACTCCTTAGTAATTTTCAGGAATGTGTACTACTCTTAAACACCCTGTCTCCATTCGTATCAGGACTTCCAGTTTTATATCTTGTGCTCATTTATTCTTAAAATCTTAAGTTTCTACTTGAAAAACAAGTCCATTTTCTCAAATAATGTTCTGATCTGTTCCTACTGCTACCAGTCTGTTCTTACATAGTATTAGAAAAATGGGGCAATTTCTTCATCTCTCATGTGGGAATAATAGCTGTCTTTCTCTTACCTGATATGAGTACTTTGAAATGGTACGGGGAGGGAGGTGGGAGGGGGGTTCAGGATTGGGAACACGTGTACACCCATGGTGGATTCATGTTGATGTATGGCAAAACCAATACAATATTGTAAAGTAATTAGCCTCCAATTAAAATAAATAAATTTAAATTAAAAATAAATGAATAGAATGTTCACTGTATACTACATTACTTGTGTAATCTCTTTCCTTCCTTCCATGACATTTTCAGTGGTGTTTGTGGACGACTGTTCTCTAAGCATTTTGAGTCATTTATCTTCCTAGTATTTTCAGAAGAACCGTGAAACTAGCTGCATGCTTGGTCAAGATTTTTAATCTCTTTAAGCTTCATTTTCCTTATCTGTACAATGGAACAAATAATAGGACTTGAAGGGTTTCTGTGAAAATAATATTTTATTTAATTATAATTAAGTGATATGATTTCTTCTGGTAAACATTCAATAAATGTTTGTATCTATCATGATGATACTGATGCTAATCTTTGAATTGCAAGTGGACTGTTAATGTGCTTCTGTACAAGATGATGACTCCTCATCCCACTTTTCTTATCTAACCTCACCCATCACAGTCTTTCACATACACACACACACACAAACTCACACATGGTTGTAATTTTGAGAAAATAGGAAGAAAAAGGTGTCACAAAAAATGGAAAAAAAGGGACAGAAAAATATAGATTTTCCATTTTCATGTAACCTCCTTACTCCCATTCCTAAGGAAATAGTAACTGCTACTTTTAGCACTTAACTACTATATTTAAAGCGAATAATGGCAGAAGAGTTATTTGAAAGAAGAGGTGAAATGCTTTATATTCTCTAATGTATGGTGTTGATTGGGATGTGGTGATAAAAATACTTTCTTAATTTTCTTCTCTGAGAAAATAAGTGATATACCTGACTATATGCCTGCATGCTCAGTCGTGTCCAACTCTTTGCAACCTCATGGACTATAGCCCATCAGGTTCCTCTATCCATGGGATTCTTTAGGCAAGAATACTGGAGTGGGTGCCATTTCCTTCTCCAGGGGATCTTCCCAACTCAGGGGTTAAACCCATGTCTCCTCTGCACGGCCAGGTGAATTCTTTACCACTGGGTCACTTGGAAACCTCACCTGACTATACAATCCATATATAAGTCAAGAATTGGTATTATTTTAATTATATTGCTTTGAACGAGAATATATTAGGGCAATGTCAATTAAGATATAATTTACTATCAATTATGGTTTCAATTTGTGGTAGAATTTAACATGCGAGGAATTTACCTTCCTTTCCATCTCAGGAATGTCCCATTACCACTTATGATCTTTATTTTAAAAATCGATCACTGAGCTATATTAGCATAGCTTCCAAAGTGGTGTAAGTCCTATCTCTAATTGGATCCTTCTCTCCTTATTAGAAAATTGTCATTTACTTCAATTGCATACTGACTTACTGTCAAGTGAAATATTTAATAAGCGTTTTCTATTTTTATGGAAAGATTGTAATAGAGCTGGGAATTCAGAAATGCCTTTTCAATAAGAACAACAACTTTTAGACAGAGCAAAAACTGTCTATTTTAAACAACAAAGAAGTCTTCTCAGATATCTTATTGCTTTCATCATTGCTGTATACTTATTGATTGTTTTTATATCTTTTAAGGAGCAGCCTGTACTGTTCTGATGTTCCATCTATTCATCCTGTATCTGAACCCAAAGATTGCCACTTGCAGAGAGACGGTTTTTATGAATGCATATTTCAGCCAATCTTTCTATTATCTGGCTATACAATGTGGATTAGAATTAATCACACGTTGGGCTCACTGGACTCTCCACCAGTTTGTGTCATTCCTGATTCTGTGGGTACGTCAAAAACTATATGTATGTCTTCATTTTTATTAGCAGATTTGGATTCAGACTGATTCAGGGTAACAGTTGAATTTTGCTATTTTCTGATCACACTAGATTAAAAAATTATTTTCTTATTTGCAGTGGGATTGAAAAGAAAATCAGCCTTAGACAATTTTACAATTTTTATTTTACTTATAGCACAATTTTTTAACAATAGGGATATGTTTAGCACATAATTTGCTGAGTTATATTGGTTACTGGGTTTGAAATTTGGTGCTAATATTATTCTAAATAATACACTATTTTATGTTTTTTTCTCAATATACATATGGCAACATCTGATGTTTTTAATTTAAAAGTTTAATTTGGATATTCTGATGGTTTTTGAAATCTGAGTAGTCATAACTCAAAGCTTAAATTTGTAAGGCTGGGTAGGAAGCAGAAGGATTCAAAATAACTCAAGTGAAATAAAGAGAAAATAATCAAGATGATGATATCCATCATAGTATTTTTAAAAGATATTTTGATTTCAAAGGACAAAGAGAACCCTTGGAAATTTGGTATATTGCTCCAAGTATCACTGTGAAATCTTTGAAAAATGGCCCACTTATGATTGTCTGGCAAAGACAGAAGAGTATCTTTTGATGCTTTATACTATTTTGTTGGGAAATTATACCAAAAATTAATGTTGGTCCATTGTATTTTCAGATAATTAATACATATCTGACTTCAAATCTAAATTTTATTAGATATAGGATGAAACTGTCATAATCAAAAAAGTTTTCTTTCAATATGAAGACCCAGTTAATTGATCTGCCCTCTTCAGGTCCCTCACTAGTTTGGATCCATTTTAAGTGACTTTATTGTAAGGAGTACTTCTCTGATACTAAATATCCTAGGGTAGCAGAGAATTCTTTTACACCCCTCCCCACAAACATGCACAGATACACCCTCGCATCTATTATGTGACAACTGCAACATGGATACAGTTTGATATCTGAACAATTTTTGATATTACTCTTTTCAGTACTAATATAAGGCATTTAAGTTGGACTTAGACCATCCCCATGGAAGAGAAATGCAAAAAAGCAAAATGGCTGTCTGGGGAGGCCTTAAAAATAGCTGTGAAAAGAAGAGAGGCAAAAAGGCAAAGGAGAAAAGGAAAGATATAAGCATCTGAATGCAGAGTTCCAAAGAATAGCAAGAAGAGATAAGAAAGCCTTCCTCAGCGATCAATGCAAACAAATAGAGGAAAAGAACAGAATGGGGAAAGACTAGAGATCTCTTCAAGAAAATTAGAGATACCAAGGGAACATTTCATGCAAAGATGGGCTCAATAAAGGACAGAAATGGTCTGGACCTAACAGAAGCAGAAGATATTAAGAAGAGGTGGCAAGAATACACAGAAGAACTGTACAAAAAAGATCTTCATGACCCGGATAATCATGATGGTGTGATCACTTGTCTAGAGCCAGACATCCTGGAATGTGAAGTCAAGTGGGCCTTAGAAAGCATCAGTACGAACAACGCTAGTGGAGGTAATGGAATTCCAGTTGACTATTTCAAATCCTGAAAGATAATGCTATGAAAGTGCTGCACTCAATATGCCAGCAAATTTGGAAAACTCAGCAGTGGCCACAGGACTGGAAAAGGTCAGTTTTCATTCCAATCCCAAAGAAAGGCAATGCCAAAGAATGCTCAGACTAATGCACAATTGCGCTCATCTCACATGCTAGTAAAGTAATGCTCAAAATTCTCCAAGCCAGGCTTCAACAATATGTGAACGGTGAACTTTCTGATGTTCAAGCTGGTTTTAGAAAAGGCAGAGGAACCATAGATCAAATTGCCAACATCCGCTGGATCATGGAAAAAGCAAGAGAGTTCCAGAAAAACATCTATTTCTGCTTTATTGACTATGCCAAAGCCTTTGACTCTGTGGATCACAATAAACTGTGGAAAATTCTGAGAGATGGGAATACCAGAGCACCTGACCTGCCTCTTGAAAAATCTGTATGCAGGTCAGGAAGCAACAGTTAGAACTGGACATGGAACAACAGACTGGTTCCAAATAGGAAAAGGAGTACGTCAAGGCTGTATATTGTCACCCTGCTTATTTAACTTCTATGCAGAGTACATCATGAGAAATGCTGGACTGGAAGAAGCACAAGCTGGAATCAAGATTTCTCGGAGAAATATCAATCACCTCAGATATGCAGATGATACCACCCTTATGGCAGAAAGTGAAAAGGAACTCAAAAGCCTCTTGATGAAAGTGAAAGTGGAGAGTGAAAAAGTTGGCTTAAAGCTCAACATTCAGAAAACGAAAATCATGGCATCTGGTCCCATCACTTCATGGGAAGTAGATGGGGAAATAGTGGAAACAGTGTCAGATTTTATTTTTGGGGGGCTCCAAAATCACTGCAGATGGTGACTGTAGCCATGAAATTAGAAGACGCTTACTCCTTGGAAGAAAAGTTATGACCAACCTAGATAGCATATTCAAAAGCAGAGACGGTACTTTGCCGACTAAGGTCCGTCTAGTCGAGGCTATGGTTTTTCCAGTGGTCATGTATGGATATGAGAGTTGGACTGTGAAGAAGGCTGAACACCGAGGAATTGATGCTTTTGAACTATGGTGTTGGAGAAAACGCTTGAGAATCCCTTGGACTGCAAGGAGATCCAACCAGTCCATTCTCAAGGAGATCAGCCCTGGGATTTCTTTGGAAGGAATGATGCTAAAGCTGAAACTCCAGTACTTTGGCCACCTCATGTGAAGAGCTGACTCATTGGAAAAGACTCTGATGCTGGGAGGGATTGGGGGCAGGAGGAGAAGGGAACGACAGAGGATGAGATGGCTGGATGGCCTCACTGACTCGATGGACGTGAGTCTGAGTGAACTCCAGGAGTTGGTGATGAACAGGGAGGCCTGGCGTGCTGCAATTCATGGGGTCGCAAAGAGTCAGACGTGACTGAGCGACTGAACTGAACTGAACTGAACTGATATTGCCTACTATATACTAGAAGACACCGTGAAAATTCAACTTTGTGAATGACAGCTCCTCATTTTACTAGCTTTGTTAACTTGGGCTAGTTGCTTAAATTCTCCGAGACTATTTAATCACCTATCAAATGTAGAAAACTCCTCTACTTCCCTAAGGTCAGTATTCTGAGGATCACATGAACTGTTGTACTTGAAATCATTCCTTGTACAAACTAGGTGTTCATGGAGTATATAGATGTGATGTCCACATGATTCAGTCAAGTGAAATCATAGATTTAATGCCTTAGGCTCTTTTGGAAGCTCATACTTCTTTTCTTGAGGAGGAATTATTAATATCCTTTCAAAAGGTGAAAAATATGTCATCATACTTGTTGGTGAAGAATATCTTCTTAAGAATATCCTTCTTATGAGGAACTGAATAAGCATGAGATACTGAGTAATAATAAAAAAAGCTTAGGAGTTTTGGTCATCCACAATCTGAAGAAGTATTGTTGATGAAGTCTGGAGCTTCAAATGTTCACACTATTGTGGTTATGCTTTGAGATATTAGTCCCCAAATACATTGAGTTTGAGTAATGTCTTTTACTATTTTTTAAAAAAGCTCTTGCCGTCTGGTTCTCTTTGCCTTTGTTTCTACCTTTAAAAAACTTATTTTCCTCAGACTGTAGAGAACCAAGGCTTTACTCTGCAAGACTACCTCTGACCTTAACCTAGAAATACCTTTTAACAAACAGTAGAGAAGTTTGAAACCACATGTGTGGAAATGGATGCACTGTATAGATTTTTGCATTTAATTAAAGTTCTATATAGAAGAGTTTGCTATTAAATTTCTTATGTGTTCAGTATGGTATCTTTTGCATGCAGAGACAATAGCTCCATTTCTAATCAGGTCTTACTATTAATTTGCAGAGTGACATGGACAATGAATTGACCTTTTTTCAATCAATAGCTCTATTTGCAAAATAGACATAATCTTTTTTTTATGTATCACATAAAGTTGTAGGGAATAAAATGAGACAATGAATGAGAAAATTCTGAGAAAGTGAGAAAGAGATGTTGCTTTATAAATGCAAGGTATGGAAGATTATTGTTGCTAAGTTGTATCTGACTCTTTATAACCATATGGACTATAACCTGAGAGGCTCCTCTGTCCATGGCATTTCCCAGGCAAGATACTGAAGTGGGTTGCCATTTCCTTCTCCAGAGTATCTTTCTGACCCAGGGACTGAACTTGCATCTCCTGCTTGGCAGGTGGATTCTCTACCACTCAACCTCCTGGGAAATGCAATGGAAGATTATAAAATTGTAATAACATTTAAACACATTGTTACTGTTTAAATTACTGTTACATAATACTTTAATTTTTTTTTCTAGTGAAACCACTGCCTCCATCCAGTGTGAAAGCAGAAATTACTGTAAAAATTGGATTATTGAAAATATCTTGGGAAAAGCCAGTCTTTCCAGAGAATAATCTTCAGTTCCAGATTCGCTATGGTTTAAGTGGAAAACAAGTACAATGGAAGGTATTTTTTTTCCTGGAAATTTCTTCAGCTTGCCTCTCTAAATATTATTTCTTATAACTGTTTAAGAATTGCATAAGATTTATTTTACTGGCATAAAATACATCCTCCTGTATTCTGTAGTTCTTTTTGTTAAATTTTTGTTGTTCAGTCGCTCAGTCATGTCCAGCTCTTTGCGATCCCACTGACTGCAGCACAACAGGTTTCCCTGTCTTCTGCTATCTCCTGGAGTTTGCCTAAGTTCTATCCATTGAGCTGCTAACCCTTTCAAGGAATGAAATGTCCTGTGATTGATCATTTCCCAAGGTGTGTTTTATAGAACATTGATCCCATAAAATGTTTCTTGAACGAAGATCACATTACATAAAGTTTAATTTATTTAACCTTGCATCACTATATGTCCCTAGTGTAGCATCATGATACTTTGCATGTTAAAGGTTTGGAGAAGTCCTGAATTTAAGAAACATTTGTGACTTTATTTCATCCTGTTTCTCAAACTCATTTTACCAAGGAATCTTTTTTCCTCTAACACACATATTCAATGGGACACATTTTGGAAGCTGCTTTTATCAAACAACCAGAATGACACCCACAGTGGCCAGTGAATATATGATACCTTTTTGTTTTGGCTTTCTGAAAGCAGCCTGCAAAACCTAGAAATAGCAGGAGCTCCCATTATGTCTAAATTACAGTGATTTCAGCTGAATGTGACAGTTTACCTACTTATTGAAGAGACTGAATATCAGACAGGCCCTATAGAGTATGCCCTATCTAACCACTAGGTTAAAATTATTAAAAGTCTGTGGACAGAGGTTAGCACTAGGGTAAGAGGGTGATTGGGAAGTGAGGTTGCAAGAGAACTCTTGTCCTAGTCTTGTCATGAGATGAAAATCACAGGATGGCTAAGGCAATCCTTAACTTGAAGGAACTCACATTGTGAGCCTAGTAAATTTCTAAAGTCAGAAAACACAAAGTCAGTTCTCTCTTAGTTTTGGAATAGTGTTAGAGTTTAAAATAAAATGCACCTCAGGGTCTTTTAGCTACATATGTGTTAGTAATGATCAATCTAATGATTTGACTTATTTTACAGATGTTTGAGGTGTATGATGCAAAATTAAAATCTGCCAGTCTCCCAGTGCCAGACCTCTGTGCAGTCTATACTGTCCAGGTGCGCTGTAAGAGGCTAGATGGACTGGGATATTGGAGTAATTGGAGTACTCCAGCCCACACAGTTGTCGTGGATGTGAAAGGTCTGTAGAGATTTTGTGAATGTGTCTTAAAAATGCCTAAGTACGTGCTTCAAATATGACTGAAAGATAATCCTTCTAAGATCATATGTACAAGTTGGGCTCCTTGTCATTTTGCAGTTCCTATCAGAGGACCTGAATTTTGGAGAATAATTAGTGAAGACACCACTAAAAAAGAGAGAAATGTCACTTTGCTTTGGAAGGTATTCCTGATTTTTATGTTATTTAAAAATTTACTTCTATATCCTGAAAGATTTACTTCATTGTAAAAAGATTTATTCAATAATACCATCTTTTGTAAACTCTGCAATCCCAAATTTATTTCCGTTTGAAGATGTTGATTACAGAGAGCTGAGATGTAGAGTGGAGGAAGCACTGGTCTGGAGTTTGGAGACTTTAATTCTGTTTTTGGCTTGACATGGTGTAGTTAATCAGTATTATTTTGACAGTCGCTTAGACCTTTCACCCTCAGTTTCCTCATCTCTATCAACATAAGATTGGGCTGGATAATATCTAGTGTTCTTTCAAGTCCAAAAATTCCATTAGTGTTTAATCCTAACCAGAGTAAACATGGCCTTCCCTACATACCTCAAGGACGTTGAGATTGTTCTTTCTGTATGATGGCAAATATACAACAGATATTTCTAAAAACAATGAGTATAGAACTTAGCAATTTTGAAAGCATTCTTTCTCCCAAATGAATTGATTTCTGTCCCAAGCGAATGTATTTTTTTTTGTTAGAATTTTCAGGGGATACAAACATTCAGTCCTTACAAACATCATTTGTCATTAGGGAAATCCATACTAGAACAACAATGAGATATACTACATACTTTTTAGGATGGTTAAAATCCAAAAAACTCATAATAAATTGCTGACTAGAATGTGAAGCAATGGGAACTTTTATTCTTTGCTGGTGGTAATGCAAAGTTGTACAACCACTTTGGAATATAGTTTGATAGATTCTTATAAAAAAAACTTTGGTACTTTCATATAATGGAATAATGCGTGTGTGTGCTAAGTCTCTACAGTCCTGTCTGACTCTTTGTAATGCTATGGACTGTAGCCCACCAGGCTCCTCTGTTCATGGGATTCTCTGGAAAAGAATGAGTTGAGTGGGTTGCCATGCCCTCCTCCAGGGGATCTTCCTGACCCAGGGATCAAACCTGCATTTTTTACCATTGGCAGGCGGGTTCTTTACCGCTAGTGCTGCCTGGCAATAATCAGTGATAAAAAGAATATAAAGCCCCAAAAGATATGGATGAGTCTTAAATGAATGTTGCTAAGTGCTAGAAGCCTGTGTAAAGGGCTACATCATGATTCCACTTGGATGACATTCAAGAAAAGATAGATGTAACTACAGAGACAGCAAAAAGATCAATGGTTTCCAGGTGTTTGGTTGATGGGGAAAGGTTTGAATGGGTGAAGAACAGGGGATTTTTTATGATGGTGAAACTATTTGGTATAATATGGTCCTAATGAGTACATGCTGGTGCTGCTGCTAAGTCGCTTCAGTCATGTCCGACTCTGTGTGACCCCATAGACGGCAGCCTTGTGTATTTCTCAAAATTCATAAAACCTTGTAGCATAAACAGAAAACGTTAATGTATGCAAATTAAAGATAAATCATTAGGAGGTTGGAGAATCCTAGAATGGAGTTCAGGCTGCAACGAATCTAACAGTACTACAAGTATATGAAACAACCTTACTGAAGGAGTTGGGCAAAGGTCCAGGCCTAGGCAACCTTTTTAATGAGTAGATTCTGAAGAATAAAGTCAAAAGGAACTGTGCATAATCACTGTATTCTAGTTGGTAAAGTCATTTTTCTCACAAGGTATGGGTTAACAGTTTTGGTATCATTAGATATATAAATTGGAATTGAACAATTAAGTATTGGATGATGGGTGGTAAGAAGGACTCAAGTTTGTTACTGTTTAATTGATTATAGATAAGCAAAGAATGATCCATGTGGTAATGGATTAGGGTATGAATTCATGTTTAGCTTAATATGGGTACAGATAGATTCACCTAGAAATTTTCAGTGGGAAGAACCTCCAACCAAGAATACTCAGCAAGACTCTTGTTCAGATTTGGTGGAGAAATCAAAAGCTTTCCAGGCAAGCAAAAGTTAAGAGAATTCAGCACTATCAAGTCAGCTTTATAACGAATGATAAAAGAGTTTCTCTAGGTAGGAATCACGAGTGAAGGAAAAGACCTACACAAAATAAACCCTAAACAATTAAGAAAATGGTAATAGGTCATATATATCAATAATTACCTTAATGTAAATGGATTAAATGCACCAACCAAAAGACAAACTGGCTGGGCGGATGAAAACATATGCATGCATACACTTCCACTTACCATATCACTCTACTTAACCCCCTAAATTGTATGTAATTATTTTATATTGTTAGGTTAATTATGTTTCCATTATAGCCTGTAATTATAGTTCTCTTTTATCTTTTGTCTGGCTATTGATTGAGAGGTTTTCATAGATATGTGTGTATATAGATATAGTACACACACATATGCATGTCTTTAATCTGTCAACTGAGAAAGCCATATTTTGGTAGTAAGCAACACTCTCAGATTTGTTTCTAATATTCTTCTCCAATAAAGAAACTAAGGCTCTGTGAAAAAATGCTTGGTAATAGATCTGGGGCAGGAAATATACAAGATGAGCCTAGAGTAACTTGCAGGACTAGAAAGTAAGGAAGTTTATCATCAATTTTATTTGAGGGTTACAGAAGTAAACATTTGTATATGAAAACTGACAGATTGTTTAAAAACAAAATGCAACATTTGTATGATTTTTCATTTATTTCTTGCTGTGCTGTGCTTAGTCACTCAGTGGTGTCCAACTCTTTGTGACCCCATGGACTGTAGCCTGGTAGGCTCCTCTGTCCATGGGGATTCTCCAGGCAAGGAGTGGGTTGCCATGCCTTCCTCCAGGGGACTTTCCCAACTCAGGGATTGAACCCAGGTCTCCCATATTGCAGGCGGATACTTTACCGTCTGAACCACCAGGGAAGCCCTTATTTCTTGCAGTGGCTGCTAATATCTTCTCACCACCTACCCAGGTTCTTCCACGACCTGCAGGGATATAGTTATGTGTGTTTGTATTTATGTTTCTCAATTTCTGACTTAGAAGAAGAATCTCAATGACAAAAAAATGAGAAGCACTGCTCTAGTCTGTTATATAGTGTCAAGCATTCTAAAGGTTGACAGGGTATTAGTAGCACTTAAATCTTACCTGAAACAGGTGAAGGTGATGGGGAAAGTGGGATGTATTGTTAATGCTCTGTAGGATGGAAGGATAGAATTGTACTAAGAATGTATTTTACACTGGTATCTCGGTGACCTGGTATGATTTTTTTTAACTACAGGACAGACGTTTTGGGGTGCCTTGTACACTGTCCTGATGCTCTCTGTGACTTGTAGTGTCAGCATGTCATGGGAAGGAAAAAAATGACCAGTCTTACTAAGATTGATAGAAGTGGTGATTAATTTCTTTTCAGCTCTTTCTCATTGCTGCTTTACAGAAACAGAGGGTTATTCCTTTTTTTTTTTTTTTTTTTTTTTGCTTTTTAGATGAAGAAACTGTCAACTCCCTATTAGTCTTTCTTTTCTCTAAAATTAGAGTGAAACTTCCTGGGAGAAAAGTATCCTATTTATATCCAAACTTCATTATCTTCAAGTGATTTATTCTCTGAGTCTTGAAGAAAAAACAAAAGCCATAAGGAGAAAACAAGTTTCCCATGTTCCAAAGTCACCCAGACAGCTTCAGGGAGACTGTCAGAGCAGCCCACAATTCAGCCTTGAATCATCAGGGCTTGCTCTGGTCTGGCCCCTGCCTACCAATGGGAAATGTTTAATCAGAGTTCCAGGAGCTCGGCTGGTATAAAAAGCACTGTAGCCCTTCAGCTAATCAACTTTTGTGTTTACTGTAGCCCCTGATGAAAAATGACTCATTGTGCAGTGTAAGAAGATATGTGGTAAAACATCATACTTCCCACAATGGAACGTGGCTGGAAGATGTGGGAAATCACACTAAACTCACTTTCCTTTGGACAGAGCAAGCACATTCTGTTATGGTTCTGGCCATCAATTCAATTGGTGCTTCTTCTGCAAATTTTAATTTAACATTATCACGGTCTATCAGCAAAGGTAAGAAAAGGTATAGGATATTAAACCTGTGCTCCTTTTAATATTTAATCTTTCAAACCCCTCCCATTCTAAATGATCTTCCAAGAAGCCTACGATTCTCTGAATCAGTCTCTTTTTTACCTTTTATCTCTGTTTTGTCTAAAAAATAGTGTAAGAGTATATCCTGATTATGTGATGTGGTCTTGGGTTTTCACATGGTAGGACATTGTTGAAATAGTACTATAATAAATGTGAATGTTCTGATAAATCTAAAACTTAAAAATTCTGGGCCAGTGCAGGTTGTAGGTGAATGAATCTCTCTCTCTCTTTATATATGTATATACATATGCATATAATGTGTCCATATATATACACACATATATATTACTAGGTAAAATACACATGTGTGTGTCATATATACTACATATATATATGTGATAGTATAACATTAGATAGGTACAAGTAATTGCTTAGATTTGAAAATAACTTGTATTTCATTTAATATGTGATGAACCCTCTTATTAATTTTGATATATTTGATTAATCAAGGAATTAAAAACAACTTTATATAGGATCTTGTATCTTGTATAGTATATTCAAAGTACAATTTTTAATGAAAAATTCAAATTTCACTTCCCTCTACTAATCATGTACCTTCCTGAAATATTTGCTTATTGCTTTACTTACTTAGATGTGTCCTATCCTATTTTTTAGTTCTCAGAATACTTTCTACCTTTTCTATGGTATTTTATATCCTGCCTTGTATTGTGATTACTTGTGTACATATAGTGTAAACTTTGTGTAAGTTTCACAGCATTTGCACTGTATTTTACACTAAAAATATTCTCAATCAATATGTTCTATTAATAGAAATATTTGTTTCATGCTTCACTATGCTAGGTGGTAGAAATTCCAATGTGGGTAAAATTATAATGATCTCAGAGTTCAATAGATGAGACAGACTTTAATCAAATAATCATGTAAGTTAATGCCTATTTACAAACTGAGATGCATGTTCCTAGGAAAGGAATATAATTTTATAAAAGAAAAAAAAATAAGAGCCTAAACTAGTATTGAGGGTCAGAGAAGTTTTCTTGAGGATGCGGTATAGAAATTGAACTTCCATGAAAGGTGGGAAGAAGAGCTCCCTTGAGAGAGGAACAGTCTGACCAAAAATCCTGCGGTCCAGGAGAGGACGTGAAGGAGGACATCAGGGGCGTGTGTGTGTGTGTGTGCGCGCGCGCACGGAGAAAAGCCGACAGATGTGCTGAGACATGGCGCTTAGGGCACTGTAGGCATGATGAGAATTTTGCTCTCACCTCTGGAAGTCTGGAGGCTTTGAAGTGGGACTTTGTGCAGAAGGTGTTAAAATGATCAGTTTTGTGCTTTGAAAGCATGATTCCATCAGTGGGAGAGAAGAGTTGGGGGGAATTAGGATGATTAATAGGCTTGTACATTACTACAGAAGAGAACATCTTTTGACCATGTCCAAAAATCTCTTTTTTTGGATTTTAGGTAGAATCATATTTATCAATAGCATATATTTCCACATCTGTCTGCCTATATGACTTCTGTGATACAAAAATAATTGCCATGTTTTGTATTTATTTGTGTAAATACCTGCTTTCTCTTCCTTCTTCCTTTTTCACTAAGTTTTCTATTCCTAAAGACAATTTGGAGATGTTCATTAATTTTGAAGTTAAAAATAAATTTCCTTCTTTTCCCCTCAGTAAATATCGTGCAGTCCCTCAGCGCTTACCCTTTAAACAGCACTTGTGTAATTCTTTCCTGGATGCTGTCACCGAGTGATTACAATCTGATGTATTTTATTCTTGAGTGGAAAATTCTTAATGAAGACAGTGAAATTAAATGGCTTAGAATCCCTTCCTCTGTTAAGAAGTATTATGTCCATGGTAAGCTTACTGCATTTTGGTAAGATTTTCCTATGGGTTAATATGACCCTACAGATTATTAATTCAAATAACACAGTTAATAAAAACTTCAAAAATATAGATAATATGTCTTATTACCTTTAATTCTGTCACCTTGTCACCAGCATTTAATTCTATTTCATTTTTCACTTAAATATCTATAGTTGTAATCATATTGTATCATTTATAACTTTTCTTCTGGTTGGTTCCTTTGATATATCACAAACATGTTTCTATTTTATCCCCAATCCTGTAACCATTGTTAATGATTATATAGCATTTTACTACAAAGTATCCTTAACCATTTATTTATTTGAGGACATTTATGTTGCTTCCAGTTTAACCTTTTTTAAAAAAAATGAGTTTTAACAGCTTTTGATATCTGCTGCCAAATTGTTTTCCCAAATTGTATACCAACTTATGACGTTACTAGCAATGAGAGGGAGGGCCAGGCTGAAGGTCTGATGAATAATTTCCCAAAAGTAGACCAGTTACCCTGTAAGGTGAATAAAGTACAAAATGTAAGTGCACAGTACAGAGTCTCCAAGTCCGAGTAAGCTTTAAGCAGGGAAGCTAAGGATTGCCATAGTACTATTTACAGTGTCATCCCAAAGGCTCATACTTTTCATTCCAAAGACCCTAGAATTGAGCGTCAGAGTAAAGAGAAACAAATGACTGATGGAGAACTAAATTCAGTTCATTATTGCTATTATTGTCCAGGTGGTTACTCTGTGCTTCAGAGGGATTTATCTCTTGTGGAGTAATATTTGTGTGTCATTAGCATTTGTGAAAATGATAAATCACCAATAGATCTGTTTTGAGCTTTGCTATGGAGATGGTTATCTTCCATAGATCTAGACACCTGGATATGTACAAAGATTCCTGGTCCCCATTCCCAAGTTCTTTACATAGGATCTCCTAAGACTTTAATCTCCCAACTCCCTTGAATAGGGAAGCTGAGTAAACTGAATTCCTATGGAAAGGGAATATTGCTGGTTTTGATCTGGTGGGAAAAGAGGTAGAGCAGATTGTCCAGGAAAGGGAAATGGAACAGCTCATACAGCCTGAACTTGAACAAACTGACTGTCGCTGGAACATGCCTTTGAAAAATTGAAATTTTCTATCTCTGGGTAGGATTTTTAAAACATTATTTGGAAAATTATTGGTGTTACTAGGAGAGTTTAGAGTGCTCAGATTGTCTTTGAAACTCCCCAGTTATATTTCAGCCCATAGATAGCAGTCATCAGTTTTCAATCCAGTTTCAATCCATAAATCATCAATTTTATATGCATGAAAATATGAGTCACTTAAAATTTTTATATAGATTTCACTCATTAATATTAATTCAGTAGGGATGACTTTTTAAAATATTTTTTTCTCCTCAGATCATTTTATTCCCATTGAGAAGTATCAGTTCAGTCTTTACCCAATATTTACGGAAGGAGTAGGGAAACCGAAGATAATTAATAGTTTTACTCAAGGTAAAAATTTTTACTTTTAGTTTCCTTCTACACAGATATGTGGTTTCTTCGTTAGTTAGCAACAATGCTGCCATCTGATTATTCTGTTTCTGATGGAATCATGGAAGAGCCCAGAGTCTTCTGTAGAGGTGTCATGGGTGACTGTGTTAAGGGTATATGGTTCCAAGGTGTCATTAAGAATAATCAGGCATGATATTGTGTTCCTGTATTGGTAAGTAACACTTTCAGTCTCATATTGGGTAGAAAGTTGATTGTTGTTTGGTCGCTAAGTTGTCTCTAGCTCTTTGCAACCCCATGGACTGCATCACGCCAGGCTTCCCTGTCCTTCACTATCTCCCAAAGTTTGCTCAAACTCATGTCCACTGAGTCAGTGATGCCATCCAATCATCTCATCCTGTTACCCACTTCTCCTCTTGCTGTCAATCTTTCCCAGCGTCAGAGCCTTTTCTAATGAGTCTGCTCTTCACATCATAAAGTTGATGGAAACAAAAATGGAAATACCCACCTATGCCACAAAACATATCATCATAAAGGTTAATTGAAAAAATATTAATTTGCTGCACAATTAATATAAACACACCTACCCCAAACAATAAGCTTTGACATACTTATGGAGTCTTTAAATTTTCAACATCTTCTAAAGGAAAATTTTTCTGAAAATAAAACTGGAGAGACAGGTATAGAAAAAAATTCACTGGGTGTCATATTTCTGATTCATTTTACTGTACGTGGAGTGGGAAGATTTTGATTTTACTATTATTTTTCAAGTTGTTTTAAAATCGAAGCGACCCAATAATGAAGTTTCAAGAGAGAAATATTTTACTTGGTTTTAGAAGTAAAATAATTATATATAACTTCATTCATGTACTGTTCAACAAATATATATTGAACAGTGTTCTAAGCATTGGGGATTGAATATTGAACATGAGTCTGTGTCCTAAATGGAGCTTAAACTCCATACTCAATGACAGACAATAAACAAATAATATAGTGTCATATAGAAATAAGTATATGCAATTAAAATAAAAGTAAAATGAAGGGATAGAGTTAAAATGTGGTACTTTAGTGTGTGTGTGAGTTGCTCAGTCATATCCTACTCTTCGTGACTCCATGGACTGTAGCCTACCAGGCTCCTCTGTCCATGGAATTTTCCAGGCAAGAATATTGGAGTGGGTTGCTGTTTCCTTCTCCAAGGGATCTTCCCAATTCAGGAACTGAATCCATGTCTACCCACACTGCAGGCATATTCTTTACTGTCTGAGCAGTAATGATGGCCAAAAATGATGGTCTTTTTCTCTAAGAAGGTGATAAGTCCTGCAAGGACAAAGGGGAAGAACATTTGAACAAGGGGACAGCAAGTGCAAAGACCCTGAAGAGTGAGCATGCTTGGTGGTCCAAGAAGCAACAAAGAAGTCAATGTGTCTGAAGTGAACAAGATAGAAGTTGATGGGTCTTGTAGAATGCCTTCTCCAGAAGCAGATGACTGGCGCAGAGAGCCATCATAACAACTTTAATTGACACTTTGATTCATATAATTGAAAAGTGATCAGATGGAGAGAGCTGGCAAATAAATATTTTTGAGAAAATGTTTTGCTACATTACGAGAAGCATAATTTACTGCATTACGAGAAGCATAGTTCCAAACAAAATAGTAATTATTTTATGATCAAAGCTTTCTAATTTTGGTATCTTTAAAGGTCATTCAGATTGATGATGAAATCAGAAAAAAGGTCTGTTATGATTTTTGATACAGAAAGATATTACTTCCTCAAGACTCTGAGTTGTGTGAATTTTTTCTTTTTCAGATGATGAAAAACACCAGCATGATGCAGATCTATATGTAATAGTGCCAATAATAATCTCCTCCTCAATCTTATTGCTTGGAACGTTGTCAGTATCGCATCAAAGGTATTGTATGTGGTGGTAAAAATCTCAAGCATATTTAAACCATTTTAAACCCAAATCAGAAACACTAAAACATATTAAATATTTTATATGTATTCAGTATACAATAAGATGGCATAAGAAGAAAAAGGATTCCTTATTTCAGGAATCCACACTGCATTTTGCTAGCACACATAAGCCTCAGGGAAGAAATTAGATTTTTAACAAATGTATATACATTCATGAAATAACAAGCTTATAACAGAAAAGCCTAGGCAGTGTATTCTTAGAGGTGACAGGAATGGCTTTCAGAATTGTAAATCTAGGTTGAGGACTTTCAGTTGCGAAAATTTATCTGGAACAGTCAATTCACTTATGGTTAGTAGGCATTCTGCTTTTTAAATTTTAGCACTGTGTGGCTCCATTCTGTCTCATTTGAGCTGCTTGAATGGTTCTTTATGTGCCCAATCACTCTGTGCTGAGAGGTCCAGACCATTGAGGTTATTTCACATGTGGCAAATCTCTACAGAAATTTTTGTCTTCTAGCAGTGAAGAGGGAAAAGTGATTTTAGAATCTGAATTTATCTTCCAATCAAGTGAGCTGATGGGGCCTGTGCAAAGTATTTAGCACAGGGCTAGGCATACAGTTTTCAAAAAATGTTAGCTATTTTTTATTAATATTATAGTGATCATTAACTTTGGTCCAGACATAAGGTTGGTAGAAATCTTCCTGTGATAGCATATGAAAGTAAATCTGATCCTGCTGTGGCATAACCAGTCTGGTAGACTTAGTCTCTAGTTGTTCGCTTATTAACTGTTAACATTTTCAGTGTGAATGTTCTCTAATTCTAATGCCTTGTTTATCCTTTGTAGAATGAAAAAGTTGTTTTGGGAAGATGTTCCAAACCCCAAGAACTGTTCCTGGGCACAAGGACTTAATTTTCAGAAGGTCCTTTTTTCAATTTTTTTTAACACCAAGTATATAATATTTCATTTTAGATGCTGTATATCTTTTAGAACTTCAAACATTTTTAAGGTTCAAAACTTTTTTTTTTAAGGATAAGGTTTAAATTTTATTTTATTCAATTCATCTTAATATGAATCTGTCTAATTTGTTATTTATTTTCATGGATAGGAAGATTCAGGGATTTGAAACCAGGACAAAACAAAATTCAATAGAAAGTTTATCATCTGAATTAACAATATACATACCTTTCTTCTGTGTCATAGTATATCATAAAACAGATATTAGAATGTTAGGGTCAAATCTGATGGAGAACAAGTATTTGTATATACTTTTGGGTATAAATTGATTGTCCTTTGGAAAAGGCTGGAATCAATATTTTTAACCCTTGTAATTATCTTCATAATTACTTAAATCAATTAAAAACTACATAATCCTTTCCTGAAAGACCACAATCTGAAAATGCAATTATCATAGTAAAGCTTACATTTATGAAGATAGTTCCTTTCAAGCTACTTAGGAAACAGTTAGTCAACTCTAATAATGTGCACTTATGTCTATAATAGATTTTCTCAGAAAACTCTAGAATTTAACAAATATATCATTAATTTCCCAAGTTTTCCTTGAAGCAGGGTTGGCTTTCTACCTATAAAGCTGGGAAAATAGAATTCAGTTTTTATGGCAAAATATCTAAATGGTGTTTTGAACAATAATCATATGGGGGTTATTCAGTCTCAATAATTGTGTCATTGTAGTCACTGTTACACGTCTTCAGTGGTTTCTTTTTAGCTACAAGATCAGGTATAGTCCTTTTAAGCTGGTTCTCAATGACTTCTCTCTACAATCTGTTATCAACTTATATATTCCATTTTTCCTGTCCATGGGCCTTAGTCATGCTGACACTATTTCTCTCATCTCTACAGACCCCTCTATGTCAGTGAAGAGTTTGCTCTAAGCTCTTCTTTCCCCAAACCTTCTGTGAACAAATGTAGTTCAGAAGAAATTCTGCCCCCTCTAAGTTTCCAGAGCATTTCATTATTTATTGTGAAGTGTGTTCTGAGTTCTAGGGCTGTATTTTAAGACCACATGTATTATTGAGCTCCTCTTGCTAAATGCAAAATACTAAAGTCAAGATTCACAAAAGAATGAACAAAATGCTGATATCTTATCATATGTCCATTTACTTACGTGCAGATCATTGAGATACATATTCTTACATTCATTAAGATTTTTATTTCAATTCTTGGTATCTTAGTTTCCTCTCCTGTAAAATGAGGTTTAATAGAACTTACCTCATTGAATTGTTTCAGGGAGTAAAGAAGATGATACTTCCAAATAGTAGTGTCTCAATAAATTATCATTATATTGCATATTTACATGTTTTACATTGTTATTCTTTCAGTTACCCCACGGAATAAGTATTAGCATCTCCATTTATAGAAGGAAAAAACCTAAAGCTTATACTGGTTAGGTAACTTGTTTTAGAGTCTGACTTAGTTTACTAATTTGTCTAATTTTTAAGCCTATTCTATTAGTAATTGCTCTCTCTGGCTTTCCTTTTTTTTGACCATGACCCTTGATGAGAAATATGCTTTACCTTGCAACCTAGTAAATGTATAGATATAAATAATATGCATTTGCAGTGCCCCCTATCTTCAAAATTTTATTTTATTTAAAAAATACTGGTTACAACCCTCTAACTTCATTCACATACTAATGAATATGATTTGCAATAACAAAATCACCGCTCTGCAGTTTACCAATGAACAAGTGAGTGAACAAAATAAGTAATATTGTGGGCAAAACAATGCAAGCAACTAAATTGTCATCTTTCAGCAGAAGAGATGGTGTTTTAGCTTCAGACACGGTAGCACTGTAGTTTCACATACTTACATGCATACATTATCTTTACAGAAACTTCACTTTGCCTGGATCTAACCAGCCCCACACCCATACACTTCTCAGCTATGCCCTTACTATAAGCCACAGAATCTCCTTTCATTAAAACAGACCTGATGATTTTTTCAATTAGTAAAATATTTGTTCCTCTTCTTTCTCTTCCATTATGAATTCTTACAGTGACATTTATTGTAGTAATAATAGTGACATTTCAGCCGTGTATATTTATTTGTCATTCATTCATTCCTTTGTTCAACAGGCACATAATGAGAATGAGTATTTACATGTAAGTCTAGGATGTTGCTAGGCTCTGGGAAAACAGTTTTTAAGATATCGTTCTTACCATCTAGGCAGTGACAGGGGAGGTCATAGAGGAATGACTGGTTAAAAGCAGTATAGAATGAGCTTGTCTTCTTTGCTCTCTCTAAAATTGTTTATTCATTTATGATTCAATCATTAATTCATTCCATGCATTTATTCAAGGGATATTTATTGAATACTTATTCTAATGCCAGTCACTCATCTAGGCCTTGGGGTTAAAATGGTGGGAAAATAAAAACTCTTGGGGTGTACAGTCTATGGGAAAGATAAGATTAATCAGTTTATAACTGAAATGACTATATGTGTTATATATAATATATATTGTGATAACATTACGAACACTAATAATGATAAACATGTTTTGAAATAAAGGGACCCAGTGTGCTGAGTGTATTATGTGGGATGGGGGTGGTGAGTGAGTGAAGGTAAGAAAGTGACAGCTGAGCTAAGATCTGCAAGATGAACAGTGATCAAGTAGGATTTGTGGGGGAGGGTGAGAGCCCAGGCAAGACCACCTGTGAAAACAAAGCCCTGTGGTAGGAAGGACCTTAGCACATTCACAAACTGAAAATAGGGAGGTTAAAAGACAAAGAGTAAAAAGGAGACTATTTTCTCCTCAATATTTATTGAGGTTTTTTTCTTTGAATATGAGAGGAATTTTGTAAAAAAAAAAAAATTGAAGTGCTTATCTAACTAAAAATGTAAACACTTCGCTGTGTCAGTATATATAAATTCTAGAAATAACAATCCTACTGTCTCAGAGAAGCTGAAACACTCAGTCTTCAAAATGGTAAGCTCTGAAATCTCTATGAACCACCAGGAATAATGGCTTCTAAGTGTTTACCAGGGCAGGGAAATGGTCCGGCCCACCTCAGCAAAATGTAGCTTGACCGTGCATCAAGTTTTTCCATTTTCCAGAAAATGCTGGACACAAAAGAAGGTAGACTGAGTCAGTGACTCTAGCCTACACGCTACCTCGCTGTGTCATGTAGCTCCCCGAAGAGGAGCGTCATGCCGGAGCAGATCGCCTGGCAGACGTGTGCAACAGACAGGAATATCCCGCATGTCCCCAGGTTCTGGTAAACTGAGAAAGTGTGAAGAGTCTCTCAGTAGGGTGGGTGAATGACATTGTTTGTAAGACTGGTTTCTTTTTTTTTTTTTACTTTTGTAAATATTAGACTTTAAAATCTTATAAGATATTCTTTAAGCATAACTAGCCCTCAAGGTACTCAGTTTATTACTTGGCTTAACAGGTACTCAGGAATAAATCAATTTTTGGAATGTATCAGGAATATTTGAAGAGTAAAGAAGAATGAAATTTCAAAGGTTTTACTGATGATAAAAATCTAATCTTCTAAAATTCAATAACTTCTTAAAATCTCACCTTCTACTTTAATCTCCTAACTAAAAGTACTTTTGGGGGGACAAATAATACAGTATAATTCACATTATATTTCTAAAGAGGACAAGATAATTTACTATCTGCTCCAAACTTTCATATTCATATTATTTTATTTAATTTCATCATAGACCTAATAGCTTTATATTTTCTGATTACAAAACTGAGGCACAGAGTGGTTCAGCAGCTTGTCTTGATCAGACAGCCTGTAGGTGTGAAAACCTTGGTTAAGCTCAGGTTCATTGTACTCACGTTGATACCCTTCCCATCAAGTCCATATTAACAATGGATTGCTTAATATACTTAATGCCACTAAATTGTGCACTTAAAAATAGTTGAAATAATAAATTTTATGTATATCTTAACACAAAAAAGTTGGCAAAGAATCCAAAGAGACATTTCTGCAGAGAAGATGTACAAATAGCCAATAAGGAAAAATGAATATATGTTCAATGTGATTAGGAAAAGATTAGGGAAATGTAAACCAGAAGCACAAGATAGCGCTTTATGCTAGCTATGATGGTATAATAAAAACAACAGGTAATAAGTGTTGGTGAGAATGTGGAGAAATTGGAACTTTCCTGTACTGCCAGCATGAACGTTAAAATGGTGCAGCCATTTGCTCTTAATTTTTCTGGCAGGTCACCTTTATATTTCTAAAATTAAGATACTTATGCCATTATGAAATGTAAATATTTAGCGATTTCTGGCTGTAATGAGGACTTACTTATACACATACTTCTTTGCCCTGTCTTCCCTCATGCTATTTCCATATCATATTGTTAGTCACTTTTTTTTCAGTTCCTTCAGTAATCAGTCTATAATCTCAAGATAGTCTTCTAGAACTCCATTTGTTATTCCATGAAATAGAGACTGTTTCTTAGAACACCACCTTTATTAAAATGAAGACATTAGTACTCTTGCCTTTCTCTCCATGTCTCTCTCCACTTCCCAATCTTTGTCAGCTGTAACTTTACATTTTCACTTAAGTCAGGGTCGATAGCATGTTCTGTGCTATAATTTGTCTGGAGTTAATTTAAAAATATAAAAACCCAATAAACTGTATTTTCATTGTTATGAGTTTATAAATATTGTTCCTTGCAGAACCAAGTAATATAATGTGATTATATTACCACACTTTGTGGTTCCAATGACACAAAATAGTTAAAAAATATATTTTAGAAACACTCCATCCTGTTGATCTAAATTTTGTCAAATTTTAGTTGGCCTCATTTTAAATTTCTATGTTTTGTTTTGTGTTTGTTTTGCTTTTTGCAGAGCTTCTAATTGCTTCTTAATTTTTTTTAACCTTCTGGATGCTGTCATTGTATGTGCATCTTCACTGGAGACCTGTTCCCCAGGCACTCTGTCCAGGAAATCCTCTGTCCTCCTACTGTGATCTGGATTAGGCCTTTTCTGGCGTGCTGCGATTCGTGGGGTCGCAAAGAGTCGGACACGACTGAGCGACTGAACTGAACTGAACTGAACATTACTACAAGCCATCCCTCTGAATTTTCCCTTAACTGGTTTCTAGTTGGGGGATGCAATGTAGGAGACCCTGGTTTGATTCTGGTGTCAGGAAGATCCCCTGGAGAAGGGAAAGCTGGTTTCTAGTGGAAAACTGTTCTCTAGACACTTTTTCTTCCTCTTTTTTGATTAACTACCTCCTTACATAACCTGCCAGGAAATATTGTGTAAGTTGAAGTCTCTCCAAGCCTGAAATTCTTTTTATTGTGCCTTCCTTTATTAATATTTTGGTTGAATAGCAAGTTCTAGGTTGACAAGCCTTTCCAATAAAACTTTGAGACAATTTCTGCCTTATCCTCCAGCATCTGGTATCACTTCTGAGAAGTCCAGTGCCACTCTGACTTTTAATATATTATCCCTGTTATTGATGTTCTAAAATTTTAGTGATAGGTCTAAACCTATTTAGGAATATTCTTTTTCATTTAACTTTGTTCTTGTTTGAAGAAACTTTTGATTCCAATCTCCTGTCAATTCTAAGAAATTATTTTTTTTTTATAACTTCCTCTCCTCTTATTTCTTTGGATCTCATTCTAGAATATATATTAGGTGGATGTTGGACCCTCTACATAGATCTATACTTCTTATCTCTTCTCTAATATATCTGTTTCTTTGTCTTTTTTTTTTTATGTTTGAGACCTTGCCATACCCTGTTCCTTCAGTGCCTCTATTGAACATTTGCTCTTTATAGTTGTAAATTTCCAACTATTCATTTCCAGTGTATCCTGTTCTGACTTTATGCATGCAATATTTTCTTACTAAAAATAAAAATTCAGAGAATCATTCTTTGTTTTAAAAATTCTCTTTTCTTCTATTCCTTGAACTCTCTGTTTCTGCTAGGATCATATTCTCCTCCTGTTTATCTTGGCTTTTAAAAAAATCTCACACTTTCCACACATATGTGGTAATCCTTTGTTTTTCTTTCATATTTAAGAAAGGGACTGCTGCCCTGAATGGGTTAGAAAGGGCTCTGCTAGATGAGGAAAGACATGCTTATAGATACCAATACTCCTCAGCTGCTGGATTCCTCCTCAGATAATTTTCAATTACTTTTAAGAACAAATCTTCAATTTGAGTGTGGGGAGTATGAAGCCTTTTCCATGTGTAGTAGAGGGAGTAGAAGAGCCCCACTCCATGTAAAGAATTTCCTGTTTTCAGGCAAAGGTCTCATTTCTTCCTGTGTTTTTACCTGCCTTTTCTTCACCCCTCCCCCCATCTCCACTATATCAGTTCAGTCTGTTCAGTCACTCGGTCGTGTCCAACTCTTTGCGACCTCATGGACTGCAGCACTCCAGGTTTCCCTGTCTGTCACCAACTCCTGGAGCTTGCTCAAACTCATGTCCATCGAGTCAGTGATGCCATCAGCCATCTCATCCTCTGTCACCCCCTTCTCCTCCTGCCTTCAATCCTTCCCAACATCAGTGTCTTTTCCAATGAATCAGTTCTTTGCATCAGGTGGCCAAAGTATTGGAATTTCAGCTTCAACATCAGTCCTTCCAATGAATATTCAGGACTCATTTCCTTTAGGATTGACTGGTTGGATCTCCTTGCAGTCCAAGGGACTTTCAAGAGTCTTCTCCAACACCACAAATCAAAAGCATCAATTCTTTAGTGCTCAGCTTTCTTTATGGTCTAACTCTCACATCCGTACATGATTACTGGAAAAACCATACCTTTGACTAGAAGGACCTTTGTTGGCAAAGTGACGTCTTTGCTTTTTAATATGCTGTCTAGGTTGGGCATAGCTTTTCTTCCAAGAAGCAAGTGTCTTTTAATTTCATGGCTGCAGTCACCATCTGCAGTGATTTTGGAGCCCAAGAAAATGAAGTCTGATACTGTTTCCATTGTCTCCCCATCTATTTGCCATGAAGTGATGGGACCGGATGCCATGATCTTCGTTCTTTTGAATGTTGTGCTTTAAGCCAACTTTTTCACTCTCCTCTTTCACTTTCATCAAGAGGCTTGTTAGTTCCTCTTTGCTTTCTGCCATAAGGGTGGTGTCATCTGCATATCTGAGGTTATTGATATATGATCTCCACTATATGCAACAGGGCAAACTGTCTTTCTCTTCAGCTAGGGCTTCCCTGGTGGCTCAGCTGGTAAAGAATCCACTTGCAATGTGGGAGACCTGGGTTCAATCCCTGGGTTGGGAAGATCCCCTGGAGAAGGGAAAGGCTAGCCACTACAGTATTTCTGCCTGGAGAATTCCATGGACTGTATAGTCCATGAGATTGCAAAGAGTCAGACATGACTGAGCAGCTTTCACTTTCACTTTTCACTTTCCCCCCCATCTCCACTATATGCAGCAGGGCAAACTGTCTTTCTCTTCAGCTAAAGCCCACCCTGGAGGTATTCCAGTCTGCATCTCATCTCCTTTGGTCTACTACGCTCCTCCACTTGTTTTCCATCTATTAGGAATTTGAAATCTCATTCCTTCTTAACCTTCTCAGATTGTCTCATTTGATTTATTCATGCACTTTCATTCTAACAGACCCTCTACAGAGATAAGAAAGAAACATGCATGCTCAAACTGCCATCTTGAACCACAATACTTTCCTACACCATTTCTCACAATACTTTAAAAACCAGAATCTTTAACAGCATTGCAATCAATTATACTTCAATAAAATAAACGAAACAAATCAAAATCTTTTTTAAAGTTCTGAAATAGGTTAAAAATAAAAATAAAAAACAAAGGTTGAAATTCTTGTAGGAAAACATATTGCAGTAAGTCAATAGCCTTGTTTTGCTTCTAACTCAAAACTTTTTTTAACTTCTTTCTTTAAGATTTTGTCTAATCTGTTAGTTTCTTCCTCTAAATCCAAACCGTCTACACTTGAGGTGTCTGTGTATGAGCTAACCCTGCTCCTTTGTTGTCTACATTTATGACTATTTCCACGAAGTGTACTCCCACTTAACCACCTAAATACTTTGGAGTGTTTAAATTAAAATCAAATGGATTTTTTTTTCTTTTGAGTCAAAGACTATCCTAGATTACACCACCTGTTCTAGTTCTCAAAAGAAAAAGCTTAGTAACTGATAAACTCCTAATACCGTTCTCAAGGATCTGAAGCAGCTTGTCCCTGAAACTACTAGAACAGCCTTGCAGAAGTGTCAAAGAGCTAATGTAGTCCCCTAAAACATGATTTCCATTTTCTCTGTTTTCTTGTCCTTCTTAATATCTATATATTTGCCCTTGGGTCATAATGAACCAGAAGAGATGATAAATTAATCAGCTCAAATCTATCACAGCAAATAAAAAAAGCAAAAGAAGGAACATGTTCTCCTCCCTAATTGTGTTTAAAATATCTTTTCATCTTCCACTGTATTATAGACATTGCTGGATTAGAGAAACATTCAGAGTCCTCACTCTACTTTGGTTAGCTGTGCAACTTTAAGCCTTGATCACTTCATCTATAAAAAAGGGAGAAATGTGGACCAGATGATTTCTTAGAACTTTTTTCTAGATTAAAAAAACCATGATAATTTTATTCTTCTTTACTATTTCAAGTCTTCTCTATTTTAATTGAAAAAATTATTTTCAGAGATCTATTACTTTACTGTTTCTTGTTCCAAATTCTCAATATTTTCTCTTTTTCTTCCACTTGCTTTTAATTTTCTCAGCTCTTTGTTCTTCTTTGCTTTTATTTATTCTATTATTCCTCTATAGATTTTCTTTTCTGGAATCACTAAGGCTATCCTTAGATATTAAGGCAGGCATTAAGAAAATCATAGGGACCATCTTAGTTCAAAATGTTATCTTTTCTTAAAAACATGCATTACTGTAGTTTAACACAAGAATTTATGATCCACTACCCATGCCTGACAGAACATCTTTTTGATTTCTTTTATCTTTTGCTTTCTGAGTGGTTTTTTATTTTGCTTCCTTATTTTGTTTTATTTTATCTGAACAGAGAACGGACATTCTTTGAAGTTTAATCATGATCACTTCCGATGAATCCAATCTGCCAGCTTCCCAACATTCTGTAGAGTATTAGAAGATTTTTACATTTTGAAGAAGGGGAGACAATCTAAACAAAATTGGTGAAACTATTGAGAACTAAAATATGGTGGATTATGTTGATTTAGAACTTAAAATAGATGGGTAAATTTGGAATTCAAGACATTGATCTCAGTCCAGTTCAGTTTGGATGTATGATTACTTCTCAGGTCATCTCAAAAGTAGTATTTATGATATCTGGCTTTTGATTTGTCCTTTGTTTGGTTATAAAACATTGAAAAATATGACTGTTGTTCTCAGCACATATCTATTAGATATTATCAAATTTATAGTAGATAATGCTGTAACTGCAAATACAATGACTCTAAATATAAAATGTAGCAAAAGTTTTTAGTTTACGTTTTATGTCCAAAAATTTCCATTTTATATCCTTTTGTAAACACTTCAGCCTATAAATTGAACCATTTGGGTATTCTTTATAATGTCTTGGAGATCTTATATATATCTAACTCTGATCCATATGGGAATTTTCATTTTAGCCTTGAAAATGGCCTAAATGCTAACTTTGATTTCAGTTCAAAGACAGTTTGTTCTGGTCAAAGGCCAGTAGAAGTTACAGTTCATTTTGGGATGACCTGACATATCCAGGTCAGGCTGACCAGATAAGAAAACACATCAGCTTCCAATTCTGCATCTTTGTGAAATTCTTTACTCAATTTAATTTATTTACACTGAGCCACCCAAAGCTTCTAGCAGGCAGGGAAGTGGGCGGTGATGCAAAAAGGGAGGCTCTCTAGAGCTTTTAGTAATAGCTCAAAGCAAACCCAGGACTTTCCTGCCTGAAAAAAAAGACCACCACTAATGCCATGAATTACCTTGTGTGCTATGCTGCTCACATTATAAATAAACCAAAGCCTCTGCTTGATTAACCCAAATAATATTTAAATTTAGGATACATATGCATCACTTACTTTTGGATTTCATTTACAGTTTGATTTGAATGTTAAAAAAAAAAACAAAACTAAAAATCAGGAAGAACGTGTCCTTTCCCCACTTCATTGACTTTTAAAAGATGTCATTGGAATTTAAAATTGAAGTGTGAAAATATGAAAGGATATTAATTCCTTCTAGCTGAGTACATATTTATTATGCTCTCAGACTGTTCTAAAATCTTGAAATATTAGATGTATATGGTAATTGAAATGATTTTTTTAATAAACATACTCTTAATAAGTGTTTGTGACCCATTGATAATATATACTTTAATAATATATGGCTATGTGTTTGTTGTTGTTGTCTTCCATTATTAGTGAACTCTTTCATCAAATGCATTTGAAGAAGTAAATTATTTGGTATAACAAATTAATTACCAATTATGAAGTTTTAGAGGGCATGAAATATGTCAAACATGTCATTTGAAGAACATCTGTGAGTTTGCATGTTATGTGCTATTCTTATTTTTGTTTTCAATGTTAATAGTATGTAGTTCCTTTATTTGTAGATCTTAATTTCTTGGTTCATTTAAATTTTAAGAAAATCAATACATATATAGTAGTAACCTTAAGAAAAAATATAATGAGCAAAAATTTTTTGAAGGAAATTATATAAATTTAATTATGTATTTCTCTCAGAAAGAAAACAAGAAGAGGAATAGTTTTCTTTTTACACATTATGTTCATAGAAAAATAGAAAACTTTGTGTTAATATAGTATTTGTTATTATGTAGTATTTTAATCTGTATAAATCTATTCCATTATATTTGGTATATTTATTCCTTTATGGTTATAATCACCCATATATTTCATTGAGTTCAACATTATGTTAAATGAATTGTCTTTTTATATGGAATATATTTGCCATTATGAATGTTGATTACATTGTTATTTCAAGCAATATATCTGAATTCATTCTATTAGTTGAGAATTATAAAATTCAAATTTTTAATTATATGTGTAGCATAAAATTGAACACATTTTCTATAGTACTTCATTTAGTTGTGTTAATTTTTCAATCTGCTGTGTCTACAGTTTTGTTTATTTTTCATTTATATTTTCAATATGTTTACATTGTATGAGTTGAGCTTTTTTGCACATAGATGCTTGCTTGTAGCTGCTTAGCAGGGTTTGTTGTTGTAATGTAACCACTGTTCTTATAAAAATATGATGTGCATTTGTTTTGCATCTTTGTCTTCATTCCACGTGTCCTATAGTTTATATTTTTATGTGAAGTTATTTATAAGGAATGGTTATTTAAAAGTCTGTGATCGTCTCTTTCACCTTAATTGTTTTCAACAAACAGATATTCTTAGTTCTTATTTTCTGATAGTCATAAATAGATTTTTAGTATGATGTAAGGTAGATAAGATCACATATAGTTTACCTTCATGTCATATATTATGTCATGGAGTAGTCATTTTAGCTATCTGTAGCCAAGTTGTATTGCTCCTTTGATTTTTTAAAGAATTTGTTTATTCACTTTTGTCTATGCTATGTCTTCACTGTTGTGTGGGTTTTCTCTGGCTGTGGTGAGCAGGGGCTGCTCTCTAGTTGTGGCCCAGGATTTCCCGTTGTGGCGGCTTCTCTTACTGCAGAGCATGCGCTCTAGGGTGAGCGGGCTTCAGCGGTTGCATAGTTGTGGCTCCCCGGCTCTAGAGTGCAGGCTCACCAGTTGTGGCCCGCGGGCTTAGCTGCTCCACAGCACGTGGGATCTCTCTGGATCAGGGATGGAACCTGTGTCTCCTGAATTGGCACGTGGATTCTTTACCACTGCACCACCAAGGAAGCCCCACTCATTCGATTTTGTATCAATCTACCTTTTAAACGTGATGTAAGAGATTTCAGTTTGTGGAAGTGTAATTTACTATACAATATTAGAAATACTTCTAGAGATAACACTTTCGAATTTCAGTGTTCTCAGTCACATCTGACTCTTTGAAACCTCATGGACTGTAGCCTGTCAGGCTCCTGTGTCCATGGGATTTTCCAGGCAAGAATACTGGATCTCGTTCTCCAGGGGATCTTTCTGACCCAGGAATTGAACCCATGTCTATTGTGTCTCCTGCATTGGCAGGCGTTTTTACCACCAGCACCACCTGGGAGGCCATTGAGAGCTATGCACTTTCAGGTACTATCTAATGTATTCCTTGTACAAAGCTACAAGGTATATATTGAACACAATTTTACAGATGAGGAAACTGAAAGGCAGAGAGGTTAATGTACTTGTCCATGATCATAGAAACGGAAGGACTCAAATTTAAGTCTTTCTCATGCCTGTTTTAAACAGTATCTTATACTACCTGTCCCTTACAATTTTTGATCTATTTATTTCAGTCCAAAATCAATTAGTTTATGGTTGATTTATGTCCTTTCAGATTAACTTTCACACTTCCATTTCTTCCATGATATCATAGTGAAGCAAAACAAAACAAAACAGAAATTAATACAATTGAGGATTAAAATGTGTCTTTTCTTTTAGCCAGAAACGTTTGAGCATCTTTTTATCAAGCACACAGAATCAGCGACCTTTGGCCCTCTTCTTTTGGAGCCTGAAACCATTTCAGAAGATATCAGTGTCGATACATCATGGAAAAATAAAGATGAGATGGTGCCAACAACTACAGATGCCCTGCTTTTGACGACTCCAGATCTTGGAAAGGGTTCTATTTGTATTAGTGACCAGTGCAGCAGTGCTCAGTTCTCTGAGGCTGAGAGCACAGACATAACCTGTGAGGATGGAAGCAGGAGACAGCCCTCTGTTAAATATGCCACCCTGCTCGGCAGCTCTAAATCAGGTGAAGCCGAGGAGGAGCAAGGGCTTATAAACAGCTCAGCCAGCAAGTGCTTCTTGAGCAACCATTCTCCACCAAAGGAGTCTTCCTCTAAGAGATCATGGGAAATAGAAACCCAGGCATTTTTTATATTGTCAGATCAGCATCCCAATATAATTTCACCACACCTTCCATTCTCAGAAGGCCTGGATGAACTTTTGAAACTTGAGGGAAATTTCCCTAAGGAAAATAATAATGAAAGGCCTGTCTATTATTTAGGAGTCACTTCAATCAAAAAGAGAGAGAGTGATGTGTTTTTGACCAATGAGTCAAGAGTGTTGTCCCCATTCCCAGCCCACTGTTTATTCACTGACATCAGAATCCTCCAGGACAGTTGCTCACACCTTGTAGAAAATAACTTTAACTTAGGAACTTCTGGTCAGAAGACTTTTGTATCTTACATGCCTCAATTTCAGACTTGTTCCACTCAGACTCAGAAAATAATGGAAAACAAGATGTGTGACCTAACTGTCTAATTTCATCCCAGAAACATCTAAGATTTATGATGTAATTGAGTCATATGAAGGTTAATATATTTCACCATTGGTTAGGAGAGTACAAAAGAAAACAGAGTTAAATTTGAAAATGATTGTTCCAGAGCTAATGGTAACTATACTCACTCAAGTAATATAGACAAAGGGTGTGAGAAAGCCTTCAAGAACCTAACAATGTAGACTGACTCTTCTAATGATTTTGCTAGTCAGCTACAGGGGGATGGTCTCTAGAGACATTTATCTACCTAGCCATAAACCCAACAGTAGTATATTTGGGGACATCGATCGTATGTAGAAGGAGCTAATCATCTGAATTACATTCACATCTGAAAGACTTCACACTAACACTTCTGAAAATGTAACTATTTTCAAGGGTGTGGTTATTTTACCTTGAGTTGTCTTTACTGTGTGCTCATTTACACACACACACACACACACACACACACACACATACAATCATACCCAATAGGCATCCTTGTGCATTTTAAAAGTACGTGATATATTTGTATTTTGTGATGTTACTGTGTGATTTGAAAGTGTTTTTATTTAACAGACTTACCTTGAGCACTTGCTCTGTGATCCACACTCAGCTAAACTTTGTAGATAAATACAGGATATTGCCCTGGGCTAGGGGATATACTTGTGAAGATACATAAGAAATCAGTCTTTATGTATCAAATCTAAGATCTGTACCACAGAATGAAACTACCTATTAGAATGATGATACGCACAGGTATTTTGATAGCAACATGTATTTATGAAAATACACTGTCTGCCTTAACTTTCCTTTGGCTTCCCTGATAGGTTGGTTGGTAAAGAATCCGCCTGCAATGTGGGAGACCTGGGTTCGATCCCTGGGTTGGGAAGATCCCCTGGAGAAGGGAAAGGCTACCCACTCCAGTGTTCTGGCCTGGAGAATTCATGAACTCTATAGTCCATGGGGTTGCAAAGAGTTAGACATGACTGAGTGACTTTCACTTCACTAACACTTCTTTATAAAGATGTTGACATGCTCACTTTCAAATACAGTTAGATAGTTAAATATTACTGTATATGACTCTGGAGTCCTTGTCTTCCTCATTCCCACTTGCATATACACTAGTTTTTTCTGCTTTACTGAGCAGTTCAGTTCAGTTCAGTCGCTCAGTCGTGTCTGACTCTTTGCGACCCCATGAATCGCAGCACGACAGGCCTCCCTGTCCATCACCATCTCCTGGAGTTCACTCATAATCACGTCCATCGAGTCTGTGATGCCATCCAGCTATCTCATCCTGGGTTGTCCCCTTCTCCTCCTGCCCCCAGTCTCTCCCAGCATCAGAGTCTTTTCCAATGAGTCAACTCTTCACATGAGGTGTTCAAAGTACTGGAGCTTCAGCTTTAGCATCATTCCTTCCAAAGAAATCCCAGGGTTGATCTCCTTCAGAATGGACTGGTTGGATCTCCTTGCAGTCCAAGGGACCCTCAAGAGTCTTCTCCAACACCGCAGTTCAAATGCATCAATTCTTTGGTGCTCAGCCTTCTTCACAGTCCAACTCTCATATCCATACATGACCACAGGAAAAACCATAGCCTTGACTACACGGACCTTAGTCGGCAAAGTAATGTCTCTGCTTTTGAATATACTGTCTAGGTTGGTCATAACTTTTCTTCCAGGAGTAAGCGTCTTTTAATTTCATGGCTACAGTCACCATCTGCAGTGATTTTGGAGCCCCAAAAAATAAAGTCTGACACTGTTTCCACTGTTTCCCCATCTATTTGCCATGAAGTGATGGGACCGGATGCCATGATCTTCGTTTTCTGAATGTTGAGCTTTATGCCAACTTTTTCACTCTCCTCTTTCACTTTCATCAAGAGGCTTTTTCGCTCCTCTTCACTTTCTGCTATAAGGGTGGTGTCATCTGCATATCTGAGATTATTGATATTTCTCCCGGCAATCTTGATTCCCGCTTGTGTTTCTTCCAGCCCAGCGTTTCTCATGATGTACTCTGCATAGAAGTTAAATAAGCAGGGTGACAATATACAGCCTTGACGTACTCCTTTTCCTATTTGGAACCAGTCTTGTCCCATGTCCAGTTCTAACTGTTGCTTCCTGACCTGCATACGGATTTCTTAAGAGGCAGGTTAGGTGGTCTGGTGTTCCCATCTCTTTCAGAATTGTCCACAGTTTATTGTGATCCACACAGTCAAAGGCTTTGGCATAGTCAATAAAGCAGAAATAAATGTTTTTCTGGAACTCTCTTGCTTTTTCAATGACCCAGCAGATGTTGGCAATTTGATCTCTGGTTCCTCTGCCTTTTCTAAAACCAGCTTGAACATCAGGGAGTTCATGGTTCACGTATTGCTGAAGGCTGGCTTGGAGAATTTTGAGCGTTACTTTACTAGCGTATGAGATGAGTGCAATTGTGCGGAAGTTTGAGCATTCTTTGGCATTGCCTTTCTTTGGGATTGGAATGAAAACTGACCTTTTCCAGTCCTGTGGCCACTGCTGAGTTTTCCAAATTTGCTGGCATATTGAGTGCAGCACTTTCTCAGCATCGTCTTTCAGGATTTGAAACAGCTCAACTGGAATTGCATCACCTCCACTAGCCTTGTTCGTAGTGATGCTTTCTAAGGCCCACTTGACTCCACATTCCAAGATGCCTGGCTCTAGATTAGTGATAAAATCATCATGATTATCTGGGTCGTGAAGATCTTTTTTGTACAGTTCTTCTGTGTATTCTTGCCACCTCTTCTTAATATCTTCTGCTTCTGTTAAGTCCAGACCATATCTGTCCTTTATCGAGCCCATCTTTGCATGAAATGTTCCCTTGGTATCTCTCATTTTCTTGAAGATATCTCTAGTCTTTTCCATTCTGTTCTTTTCCTCTATTTCTTTTCATTGATCACTGAGGAAGGCTTTCTTATCTCTTCTTGCTTTTCTTTGGAACTCTGCATTCAGATGCTTATGTCTTTTCTTTTCTCCTTTGCTTTTTGCCTCTCTTCTTTTCACAGCTATTTGTAAGGCCTCCCTAGACAACCACTTTGCTTTTTTGCATTTCTTTTCCATGGGGATGGTCTTGATCCCTGTCTCCTGTACAGTGTCATGAACCTCAGTCCATAGTTCATCAGGCACCCTATCTATCAGATCTAGACCCTTAAATCTATTTCTCACTTCCACTGTATAATCATAAGGGATTTGATTTAGGTCATACCTGAATGGTCTAGCGGTTTTCCCTACTTTCTTCAATTTGAGTCTGAATTTGGTAATAAGGAGTTCATGATCTGAGCCACAGTCAGCTCCTGGTCTTGCTTTTGTTGACTGTGTAGAGCTTCTCCATCTTCGGCTGCAAAGAATATAATCAATCTGATTTCGGTGTTGTTCATCTGGTGATGTCCATGTGTAGAGTCTTCTCTTGTGTTGTTGGAAGAGGGTGTTTGCTATGACCAGTGCATTTTCTTGGCAAAACTCTATTAGTCTTTGCCCTGCTTCATTCTGCATTCCAAGGCCAAATTTGCCTGTTACTCCAGGTGTTTCTTGACTTCCTACTTTTGCATTCCAGTCTCCTATAATGAAAAGGACATCTTTTTTGGGTGTTAGTTCTAAAAGGTCTTGTAGGTCTTCATAAAACCATTCAACTTCAGTTTCTTCAGCGTTACTGGTTGGGGCATAGACTTGGATAACTGTGATATTGAATGGTTTGCCTTGGAGATGAACAGAGATCATTCTGTCATTTTTGAGACTGCATCCAAGTACTGCATTTGGGACTCTTTTGTTGACCATGATGGCTACTCCATTTCTTCTGAGGGATTCCTGCCCGCAGTAGTAGATGTAATGGTCATCTGAGTTAAATTCACCCATTCCAGTCCATTTTAGTTCACTGATTCCTAGAATGTCGACATTCACCCTTGCCATCTCTTGTTTGACCACTTCCAATTTGCCTTGATTCATGGACCTGACATTCCAGGTTCCTATGGGATAGTGCTCTTTACAGCATCGGACCTTGCTTCTATCACCAGTCACATCCACAACTGGGTATTGTTTTTGCTTTGGCTCCATCCCTTCATTCTTTCTGGAGTTATTTCTCCACTGATCTCCAGTAGCATATTGGGCACCTAATGACCTGGGGAGTTCCTCTTTTGGTATCCTATCATTTTGCTATGCTAATACTTTCCTTGCTGCTGTGCTGTGCTTAGTCGCTCAGTCGTGTCCGACTCTTTGCGATCCCATGGAATGCATCCCACCAGGCTTTTCTGTCCATGGGGATTCTTCAGGCAAGAATACTGGAATGGGTTGCCATACCTTCCACCAGGCGATCTTCATAACCCAGGGGTCAAACCCAGGTCTCCCACATTGCAAGGCGGATTCTTTACCAGCTGAGCTAACAGGGAAGCCCCAATACTTTCCTTACTTTAGGTAAATTAATTATGGAAATAATTGTATGAAAAATGTTCTACTATTACATTCCTTTTAAAAATTAGAAGATTAAGTAATTTTCCCCAAGATCACAGGTAGTGGAATTCAATTATAAACCCAGAAATTTTTAAGCTAGTGATTATGCTTTTAACCCATACCTTACATTGTCATCCATTAAAAAAAAGATCTGACCTGTAATCTAATAAAATTTCTTAAGTAGAATTCAGACTTAAATTGAAGAAAGTAGGGAAGACCACTAGACCATTCAGGTATGACCTAAATCAAATCACTTATGATTATACAATGGAAGTGACAAATAGATTCAAGAGATTAGATCTGATAGAGTGCCTGAAGAACTATGGATATAGGTTCACGACATTGTACAGGAGGCAGTGATCAAGACCATCCGAAGAAAAACAAATGCAAAAAGGCAAAATGGTTTCTGCAAAGACCTTACAAATAGCTATGAAAAGAAGAGATGCAAAAGGCAAAGGAGAAAAGGAAAGATATCCCCATTTGAATGAACAAGGAGAGATAAGAAAGCCTTCTTCAGTGATCAATGCAAAGAAATAGAGGAAAACAACAGAATGGGAAAGACTAGAGATCTCTTCAAGAAAATTAGAGATACCAAGGGAACATTTCATGCAAAGATGGGCTCAATAAAGGACAGAAATGGTATGGACCTAACAGAAGCAGAGATATTAAGAAGAGGTGGCAAGAATACACAGAAGAACTGTACAAAAGAGATCTTCATGACCCAGATAACCACAATGGTGTGATCACTACCTAGAGCCAGACATCCTCGAATACAAAGTCAAGTGGGCCTTGGGAAGCATCAAACAAAGCTAGTGGAGGTGATGGAATTCCAGTTGAGCTATTTCAAATCCTGAAAGATGATGCTATGAAAGTGCTGCACTCAATATGCCAGCAAATTTGAAAAATTCACCAGTGGCCACAGGACTGGAAAAAGGTCAGTTTTCAACCAATCCCAAAGAAGGGCAATGCCAAAGAATGTTCAAACTATCCCACAATTGTATTTATCTCCCATGCTAGCAAAGTAATGCTCAAAATTCTCCAAGCCAGGCTTCAACAGTATGTGAACTGTGAACTTTCAGATGTTCAAGCTGGATTTAGAAAAGGCAGAGGAACCAGAGATCAAATTGCCACCATCTACTGGATCATTGAAAAAGCAAGAGAGTTCCAGAAAAACATCTACTTCTGTTTTATTGATTACACCAAAGCCTTTGATTGTATAGATCACAACAAACTGTGGACAATTCTGAAAGAGATGGGAATACCAGACCACCTGACCTGCCTCCTAGAAATCTGTATGCAGGTCAAGAAGCAACAATTAGAACTGGACATGGGACAAAAGACTGGTTCCAAACTGGGAAAGGAGTATGTTAAGGCTGTATATTGTCACCCTGCTAACTTAACTTATATGCAGAGTACATCATGTGAAATGCTAGGCTTAATGAATCACAATCTGGGATCAAGATTGCCCAAAGAAATATCTATAACCTCAGATATGCAGATGATACCACCCTTATTAGAAAGGGTGAGGCAGAAAGTGAAGAGGAACTAAAGAGCCTCTTGATGAAAGTGAAAAAAGAGAGTAAAAAAGCTGACTTAAAACTCAGTATTCACAAAAGATCATGGCATCTGGTCCCATCACTCCATGACAAATAGATGGGGAAACAATGGAAACAGTGACAAACTTTATTTTCTTGGGCTCCAAAATCACTGCAGATGGTGACTGCAGCCATGAAATTAAAAGACACTTGCTTCTTGGAAAAAAAGCTATGACTAACCTAGACAATATATTAAAAAGCAGAGACATTACTTTGCCAACAAAGGTCTGTCTAGTCAAGGCTATGGTTTTTCCAGTAGTCATGTATGGATGTGAGAGTTGGACTGTGACGAAGGCTGAGCGCCGAAGAATTGATGCTTTTGAACTGTGGTGTTGGAGAAGACTCTTAAGAGTCCCTTGGACTGCAAGGAGATCCAACCAGTCCATTCTGAAGGAAATGAGTCCTGAATATGCATTGGAAGGACTGATGTTGAAGCTGAAACTCCAATTATTTGGCCACCTGATGCAAAGAACTGACTCACTGGAAAAGACCCTGATGCTGGGGACGATTGAAGGTAGGAGGAAAAGGGAATGACAGAGGATGAGATGGTTGGATGGCTTCACTGACTTGATGGACATGTGTCTGAGCAAGCTCCAGGAGTTGGTGATGGACAGGGAAGCCTGGCCGTGGTACAGTCCATAGGATTGCAGAGTCAGACATGGCTGAGCAACTGAACTGAACTGTTAATATTGGATAAAAATTAAGTGAGAATTACACAGATGTTGTCTTTGCCTTTAAAGACTTTAATGTTTATTTTTTATTCCAGTTCTTGGTATGGCAAAACAACAACAACAAAAAAATCCCAAAGAAAACATATTGAGCAATAAACTAAGAAGCCTGCAGAGACAGTTGTTCAATGACAGTAAGAATTTCCAGATTATCAGAATCATCAAAATAAATACTTGAGTCCGCAAAAATATCCCCATGGGCTGTTAAACATCGCTATAAGTGAAAGTCACTCAGTCGTGCCTGACTTTTTGTGATCCCATAAACTATACAGTCCATGGAATTCTCCAGTCCAGAATACTGGAGTGGGTAGCCTATCCCTTTTCCAGTGGATCTTCCCAACCCAGGAACTGAACTGGGGTCTCCTGCATTGCAGGTGGATTCTTTACCAGCTGAGCTACCAGGGAAGCACTGGTAGTCCATGTATAGTCCATGGGGTCACAAAGAGTCAGACACAGCTGAGCAACTTTCACTTTCAAACATCAGCTGAGCAACTTTCACTTTCAAACATCACTAGTTCGTACTTAAACTGAGAGAGGATTCTGCTGATTTACTATTACCAAAAATAAAATTCCACCCCCTTCTCTATTCTGATTGTGGCCATATGAAATGAGTGGTTCTAAAGAGTGACAAAGATCTCAGACCCCAGTTGATATTTTTTCACACATTTCATGATCATTTGCCAACCTGTAATCAATAAAGCTGTTTCATGTCATAAGTACTGTTGAGATATCTCAGGATCTCACATGCTCAACCAATGAGTCTTACGAGAGAAAGGTAGAGGGCCTGTATCAACTCACTGAATGAGTAATTTGGTACAAAGATAACGAGAGAAAATTTTTTTCAATGATTTTTAATCGGTTTACTGTTTCAGAAACAGAATTATTACATGTATGGTAATTCTGGTAGAATTAACCATTATTTTTAATACTTCTCATAGAATATACATATATTAAAAATTACATTTTGCCCCATTCTACGTGTAAGTAGAGATTAAATACCAATCAAGTCTACGGAGACATGACATCCTCTCATTGTCTCCAGAACAATAAGAAGAGAAACTGATGAATGTTCTCAGCCTGTGGTTTTGCCACATGTGTATGTATGCTATAGTGAATTCAAAAGTCCCAGGACCACTGTAGTGCTGTAGGTCTGAGTTAAAGGAACTTGGTGACAGCACATTAACTCGAGATCACTGATTCCATTCTGATGCAGCTTCAGTTCCCCAAACAAAAGCACTTTAGAAACTGAAATTCCAAGGGATCCTCCTTGAAGGGGTGCAGCTTGGCCTATAGTTATATATAGATTTAGATTAGATCATACTTACATATGGGAAACAATCTGCCTGCCAATGCAGGAATTGCAAGGGATGAGGATTTGGTCCAGGTCAGTAGATTCCCTGGAGCAGGAACTGGCAACCCACTCCAGTATTCTTGCCTGGAGAACTCCATGGACAGAGGAGCCTGGCAGGTTATAGTCCATGGGGCTGCAAAAAGTCAGACATGACTGAAGCCCAGCATGTTATATGTGCTAAATATAACCTGTTATATATATGTAGGCTGTAGATTGTGCTGTCACTTTAGTCGCTTTAGCACCATGTGGGAAGCCCAGATATAGATTAGATCATATTTATTGTCAAGGCTCTAATTTTCATTTTCAAAAGTTCATTTCAATCTACATATAAAAAGAGCTGACTCATTGGAAAACACTCTGGTGCTGGGAGGGATCGGGGGCAGGAGGAGAAGGGGACGACCGAGGATGAAATGGCTGGATGGCATCACGGACTCGATGGACGTGAGTCTGAGTGAACTCCGGGAGTTGGTGATGGACAGGGAGGCCTGGCGTGCTGTGATTCATGGGGTCGCAAAGAGTCAGACACGACTGAGCGACTGAACTGAACTGAACTGATTATATTACTGGGTCTTTATGAAAATTACCACTCAGATGAAAATTTTTAATGTTTTGTATTTGTTTGATTAGATATTCTCTGTTTCTTTGCAAACATTCTGTAAAAAGAATTTTTAAGGGAGAGAGGAGCTGAAGTATAGGTTTGGACTTTTAAACTTAGGATAGATCTCGAATTTTGAGTACTTCATTTAAAGGCCTAAAATTTCAACACAAGCTGTGAATCCGTCTCCAAATCTGAACTTCAGGAAAAGAAACTCAGAAATTAATAATTTGAGCTAACAGATCAAGCCGTTTTGTTTGAAGATAAATCATTTGTCAGGGTTAATAAGATTATAGATCTCCTAGGTTAAAACCCCTAAAAACAAAGAAGAGGAAAAGACGAGGTATATTTACAAGTGTGAATTGTGCCTGTGTGCAGGTGCTGTCATGTCTGACTCTGTGCGACCCCAGGGACTGCAGTCCACCGAGCTCCTCTGCCCATGGAATTCTCTGGGCAAGAATACTGGAGCAGGTTGCCATTTCTTTCTCCAGGGGCTCTTTCTGACCCAGGGATCAAACCTGAGTCTCCTGCACTGACAGGCAGGTTCTTTATCACTAGCGCCACCTGGGAAGCCCAATGAGTATGAGTGAGTGCTAAGTCACTTCAGTCGTGTCCGACTCCTTGTGACCCCATGGACTGTATAGCCTGCCAGGTTCCTCTGTCCGTGCAGTTATCCAGGCAAGAATACTGGAGTGGGTTGCCATTTCCTTCTCCAGGGAATCTTCCCAACCCTGTGTCTCTTATGTCTCCTGCATTGGCAGGCGGGTTCTTTACCACTGTCACCACCTGGGAAGCCCCAATCAGTATGCATAGAAGCCTCCTGTTGGAGCCCTCTGTTCCCATTTAGAGGTTACATGGTGGCAAGAGGAATAGGGACAGAGGTCTTTTATTTTTAAACCTAGACTCCAGTAGCAAAAAGACTTGGACGAAATTCCCAAACCACTCAGTGATCCTGGACTGAAAATAATGTTTTATGATAGTAAGCATGACATTCTTCTACCTCCTGTTACTCATTTCCAATAAAATCAACTCCCTCTTTCCAAATATCAAACATATGATCATATTCTCTTAGGAATATCCATTTTAACTTCTCAAAAGTTGAATGGGAAGGTAAACTTTCTCCACAAATTGATACCAGATCCAAAGTTACTTTGGTTGCACAGTATAGAGATGAGGCAGTAAGAGTTATTTCCACAGGGCTCATGTGGGCTTTGGCAACATGCTAAATGAATTGAGACATATTGCAACCGTATGTCACGTAGACATGGCTGAAAAAAAAGACCTCTCCAGATTAGCTCCTGTAGTTTTTAAAAGATACATGCTCTACTTGTCATCTTTTAAGGGTCATCTTGATAGTTACAGACTCCTTTAAAGTATTTACTATTGAGAAAACACATTCTCCAAATTTTAAAACACAAGATTAAAATTGTCCACTCTATTATAATGAGAAGAAGCACATTGGAGAAAAAAATTAAACGTAGTCACCAAAAATATGAAGAATTGTTTGTAAAAGGAAACTAGGTAAGTCAGTAAATTTACTCCTTCTTGAACAATTGTTTAAAACAAAAAAGTGTTCCTACACCTCAATATGATGTTGGGCAAGCAGCTTAGAACACAAAAGACTGAATTAAAACTGAAATATTGTTGCATACATTTGTATGAGCATCAAGAAATGGTTTCCATGGGTTTTTATATTGAATTATTTTTATACAGAGTTTATCAATCAATATTTATTGTGGAAAGATGCTGATGTCTGTTTTTAAAAATTAAATATACTTAAGATGTATGGCATTAAATTCAATTTTGTTGGGATCTTTGATAAGATATTTTAAATAACATGTCCGTTCAAAATGTCTGAACTGAGAAATAATTTGGGAGATATTTAATTTTATAGTGTAATACTTATATTGTAGATACTGTAAAATTTGTCATTATGTATTTGGCATGCAGTTAACACTTTCTCTTTATTCACAGTTGGTATGTTAATAAATGTTATAAACATAAGTGCTGAGATGTGCATCACCAGTTGTTCTATACAATTTAATTGTCCTGTTTCACCTTTTTGTCCCTAAATTCATAAAAAAAGATGTGTAAATTATGATGACTGTGAATTTTTCATCACTGTGAATCATAGTGTTGAAATTGATGTGAGATCAAATATGAAAAATGGAAAGTGAAAATAGAATTCTCATGATTTAAGTTATTTTAGGATTATTTTATCTATTACATGATTACTACTTTCAGCAAAATTTGGAAAACATGAAGAAATAATCCTTGTAGTTTATGTGAATAGGCAGTATATTATTTTTATTCATTGTTAGCATTTGTGTTTTTAAAATTCTTACAAACATGCTTTGCCTTTAGGGATTTGAAAACATTTCAGATCCAAGCATTTCTCTTTATGGTTATTCTCTCTGTATTCTTGATATATCCCCCACACCAAATTCTTGCTGGCATTATAGCCACTTACATGAAAAATTACTCATTTTAAGCAGCAAGAGCTCTTTACTTTGACTCTTTATTTCCTTAAGAAATCTTAATGTAAAGTGATTTGTAATGTTAGTTTCATCACTTATCTTTCTGGCAATTTGAGTTTTGGGGCTAGTATCTGGGCTACTATTCATATGTGTTCTCTTTCTTGCTTAATTTTAAAATGTAAATAAAACAAACACATACAAAAAATTTCAAACAGTACCAAGAAATATAAAATAAAAAGTGTTGTCTCCTTCCACTCTCAATCTTTATTTTCTATTCCTCAAAATAACCTGTTATTATTATACCACATACTTCTAAAATTTTATATAATTGGGATCATATTCTGCTTGTTGTTATAAAATTACCCTTTTCCTTAATATTTCTTGGTGATATTTCCATCTAAATACAAACATACTTCATTATTTTGATGTTTGCGTAGTATTCCATTATATCAAAATATAATTATTTAAGTAAACAGTTCAAAACTGGTGAATATTTAGGTTGTTTCCTTTACTTTTGGGGGCAACATTGAAGTGAGCATTCTTGTTTTTTAAAAAAAAACAGATTTATTTATTTGTCTGTGTGTGGGTCTTAGTTGCTCCATGGCATATGGGATATTAGTTCCCCAACCAGGGATTGAACCTGCATCCCTGCATTACAAAGCAGACTCTCAATCACTGGACCACCAGCGAAGTCCCTGAAGTGAGCATTCTTATACATGATTATATCTTGGCATACTTTTTCAAATATACTGTTAAGACTCTTGGTTATAAGTGTAAGAAACCAACTGTAACTGTCTGAAGTACCTTTTTGCTATTTTAATTTTAACTTGATGAATGAAATTGAGCATATTTTCATGTTTATAAGCCATTTGTTTTTCTCTACCTTCCTATTCATTGCCTAATTTTCTACTGTTATAATTTTATTGCTTTCTCTTCATTTTTTCATATATGTGATCTAAATTTTCATAATTGAAATATGATTTATGTACTGTAAAATACACATCTTCACTGTAAGCTTAATGAATTTTCACACATTTTCCCCTGAGTAAATACCTGAGTGAAATAGATAACACACTGCCAAATAATGGTTGGAAAAATGTACATTGCTCTTCTGGTGCTTTATATACCAATTCCTAGTCAACATTGATATCATCAGCTTTTAATTTTAGTCATTCTGATGGTTGTGTAATGGTTTCTTATGGTTTTAGTTTGCAATGTGTAATGATTTGCAAATCCCTCTCCTACTGTTTTTGCTATTTTGTCATATATTTTATTTCTGTGTATTTCATAAACATCTAAAACATTGTTATATTGATGCCTTAGGCAGTACCTCATCTTTTAAATTTCCCCTTTGTAGTGTTTGTTTGGAGAAGGCAATGGCACCCCACTCCAGTACTCTTGCCTGGAAACTCCCATGGGTGGAGGAGCCTGGTAGGCTGCAGTCCATGGGGTCACTGAGGGTCGGACATGACTGAGCAACTTCACTTTCACTTTTCATTTTCATGCATTGGAGAAGGAAATGGCAGCCCACTCCGGTGTTCTTGCCTGGAGAATCCCAGGGATGGGGGAGCCTGGTGGGCTGCCATCTATGGGGTCTCACAGAGTCAGACACGACTGAAGCCACTTAGCAGCAGCAGTGTTTGTTTATTACTTCTTTCTTCTTTCTGTTTCCATCTGGGATAATTTTCCTTCATCCTAAAGAACTTTATTGTACTCTGAATCAATTGTGACAAGGCATTGTTTGGGAAGATCTATATTTTATCTTCAATTTTAATAGATATTTTTTCTGACTATTGAATTCTAAGTTGGCAGCATTTTCCATCTTTGTAAGTTGTCATTTTGCTGTCTTCTGGTATGCATGGGTGTTGTTGAGAAGTTAGCCATCATTTAAATTGTTATTTCTCTTAAAGTAATATGTCTTTTTGTTTGCTTGCTTGCTTTTAAGATTGTTCTCTCTATCTTTTGTTTTTAGAAGTTTGACTATTATATGTCCAGATGTGCTTTCTTTTTGCCTTGTCCAGGTTGGTATTCATTGAGCGTTTTCAGTGTAAGGGTTGGTGTGTGTGTGTGTGTGTGTGTGTGTGTGTGTGTGTGTGCGCGCGCGCATGCACGTCCACATGTGTGCTCAGTTTTGTCTGACTCTTTGTGACCCCATGGACTGAAGTCCACTAAGCTCCTGTGTCCATGGAATTTTCCAGGCAAGAATACTGGAGTGGATTGCCATTTCCTTCTCCAGTGGATCTTCCTGATCCAGGGATCGAACTTGTGTCTTCTGCATTGATAAGTGTGTTTATTACTAGTTGAGCCCCCAAGGAAGCCCATGTGTGTATATATGTCTCGTGCAGTGGCAGGCAGGTTTTTTACCACTAGTGCCACCTGGGAAACCCTTTTATACCTTGAAGATTTCATTAATTTTTCTCCAGCATTAGATGTCTTGTGGGTGGCAGAGTGTTTATTTGTTCGAGACTCTCTAGTCTATCCTCCTGTTCAAAACAGAATCCCCACTTCCACTTTATATAATATTTTATGTGGTTTTGGACCCCATCTGATTGCTTTAAAGTGTTTTATATCTGAGTGGGAGAAGCTCTTTGATTTCAAAATAGTTATGTGAATTTAAGGAGACAAGTATTCATTTTAAAAGGAAATAAACTTAGCCAGATATATCTTCTATGGCATGTTTTCCAATTATTCTGGGAATAATGGAACTGTAAAAGAATCACTTTATAAACCTTACTATTTCAGACCTAATGTAAATCTCCCATACTCAAGACGTTTTTATATGCAAGAATCTTTCCGAGTCATTTGTAGTGAGGTGGATGAGCCTAGAGTCCATCATACAGAGTGAAGTCAGAAAGAGAAAAACAAGTATTTTATGTTAGTGCATATATGGAATCTAGAAAAACGATACTGATGAACCTATTTTCAGGGCAGAAATAGAGATGCAGATATAGAAAACAGACTTGTGGACATGAGGTGAGGGGGAGGAGAAGGTGGGATGAATCCAGAGGGTAGCACTGACATATTTACACTAGCATATACAGAATAGAGAGGTGATGGGAAGTTGCTGGACAGCCCAGGGAGCCCAGCTTGGAGTGCTGTGATGACCTAGAAAGGCGGGATGGGGGCAGTGGGAGGGAGGCTCATGAGGGAGGAGATAAATTCACATAGAGAGCAGATTCACGTTGTTGTCCAGCAGAAACTAACACAACACTGTAGAGCAATTACCCTCCAAAAATCTTTCCTACTTACTACTTTAGTTTGCTCCAACTGCGTGTAAAATCTTTCATCTCTGCAAAATTGGTGTTGTTTGAATGAATGGAGATACTTGAGATTTAATTTTGAAAAATTACATTCTTAGCTACCTGAGGACTGAGTCCCTGGCCTCTAAGCCTGCCTCTTTTTATTTCCCGCTGATGATCCTGGAGCAACCACCTATCCAGTCAACTACTTCTGCTTGAGATTGGTGCTGGCACTGGAACTGGGAGCCTGTCAGAGACAAGGCAGCTCCTGGGGATGCTTATTTCACGATCTTTGTCCCAACAGTGGAGCAGGTTGTCTTTCAGATACCTCTTTTTCTGAATACACTCTTCTCTGCATTCCACTGTCTGAATAACAGGGTGACAGTTTGACTGGTTTGCTCGTTTCCAGCAGTCGTGTTAGGCAGTCCTTTGTGCTTGTATGCATGTTGCATTTAGTTATGTGTCCACCACTGATACAATCATTGGGTATCAGTGTGAAAAGAATTACCTGTTGCTTCTTCCCTGGGGCAGGGATAGGACAAGGCTTAAAAGTAGAAGGTCACTTTGAATGCTGTGCACACTAAAGCTCTCTACCCACTTATGCATAACATTATCACACCTTTTACACTTCCTAATATCAAGTGAAAGGATGACTCTATCTAACAAATGAGGTTATTTAAAGAAGAAAACGCTGAAAGGAAATGAAAGCTTGGTGAAGTGGAAGAGAGGTGCACAGCAGGCAGTTATTCTTTCTAAGTTGGGAGGTGCGGGTCTGCAGTCTGGGGCACTTGAAGTGAGAAATGTTCATTAATTTCTCCAGGGCAACTGTCCATTAATTTCTCCGGGGCAACTGGACCGTTAGAGTACTTGCAGCAAATTGACTGCCTCAAATTCCCTAAATAGTCTCCTTTCAGTAACTTCAACAACACGTGCTCAGCACTGTCTGGTACAAGGCTTTCTGCCCGGCATGCTCTGGTCATGAAAGCTGAGCAGAGAAAGTGCTCCCAGCTGAGATGTACAGCTGGACTGAACAGCTCCATCAGGTGTGTAGGGCAGGCCTGCTGGAGAATAAGGGCATTAGCAGCGGGCTTATAGGGAGTATAGCGTAGCAGAAGAGAGAGAATATTTAGAGAGAATAATCAGGCCTGGAAGGAAGACATTCATGACGTGTAGTACCTGAAAGTATAGAAATGCAGGTCAGCCATTTTACCCTTAACTTCATCAGAAATGATTCTAAAAAATTCCATAGGAGAAAATTAGTTTTCTAAAACTAAAAATTCCTTACAGACATGTAATGTTAATCTTACTTCAAATAGCTAATGTATTATATATCATTGTATTATGTATTATGATCATTACTTTTGAAATCTTACCCAGCAAAAGGCTTTCATCTTAACCACCAGGAGGCATATGCCCAGGAATTTGCAAATTGAAAAATGAAGCCTTATGCTTTATAGTAATGGCAAAATATTAGCTGGAGCTAAAGTGTAGCTCTGAATGACTTCGTCTGAATTAGGCTAAGATGGTGTTTGTTGCTGCTGTATTCCAGCTGGGGTATGCATCAGCTTTCTAGACAACTCACTTGTATCTCTTGTGTCTACCTTAGGAGCTGGCTAACTAGGTGAGTATTATGACTCATGGCTGGGAAACAGAGAGGCCGATTCAGTGTCCATGCCCTCTGTCTGAAGTGACTGGTGCGGGTAGTTTTTAAATGGAAAGTATAACTATTCATTTTGCATAATAACACCAATTCTGCAAAGATTAAAAAGTTTACATACAGTTGGGATAAACTAAAATTCTAAGTAGGAAAGATTATAGCATATACAAATTTGTTGAACTTGGGAGCTTTGTATTATATTTGAAAAACTGAGGTTGATAAAATGACTCTTGCAGCTTTAATATTCTCGGGATATTGAAAAATGTAAAATATTTAGATTATATCTTTTTTCCAAGGGTTTTTTGCAGTCAAATAATGATGTACTCATTCCTTTCTTCCAAAGCTTTGCTATACTAAAAGCAGCCAATATCAACCAAGGGTGTTCTCTCTACTTAGAACTGTTAAAAGTGGAGATAAAGCTATAATACACACCTGGACATTTACAAATGGACTGGAAATTAGATGATATCTGGGAATTGTTGTTTAGTGTTCTTAGGTTATGTAGGAAAATGTCTTCACTCTCAGAAGAGGTATATTGACATTTTAGGATGAAATGTCAAAATGACTACAACTTACTTTCAAATGATTGTGTATATATGTATCAGTTCAGTTCAGTTCAGTTGCTCAGTCGTGTTCGACTCTTTGCGACCCCATGAATCACAGCACGCCAGGCCTCCCTGTCCATCACCAACTCCCGGAATTTACTCAAACTCATGTCCATCAAGTCAATGATGCCATCCAGCCATCTCATCCTCTGTCGTCCCCTTCTCCTCCTGCCCCCAATCCCTCCCAGCATCAGGGTCTTTTCCAGTGAGTCAACTGTTCACATGAGGTGGCCGAGTATTGGAGTTTCAGCTTCAGCATCAGTCCTTCCAATGAATACCCAGGATTGATCTCCTTTAGAATGGACTGGTTGTATCTCCTTGCAGTCCAAGGGACTCTCAAGAGTCTTCTCCAACACCACAGTTCAAAAGCATCAATTCTTTGGTGCTCAGCTTTCTTCACAGTCCAACTCTCACATCTATACATGACCACTGGAAAAACCATATCCTTGACTAGATGGACCTTTGTTGGCAAAGTAATGTCTCTGCTTTTCAATATGCTATCTAGGTTGGTCATAACTTTCCTTCCAAGGAGTAAACGTCTTTTAATTTCATGGCTGCAGTCACCATCTACAGTGATTTTGGAGCCCCCCAAAATAAAGTCTGACACTGTTTCCACTATTTCCCCATCTATTCCCATGAAGTGATGGGACCAGATGCCATGATCTTAGTTTTCTGAATGCTGAGCTTTAAGCCAACTTTTTCACTCTCCTCTTTCACTTTCATCAAGAGGCTTTTGAGTTCCTCTTCACTTTCTGCCATAAGGGTGGTGTCATCTGCATATCTGAGGTTATTGATATTTCTCCCGGCAATTTTGATTCCAGCTTGTGCTTCTTCCAGCCCAGCGTTTCTCATGATGTACTCTGCATAGAAGTTGAAAAAGCTGGGTGACAATATACAGCCGTGACGTACTCCTTTTCCTATTTAGAACCAGTCTGTTGTTCCATGTCCAGTTCTAACTGTTGCTTTCTGACCTGCATTGCATATAGGTTTCTCAAGAGGCAGGTCAGGTGGCCTGGTATTCCCATCTCTTTCAGAATTTTTCACAGTTTATTGTGATCCACACAGTCAAAGGCTTTGGCATAGTCAATAAAGCAGAAATAGATGTTTTTCTGGAACTGTCTTGCTTTTTGGATGATCCATCAGATGTTGGCAGTTTGATCTCTGGTTTCTCTGCCTTTTCTAAAACCATGCATACATGTATATAGTCTCCTTAAGCATACACATCATTTAAAATGTAGAAAAATGTAAACAGTTACTGAATCTAGGTGGTGGATTTGTGGTGGTGGTGGTGGTGTAGTTGCTCAGTCATGTCCTACGCTTGTGACCCCATGGATTGTGCCTTGCCAGGCTTCTCTGTCCATGGAATTTCCCAGGCAAGAATACTGGAGTGGGTTGCCATTTCCTTCTTCAGGAGATCTTCCTGACCCAGCGACTGAACCCACAGACCTCCTTTTACTGCACTGCAGGCAGATTTTTACTGCTGAGATACCAGGGAAGCGCTGGTGGATTTGTGTGCATTTTATCATTCTTTTAACTCTCTATTTGAAATTTTTATAATAAAATGTTGAAAGAGAAACATATTTTAAAAAGAAGATGCTTTTTAAAGCCAGAAGATGCTGGCTAATGACCTTATTAACGAGCATATTGTGAACCTAACATACCTTTTCTTCCCAGTAATTTCCTGAATTCCTTATTCCACAGCCATGTACTTATTAAAACTAAGTTATGTCTAAAGTTCATTAGTCCAGGGAATCAGAAAGATATATATTGCTCAGACGAAGAGGTTACATTTCAGCTTTGACTTTCTAAATAAAAAATAAAATTTTAAACACTGGGGCCAAAACCAGAGTCTGGGAATCCGAACATCATCCAAAAGAATCATGCTTTGTTGGTGGGGATAAAGTGCTATATGCAAAGAGTCATAGCTTAGAGGGTTAATATTAGAGATTATTTCTAATTCATACAGAAAGAGGTTTTGCCTCATCTTTAGGGTGGGTGAAATAAGTAGGAAGTTTCTCTTATTAAAAAAAAAAACTAGAAATGCTCATTAACTATGATAAATATCTTTTAAAATGTATGACTAATCCCACAATAATGAAAGCATATTTTCATGGGCTTAAAACAAATAGGAACCGAAAACCAGAGCCATAAGCCCCTAAACTTCTGTTCCTGATTCTCTGTACTATTTGCTGGTCAAAGTAATACAGGAGCTTGGGCTTCAGTACTTTCTTAGGGGCAAATGAGATACCAGGCCTTTATTCATTTGGTGGTTAAGATGGTAAAATGTCTGCCTACAACGCAGGAGACCTGGGTTCAACCCCTGCATCAGGAAGATCTCCTGGAGAAGGAAATGGCACTCCACTCCAGTACTCTTGCCTGGAAAATCCCTTGGATAGAGGAACCTGGTAGGCTACAGTCCATGGGGTCGCAAAGAGTCAGACACGACTGAGTGACTTCGCTTTCTTTCTTTCTATTCAGTTCAGTTCAGTCGTCAGTCATGTCTGACTCTTAGCAACCCCATGGACTGCAGCACACCGGGCTTCCGTGTCCATCACCAACTCCCAGAGCTTGCCTAAGCTCATGTCCATCGAGTCAGTGATGGCATCCAACCATCTCATCCTGTCGTTCCCTTTTCCTCCTGCCTTCAGTCTTCCCCAGCAATCAGGCCTTTGCGAAATATATATTTAGAATTAAGTTCAGATTCCTGGAAGGACTCCACCCCTAGTCAAATTATTAGATAAAATCTTGCTATCACCAGTGGGAGAAGAACTGTAACCTTATCCATTTGTCCTGAGATCTGAGTGGAAAAGATATCTTCCCTGACAATTTATAACCAGAGTTCTGTCATCGCACAAATTTGGGAAATAAATTTCCACCCTTTGCAAGGTCTGGAACCAACAAGTCAAGATGTTGATATACATGTGTGTGCATGCTAAGTTGCTTCAATCATGTCTGACCCTTTGCGACCCTATGGACTGTAACCTGTCAGGCTTCCCTGACTATGGGATTCTCCAGGCAAGAGCACTGAAGTGGGTTACCATGCCCTCCTCCAGGGGATCTTCCTGAACCATGGATCCAATTATGTCTCTTATATCTCCTGTATTGGCAGGCAAGTTCTTTACCACTAGCACCACATGGGAAGCCCCTAATATACATGTGGTCCTGTGTAATATTCTCACCGGAATCCAATTCTAAACTGCTTAAGACACAGACTCCACAGGATCACATAGATTTAAATCAGCCAAACATGAATTCACAGTCCAGCATTATGAAGCACATGAGAAAACAGCCTTCCAAGAATAGGAGAGAAAAGACAAACGTCAAAATTGGGCCATTCTTAGATTCCCAAGCATCTCCAGGAAACCCTGGGTCATGAAGATCCCCTGGAGGAGGAAATGGCAAGCTACTCCAGTATTCTTGCCTAGAGAATCTCTGTGGACAGAGGAGCCTGGCAGGCCATGGTCCATAAGGTCACAAAGAGGCAAACATGATGGAAACGACTTAGCACACATGCTCGCACACCACTTGTATTAAGCGCTGCCTCCTGGTCTCTTCCACACCCATATCTATTCTGAAGTCAGGAAACCAATTCCATGGCATCGTACTGCATGGTGATTTTCATTCCCAGAGTACAGTCGCCACTGAGTGCTTCAAGGATGCAGGTGCCCCTCCTGAGGACTCGGTTAGTGTACTGAGGACCCTCAAGTCCTCTGTGGAGGGTGTGACAAGAGATGGCTGAACAGGTCACCCATAATAGATCCATTCCAACCCATCCATTCCTCTGAGCTGCTCGTCTCCTTTTTCAAAAGGATGTCAAGAAAGTAACAGCCAAACTGTTACCATCCTGAGTCCCAAGATCTGAGGGGTTGGAGTCCTCACCAGAGACCATGTGTGTGAGAGAGACAGACAGACAGAGAGAGGGAATTAGCTGCTTTGAGAGGAACAGTGGGGTCACTGAGGGACACAGAAAGCTGAGGCCTTGCAGCCTCCATCAGGGAGGGAGCTGGGGAATAGCCACCTCAACATTGCTCTCCTCACCTCCCTCCACTTTCCTCCAAGAGTTTCAACCAGCCAAACCCAACCTGAGAAAGAGAGCTTGGAGCCCTGTTGCTGCAGTCCTACATCTCAGCCTTCTGGAGCAAAGTGAAGCATGGATAAGAGGGGAGCATGGATGAGGAAAGGCAGAGAGATGTTTGTATCTTCTCTTCAGAAAAGAAGTATCTTTGTAGTTAGTGTATTTGTTGAAGAAAAAGGTTACATTTCTTCCAGCATGGCAATAATGTATAAATGTTAAAGCAAGCTGCGCTAGTATTTTTTGCTCTTCCTGACTGAAACCATACTCACAGAAATCTAGTCAATCTAATCACGCTAGGACCACAGCCTTCTCTAACTCAATGAAACCAAGCCATGCCCGTGGGGCAACCCAAGATGGGTGGGTCATGGTGGAGAAGTCTGACAGAATGTGGTCCACTGGGGAAGGGAATGGCAAACCACTTCAGTATTTTTGCCTTGAGAACCCCATGAACAGTACGAAAAGGCAAGATGATGGACAGGGAGGCCTGGCGTGCTTCGATTCATGGGGTCGCAAAGAGTCGGACACAACTGAGCGACTGAACTGAACTGAAAGAAAGCTAAAGAAGAACACAAATAAGGAAGATACATCAAGATCGAGAGGTCAGATAAATTAAGCTGGGTAAGAACACATTAGAGGCACACTATCAGAACATCGACAATCTGGTTCTCACTTAAGACCTGTCAACCTGAAATGCTCTACCCTGTTCAGGGGCCACTGCCTCACTTCAGGAAGGTCTCTGCTCAGATTGATTTCCTCTCCTCAGAGAGACCATCCAAAACCAAACCACTAAGCTATGCCTTTTCAAGTCATTTTTCTTCTTTAAAATAAAATCATCCTTTAAATTTTAGTAATATTTATTTTGCTTACTTGTTATAACCTGAATATTTCATTAAAATACAAGCTGATACAGGTATAGTGCTGGGAGCCAGCATAAGGAATCCCGCCCATGGCAAGGTCATGAGGAAGGAAGCCTGACAAAACACAAGGACGTGATTAGGCTTCAGGGGTTCCCCCTGCAATTTCCTGAGCATCCACCCCCCCAAAAATAAGAATCTGCCTGCTTTTCCACTCTTCTGATATTCTCTGGAAAAAGTCAAATCAGAGCTTTAGTCTTCTGCATTTGAAATGGATGTTTCAGTTAAACCCCCTCTGATAACTCTCTAGCTTGCCTAACAGGTTCCCGGACCTCTTACAGCTTGTGAATTGCTTACAGCCCCCCAACCACGAGAGGCACAAAGCTTAAAGCATCTTAAAGATACAGAGCCTTTTTGAAAGAGTTAAAAATCATATTGGTAGAGGGTTTTCACTGTTGACTCGATGACTACTGCCAGGCCTCCATATTCTTTATCTTTTAGGTACCTGGGAGGATGTTAATCAATGTAAACGGGATATGGAAAAAGATATATAGTAGTTTTGATGTTAGTAACACTAGACTTTTGAGTTAATTACTTTTCTTTTGTTATAAATCACTGTAATCCTTTTTACTTGTTATAAGTTGCTGTATCTTTGCTATGTAAGAATGTAACTTTATTTAGTGCTTTCTGAGAGTGGCACCAGACTTTGGGAAGATCAACACAAATAAGTCTTCTGGTTGACAAACCCTTATCAGAAAAAAGGCTGTAAAATGTTAATTGGCCCTTTTGGCCGGAAGATGATGTAAATTACCTAAGACTTGTGTATACAACTAGGTATGCAGAGAGAAAAGCCTGGTTTTGATAAGAGTCTGGGCTGCTAACACTGCATAATTTTGTATTACCCATTGATCTCTATGTACAATCAAAAAGGTATAAAAGGCCTTTCTAGACAATAGAGGCTGGGGCCAGTCCCTGGACTGGTTTCCCCCGTGTCTCCTCTCTAATTTCTGGCTGAATTCCCATCTGGGGCATGGAGGCTCACCATGTATACTTACTTGTCCCGGCTTTTAAGATCCACGTGAGGGGGAGCCCAAGGCGGGGCACCCCCCGATATTCAAGAGGACGCTGGTGGCCTAACATAGATGGTGCAAGCTCCTTGTCTGGAACTTTATTGGCTTCCCACATAAACCAAGTTATTTAGCCTTCTTTCTCCACTTAATTTTCCTACTACACTATTTCTCCCTAATCTAATCTTATATTCTTATATTAATAAACAAATAAGTTTTCCTCGCCTACACCGTCCATACTTCGAATTTCCCTGGATCCACTGGGGCTGGAAATTCTATATGCATAACGCCTAAAACAGTGCATGAAACAATGTACACCCATCATTTTTTTCCCCTCAGTACATACATATTGAACTGCTAGAAGCCTAACCATTATTTTAGCATCATTGGAATCCTCATCACATATCAAGACAGGCACTTTTCTAACTCAGTCTTTTTCTTGGTGTTATTTTCTACCCATCATGGTGTCTGCTTAATAGCTCAAAGTGGCACAACTCAAACAAAATTTAGAGAGTAACTATGAATAAAGCTAGTGGAGGTGATGGAATTCCAGTTGAGCTATTTCAAATCCTAAAAGATGATGCTGTGAAAGTGCTGCACTCAATATACCAGCAAATTAGGAAAACTCAGCAGTGGCCACAGGACTGGAAAAGGTTAGTTTTTGTTCCAATCCCAAAGAAAGGCAATGCCAAAGAAATGCTCAAACTACTGCACAGTTGCACTCATCTTACATGATAGCAAAGTAATGCTCAAAATTCTCCAAGTCAGGCTCAACAATACATGAACCATGAACTTTCAAATGTTCAAGCTTAATTTAGACAAGGCAGAGGAACCAGAGAACAAATTGCCAACATCCACTGGATCATCAAAAAAGAGAGTTCCAGAAAAACATTTGCTTATGCTTTATTGACTATGCCAAAGCCTTTGACTGTGTGGGTCACAATAAACTGTGGACAATTCTGAAAGAGATGGGAATACCAGACCACCTGACCTGCCTTCTGAGAAATCTATGCAGGTCAAGAAGAAACAGTTAGAAACAGACATGGAACAATAGACTGTTTCCAAATCGGGAAAGGAGTACATTAAGGCTGTATATTGTCACCCTGCTTATTTAACTTATATGCAGAGTATATCATGAGAAATGCTGGACTGGATGAAGCACAAGCTGGAATCAAGCTTGCCAGGAGAAATATCAATCACCTCCGGTATGCAGATGACACCACCCTTATGGCAGAAAGTGAAGAGGAACTAAAGAGCCTCTTGATGAAAGTGATAGAGGAGAGTGAAAAAGCTGGCTTAAAACTCAACATTATGAAAACTAAGATCATGGCATCTGGTCCCATCACTTCATGGCAAATAGATGGGGAAACAGTGGAAACAGTGACAGACTTTATTTTGGGGGGCTCCCAAATCACTGCAGATGGTGATTGTAGCCATGAAATTAAAAGACACTTGCTCCTTGGAAGAAAAGTTTTGACCTACCTAGACATCATATTAAAAAGCAGAGACATTACTTTGCCAATGAAGCTCTGTCTAGTCAAAACTATGATTTTTCCAGTAGTCATGTATGGATGTGAGAGTTGGACCGTAAAGAAAGCTGAGCACCAAAGAATTGATGCTTTTGAACTGCAGTTTTGGAGAAGACTCTTGAGAGTCCTTTGGACAGCAAGGAAGACCCAACCAGTCCATTCTGAAGGAAATCAGTCCTGAATAGTCATTGGAAGGACTGATGCTGAAGCTGAAACTCCAATACTTTAGCCATCTGATGGGAATAACTGATTGACTGGAAAAGACCCTGATGCTGGGAAAGATTGAAGGCAAGAAGAGAAGGGGATGACAGAAGATAAGATGGTTGGATGGCATTACCGATTCAATGGACATGAGTTTGAGTAAACTCTGAGAGTTGGTGATGAACAGGGAGGCCTGGCGTGCTGCAGTCCTTGGGGTGGCAAAGAGTCGGACACAACTGAATGACTGAACTGAACTGAACAGCTTACATAAATTTGACCAGTTCCTTGAAAGACACAAATTACTTAGTCAAAAAGAAATAGTTAACCTGACCAGTTCTGTATCTATTCAAGAAATGGAATTTTTCATTAAAAGTGTTCCCAAAAGAAAACTCTAGGCCCAGATGTTTCCACTGATGAATTCTGCCAACTTAAAGACAGATATGATACCAATTCTGCACAATCTCTTCCAAAATTAAAAACAGGAAGCAATATTTGCTGACTCATGTTTATGAAGCTAAAAATGCCCCAATACTGAAACAAAAGACATTGCAAGCAAAACAAACAAACTACAGTCCCAAATATCAACATAAAATCTTCAAGAAAATAGAAACAAATCAAATGTATTGTGTTTGTACCATCAGGGTCTATGATAGTATGTGTTACCCAGTAAGGCTTTGGTAACTTTTTATTGAATGTCATTTGTTCAGTCACTCAGTCATGTCCAACTCTTTGCTACCCCATGGACTGCAGCATGCCACGCTTCCCTGTCCTTCATTATCTGCTGGAGTTTGCTCAAACTCATGTCCGTTGAGTTGATGATGCCATCCAACCATCTCATCCTCTGTGTCCCCTTCTCCTCCTGCCTTCAGTCTTTCCCAGCATCAGGGTCTTTTCCAATTACTTGGCTCTTAGCATCAGGTGGCCAAAGTATTGGAGCTTCAGCTATGGCATCAGTTCTTCTAATGACTATCCGGGGTTGATTTTATTTAGGATTGACTGGTTGGATCTCCTTGCTGTCCAAGGGACTCTCAAGAGTCTTCTCCAGCAGCAATTCAAAAGCATCAGTTCTTCAGAGCTCGGCTTTCTTTACGGTCCAGCTCTCATTGCTAGTGCTAGTGTTAGTTGCTCAGTCATGTCTGACTCTTTGTGACCCCATGGACTGTATGGACTGCAGCCTGTTGGGTTCCTCCGTCCATGGAATTCTCCAGGCAAGGATACTGGAGTGGGTTTCCATTTCCTTCTCCAGGGGATCTTCCAAAGCCAAGGATAGAACCTGGGTCTCCTGCATTGTAAGCAGATTCTTTACTGTGTGAGCCACCAGGGAAGTCAACTCTCATTGGATGTCATTGAACAAGACAGTTTGATGTATTGACATGCTTGCATTACATGGCAGGGTTAAAAATAAATTAACAAGGAAAATACTGGTTTAGAATCATTTTCTCTAACTCTTTTAAACTATTTTAAATGACACCTCTCCGTGCAATAGATAATCTCTTTACTTACCATGCCTCTCTGTGGTCTTGGCTAGAGCATCATAGCAGGGTACATACTGAGAACTTCCCATGGGGCTGGTGGTGTGCTGGTGATTTATCTCTGTTCTTATTTTAATCCTTGTAATGGTAAAATCCCCAGTGAGAAAATAAATGTAACTTTTCCGATTAAAAACTAGTAAGTGGTTGAATGAGAAAAAAAAGGAATCCAAACCTAAAGATATATAAAGATCGAAAACATTGTCAAATAATGTGATTCTCATAGGAAAGATCTGTCTTGGAATGCGAAAACTAGAATAGTGGTGGATGAGGACATAGGATCCCCGTAACTCCAAATCTCCAAAGAGTTAGGAGACAGTCATGGGCAAGACAACTGCAGTGGGCTTCATCAAGTTATCCATGAGGCGAAAAAAGTAGCAAACAATAAAAAAATATACATATATGATGGTTACAACTCCTGACTTTCCCAAATTCTGCCAACAGCCCTCCTGATTTGAGTTGTGCTCTGCTGCCACCTGCTGCTCATCTGTGGGAAGGCAGACGGAAACTTCACACGTGGTTCTCGCTCTGCTGTCATCATTACCAGCCCAGCATTATAAAGTGACTGCAGCGTCACCGTCACCTGCAGCTGTTCTCAAGGGGATGGTTTTGAAATCCTTGGCTGGTTTCTATTTATCAGGTGTTTCTGAAAAGCTCTGAGTGAAGGGTTTGTTGTTTAGTCCCTAAGTCGTGTCTGACTCTTCTGTGACCCTCTGAACTGTAGCCCGCCAGGCTACTCTGTCCACGGGATTTCCCAGCCAGAATACTGTAGTGGGTTGCCATTTCCTTTTCCAGGGCATCTTCCTGACCCAGGGACTGAACCTGCGTTTTCTGCATTGGTGGGTGGATTCTTTACCACTGAGCCACCAGGGAGACCCTCTTAGTAAGGACCTCTCCCCAAAGGACCTCTCCCCTCTCCCTGCTCCATCCCAAAGTCTGATGTTCCGGTCTTCAAACAAGGTGCAGGCCTCTCCCCTGGGTCCCCTGAACCTTTGATATACAAGATGCTTCACCCAGCAGTGTCTGACTGGCGCGTTGGGAAATAGTGGACATTTCCCAAATAAGAGTTCTTCCTTCTTCTCCCTGCCCCTCCCACCCGCCAACAAAAGAAATGGATAGCCCTTGCAGTCCTCCCCATTTAGAGCACACTTAGAGCCTGAAATAGACCCACGAATTTGGAGCGTTCCGGCTGGCATCTAGGACTCCCTTGGCTGAAAGTATCTGCCAGAGAAGAAAGACTCACCCCATTGGAGGTGCATGCACTACCGGAGAGTCTGCAGGCAGCTGACCTGGTTATGCCAGGACTTCAGCTGGGAGGGTTGTTGAGGTCAGCAGGGGACTCAGACTCCAGATTGTGCAGTAGGACTGAAAAACATCCATTAGTCACTTTAGAAGACTGCCTATTATTTTTTTCCACCTAAATCTGGGAAACATTATGAAAGAATGTGTGAATGCATATATTCACACATATACAAAGAATGTAACATGTCTAATAAAAGACCAAATATCAACAGTACTTATTTGACAAGACAAGGTGATGAGATTATTATTTTCCCTTACTATATTTTATAGGTTTTTCCCCCCTAAGGTGAACATTTATTACTGGTGTAACATTTTTTAACCTACCAAAAAAAAAAAAAAGAATACTTTTTAATCAGTGACCCAGGTACCTTGGGCAGTTTGCTGTGGGTAGGATGGATACAGGTCTCCCAGGCAGGAGATGGGAAAGCAGAAAAGAAAAGGCATTTCTGGGGAGTTCCTTGGTGGCCTAGTGGTTAGGATTCTGAGCTTTCTCTGGATTGCCAGGGCTCAGGTTCAATTCCTGGTCTGGGAAGTGAGATCTGGCAAACCAGTGCAGCGACCAAAAGGAAGGGAAAAAAAAAAAAAGCAACCCTTTTGCTGATTGCAGCTCACTCACATCAGCAGTTTGACGACAGCAGACTGTGATTCAGCCTTTCTTGTGGGACCACCAGTTTGGCTTGGATGTCAGGCTGCTGGTTCTGGAATCCAGAGAGCTAGCACTACTCTGTGTCACCACCTGTTTTCATTCCCGCTTCACCCATGATTTTCTACCACTTCCTCTGCTCCTAGCCCTCCCTGCTTGTGGGAATCGTTCTGTCCTCGCTATGACACCTCTTTCCACTCTCCAGTAAAATGATCACGAACAAGTGGCTAGAGACAGGCATTGTTCATTCAATATTAAGCGAAGGGAGAGAGAGAGAGGGGACAACAAGGACTTGATTTTTTTTTTTTTTTTGCCATTGGAGATGTGAATATCAGAGTTTAAGACTTAATAACCTATAAAGTCTAACATGAACTGAGAGGGGCTAAAATCTAGGCTTTCCCTATTAGTAAGTGGAACACCACATGAATGAAATCAAACCCAACTTCTCACTCACAATGAGATCTTTTGTTCTCCTCTTCTTTCTGAGAACAGGGCCATCACCCTTCCAGAAACCTAAACATAAAATCTGAAGGCTATATTCGCCCCTTTTCCCCATCTAAACAAGGGTTCAGTCTTGAAGATTCTGTCTCCAGGATGTTCGTATCTTCCCTCTTGCCCACTGTGGTTTCCCTGCTCCATCCCAAAGCCTCTGCTCACCCTGTAGCACTGGCCTCTGAAGACCTTTCATGCTCCCAGTCTGCCCTGGTCCACTCCATCTGACTAAGAAGAGGGCCAGTTTTCACCATGCAGCCAAAAGCATTCTCAAGTAGGAGTACTGAAGAATGTCACCTGCCATACCAGTAAACAAAAGATGCTGCAGCCATCAAGCCATCAGCCACTTCAGACCCCCCAGACTGCACCCTGAGGGGGTGAAGGATGAAGGAAGGCAGGATACTGGCCCTATTAAATGTGTACCTCAAAGGAATAATTTCAGTGAGCCTGAGACCAGTCTCTAGCATCCTCCCATACGTAGAAATGCACTATATTCATTAACTTGAGATGCCTTATTTAATTAACAGTAACCTTTTTATGTTCCCGTGTTTTTGCTTTTGCAAAATCTCCTTTATATTCTGACTCTTCCCTTAGCTCTTTATAGCAGCCCCTCAGAGCTATCTGAGAGGATGCCTTCTGGACTTAAGTCCTCAGAAGCCTGCCAAATAAAATATAATTCTCAAGTTTTAGGTTGTGTATTTTTTTTTCCAGTGGACACCCAGTACTAAAAAAATACAATCTGAATGTCGAAGCTGGGCATAGAAATCCCTCCACAACTCAATCTCAGGCTTATCCTCTCCACTTCCCTCCTTGTAACTTTGTTGTTCAGTCACTGACTCTTTGCAACCCCACGGACTGCAGCATGCTGTGCTTCCCTGTCCTTCACTGTCTCCCAGAGCTTGCTCAAACTCACGACCATTGAGTCGGTGATCCCATCCAACCGTCTCATCCACCATCGTCCCATTCTCTTCCTGCCTTCAATCTTTCCCAGAATCAGGTTATTTTCCAATAACTCATCTCTTTGCATCAGGTGGACAAAGTACTGGAACTTCAGCTTCAGCCTCAGTCCTTCCAATGAATATTCAGGGTGGATTTCCTTTAGGATTGACTGGTTTGATATCCTTGCTGCCCAAGAGACTTGTAACTTAGCAGCCAAATTTAATGATTATGTTCCAGCCACTCAACTTGACACTGGGGCTGTGGACATGAGTGAGACACAGTGAACCCCCATCAGGAGCATCAAGTCCCATTAGAGAAGCAGCCGCAGTGTAATGAGCTTTGTAGAGGGATGCCCAAGGCTAGGATGGACAGCATCAGGCTAGGGGCAAGGAAGGAATGGAGTTAGCTTCTCAGCTGGAGTGGGTAAAGGGGCTGGGGAATCCGTGGACATTTCAGGCGGAGGCAGCAGCTACACAGATGCGTGGCCTTGCAAGAATACATGGCAGGTTTAGAACGACTAAAGCAGTTTAGAATCCCAGCTGCTTTGCTACTAGGTTTTACCAGTAGGAGGCACTAGAAAGAGCTGGAGAGTGAGAGAAGCGGTAAGCTGATGTCTCCTGTTGTCCCTGTTTCTCAAGAGTGGTGGACAGTTGGCTCCAGCCTTTCCATGCCCCTTGGGTTCCAGCAGCTGCTGGGTAGTGAACCCTTTAACAGTGAGTGAACCAACCCCACTAGTCCTTCATCAGATGAGCCTTAAAATTCCTTGATAATTAGTTCAAGCCGCTGCTGGATTCTCCTTCCTTGGTGGTCTGTGTGCCAGCTTTGCAGAGCTTCCTCTAAGAAGTCTAAATTCCAGGCTCTCAGAACTCCTCCTGCAAGCTCTCTGGTCCTGGAATCATCATAGGTTCCCCAGTTCAAGGAGGAGCTGTGGTTTGCTTCCTGCATTTCTTACTTTCTGATTATCGTCCTGTTCCCCTCTATACTCTCAGTCTGCCAGTGCTTGAGTGATCACTCCTGGTACTAAGTTCCTGCTCCTTAAGAAACTTCATGTGTCCCATTTTTATATCATGTTTATGACTATTTCTCTGTAGGGAAAAGTGGATCTTTGAAGGCACTTAGGCAGAAAACTGACTCTTTGATGCAGACCTTATTTTATTCTGTCTTTGGCAGCATTTGACTCTGTTGATGGGCTTCTCGGGTTGCGCTAGTGGTAAAGAACCCGCCAGCCATAGAGTCAATCCCTGGGTCTCTGAAGGGAAGATTCCCCTGGAGAAGGGCATGGCAGCCCACTCCATTATCCTTGCCTGGATAATCCTATGGACAGAGGAGCCTGGTGGCCTACAGCTCTGTTGATAACTTTTCCTTCATTTAAACGCTACATTATCTTGTCTTCTATCCTGTCATACTCTCATGGTTCCTCAATAGTTTGACTAGATGGATCCAGATGGCAATGGATGAAAGTGGGTTTGACTTTGTTACTTCCAGTGATTCAAGTGGGTTATGGTGCGTTTGTCCTCCCAACCTTAAGTTCTGCTGGGAGAGGTCCCAATTCGCACACGAGTGGGAGATTCCTCTTCTGTGACATGCCTGTGCACAGTTCTCTGAATTGGAGGCTGTGGCTGCCACCTTGCAACTCTGGGCTCCTTGTGCACATAACCCATCCAGTAAATAAAAGATTTACTGTGTTGGTTGTCACAGTGGACCCTGATCACCATGAGGGGCTAGTATTGCTGCTACATGGTGGGTTGTGGGCACAAAGGAGTATGTTTGAATTCAGAGAATTCATTGAATTCATTCAAGCCGCTAGATCAGAAATTAACAAAAAGTTTTCCTGCAGGGGCAGATAGTAGACATTTTCAGCTTTGCAGACAACTATTTAACTCTACTGATGTAGCAGTCATAGACAAGTCATAAATAGACGAGCATGGCTGTGTTCCAAAAAATAAAGTTATTTACAAAAACGGGCAGCTGGCCTGTGTTTTGGCCTACAGTTTGCTGACTTCTGCTCCTAGATTTAACCTCAAGTAAGTGAGTGACTAACACACACATACAACCAAAACTGAGAGTGCATAGAGGAAGATGTCAAATGGTACCATGAAGTCAGCATCAGCCAAATCCAGAATGTGAGCAAGTTCACAAAACAAATGACAGGTTTTCTTCAACAGATACATGATATGAAAACAAAAGAGAAAGAATCTCTCTATATTAAAATCTAAGAACATGTTAATAAAATTCAATAGGTGGAACTTCAATTATAAAAAAATATTTTTTTAGATTATCAGGAAAAATCAAACATAAGTTGGGAATTACATGATGCTGAAGAATTGAAAAAATTTTACTGGTATGATATTGATATGTGCATATATAGTGAGGCTGCTGCTGCTGCTGCTGCTGCTAAGTCGCTTCAGTTGTGTCCGACTCTGTGTGACCCCATAGATGGCAGCCTGCCAAGCTCCTCAGTCCCTGGGATTCTCCAGGCAAGAATACGAAATGGGTTGCCATTTCCTTCTCCAATGCATGCATGCATGCTAAGTCATTTCAGTCGTGTCTGACTCTATGTGACCCTGTGGACAGCAGCCCACCAAGCTCCTCTGTCCACAGGATTCTCTAGGCAAGAATACTGGAGTGGGTTGCCATTTCCTTCTCCAATATAGTGAGGCACTTATAGTGAAATAATGCAACATCTGGGATTTGCTTTAGGGAAAAGGAAAAGTGTGTGTGTGTGTACTGTGGGAGGGCCTAGGTATTGGTGAAATAATAATAATGGCAAAATGTTGACATTAGTTGAAACTGGTTGATGCACACCTGAGGTTTCCTTATATTATTTTCTCTGCTTTTGCGACTGTATGAAAATTTTCATAAGATTTTAAAAAACAGCAAAAATAACATATTGAATGAAAATGTTGAAGATATTTCCATGCCAAATTTCCTGTCACTTTGCACAATTATTATTTAGGTGCGCACCAAGTGAAGAAAAATATTAGGTGCTCCCTTCTTCAACTACACAACATTCTCAGTTTTCCCAAATGTAGTTGGCTTCTAATCTCAGTCTTTGGGTAAATAATTTATTCTACTAAGTCATAATTTCCGCAAGGAATTCTTTAATCTTTCTTTGAAGCTAAAGTATGTCTTCTGAATATGTAATAAGAGGACATGATAACTGAAAATTTCCCCCCTTCCCTGAGTCTCTCAGTGAAAAATTTAGGGAAAGAAAGTGTTCATTCATTTGCTTTTTTCCATTTGAACCTCGGATACACACCCTTTCCTCTGTTCCACACTCCAGACATCCAGTTGTTTTACAGTTGGTTGGTTCCAACATTAACCTTACAGGCCTAGTCCCTAAAAGCATTTGAGCTTAGAGCATTCTGTGACATCTCCTTTCGTATCTATAAAGTATTTATCTGTCCTTGCTGAGCTAGCATGTGAAGTTCCATCTCTTGTGTAAAGTTTCATCTCTTGCTATAATGTCATCTTTAGATTAGGGAGAGTCTTCAACTTTACCTCCCCTCCCCCATCTTTTTTAAAATTAATTTTTATTGGAGTACAGTTGCTTTACAATGATGTGTTAGTTTCTAATGCACAGCAGAATGAAACAGTTATTCATATACTTATATCCACTCCTTTTTAGATTCCTTTCCCATATAGGTCACCACAGAATCGAGAGTAGAGTTCCCTGTCCCCTTCCCCTCCACACCATTTTTTTAGTGTACTGTATTGACTTTTAAGCTTTTAACACCCACGATGAAGATAATAAACCCCCAGGCCTATGGATTTTTCAAGGACATATCCTGTCTAGCCTTAAAGGTTTTAACCTTATTCATTATTCAAAGCCAGCAAAGGCAAAGGAAAAAACACTATTAATTAGGAAGTTGGGGCTGGGATGAGGAGTTTAGCCCTTCCTGAATATCTTCTGGAGGGACTGTCTGCTGAAGGAGATTGGGAGTCCAGGTGGGGAGAAGCACAGCCCTCCCCATCTTGAACCTTTAAACTTACCCACACAGAACCTCAGACCCAACATAAGTTCTTCTTGGCTTAGCAAGGCAGCTTCTTAACTCTGAAGCTTCCCTGCTTACCTTCTATCACCTGCTCAATCCTGGCTGGAAGAAAAAAGGCCTTCATTTAACCCAAAAAGGGTGAACATTTTAAAAAATTCATTTGCCCAGAGGGAGACACCTTTGTTCAATTCTGCAGGACTGTCCTAAAGCCAAAAGGTCTAGCTTTCCCAGAGCCTATGAAAATAATCAAGGCCTGAGGAATAAAACATACAGACTTAAAATACACAAAGAAAACTGCAAAATTAAAAAGAATAAATGAATAATTAAATGTCTTCTCAAGAAAAGTTCACCACTGAACTGAAAAATCTTACATATATATTAAATGTAATATGGGATGTGGGTGTATTGTAATATGCTTGGTATTTGAAAGATGGGCTCTTCAAAAGTAAGATCTCAGGGCCTCGAAAGGCTAGAAAACAGCCTCAGGACACAGCAGCACTGGGGGTCCTACTTCTATGGAGACAGCATGGATTCCATTCCAGCCCCTCAGGAATCAGAACAGTGACTGGCCTCAGAGCACACTCAAAGTGAGATTTTACTCCGTCCTGGAGTTTTGCTGTCTTCCACTCTTAGTGTGACCCTGTCTTCCCCTTTCTGAGTCTCCATTTCCTCCTCAAGGAAGTAAAGGTTCAGAAGGAAGTCAGGGCCCTGGGTTCAGGAAGACCAACTGTTTTAATGTCAGAGTTCAAAACAGTTCTACAACCAATGGAAGTAATCTAGAGCAGAAGACACCTCCACTCCCACAAGGAGCGTCAAGGAGCAAATCTCCTTCTCACACCTCTGAATCTTAACATCCACCTCACTGGACATTAAGTCCATTAAGCTCTGGGTTTCTAGCGCAAATGAATTGTCTTGGCTAAAATTGGTTTAAAGTTCTGCACAGGACTCTAGCCAGGAGACTTGAATCATAATCCCAAAGTGATATTCTGGTTTCGTTTGTCATCTCAACGAGTGGCTACCAGGTGGTGTCTTGGTGAAAGAAAAAGAATAGGGCAGCATTTGAAAACAGCCTGTACTTTTAAATATCTCACTTAACAAACCAATAGTAACCAAACACCTGCACTCTGCCAGGTTCCTTGTTGCTCCTGTCCCTGCTTTTCCCAAGGCACCAAACCTCTCCTTCCTCAGCCCTTTATTTTCAATCCAAGTGTTTAACACATCAGTTCAGACTGTATCTGAAGGAACAATGGAAAAAGACTGAAGTACCTGCTAGAGTATGCTTGTATGGAGTTCACCTTTGGGTATGTCTCCATTTCATGGAGGCAGTGGGAATAGGATGGGTCTTAGAATCCAAGAGGGTGTGGGGGAAATGCCTGCTTTCCAAGTTATCTGCTGCAGGATAACGTAGGTCACTTAATCTTCATGAGTTCCAATTTCATTCTTTAAAAACAGTGATAATTACAATAATAACTACCTAGACAGTATTTGTTATTGACTATGCCGAAGGTCCGTCTAGTCAAGGCTATGGCTTTTCCTGTGGTCATGTATGAATGTGAGAGTTGGACTGTGAAGAAGGCTGAATGCTGAAGAATTGATGCTTTTGAACTGTGGTGTTGGAGAAGACTCTTGAGAGTCCCTTGGACTGCAAGGAGATCCAACCAGTCCATTCTGAAGGAGATCAGCCCTGGGATTTCTTTGGAGGGACTGATGCTGAAGCTAAAACTCCAGTACTTTGACCACCTCATGCGAAGAGTTGACTCATTGGGAAAGACTCTGATGCTGGGAGGGATTAGAGGCAGGAGGAGAAGGGGACGACAAAGGATGAGATGGCTGGATGGCATCACTGACTTGATGGACATGAGTCTGAGCAAACTCTTGGAGTTGGTGATGGACAGGGAGGCCTGGCTTGCTGTGATTCATGGGGTCACAAAGAGTTGGACATGACCGAGTGACTGAACTGAACTGAACTGATGCCAAAGGCTTTGACTGTGTGGACCACAATAAACTGTGGAAAATTCTGAAAGACATGGGAATACCAGACCACCTGACCTGCTTCTTGAAGAAACTTATATGCAGGTCAGGAAGCAACATTTAGAACTGGACATGGAACAACAGATTGGTTCCAAATAGGAAAAGGAGTACGTCAAGGCTGTATATTGTCACCCTGCTTATTTAACTTCTATGCAGAGTACATCATGAGAAACTCTGGGCTGGAAGAAGCACAAGCTGGAAACAAGATTGCCAGGAGAAATATCAATCACCTCAGATATGCAGATGACACCACCCTTATGGCAGAAAGTGAAGAGGAGCTAAAAAGCCTCTTGATCAAAGTGAAAGAGGAGAGTGAAAAAGTTGGCTTAAAGCTCAACATTCAGGAAACGAAGATCATAGCATCCGGTCCCATCACTTCATGGGAAATAGATGGAGAAACAGTGGAAACAGTGTCAGACTTTATTTTTGGGGGCTCCAAAATCACTACAGATGGTGATTGCCGCCATGAGATTAAAAGACGCTTACTCCTTGAAGGAAAGTTATGACCAACCTAGATAGCATATTAAAAAGCAGAGACATTACTTTGCCAACAAAGGTCTTTCTAGTCAAGGCTATGGATTTTCCAGTGGTCACTTATGGATGTGAGAGTTGGACTGTGAAGAAGGCTGAGTGCCGAAGAATTGATGCTTTTGAACTGTGGTGTTGGAAAAGACTTTTGAGAGTCCCTTGGACTGCAAGGAGATCCAACCAGTCCATTCTAAAGGAGATCAGTCCTGGGTGTTCTTTGGAAGGACTGATGCTAAAGCTGAAACTCCAATACTTTGGCTACCTCATGCAAAGAGTTGACTCATTGGAAAAGACTCTGATGCTGGGAGGGATTGAGGGCAGGAGGAGAAGGGGACGACAGAGGATGAGATGGCTGGATGGCATCACCAACTTGATGGACATGAGTTTGAGTGAACTCTGGGAGTTGGTCATGGACAGGGAGGCCTGGCGTGCTGTGATTCATGGGGTTGCAAAGAGTCGGACACGCCTGAGCGACTGAACTGAACTGAGACAGTATTTAGGGAACTAAATAATATCTATAGGCAAACTGCTGGCTCATTATAGGTTCTTAACAAACATTAGATTCTTCCCATCCTTCCAACCTCCAGTATGGTCTCACTGTATATTTACCTTGGGCTGTAAAAGTGCTTTTTATTGAAAAACCCAAATTGACTTAATTCTGATGTTACTAAACTCAGGTTCAGCTGCTCACTGCTTGCAAGCCAATACTTGAGAGAGAAGTGTTGTCTGGAAAGGAAAGTTTGCTTTGTTCAGGAGACTAGCAACCTGGGGAAAGGGGGACTCATGTTCATTTTTGTACACATACTACCAGTGGCCAGTGAACAGAAATAAGGCAGACAGTATTGCTATCACTAATGGGAATGGACTGGGGGAGATGAAAATGAATTGCCAAATAGAAGGAATATTGTGTTGACTAAAAAATATAGTTACAACCTGAAGGTAGAGGGTTATTTTATTTGGTGGAAATGTTTAGCACTCTGAGGGCCTGGGAGACAGCATCTCAGTAGCTCTGAGAAAACTGCTCCAAAGGAGTGGGATGGGTAGCCAGGGTATATACAAGTTTGCAACAAAGGGAGCAGGAAGTCTGTACATCAAAGATTAGATACCAAGTTAAAGAATTTAGCATTCTATTTATGAGAAAATGCAAGACTCTGGGCTCACTGAATTCAGTCCTTTCATGTGTACCTCGGCTTGTTGTTGTTCAGTCACTCAGTCGTGTCTGACTCTTTGTCACCCAATGGATTGCAGCATGCCAGGCTTCCCTGTCCTTCACCATCTCCTGGAGCTTGCTCAAACTCATGTCCATTGAGTCAGTGACGCCATCCAACTATCTATTGTCCCCTTCTCTTCCTGCCTTCAGTCTTTCCCAGCATCGTTTTTTTTCCCAGTGAGTCAGCTCTTCACATCAAGTGGCTCAGCTGCTGCTGCTACTGCTAAGTCACTTCAGTCGTGTCCAACTCTGTGCGACCCCATGGATGGCAGCCCACCAGGCTACTCTGTCCCTGGAATTCTCCAGGCAAGAACACTGGAGTGGGTTGCCATTTCCTTCTGCAATGCATGAAAGTGAAAAGTGAAAGTGAAGTCACTCAGTCCTGTCCGACTCCCAGCAACCCCATGGACTGCAGCCTACCAGGCTCCTCCATCCATGGGATTTTCCAGGCAAGAGTACTGGAGTGGGGTGCCATTGCCTTCTCTGAGTGGCGCAGCTATCAGGGGCCAAATCCTGTTTCCTTGTTCATAAGGAATGACAGATGGCTGCTTCTTGCATTCCTCCAGCTCCTCAGCAATTACTGTGGGGGTGGGGTTGGGGGCGGCGGCGGTGGCAGCATCTGTTGGATCTCAGTTTTGGGAGCCGTCATTCACTTTTGGAGGCCAGAAATCCCTGATGACTGTGATATTTCTTGCTTATTGATATGGCAGGAGATATTTTCATTTCACAATTGTTTTATGAAAAAAATACACGATCAATATCTAAAATAGATAGTTAATAAGGACATACTCTACAGTTTAGCGAACTCTACTCAATACTCTGTAGCGACATATATTGAGAAAGGATCTTAAGACAGAGTGGATATGTTTATATGTATAACTGATTCATTTGCTATATAGCAGAAACTAACACAATGTTATAAATCAACTCTTCTCTAATAAAAACTGAAAAAGTATATATGACCAGAAATACCACCAAACATTTGTATCATTTATCTCACGTTTGGATTTCACTAGATGTGGAATTAATTGTTGTATCCCCAGTTAAGTATGCATTCAGATTTCACTCACAAAATTTCCACTTTCCAGCCAGTGTCTGCATTATTATTACCAAAAGGGACACCCAGGAAATTCCCCTATTTCTAACACAATTTTTCTAAAGGGTATCTTTGAAACCAGGCAGGACCCTCCTGGGTACAAATTCTTCTTGCATCTCCCATTTCTTGCTTGCAGAAAAAAGAGTTCTGCTTCCTGGATATTCCCAGAGTATCAAAGGGCAGATTTAAAGAGTTTCAAAAAAGAAAAGAAAGAGAATGCAGAAACAAAGGAGCAACCATTGAGAAACAATAGTGTAGCAGTAAAACATGATTCTAGTTTCTCCTCAAGGGATATACATAACAATATCTTTGAGTTCTTCAGCAAAATCCCAGATGGCTCCACTGGTAAAGAAACTGCCTGCAATGCAGGAGACACAGGAGATACTGGTTTGATCCCTGGGTCTGGAAGATGCCTTGGAGAAGGAAATGGCAACTCACTCCAGTATTTCTTGCCTGAAGACCATAGGGTCAGGTTGCAGAGTCAGACATGACTGAGCGACTTTCACTTCAGCAGGAACTAAGGCCCCCACCCAAGTGGAGGATGGTAACTTTGGGCCAAGCGCAAAAGTCCTGGAACACTGTCCTGTTACCTCACCACTGGCCAATCAGAAGACAGTCTGCTGCTGCTGCTGCTGCTAAGTCGCTTCAGTCGTGTCTGTCTCTGTGCGACCCCATGGATGGCAGCCCACTAGGCCCCTCCGTCCCTGGGATTCTCCAGGCAAGAGTACTGGAGTGGGTTGCCATGTCCTTCTCCAGAAGACAGTCTACATAGGGTGAAAGATAGTGAAGACTCTAACCCTCTCCCCAGGTGATTAGCTGTGATTAACTTCCCCTTTTAGAAGTGTTCATGGTTGAACAGAATCTTCAGAGTTGGTTCTTGGACATGAGTCCACCTTCTCCCAAGGTTGCAGGCCTCCTGAACAAAGCAATCTTTCCTTTCTAACCAACACTTAACTTTCAGTTGTCTGCCAAACTCGAATTTGGTAACATCTTGATTGTACATATGTTGCAGGAAGGGGGACCCCTTCCAGGGTTCAGGAACGGTCTCTTGTCTAACACTCAGAAATGAATTGTCCCAGCAGACACACATGCAGACAAAGTAAGAGATTTTTGGGGGGCGGGGCCCCTGAGTGGAGAGCAGGAGGGTGAGGGAAATCAGGATGACTGAAGCGCCACATGGCTCACAGTCTCAGGTTTTATGGTGATGGAATTAGCTTCCAGGTTATCTCTGGCCAATCACTCTGACTCAGGATCCTTCCTGGTAGTGTGCACATCACTCAGCCAAGATGGACTCCAACAAGGAGGATTCTAGGAGGATATATGGACTGTCATCTCCTGTCTACTTTTGACCTTTCCCAAATTCTTCCAGTTGGTGGTGGCTTGTTACCTTACCAGGATCTTCTGTTGTAAAATAATTCATGCAAATGGTTACTGTGGTACCTGGCCAGGGTGGGGGGTTTCAGTCAGTGTTTCTCCTAACGCATATACATCAAAAGCCTTGAAATGGACATGCTCCTTAACTTGGCAATTCTAATTCTAGGAAATTATTCAGAGGAAATAATTAAAATGTGCTAAAAAATGTATGAACAAGGATGCTATTTATAAATTAAAATGGAATGTTATCTAGCTATTAAAAATGTGTTAGAGAAGAATCATGACATGGGAAAATAGTCACAATTAATTTCTGTTCTGGAAAACAAGTAGGCCATGAGGCATTTTGATTTTTATAACTCATTGCTTTAAAATCTGGGCTATATGGAGTCTAGAAAGAAATAGGCAAATTGTTTCATGATTATTTCTGGGTAATAAAATAGGGAGAAAAATTTTCCTCTGTCCTCCTAGGTTCTTCTGACTGGTGTAAGAATTAAATTGACATGAGACAGACTAAAAGGAGAAAGCAAAGGAAAAGCTGAATAACGTGTATATACGGGAGAGTGGGGCTTCCCAAGTGGCACTAGTGGTAAAGAACCCATTTGCCAAAGCAGGAGATGTACAAAAATGCCAGTTCAAGCTCTGGGTGGGGAAGATCTCCTGGAGGAGGGCATGACAACCCACTCCAGTGTTTTAGCCATGCATTCCAGGAAACAAACTCATTCAGAAGGACAATGCAGATAGTGGAGTACAGTTTATCACACCGGCGGATCCAAGGCAGCATCTCCTCTTAAGCCAAGGACCCTGACCAGTTTTTGTGAAAACCTTATATACCCTAAGTGTACGTGCTAAAACCCACCTCCCCAAAATCCTTGAAACTAGTCTGGACAAGGTAAAAGAGATATACGACCAAGGTTAACCCATGATTCCCGTGTCATAAGCCTAGATAGTTAAACAGTGGACATTTATCGATAGGCCTGTGGTCATACCCCCATAAGCATAATGGGATTTACAACTTTGTTCTGTTACAGAGATAAGTAGCATATTCGTTTAGGCGAAGGAAAGTCTAGGTACAAGTCCTGAGGCTCCTTCATCCAGGGGGTCTGGTTTTCCAGTTTGTATGTTTCCATAGATACAGGGCACATAGCTCAATGTCCACAGTCCAGCCAAAGATGGAGTCTTGTTTTCAAGATGGAACCTGTTCTGTCTGTTTCCTCCTTCGCCAGTATCCTTGCCTGAAAAATCCCATGGACAGAGGAGCCTGGCTAGCTACAGTCCATAAGGTCTCAAAGAGCTGGACTTGACTGAAGCCATTTAGCATGCACACACATATATGGGAGAGGAGTAGTAGTAGTCGGGTGCATGCTCAGTCATGTCCAACTCTTTTCAACCCCATGGACTGAGCCTACCATGCTCCTCTGTCCATGGGATTTTCCAGGCAAGAATATTGGAGTGGGTTGCCATTTCCTACTCAAGGATCAAGCCGTGTCTCTTGAGTTTCCTGCATTGGTAGGCAGATTCTTTACTATAGAATTTGTCATAAAATATGTTTCTTTGACATATTAATTTTTTAATATGATAGTTTTCTGAGAAACAGCAGACATGGGAAGGGCCCTGAAAACTTACTAGAATTTGCTGTTTTGTAAGAAACACATATGTCAAGGAAATCACTTGTAAGGGTTTCTCCCTCTCTGTACTTGGAAGAAGAGGATGACCAAATCTCTAGAAACTCTTACTATGAAGAAGACTACAACTTAAATCTGCATTGCATTCACCCTCATCTATGACACTTTTCTTAGAAATCTCCTATAGGTGACCCACCCTCAACACTCTCTTTTGTCTTCACCTGAAGATGGTATTTACTGTGAAGGATTCAACCATTTTGGAGAGTTACTTAGTTTTCCTGAGTCTCTTCCACGCATGAAAGTGAAAGTGTTAGTCACGCAGTTATGTCCAACTCTTTGTGACCCTGAGGACAGTAGCCCATAAGGTTACTCTGTCCATTGGATTCTCCAGGCAAAAATACTGGAGTGGGGACTTCCCTGGTAGTCCAGTGGCTAAGACATTGGCTCCCAATCCAAGGGGCCAGGGTTCAATCCCTGGTCAGGGAGCTAGACCCCACATGCCAAAACGAACAGTTCACATGCTGCAACTAAGACCTGGTTCAGCCAAATACATAAATAAAATACAAGATATATATATATATATAAAGAATATTGGAGTGCGTTGTCATTTCCTTCTCCAGGGGATCTTCCTGACCCAGGGATCAAATGCATGTCTCTTGTATCTCCTGCATGGGCAGGCCGGTTCTTTACCGCTAGTGACACTTAGGAAGCCTCCACTTACCACAACTTGTTACAATTGCTGGTTTGCCTCTCTGCACTTTACTCCCTCTTGCACCTTGAATTTTTGAGGACAACAGGGACTAAACCCTCAGCACCAACCATTCTTAAAGATAAATATTTACAGAATGTATAAAATCAGTCAAGACTTGAATCAGGAAATAGATGGTATCCAGGTTAGATGGTTACAACTGGCCTCTTGTTTGCATTTCATGGGGGCACAAAGAAGTGGGCTTCAGCCTGGATACTTACAACAGTTAGCATTTCTTTAGAAAAGAGATAGTGGGCTTCAGTTAAGGCATTTATAATCAGCTTCCAGCCCTCTGAAATGGAAGCAACAACAGAAACAGGGTAAACACCCAGTCTTCGTCTCTTGCAGAGACCTTAAGGTAATAGTCATGGCAATGACAAAGAGGGACAAAGCCCTGTTTGAATAAAGGATTAATGGATCTCCGCTACCCCATCTTTTGGGACAAGGGAGACACTATACATGTACAGAAAGGCTCCTTGTGTGTCAAAAGTCAAGGGATAACACCTGGCCATAATGTCTTGTTCATCTCAGAAGGCTTCACTTAAAGATTCATCTTGGCTGAGGGGTGTGTGCACACCTAATGGAGGGTCCCAGGGTATGGGACCAGAACCCAGATAGTTGGCCTGGAAGAATACACAGACCTGGAAGAACTGACCTATATAAATGACTTAAATGCCTCTTTACAAGTGCTTCTCCTCACTAAGGGGGAATGTCCACACCCTTTCTTCTTGGGTGTGTATCTCTGCCTTGCTTCTGTCTTAACTAAACTGTTTCTCACTTGGAGCCAGACATCCTGGAGTGCAGTCAAGTGGGCCTTAGGAAGCATCACTATGAACAAAGCTAGAGGAGGTGATGAAATTCTAGCTGAGTTATTTCAAATCCTAAAAAATGATGCTGTGAAAGTGCTGCACTCAATATGCCAGCAAATTTGGAAAACTCAGCAGTGGCCACAGGACTGGAAAAGGTCAGTTTTCATTCCAATCCCACAGAAAGGCATGCCAAAGAATGTTCAAACTACTGCACAATTGCACTCATCTCCCATGCTAGTAAAGTAATTCTCTAAATTCTCCAAATGAAGCTTCAACAGTACATTCACTGAGAACTTCTGAATGTTCAAGTGGGATTTAGAAAAGGCAGAGGATCAGAGATCAAATTGCCAACATCTATTGGATGAGAATTCCAGAAAAAACATCTACTTATGCTTCAGTGACTATGCTAAATCCTTTGACCGTGTGGATCACAACAAACTGTAGAAAATTCTTAAAGAGATGAAAATACCACACCACCTTACCTCCCTCCTGAAAAATCTATATGCAGGTCAAGAAGCAACAGTTAGAACTGGACATGGAACAACAGACTGGTTCCAAATTGGGAAAGGACTATGTCAAGGAAGTATGTTGTCAGTCTGTTTATTTAGCTTATATACAGAGTGAAAGTGAAAGTTACTCAGTCATGTCCAACTGTTTACCACCCCATGGACTATATGGAATTTTCCAGGCCAGAATACTGAAATGGGTAGCTTTTTCCTTCTCCAGGTGATCTTCCCAACCCAGGGATCAAACCTGGGTCTCCTGCATTTCAGGTGTATTCTTTGCCAGCTGAGCCACAAGGGAAGCCCATATGCAGAGTACAGAGTACATCATGCGAAATTCCCCAGCTGGATGAAGCACAAGCTGGAATCAAGATTGCCAGGAGAAATATCAACAACCTCAGATATGCAGATGACACCACCCTAATGGCAGAAAGCAAAGAAGAACTAAAAAACCTCTTGACGAAGGTGAAAGAAGAGAGTGAAAAAAGTGGCTTAAAACTCAACATTCAAAAAACTAAGATCATGGCAGCTGGTCTATTCATTTCATGGCAAATAGATGGGGAAACAATGGAAACCAACAGACTTTATTTTTCTGGGCTCCAAAATCACTGCAGATGGTGACTGCAGCCATGAAATTAAAAGCCGCTCACTCCTTGGAAGAAAAACTATGACCAACCTAGACAACATATTAAAAAGCAGAAGCATTACTTTGCCAACAAAGGTCAGTCTGATCAAAGCTATGGTTTTTCCAGTAGTCATATACGGATGTGAGAGTTGGACCACAAAGAAAACTGAGCACCGAAGAACTGATGCTTTTGAACTGTGACGTTGGAGAAGACTCTTGAGAGTCCCTTGGACTGCAAGGAAATCCAACCAGTCTATCCTAAACGAAATCAACACTGAATATCTATTGGAAGTACTGATGCTGAAGCTGAAGCTCCAATAATTTGGCCACCTGATGTGAAGAGTCGACTCATTGGAAAAGACCCTGATACTGAGAAAGACTGAAGGCAGAAGGAGAAGGGGATGACAGAGGATGAGATGGTTGGATGGCATTATCGACTTGATGGACATGAGTTGGAGCAAGCTCCAGGAAGTTGGTGATGGATAGGGAAGCCTGGCGTGCCATAGTCCATGAGGTTGCAAAGAGTCAGACATGACTGAGCGATTGAACTGAACTAAAATGCCCTTTTACAGTGCTCCTCCTCACTGGGAGAGAGGGGATGTCCATACCCTTTTTTTTTTGGGTGTGCATCTCATCCTTGCTTTTGTCTTAAATAGACTGTTTTTCTATGTGCTCTCTGACCTGTTGGTGTGCTATGTCTCTAATAATAAACTTTGTATTTGCATTTACAGTTTATGCCTCTTTGATAAATGCATTTTTCACTGGGGACAAAGATCCAGGGAAAAATAGCTTCCAGCCTCTGGTCTTTGCTGGTCTGGTGGTTAGGATTTCTGGTTCTCCTCCAGATGACCCAAGTTTAATTCCTAGGCAGGGAATTAAGATCTCACTTTGTACCACTGCTCACTACTGCCTTCCTGAGTTCAGACTTACAGTGCTATTAAGTACCAAATGAATATTTATTATGATAGAAAAGAAGTGGAAAGAAGGGGAGGAGAAGGAAGAGAAAGAAAAGGAAGAAACAAAGAGGAAGAACAGAAAAATGGGTTTGCAGAAGTAATAAAAAAGTATCTGAGGCTTTAGGGCCATACAACAGATGGCCCACGCACCTCCATTTTGTAGAAGTCCAATTCAGTGATTTAGAAGCAATTTTTTTAAAAAGCATCAGACTTTTTTTTTTAATCAAGTGAAATATTGTACTCAAGACAAACATATAAAACAAATGACATTGGGATGGGACTTGCTGTATTCATCTGGATAATTCCTAATCTCATTTGGCCCTGCTCCAGCTTTGAGACGGTTCTGAAGAACTGCTAGGATCTGAGAATAATTTGAAGCCCCTGACGTAATTCATTTCTGGATGATGGTCACAAGTGTGCCTTTGTGAGTAGAACCTTTATCTCCTATAGGATCAATGTTACAATTTGTGATCTGTTTTTGAGATCCCATTTCAAACCCTACTAAACCCCAAAACAGTCATTAAAATAAGGGTAAGGAAGATGAAAGATTTATGTAGCATAGTATTTGCATTAAATATGTTCCCTTCGGAGAAGGCAATGGCACCCTACTCCAGTACTCTTGCCTGGAAAGTCCCATGGACGGAGGAGCCTGGTAGGCTGCAGTCCATGGGGTCGCTAGAGTAGGGCACGACTGAGCGACTTCACTTTCACTTTTCACTTTCATGCATTGGAGAAGGAAATGGCAACCCACTCCAGTGTTCTTGCCTGGAGAATCCCAGGGATGGGGGAGCCCGGTGGACTGCCGTCTATGGGGTTGCACAGAGTCGGACACAACTGAAGCAACTTAGCAGCAGTAGCAGCAGCATGTTCCCTTTGGAAGACGTTTTTCCTGTGTGAGTTTTATTGGCTGACGAATTTATTTAACTTGAGCCTGATAAACATTCCTTCATTAAGTATAGGCTGTCTCATTGATCCCAGGATTTTCAAACTGCTTTCAAAATTAGTATTATTTACACTGAAATTTTCTGCGGTCATTTGATATACATGAACGCCTTGGAAAATCTTCTAATGAAATAAGAAAAGGTGTGGAAATTTTTCCAAGGTCACTATCTTCATTGATTTCTTGCTCAAAACACAGAATGTATATGACTTCAACCAGCTAGTTTCTTCGTTGTTTCAGTAGGCTCTATGATCCGTTCAGGTCAGTCTCTCAGTCCTGTCCGACTCTTTGCGACCCTATGAATCACAGAACGCCAGCCTCCTTGTCCATCACCAATTCCTGGAGTTCACTCAGACTCACGTCCATCGAGTCAGTGATGCCACCCAGCCATCTCATTCTCTGTCGTCCCCTTCTCCTCCTGCCCCCAATCCCTCCCAGCATCAGAGTCTTTTCCAATGAGTCAGGTCTTTGCATGAGGTGGCCAAAGCACTGGAGTTTCAGCTTTAGCATCATTCCTTCCAAAGAAATCCCAGGGCTGATCTCCTTCAGAATGGACTGGTTGGATCTCCTTGCGGTCCAAGGGACTCTCAAGAGTCTTTTCCAACACCACAGTTCAAAAGCATCAATTCTTAGGTGCTCAGCCTTCGTCACAGTCCAACTCTCACATCCATACATGACCACAGGAAACGCCATAGCCTTGACTAGATGGACCTTTGTTGGCAAAGTAATATCTCTGCTTTTGAATATGCTCTCTAGGTTGGTCATAACTTTTCTTCCAAGGAGTAAGCGTCTTTTAATCTCATGGCTGCAGTCACCATCTGCAGTGATTTTGGAGCCCCCCAAATTAAAGTCTGACACTGTTTCCACTGTTTCCCCATTTATTTCCCATGAAGTGATGGGACCAGATGCCGTGATCTTCGTTTTCTGAATGTTGAGCTTTAAGCCAATTTTTTCACACTCCTCTTTCGCGTTCATCAAGAGGCTTTTGAGTTCCTCTTCACTTTCTGCCATAAGGGTGGTGTCATCTGCATATCTGAAGTTATTGATATTTCTCCCAGCAATCTTGATTCCAGCTTGTGCTTCTTCCAGCCCAGAGTTTCTCATGATGTACTCTGCATAGAAGTTAAATAAGCAGGGTGACAACATACAGCCTTGACGTACTCCTTTTCCTATTTGGAACCAATCTGTTGTTCTATGTCCAGTTCTAACTGTTGCTTCCTGACCTGCATATAGGTTTCTTCAAGAAGCAGGTCAGGTGATCTGGTATTCCCATGTCTTTCAGAATTTTCCACAGTTGATTGTGATCCACACAATCAAAGGCTTTGGCATAGTCAATAAAGCAAAAATAGATGTTTTTCCAGAACTCTCTTGCTTTTTCCATCATCCAGCGGATGTTGGCAATTTTATTTCTGGTTCCTCTGCCTTTTCTAAAACCAGCTGGAACATCTGGAAGTTCACGGTTCATGTATTGCTGAAGCCTGGCTTGGAGAATTTTGAGCATTACTTTACTAGCGTATGAGATGAGTGCAATTGTGTGGTAGTTTGAGCATTCTTTGGCATTGCCTTTCTTTGTGATTGGAATGAAAACTGACCTTTTCCAGTCCTGTGGCCACTGCTGAGTTTTCCAAATTTGCTGGCATATTGAGTGCAGCACTTTCATAGCATCATCTTTCAGGATTTAAAATAGCTCCACTGGAATTCCATCACCTCCACTAGCTTTGTTCATAGTGATGCTTTCTAAGGCCCTTTGTTTGTAGTGATGCTTTCTAGGCACTGTGATAGAATTACCCAAAGTCATTAGCAATCATACTTCCAAGTGGATCATTACAGTGGGGTTTTATTTACGATAAAGAAGATTACAAAAGCAAGATTTTTCCAGTCAAATTAATATACTGGCTTTAGTATGCATTTTAGTCTATAGCTACTATTGAATGAACAATTTATAATGTTATTATCAGCCACAACGGGCATGGGTAGGTGTTGAGAATGGTTTTTATAGATGATGTGGAGGAGATATTTATGGAACATAGGTTATGTTTCAAATGTCTTCTCTACAGTTTACACATCTGGGATAGGATGTGTGAAGTATAATACAGCTAGTACAATGAAGGGAGGTTAGCTTGTGGTAAATTCATGCCATTAATAAGAAAGAAATCTTCAAGTACCCGCCTTATAATCACATATCCTTTAAAAAAGCATTGCATTTGTAAATAAAACAACTTTGATATATCTTTGATATTTCAGTTGTTTGGTGAATCAGGAAAATATTTATTAAAAACTTTTTTTTATTAAATTTTTATTTTTACTTTATTTTGCTTTATAATACTGTATTTTTTTTTTGCCATACATTGACATGAATCCACCATGGGTGTACATGAGTTACCAATCCTGAACCCCCCTTCCACCTCCTACCCCATATCATCTCTCTGGATCATCCCTGTGCACCAGCCCCAAGCATCCTGTATCCTGTATCGAACATAGACTGGCTATTCGTTTCTTACCTGATAGTATACATGTTTCAGTGCCATTCTCCCAAATCCTCCCACCCTCTCCCTCTCCCACAGAGTCTAAAAGTCCATTCTATACATCTGTGTCTCTTTTGCTGTCTCACATAGAGGGTTATCATTACCATCTTTCTAAATTCCATATATATGTGTTAGTATACTGTATTGGTGTTTTTCTTTCTGGCTTACTTCACTCTGTATAATAGGCTCCAGTTTCATCCATCTCATCAGAACTGATTCAAATGTATTGTTTTAATGGCTGAGTAATCCTCCATTGTGTATATGTACCACAGCTTTCTTATCCATTCATCTGCTGATGGACATTTATGTTGTTTGCATGTCCTGGCTATTATAAACAGTGCCACAATGAACATTGGGGTACACGTGTCTCTTTCAATTCTGGTTTCCTCTGTGTGTATGCCCAGCAGTGGGATTGCTGGGTCATAAGGGAGTTCTATTTGCAATTTTTTAAGGAATCTCCACACTGTTCTCCATAGTGGCTGTACTAGTTTGCATTCCCACCAACAGTGTAAGAGGGTTCCCTTTTATCCACACCCTCTCCAGCATTTATTGCTTGTAGACTTTTGGATTGCTGCCATTCTGACTGGTGTGAAATGGTACCTCATTGTGGTTTTGATTTGCTTTTCTCTGATAATGAGTGATGTTGAGCATCTTTTCATGTGTTTATTAGCCATCCGTATGTCTTCTTTGGAGAAATGTCTGTTTAGTTCTTCGGCCCATTTTTTGACTGGGTCATTTATTTTTCTGGACTTGAGCTGCATAAGTTGCTTGTATATTTTTGAGATTAGTTGTTTGTCAGTTGCTTCATTTGCTATTGTTTTCTCCCATTCAGAAGGCTGTCTTTTCACTTTGCTTATACTTTCCTTTGTTGTACAGAAGCTTTTAATTTTAATTAGATCCCACTTGTTTATTTTTGCTTTTATTTCCAGTATTCTGGGAGGTGGATCTTAGAGGAGCCTGCTGTGATTTATGTCAGAGTGTTTTGCCTATGTTCTCCTCTAGGAGTTTTATACTTTCTGGTCTTATGTTTAGATCTTTAATCCATTTGAGTTTATTTTTGTGTATGGTGTTAGAAAGTAATCTAGTTTCATTCTTTTACAAGTGGTTGACCAGTTTTCCCAGCACCACTTGTTAAAGAGATTGTCTTTAATCCATTGTATATTCTTGCCTCCTTTGTTGAGATAAGATGTCCACAGGTGTGTGGATTTATCTCTGGGCTTTCTATTTTGTTCCATTGATCTATATTTCTGTCTTTGTGCCAGTACCATACTCTCTTGATGACTGTGGCTTTGTAGTAGAGCCTGAAGTCAGGCAGGTTGATTCCTCCAGTTCCATTCTTCTTTCTCAAGATTGCTTTGGCTATTCGAGGTTTTTTGTATTTCAATACAAATTGTGAAATTATTTGTTCTAGCTCTGTGAAAAATACCGTTGGTAGCTTGAGAGGGATTGCATTGAATCTGTAGATTGCTTTGGGTAGTATACTCATTTTCACTATATTGATTCTTCTGATCCATGAACATGGTATATTTCTCCATCTATTAGTGTCCTCTTTGATTTCTTTCACCAGTGTTTTATAATTTTCTATATATAGGTCTTTAGTTTCTTTAGGTAGATATATTCCTAAGTATTTTATTCTTTTCATTGCAATGGTGAATGGAATTGTTTCCTTGATTTCTTTTTCTATTTTCTCATTATTAGTGTATAGGAATGCAAGGGATTTCTGTGTGTTGATTTTATATCCTGCAACTTTACTATATTCATTGATTAGCTCTAGTAATTTTCTGGTGGAGTCTTTAGGGTTTTCCATGTAGAGGATCATGTCATCTGCAAACAGTGAGAGTTTTACTTCTTCTTTTCCAATTTGGATTTCTTTTTCTGCTCTGATTGCTGTGGCCAAAACTTCCAGAACTATGTTGAATAGTAGCGGTGAAAGTGGGCACCCTTGTCTTTTTCCTGACTTTAGGGGAAATGCTTTCAATTTTTCACCATTGAGGATAGTGTTTGCTGTGGGTTTGTCAAATATAGCTTTTATTATGTTGAGATATGTTCCTTCTATTCCTGCTTTCTGGAGAGTTTTTATCATAAATGGATGTTGAATTTTGTCAAAGGCCTTCTCTGCATCTATTGAGATAATCATATGGATTTTATTTTTCAATTTGTTAATGTGGTGAATTATATTGATTGATTTGCGGATATTGAAGAATACTTGCATCCTTGGGATAAAGCCCACTTGGTCATGGTGTATGATCTTTTTAATGTGTTGTTGGATTCTGATTGCTAGAATTTTGTTAAGGACTTTTGCATCTATGTTCATCAGTGATATTGGCCTGTAGTTTTCTTTTTTTGTGGCATCTTTGTCAGGATTTGGTATGAGGGTGATGTTGGCCTTATAGAATGAGTTTGGAAGTTTACCTTCCTCTGCAATTTTCTGGAAGAGTTTGAGTAGGATAGGTGTTAGCTCTTCTCTAAATTTTTGGTAGAATTCAGCTGTGAAGCCATCTGGACCTGGGCCTTTGTTTGCTGGAAGATTTCTGATTACAGTTTCAATTTCCGTGCTTGTGATGGGTCTGTTAAGATTTTCTATTTCTTCCTGGTTCAGTTTTGGAAAGTTGTACTTTTCTAAGAATTTGTCCATTTCTTCCACGTTGTCCATTTTATTGGCATATAACTGCTGATAGTAGTCTCTTATGATCCTTTGTATTTCTGTGTTGTCTGTTGTGATCTCTCCATTTTCATTTCGAATTTTATTGATTTGATTTTTCTCCCTTTGTTTCTTGAAGTCTGGCTAATGGTTTGTCAATTTTATTTATCCTTTCAAAGAACCAGCTTTTGACTTTGTTGATTTTGGCTATGGTCTCTTTTGTTTCTTTTGCATTTATTTCTGCCCTAATTTTAAAGATTTCTTTCCTTCTACTAACTCTGGGGTTCTCCATTTCTTCCTTTTCTAGTTGCTTTAGGTGTAGAGTTAGGTTATTTATTTGACCTTTTTCTTGTTTCTTGAGGTATGCCTGTATTGCTATGAAGTTTCCTCTTAGCACTGCTTTTATAGTGTCCCACAGGTTTTGGGTTGTTGTGTTTTCATTTTCACTCATTTCTATGCATATTTTGATTTCTTTTTTTATTTCTTCTGTGATTTGTTGGTTATTCAGAAGAGTGTTGTTCAGCCTCCATATGTTGGAATTTTTAATAGTTTTTCTCCTGTAATTGAGATCTAATCTTAATGCATTATGGTCAGAAAAGATGCTTGGAATGATTTCAATTTTTTTGGATTTATCAAGTTTAGATTTATGGCCCAGGATGTGATCTATCCTGGAGAAGGTTCCGTGAGCACTTGAGAAAAAGGTGAAATTCATTGTTTTGGGGTGAAATGCCCTATAGATATCAATTAGGTCTAACTGGTCTATTGTATCATTTAAAGTTTGCATTTCTTTTTTAATTTTCTGTTTAGTTGGTCTGTCCATAGATGTGAGTGTGGTATTAAAGTCTCCCACTATTATTGTGTTATTGTTAATTTCCCCTTTCATACTTTTTAGCATTTGTCTTACATATTGCAGTGCTCCTATGTTGGGTGCATATATATTTATAATTGTTATATCTTCTTCTTGGATTGATCCTTTAATCATTATGTAGTGGCCTTCTTTGTCTCTTTTCACAGCCTTTGTTTTAAAGTCTATTTTATTGGATATGAGTATTGCTACTCCTGCTTTCTTTTGGTCTCTGTTTGCATGGAATATCTTTTTCCAGCCCTTCACTTTCAGTCTGTATGTGTCCCTTGTTTTGAGGTGGGTCTCTTGTAAGCAGCATGTATAGGGGTCTTGTTTTTGTTTCCATTCAGCCAGTCTTTGCCTTTTGGTTGGGGCATTCAAGCCATTTATGTTTAAGGTAATTATTGATAAGTATGATCCCGTTGCCATTTACTTTATTGTTTTGGGTTCAGGTTTATATGCCCTTTTTGTGTTTCCTGTCTAGAGAATATCCTTTAGCATTTGTTGGAGAGCTGGTTTGGTGGTGCTGAATTCTCTCAGCTTTTGCTTGTCTGGAAAGCTTTTGATTTCTCCTTCATATTTGAATGAGATCCTTGCTGGGCACAGTAATCTGGGCTGTAGGTTATTTTCTTTCATCACTTTAAGTATGTCTTGCCATTCCCTCCTGGCCTGAAGCATTTCTATTGAAAGATCTGCAGTTATCCTTATGGGAATCCCCTTGTGTGTTATTTGTTGTTTTTCCCTTGCTGCTTTTAATATTTGTTCTTTGTGTTTGATCTTTGTTAATTTGCTTAATATGTGTCTTGGGGTGTTTCGCCTTGGGTTTATCCTGTTTGGAACTCTCTGGGTTTCTTGGACTTGGGTGATTATTTCCTTCCCCATTTTAGAGAAGTTTTCAACTATTATCTCCTCAAGTATTTTCTCATGGTCTTTCTTTTTGTCTTCTTCTTCTGGGACTCTTATAATTCAAATGTTGGAGCCTTTCATATTGTCCTGGAGGCCTCTGAGATTGTCCTCATTTCTTTTAATTCATTTTTCTTTTTTCCTCTCTGATTCATTTATTTCTACCATTCTATCTTCTATTTCACTAATCCTATTTTCTGCCCTCATTATTCTACTATTTGTTGCCTCCAGAGTGTTTCTGATCTCATTTATTGCATTATTCATTATATATTGACTCTTTTTTATTTCTTCTAGGTCCCTGTTAAACCTTTCTTGCATCTTCTCAATCCTTGTCTCCAGTCTATTTATCTGTGATTCCATTTTGATTTCAAGATATTGATTCATTTTCACTATCATTATTTGGAATTCTTTCTCAGGTGGATTCCCTATCTCTTCTTCTTTTGTTTGGTTTGGTGGGCATTTCTCCTGTTCCTTTACCTGCTGGGTATTCCTCTTTCTCTTCATCTTGGTTATATTGCTGCATTTGGGGTGGCCTTTCTGTATTCTGGGAATTTGTGGAGTTCTCTTTATTATGGAGTTTCCTCACTGTGGGTGGGGTTGTATCAGTGGCTTGTCAAGGTTTCTTGGTTAGGGAAGCTTGTGTCGGAATTCTTGTGGGTAAAGCTAGATTTCTTCTCTCTGGAGTGCAATGAAAAGTCCAGTAATGAGTTATGAAACGTCTATGGTTTGGGGGTAACTTGAGCTGCCTGTATACTGAAGCTCAGGGGTGTGTTCCTGTGTTGTTGTAGAATTTGCGTGGTATGTCTTGCTCTGGAACTTGTTGGCCCTTGGATGGTGCTTGGTTTCAGTGTAGGTATAGAGGCGTTTGATGAGCTCCTATCGATTAATGTTCCCTGGATTCAGGAGTTCTCTGATGTTCTCAGGATTTGGACTTAAGCCTCTTGCTTCTGGTTTTCAGTTTTATTTTTACAGTAGCCTCAAGACTTCTCCATCTATACAGCACTGATGATAAAACATCTAGGTTAAAGATGAAAAGTTTCTCCACATTGAGGGACACCCAGAGAGGTTCACTGAGTTACATGGAGAAGAGGTGACTGGAATGAGATGAGGTGGGATCAGAAGAGAAGAGAGCAAGCTAGCCAGTAATCACTTCCTTATGTGCGCTCCACAGTCTGGACCGCTCAGAGATGTTCACAGAGTTATACAGGGAACAGGAGAGGGGGGAAATAGACAGAGGTGGCCAGGAGGATAATAGAGGGAAATGAAAAGGAGAGAGACAGATCCAGCCAGTAACCAGTTCCCTAAGTGTTCTCCATCGTCTGAAACACACAGAGATTCACAGAGTTGGGTAGAGAAGAGAAGGGGGAGGGAAGAGACAGAGGCCACCTGGTGGAGAAAAAGGAGAGTCCAAAGGAAGAGAGAGTGGTCAAGCCAGTAATCTCACCCTCAGGTAAAATTGGGTACTGAAGATTGGGTTTTTAAATGTACAAAATTGACAACAAATACCAAAAAGCAAAGGTTAAAAATCTAGAGTAGAGATTGGATTTTCAAAAATAAAATATTTAAAAAAAGAAGAAGAACAAGAAGAAAGAAAAAAAAACAAAGTCATGAGAATTATTAAAAAAACAACAACAACAACCACACACAAAAAAATATGGCGTTTCCTTTAAAAATAGGGTCTTTTTTTTTTTTTGAAAAGTGATAGTAGGTTATAAAAATTAAAATTAAAGGAGAAATAGAGGACTGTTTTTGAAGACAGTGATCTACTTTTCTGGGTGCCTGATGTCCTCTGCCAGCATTCAGAAGTTGTTTTGTAGAATTTACTCAGCGTTGAAATGTTCTTTTGATGAATTTGTGGGGGAGAAAGTGGCCTCCCCGTCCTAGACAGAGGTGGCCAGGAGGATAATAGAGGGAAATGAAAAGGAGAGAGACAGATCCAGCCAGTAACCAGTTCCCTAAGTGTTCTCCATCGTCTGAAACACACAGAGATTCACAGAGTTGGGTAGAGAAGAGAAGGGGGAGGGAAGAGACAGAGGCCACCTGGTGGAGAAAAAGGAGAGTCCAAAGGAAGAGAGAGTGGTCAAGCCAGTAATCTCACCCTCAGGTAAAATTGGGTACTGAAGATTGGGTTTTTAAATGTACAAAATTGACAACAAATACCAAAAAGCAAAGGTTAAAAATCTAGAGTAGAGATTGGATTTTCAAAAATAAAATATTTAAAAAAAGAAGAAGAACAAGAAGAAAGAAAAAAAAACAAAGTCATGAGAATTATTAAAAAAACAACAACAACAACCACACACAAAAAAATATGGCGTTTCCTTTAAAAATAGGGTCTTTTTTTTTTTTTGAAAAGTGATAGTAGGTTATAAAAATTAAAATTAAAGGAGAAATAGAGGACTGTTTTTGAAGACAGTGATCTACTTTTCTGGGTGCCTGATGTCCTCTGCCAGCATTCAGAAGTTGTTTTGTAGAATTTACTCAGCGTTGAAATGTTCTTTTGATGAATTTGTGGGGGAGAAAGTGGCCTCCCCGTCCTATTTCTCCGCCATCTTAGGACTGCCCTCTTAAAAACTTTCTAAATGCAATCATCATTATTAATTTGACATGCATCAGCAGATTTTTATCCTCAAGAGAACTCTATGAGTAGGTTCCATTAATGTCCATTTATAAAACTGGCTCAGAATCTTTGACTTGCCCAAGGTGACAAGCTGGTAAGAAGTGTAGGGCTGGAAAAATTTTACCTTCTTTCCTTCTAGGTTCTTTGGCTGGTCTAATAATTATATTGACATATAACACACTAACAAATGAAAAGTAAATTTAATTATATATATATGAGAGTCCCAAAGACAGGAGACCCAAGGGCAGATTGACACAAGTTGTGCCATCCTGAGCTAAGGAATGGAATAGAGGCCTGGAGTTTAAGGCAGGGAGGAGGGAAAAATCACAGTGCAATAAAATGAGCAGATGTTTGGTAATTAGATGTCCATCCTGCCATTTCAGATTAAAAAGTTAATCTCTGGTGTTAGCTCTTTTTCCCAGCCAGGCCCTCAATAAAAATTCTTTTAGGGAGTTATGGGAAAAGTAGACATTTTTCTTGACTCTGGTGATCTTGACTGCCTTCAGCACAAAATAATCCACATGCCAAAGTGGCATATTTTGGGACTGCATATTCTGCGCCCCTTTAGAAGCACGATCAGAATTCAAAACAGTCCATTTGACTCTGAAGTCCGCATTCTTGACTGCCCTGCTAAATGGATGTTTTCAATTATATCTGTATCTTTGTTCATTGTACTAATTCTTCCACAGTCTAGCATATATGCATTTAGTAAATGTTTGTCTAGAGAATTAATGAATAAAAATTGAGTTGCGAATATTCAAAATAATATACCAATTACTTCTTAAATACAACTAGGCTCTACTTACTTTTTTTCCATTGTAATGTCAGTAGTAGGTCAAGCCCCCAGCTGTTTGGCCTGCTGCTGCTGCTGCTGCTGCTAAGTCGCTTCAGTCATGTCTGACTCTGTGCGACCCCATAGACGGCAGCCCACCCTAGACTACTTCAAAAACTTGATTGCCTCCAATCTGTTTTCACTGTAGCAACCAGAGACAGCACTCTGAAATGCAAAGCTGTTCCCCCTACACCCTCAGAAAAAAATCTTCAGTGGTTTTCCCTTGCTTCTAGGATTGAGTCTCAAATCCTTAACACTGGATACAAATGCCTTTCAGCCTTATCTCCTACTGTGTCTCCCTGGCCCTCAGCAGTCCCCCTGCTTGGGCCTTCAGTTCTCACAGTGTTGCTTCTGACCTCAGAAATTTGCCCATGCTCTTTCATGTGTTGGAAATATGCTTTCCTCTTCCCTCCATCCTCCACCTCTAGTAATTCTTTATCCTTTAGATCTCAGGTCAATTATTCTTGCCCAGAAAAGACTCCCAGTCCCCTGTGTGTTAGTCGCTCAGTGGGATCCAGCTCTTAGCGACCTCATGGACTGTAGTCCACTTGGCTACTCTGTCCTTGAGATTCTTTGTTTATGTCCATTCTCTTCTTCAGGGGATCTGCCCCTCTTGGAGACTGAACCTGCGTCTCCTTCATTGCAGGCAGATTCTTTACCTTCTGAGCACGCCCCACCCCCCACTCCAGACCTCTAAGTCTAGATGAAATCCTAAAATTCCTGCCTTTGGCACTGGGAGCTTCTTACTGGCTTTGATCACTACTATAAATTCACATTCATTTGATTCATTTTCCCCATTTAAATGTAACTTCCATGGGGCAGGTCTCTGATTGTTTTTATTCTTTTTTGTGAAGATTGTCAGTGTCTGCCCCACAGTAATCACTGAATAGCTATTTAACATTCAAAGGTTTGTTTAAATGTGTGAATACAATTAGGGCCTGCCTGATAGCTCAGTTGGTAAAGAATCCACCTGCAATGCCAATGCAGGTGACCCTGGTTCCATTCCTGGGTCCGGAAGTTTCTCTGGAGAAGGGATGGGCCACCCACTCTGATATTTTTGGGCTTCCCTGTGGCTCAGCTGGTAAAGAATCCACCAGCAATGCAGGAGACAGGTTTGATCCCTGGGTGCAGAAGAGCCTCTGGAGAAGGGGAAAGGCTACCCACTCCAGTATTTCTGGCCTGGAGAATTCCACCCACTCCAGGGTTTCTGGCCTGGAGAATTTGCCTTACGTTCGATTCTTTGCAGCCCCTGGGTTGCAAAGAATCAGACAGGATGCGACTTTCACTTTCATGAATACAATTGGGATATTTCTATTGGATTTTCTCATGTTCCCATCTTCTATTTTTATGATCATGATCTAACATTGCTGAAGCAAATATTTTGCATAGGGCACAGTGAGTGGATTTTAAAACTATTTGCACATCTGTTACAAGGGCTCAAGGCTAAGGAAGCTCACAGAGTTAGGGTTAGAAAAAGCAAAGTCCATGTGTGACAGGAAAGTCATAAAAGGAAGCCACAGTCCCAGCACAGCTGGGTCACTGTCCACCTGTGAGTTGCCTTCATTCTCTTCTCATGACTACTCTCCATTTTCCTTCAAGTGAGAAAACGGGCAAGTACAAAATGCAGACAGCCTGCTGGCTGCTGAGAGTCACTGATTAAAACAGGAGATGGAACTCTTTTTCTCAGTTTCATTTTCTTGAACCTGATACCAGCTGGGTTTCAAGCTGAGCTACCACACACCTGCGGGGAAACTGTTTGCTACCTGATGCTTGAAAAGGACAGCATTTACTCTTTTGGGTGTGAGAGATGATCGGCTCATTAGGAGGCCAGAGGAAGAAAAAGATTTTTTTAAAATTAAGTGTGCATCTTTCATGTTCTGTCCAGTTAAAGGGTTAAGAATAGAAGTGTGTGTGGGAGAGGGGTGGTTCCGGGTGTATGTTGAACAGTGTTGATGCGAAATTCTCTATTTCCCAGGCATCTATCACTGTGGGCAAGTTTAATTTCACAAAATTCAAATCGTGGATGTCATGCTGGCTCTTGAAGGTGCCACTGGCCTGAAGCTCTGGAGTCTCTCCTCTGCTCTGTCTCTGACCCTTCTGGCTCTGTTTGGAAAAGTAGAATTTAGAGAGGCAGAATGTACACTCCTTCCTTGACTACATTATTAAAAAGCAAGGTTTCTTTCCAGAAATGAACAGACAGAAGACAAAGAGAAGAACAATGTTTCTCTGTACTGGGCACAGGATGTTTATTTTCAAGAACCTTTTAGAACTTACCCTAGAGGAAAGAAAAAATTCAATATGCAGTTATCTAAGGGGAAAAATGAAATGTGCTAAGATGGATATTTCTATTCATATATGCACATCATATCTGCCCTGCATGATTAGCACTCCCAAGGAGTAAGAATTTTATTTTTACTTTAAAAAAAATCCTTTTTTTATGATTTGGATTTACAAGTATTAGAATATTAGGTGCTGCCTGGGGTTGAGAGGTTTGGAGTCAGATTGTTAAATTTATAATCTAAGTATTTCCTATCCTCATTTTTAGGATACCAGCCAAACAGATTTGTGGAAGCCAGCAGCTTCCGTTCAATGTAAGGAACCTTTACACTGTCATTATATGTTTTTGAGGGTGATACATTTGGCATACAACACAGAATTCATTGGACCTGCTAGATCATGTCTATCTTGTTCTCTATTGGATTCTCATTGTAAAGCATAGAGCCTAGGTCGTAGTAGGCCCTCAAGAAAATGTTTTGATGAGACAAGTGATTGATTAAATGATTCATCATCATTATCACCATCAACACTATCCTCCTGAACACCCAGATTTTGTAAGGGACTCAGAAAGGTCCTTTCTTCCACTCTGCTTAGCTATAGACATCAGTGACCATCATTCCATAGATCAGCACCCAACTCCATCCCTCAGTCTGGGTTAGAAGACTTTGCCGTTTATTATTTCCTCACTGCTGGGTGAATTCTGGAGTAAATCATGTTGCTCTAAGCCCAGCATTTGCTGTATCTGGATGAAACCTCAGTGTGAAATGCCAGGAGATGCTTAGACCTCCCAAACTCATTCCTGTGCTTGGGAGTCTGTCCCTCTGTTACCGCCTAGCAGGGGTTTTGCTACAATAGTCAACTGATAAACAGCCTTAGACAGTCTAACTGCAAGTTTCACCTCTGCCTGGTGCCTCCTGCCATGCTGGGTGCACAGACTTGACCTTGTAACTCAGAGAAATTAACATATAACCAATGCTCACTGAAGATTTATGTACTTGGTATAATTCGAAGTGTGTGTCTATTCTAGAATATTTCATCTTCTTAACACTGTGAAGAAAGCACTATTTTTACATACTCTTTATAGATGAGGAGATTTGGTACAGAGAGTCAAAGAAAATTTTTCTGTGGTTAAACTGCTACATGATTCAATGGAATTTATTTAATTGACGAGCACATGTTCTTATATTAATTTCCTAAGTAGTATCCGTTTAGGCAGGGAGAATATTCAGCCAATACTTGCAACCGTTACAGGTAGTGACCATTCTGACTGGTTGGGAGTCTGCTCTGCTTCAGTATTTTGAGTATCAGCTCTTCCCTTTGTGAGGGAAATTCTTGGCCATCTTTTGGAACCTGCTGTATAGCTAAGTTCCGTGATGCTTCTCCATCTGGCTCTTGATTTCATTCTTTCTCAATTTGTTCTACACAGTAAGGGTGCATGACTATAGATGATATGGAGAAGAACAAGGCAAGGTCTTCGATCTCAATCGCGTTAAGGGAGGCCATGAGTATCATATAATAGACAGTGCCTAGTTAGAGGTAGAATCTACAAGTTACAAAACACCAGCTCAGAGGTATAGACAAACCACACAGAAGCCCAGAAAGGGAAATATCACTGAGACTTCTCATAAGGGAGGTGGGACTTGAGCTGAGTGTTGAGGGAAAATTTGGGTCAATAGTATGAAGAGAGACTGGCATCTTTGGCATCAGCCATTTCTTAAATAATTTTAATTCAAAGTGATCCATATGTGCTTGAGACATATTTTGTGGTGAGCTATCCTAGGCTCAACACTATCATTAAGCCTGCCATTGTTCTCTCTCTCTCTCTCTTTTTTTTTTTTTTTTTTCCGGAGAGGAAATAATGTCCTTTTCTTTGATAAAACTTCATCTCTGTCAGGTCCCAAGAGACAATTCTGTCTCATTAACTCTCAGTCTGGATCAAAAGTTTAAAATATCCAATCCAATATTGATTTTCACTTATATGATAATTGAAAGGTTGGACTGTGTCTAGTTTATGAGCCATCAACTTCCAGGGTCTCTGCTCTCTGTTTACTTCCTGACAAAGGAGCCACTGCTGTTTCTGTCCTTGGCCACAGGGCTTCATGATCTTCAAGTGGACTCACTTTGTGGGGGCTTTTGTGGCCTCAGTGCAGCTCCTTTGATGCAGGCAATGCTTTGGCTTTTTCTCTCTACACCACCTCATCATGCCATTCTAGTCCCTTGTTTCCCAGCTTTCTCTTCAGCAGATTCTCCTTACTGGAGTTCTTCACCCTTCTAGATATTCCTCCAGAAGAGGCTTAACACAGCTCCAGCCTGGCTTCTCTCTTGTCTGGTTAATATCAGGCCCACAAAGAACAGGCACTTGTGTCTCACCGTGACAGCCTGGGAGTGCTGGCTCAGAGCAATGCAGTGGCTTTTATCCTCTGCCTGCAGGTCACTTTCATCTTTCTCACATGAGGCTTAAGGCAACCTTTCTTACTGTTCTTCAACTTTAGATACCTAATCGAAAGCTCTTGTGAAAGCCAGTGAATACCCCTTTAGAAGCTAAAGGGGACAGAGATAAACCCTTTTCTCATTTGGTGGTGTAGGTTGGAATTTCACAGGAAAGCCAAACTCTTTCCAGAGAAATTTCTCTATGAATTCTGTCTTTATATCGACTCTCTCACCCTTTTTATAGGCTGAACTTGCAGTTTGATATCTGCTATGTACCATTGTACATAGCAGAGAAGGCAATGGCACCCCACTCCAGTACTCTTGCCTGGAAAATCCCATGGACAGAGGAGCCTGGTGGGCTGCAGCCCATGGGGTGGAAAAGAGTCGGACATGACTGAGCGACTTCACTTTCCCTTTTCACTTTCATGCATTGGAGAAGGAAATGACAACCCACTCCAGTGTTCTTGCCTGGAGAAGCCCAGAGACGGGGGAGCCTGGTGGGCTGCTGTCTATGGGGTCACACAGACTAGGACACAACTGAAGTGACTTAGCAGCATGTACCATTGTAACCAAAATTGAGATAAAAAGATCTCATTTTAACATTATGTTGCTATTTTTTAAAATTAATTTATTTTAACACGTATTTATTTATTTGGCTGCACCAGGATCTTTAGTTGTGGTATGCAGGATCTTTAGTTGCGCATGTGAACTCTTAGCTGTGGCATGAAGGATCTAGCTCCCTGACCAGGGATCAAACCTGGGTATTGGGTGTGTGAAGTCTTAGCCACTGGACCACAAGGGAATTTTCACTATTATTTTTTAATCACAACTGGGCATGGGAAAATCTGCAAAATTTTATTTTTCCCTTTTGCCATGTCAAAGACCTAGAGTTCAGCTAAAGAAAATGTCTGACAACCTCTCCATTTTGAGGAATATTGATGAAGAATCACCTATATAGAAACAAAAAAGCTGCGTCAAGTTTCAGTCAGAAGATGGCAGAAATCCCATGTTTTAAACTGGCAGCTCAATTTAAGCTTCTTTTCTTTATTGCTTATTTTGTTAACCACTGGGAAAGGATGCCAGTATTCAGCCTTAGGGACTTGGTTAGAAGCTTTTTAGATTGATAATTGCAGGCTCTTGAAATGAATAGTAGTCTCAGCTTTACCAGTGACTTTGCTGAAAACAAACAATTCTTAATACATTTCATTTAACTACAGAAATAATTAGAAATATGCATTTATATTAATTCAAGTTAGAGATTGTGGTGGGGCTCCATGATGGTTCAGTAAGTGGAGAACAATCAATAATTCTTTCATGATTCTCAAAAATGATATTAATCCCTTTCTTTGTCCTTTGAATCCATAGCAACCACTTTAGTAATAAAAATATTCCCTTTAGGAGTAAATTAACATAAGTATGTAAATACTTGGTATTGATGGAGTGTAAATATGTAAGAGGTTTTATATAATCCAGGTGGAAGTGTAATTGTCATAGCCTTTTCAAACAATAATTTGATAAAAAGGCATCAAAAGCCTTAAAAATTTCCTACTCTTAATTCAGTAATTCTCTTCTAGAAATCTATCTTATGGGAAAAAATACATGCAAAGGTATTTTTTAAAAAACATTTTTATAAGTTGAAGCAATCTTAATATTCAACAATAAAGATTTACTATATTATCACATATATATATGATGAAAATTTATGGAATCTTTTAAAATTAGAATGTGAGTCCATATTTATCAACACAGACAGTGTTGAAATGAAAGCAGATACAGAGGAATATGTAGAATCAAATATCATTTTGTTTTACATGTTATATATTAATGTATGATACACAGGTCAAGAATAACCAATACTGAAATAGTGGTTATCTTTTAATAATAGAATTTTGAACGCATTCACCTTTTCTTTCTACCTGTATTTTATAATTTTTCCATTACAAATATGAATCGTGAATACTTAAAAAGAAGAAAGTAATTAGAAGAGGTTTCATATGGTTCAGAAGCAAGGAAAAAATCCAAAGATGAAAAAAATACTTCTACTCAACATTAAATACAGATAAGTATGAGAGAAAAACAAAGTCTCTTTGGGACTCCATGGACTGTAGCTTGCCAGGCTACAGTGCTAATGGAAAAGACAAAACTGGAATCTTCTCAATGAATGTTATTGATCTCCTGCTAACCACGGGGTTCTGTGCAGCAGAAAATCTCTGAGATACCTAAGGCAAAAGGATAAGATAAAAGGAGCTTAAAAAAAAAAATAAGGACACATTTTATATTTGAACGAAGAGTTCAATTAAATTTCCTAGATTCTGAATAAATATCTGTCCCCAATAATTCACCTATTAATGTCAATAGATTTTGAATTCTATTTTATTTTTTAACTGAATTAGGTAAAATCAGTCTTTTAGTTTTTGCATGTTTCCCTTCTAGAAGATATCAGTTATCTTCTAGATATTATCTATGTAATTAACATAGAGCACATCATGGTTTCATTCTATTTGGGTTCATTCAGCTAAAACCTCCTGAATGACCTTTATTCCAAACCCCCATTTGCCATGCAAGTGTATTCTGCAAGGCAAATGTTTCTAAGGAAACTTTATGGAAATGAAAAAGCTCCAAACAAATCACCTCATATCCAAAGGAGCAAATGACACACCCATTAATAACAAATGTGATTGTCTCAGGCTCAATGAAGTAAGTTTTGGATGTTGTGTTCTCGATGGAGACCAGTAATTAAAAGGGATTCCCTAGCTCTGTTCTATATGCCAAAAGAGAAATGTGTTCACATTGTGAGCTGTAAACCATGAAAGAGAGAAAGTGATTGTGGGAATAAATGGAAAGTCACTAGCAAGTCTCTGTTAAGAAGGTAAGGAAGCTAATGAATTAAGGCCAAACTGACTTCTCAGAATATGTTTATCAAATCTGTTACCTTCCTCCATTAACCCTCTCACCCTCTTTGCTTTCTCTTTCCAGCTCATCTGAGCCTTGGCCTGTAAGAGAAAGAGGTTTTTAATACTCAAATTCTATGGATAAAATAGCTGACCAACCCAGAATAGGCAGTACAATATAACAGGAGAATGACTGACATTATCTATCAGTAAGGCTTACTATTAAGCCACAATAATCAGCACAGTGCAGTATGTGAATAGACCCAAAAAAAAAAAAAAAAGGAATACAGGAGAAGATCAATGGAACAGAGTAGAAAGCTCAGAAATAGACCCTTACAGATATAGCCAGTTGATGCCTGATAAAAGAGCAAAAGCAATACAATGAAGCAAAGACTGTCTCTTCAATAAATGGTGCTTGAAATAATGATATCCACATGCAAGAAAAGAATGAATCTAGACACAGACCTTACACTCTCACAAAAATTAACTCAAAGTGAACCGTAGACCTAAATGTAAAGCACAAAAATATAAAACTCCAATCTCTTATGTGATAATATAGGAGAAAACCTAGATGACCTTGGATATGGTAATATCTTTTTATGTACACCACCAAAGATATGATCCATAAAAGAAACCACTGATAAGCTGGATTTCATTAAAATTGAAAATTTTGCCTCTGTAAAAGACAATGCCAAGGGAATGAGAAGACGAGCCATAGACTGGGAGAAAAATATTTTCAAATGCCATATCTGATAAAGGACAGTTAGCCAAAGTATATACAGAGCTCTTAAAAGGGCTCCCCTGCCAACGCAGGAAATGCAGGAGACATGGGTTCAATTCCTGGGTCAGGAAGGTCCCCTGCAGAAGGGAATGGCAACTCACTGCAGTATTCTTGCCTGGAGAATTCAGTGGACAGGGAAGCCTGGCGGGCTATAGTCCATGGGGTCACAAAGAGTCAGACGTGACTGAGGAACTATAGAAAATAACTTGATTTTAAAAATGAGTCATAGACCTTAACAGACACCTCACAGGGAAGATACACAAAAGGCAAATAAGCATATGAAAAGATGTCCCATATCATATGTCATCAGGAAAATGAAAATAATGAGATACTGCTGTGCATCTAGTAGAATGGCTGCAATATGAACACTGAGAGCAGCTAATGCTGGCGAGGATGTGGAAAAACAGTAACTCTTATACCGTACAGTACAGTGCATGCTCATTCATGTCTGACTCTTTGGGACTCCATGGACTGTAGCTTGCCAGGCTCCAAATGTAAAATAATATAGTTACTTTGGAAGGCAGTTTGGCAGTTTCTTACAAACTAAACATATTCTTGTCGTACGATCTAGTAATTTCTCTCCTTGGTATTTACTCAAAGAGTTTGCAAACCTAAGTCTCTATAAAAATCTGCATCAGGATGTTTATAGACACTTTGTTCATAATTGCCAAAACTTGGAAGCACTTGAGATGTCCTTTAGTAGGTAAATCGACAAATAAATTGTAGAACATCCCGACAATGGAATAGAATTTAGTAATAAAAAGAAAGAGTTATCAAGTCATGAAAAGATATGGAGGAATCTGAAATGCATATTGCTAAGTGAAAGAAGTCAGTTTGAAAAGGCTATGGGTGTTTTGATTTCAACTATTTGATCTCTATGGGCTTCTCAGGCGGTGCTAGTGGTAAAGAATCTGCCTGCCAATGCAGAAGTTAAGAGACTCGGGTTCGATTCCTGGGTCAGAAGATCCCCTGGACTAAGAAATGGCAACCCACTCCAGTCTTCTTGACTGGAAAATTCCTGGACAGAGGAGTCTAGTAGGCTGCAGTCCATGGTGTCACAAAGAGTCCGGACATGGCTGAGCAATTAAGCACACACACATTTGATCTCTGGAAAAGTTAAAAATGTAGACAGTAAAAAGATTAATGGATGCTAGGGAAGAAAAGATGACTGGGCAGAGCACAGAGGATTTTGGGGGTGGTGAAATATTCTATATGATATTATAATGATGGATTCATGTCATTATATGTTTGCCCAAACTCATAGAATGTACAACAGCAGTAATTATCTCTAAAGTATATTGTGGACTTTGGGTGATTGTGATGTATAATACAGGTTCAACCTCTGTAACAAAGGCACCACTGTTGAGTGGTGTTGATAATAGAGGTGGCTATACATGAGTACGGAGAAGGCAATGGCAACCCATTCCAGTACTCTTGCCTGGAAAATCCCATGGACAGAGGAGCCTGGTGGGCTGCCATCTATGGGATCGCACAGAGTCAGACACGACTGAAGCTACTTAGCAGTAGCAGCAGCAGCAGCAGCATGCATGAGTAAGAGCAGGGAATGATGGGAAATCTCTATATCTTCTTTTCATTTTTGTTTTGAACCTAAAACTGCTCTAAAAAAGTAAATTAAAAAAAAAAAAACAAAAAGGAAGAGAGAGAAAACTGAAGCAGACAATGTGGAACGAAAGTAGGAAGAGAGAAGAATCCTCTCTGTAGAATGGGCCCTATACCAAGTGATATATTCTAAGATTAAAGGATGAAGAGGCATTCCTGGTATGTGCACTATATAAACAGTAATTGAAAAATAGTTTGAACAGTGTTTAAGATATCTGACAGTTTACCCAATGTTATTTTTGCAAATAAAGTTTATTGGAATGCATTTACTTGTTTACATATGGTCTGCCGCTCCACAGTTGCAGAATTCAGTAGTGTGACGGAAACCATTAGGCCTGTAAAGCCTAAAATATTCATATTCATAGAAAATGATTTCAAGTCACTGATCTAGAAGAAAAAAAGGGTAAGAACAGATAAGAATACATTGAAATAAAGATGAGACTGTGCATGCATTTCCACATTTTAATTCACAATAAACAACTCTAAGATCTAAAGTTTCTTGTTTCCCAGAAACACATATTTTCTCACCATTTTTAATGTCCTGAAATTAATGTGAATGTTACAATAGATGTCAAAATAAACTTGTCATCTACCAGATAGAATAAGTGCCACAGTTGTTTTTGCCTATACCTGTATAAATTTAACATTATGTAGAAGGACTGATGTTGAAGCTGAAACTCCAATATTTTGGCCACTTGATGCAAAGAGCTGACTCACTTAAAAAGACCCTGATGCTGGGAAAGATTGAAGGGAGAAGAAGGAGACAACAGAGGATGAGATGGTTGGATGGCATCACCGACTCGATGGACATGAGTTTGGGTAAACTCCGGGAGTTGGTGATGGACAGGGAGGTCTGGCGTGCTGCAGTCCATGGGGTCGCAAAAGGTAGGACACGACTAAGTGACTGAACTGAACTGAGCTGAGAAAAATCTCTCTCATCTTCTCCACCTTATTGAAGTTATGCATGTGGTTAACAGCCTACACTGTTCAGTTGTAAAAAAATGAATTCACTTCTTTACATAAAAATATAAACATTCTAGGAATATGTCCTAAGGAAAAACTGACACATGTTTAAAGATGAATTTGTAAGGACAGAAACACAAATGTTGTAGGCTATAAAATAGCAAATGTGATCCATCTTTTATAAAATATATATGTGCCTGTTTATACATACACATTTCTATCCAGCCATCTGTTTGTATGTTCTTCTATCAAATCTAGGAGAATATACAATAAAATCTTATCAGGCTCTCCAAGTTGGGAAATTACTTGAGATTTCTCACTTTTTTTCCTTATACTTTCAGTTATTTTCCAATTTAATAAAAAGGAGTAAAAGCTATTTTCATTAAAAAATAAAAGGCAAATGGAAAGTTGAAAAATTTGGTAAAGGATATAGCAAATTATTATTATTCTTCCATATCATGTATTGCAAATCAACATCAAAACTGACTCTCCAAGTAGCACTGAAGCATGTACATTATCATATGTAAAATAGATAGCCAGTGGGAATTTACTGGGCTTCCCTGGTGGCTCAAAACGTAAAGAATCTGCCTGCTATGTGGGAGACCTGGGTTTGATCTTTGGGTCGAAAAGATCCTCTGGAGAAGGAAATGGCAACCCGCTCCAATATTCTTGCCTGGAGAATGTCATAGACAGAGGAGCCTGGTGGAATTTACTGCCTGACACAGGGAGCTCAACCTGGTGCTCTGTGACAACCTAGAGAAGTGGGATGGGGTGGAAAGTGGAAGGGAGGTTCAAGAGTGAGGGAACATATGTACACCTATAACTGATTACATTGATGTATGGCAGAAAACAGGAAAACATTGTAAAGCAATTATCCTCCAATTAAAAATAAAAATAAATTTAAAAAACTGACTCTCCAAATAAGTACAGTTAAAAATCTTGAAGAAAAAATTCACAAAAGAATAAAAAAATTAGCCTTATAATAATCAAAGAAATGCATTAAAATAACCCTTTTTCCTAAGGTTTCTCATCACTTGGAAAATATATATATATATATATTTTTTTTTTTCTGTTTCATTAATGTTGTACCTATGTGAGAAGACGGATATCCATGAAACCTATTGTCATCATCATTTCATGATGTAAGTAAGTCAAATCATTATGTCACACACCTTAAGTTTATGCAGTGCTGCATATTTCTCAAATATAGTCTGAGAAATCCCATGGACAGAGGAGACTGGTGGGCTATAGTCCATGGGGTTGCAAAAGAGTTAGCCACTAAACAATAATGTCAATTATATCTCAATTCAGTTCAGTCAGTTTAGTTCAGTCGCTCAGTTGTGTCCGACTCTTTGTGACCCCATGAATCGCAGCACGCCAGGCCTCCCTGTCCATCACCAACTCCTGGAGTTCACTCAAACTCATATCCATTGAGTCGGTGATGCCATCCAGCCATCTCATCCTCTGTCGTCCCCTTCTCCTCCTGCTCCCAATCCCTCCCAGCATCAGTCTTTTCCAGTGTGTCAACTCTTCCCATGAGGTGGCCAAAGTATTGGAGTTTCAGCTTCAGCATCAGTCCTTCCAATGAACACCCAGAACTGATCTCCTTTAGAATGGACTAGTTGGATCTCCTTGCAGTCCAAGGGACTCTCAAGAGTCTTCTCCAACACCACAGTTCAAAAGCATCAATTCTTTGGTGCTCAGCTTTCTTCACAGTCCAACTCTCAACCTATAAACCCAGACAAAAACAAAATAATAAAATCAAATGAGACTCTTATTTTTCCCTATCAAGGTATAAAATTACATTTTAAAGCTAAACAATTCCATGTAGAATATTAGCAAACATTTGGGCAGAACCTCCATTTGTTTTGACTCATATTTACACATGGAAGGATTTCAACTTGATTAACACTTCTGGCTTCTTTCTTCCCAGCTCTCTCACTGTCCTCTGCTTCCCAAGGGAGAAGCGGTGACTTAGTGTACTCTGGAGAACCAAGAATGTGCATCTAAAGTCTTCCCCTTTTCTGGTTCTGAGCAGGCTCACCTTCTGGAAGCCTCTGATCTTCTATATGTTCAGCTTGCTGGGCAGGACCCCAGAGGGCAGCTTGTGGAAGTGCACTTGGTCCAGGGAAGGAGGCTGTAAATCTGACTGGTTTAGAAATCAGATAACAATCCAGTTTGACTGCAAACCTTAAGTACCATCTTCCAGTTCAGTTTTTATCAGTAATAAAACTGATGGGTTTTTTTTTGTCTTCATTTGTCTGAATCTTGCATCTCTTAAAAATCTCAGGAGCAAGGGTGAATGGAGAGAAGAACTCATAGTCATCACTAGGAGCAGCTTAAGACAACCATCTTTCTGGAGGGCAGTTTCACATTGTGTCACAAAGGGTTTACCTATTCCTGGGGCACTCTTTTTAAGAACACATGCTAAGAAAGCAATTAGAGGAATGGATGTAATATGTGTATACAAATGTTTGTGAGTAAAAGTCATTCAGTTGTGTCTGACTCTTTGTAACTGCATGTACTATACAGTCCATGGAATTCTCCATGCCAGAATACTAGAGTGGCTAGCCTTTCTCTTCTCCAGGGGATCTTCCCAACCCAGGGATTGAACCAGGTCTCCCACATTGCAGGCAGATTCTTTACTAGCTGAGCCACCAGGAAAGCCCAAATACAAATGTTTAGATAGTTTTATTTATAATAACTAAAGTTGTTACCAAGCAAAGGGCCCACTTCTCAACACCCATAGAAGCCAATAGCACAGCACTAGGTTTTGAGAAAAGAAAGAGTTTTATTGGAAGGTCGACCAACAAGGAGAAAGGAGGCAGACTCTCCATCTGGCATTTAGTCAGATTTTTATAAGAGGAGGAAGGTTGATACATGGAAGTGCTGGTGGACAGGGTTTTCATTTGAAGATTTGGAACTTTGTTATTTATGGTATGATTAAGGGGCTTCAGCACCTGATCTTCCTGGCCAGTGAACTCTTTGCTTCTGGAAGATTCCTGCCTTTAGGTTCTTGCTGTGTCCTAGTTCTTTGCTTATGTGGTGGAGGTGGGAGGTGGGGAGAAGACTTTAGTTCTTGGCATTATTCAAGGTCAAAATTTTCCTCTGTGCATGCTTTTGCTGTATGACTTGCATTTTTTTTATTGTTTTCTCTGAGAAACAACTCAGTATCTTATTAGAAACAAGAAGGACCAGTTTGGGCTTCTTCTGAAGTCACAAAATTGGGAAAACAAAAACAAAAACAAAAACAAAAACCCAAATGTCCAACTACATAGTATAATTAAGAGAAATGTATTTGTATATCATACAAGGATATGATAAATCATATTAGGGAAGAGTATTTTTGCTGGGGGAAGCTGTTCACTATATATTGCTTAATTTGAAAAGTGAGCTACAGAATGGTGTATGCAATGTGATATGAACTTTGTAATGTATTTATAAGTCTTATAAGTTTGAATTTAAAAACACTGTTTCAGTTCAGTTCAGTCGCTCAGTCATGTCTGACTCCCTGCGACCCCATGAATCGCAGCAAGCTAGGTCTCCCTGTCCATCACCATCTCCCGGAGTTCACTCAGACTCACGTCCATCGAGTCAGTGATGCCATCCAGCCATCTCATCCTTTGTCGTCCCCTTCTCCTCCTGCCCCCAATCCCTCCCAGCATCAGAGTCTTTTCCAATGAGTCAACTCTTTGCATGAGGTGGTCAAAATATTGGAGTTTCAGCTTCAACATCAGTCCTTCCAATGAACACCCAGAACTGATCTCCTTCAGGATGGACTGGTTGGATCTCCTTGCAGTCCAAGGGACTCTCAAGAGTCTTCTCCAACACCACAGTTCAAAAGCATCAATTCTTCGGTGCTCAGCCTTCTTCACAGTCCAACTCTCACATCCATACATGACCACAGGAAAAACCGTAGCCTTGACTAGACGGACTTAGTTGGCAAAGTAATGTCTCTGTTTTTGAATATGCTATCTAGATTGCTCATAACTTTTCTTCCAAGTAAGCGTCTTTTAATCTCATGGCTGCAGTCACCATCTGCAGTGATTTTGGAGCCCCCAAAAATAAAGTCAGCCACTGTTTCTACTGGTTCCCCATCTATTTGCCATGAAGTGATGGGACCAGATGCCATGATCTTAGTTTTCTGAATGTTGAGCTTTAAGCCAACTTTTTCACTCTCCTCTTTTGCTTTCATCAAGAGGATTTTTAGCTCCTCTTCACTTTCTGCTATAAGGGTGGTGTCATCTGCATATCTGAGGTTATTGATATTTCTCCCAGCAATCTTGATTCCAGCTTGTGCTTCTTCCAGTCCAGCGTTTCTCATGATGTACTCTGCATATAAGTTAAATAAGCAGGGTGACAATATAGAGCCTTGACACACTCCTTTTCCTATTTGGAACCAGTCTGTTGTTCCATGTCCAGTTCTAACTGTTGCTTCTTGACCTGCATATAGACTTCTCAAGAGGCAGGTTATAGACTATGGTATTTTTCAGAGAACTAGAACAAATAATTTTACAATTTGCATGGAAATACAAAAAAAAAAAACCTTGAATAGCCAAAGCAATCTTGAGAAAGAAGAATGGAACTGGAGGGATCAACCTGCCTGACTTCAGGCTCTACTACAAAGCTACAGTCATCAAGACAGTCTGGCACTGGCACAAAGACATAAATATATATCAATGGAACAAAATAGAAAGACCAGAGATTAATCCAAGCAACTATGGACACCTTATCTTTGACAAAGGAGGCAAGAATATACAATGGAGAAAAGACAATTTCTTTAATAAGTGTTGCTGGGAAAACTGGTCAATCACCTGTAAAAGAATGAAACTAGAACACTTTCTAACACCAGACACAAAAATAAACTCAAAATGGATTAAAGATCTAAATATAACACCAGAAACTATAAAACTCCTAGAGGAAAACATAGGCAAAACACTCTCTGACATATAAATCACAGCAGGATCCTCTATGACCCACCTCCTAGAGTAATGGAAATAATAGCAAAAGACCTAATTAAACCTAAAAGCTTTTGCACAATGAAGAAAACTATAAGCAAAGTGAAAAGACAGCCTTCAGAATGGGAGAAAATAATAGCAAATGAAGCAACTGACAAAGAATTAATCTCAAAAATATACAAGCAACTCCTGCAGCTCAATTTCAGAAACATAAATGACCCAATCAAAAAATGGGCCAAAGAACTAAACAGACATTTCTCCAAAGAAGACATACAGATGGCTAATAAACATATGAAAAGATGCTCAGCATCATTCATTATCAGAGAAATGCCATCAAAGCCCAATGAGATACCATCTCATGCCAGTCAGAATGGCTGCTCTCAAAAAGTCTACAAACAATAAATGCTGGAGAGAGTGCGGAGAAAAGGGAACCCTCTTGCATTGTTGGTGGGAATGCAAAACAGTACAGCCACTATGGAGAACAGTGTGGAGATTCCTTAAAAACCTGGAAACAGAACTGCTATATGATCCAGCAATCTCACTTCTGGGCATACACACCGAGGAAACCAGAATTGAAAGAGACATGTGTAACTCAGTGTTCATTGCAGCACTGTTTACAATAGCTAGGACATGGAACCAACCAAGATGTCCATTGGCAGGCAAATGGATAAGAAAGCTGTGGTACTTATACACAATGGAATATTACTCAGCTATTAAAAAAATACATTTGAATCAGTTCTAATGAGGTGGATGAAACTGGAGCCTATTATACAGAGTGAAGGAAGTCAGAAAGAAAAACACCAATGCAGTATATTAACACATATATATGGAATTTAGAAAGATGACAACGATGACCCTATATGTGAGCCAGCAAGAGACACAGATGTAAAGAACAGACTTTTGAACTCTATGGGAGAAGGTGGGGGTGGGATGATTTGAGAGAATAGCATTGAAACATGTATATTACCATATGTGAACTAGATGGCCAGTCCAGGTTTGATGCATGAGACAGGGTACTCAGAGCTGGTGCACTGGGATGACCCTGAGAGATGGGATGGAGAGGGAGGTGGGAGGGAGGTTCAGGGTGGTGAACACATGTACACCCATGGCTGATTTATGTCAACATATGGCAAAAACCACTACAATATTGTAAAGTAATTAGCCTCCAGTTAAAATTAAAAAATTAATTTACAAAAAAAATACTGGTAGAATGTATCAAAATATTGATAGTAGTTACTTTTAGATTATAAGAGATAGTTGTTTCTTTTTTTGTTTTGATTTTCCAAGGTTTATAATGTACTAATAAAGTAATTAGAAAAATATTATTCAAGTATAACTGAATAGTAGCTGCAGCAAATCAATAATTTTAGTTTATTATTATTATTTATAAAAAACTCTCTTCCCATTGAATGCCAGTTAGTTAATAACTATGTTCATGTTCAAAAGAATTTTTAAATATAAAGAAGAAAATTTCTAATTGAAAGGAATGAATTTACTATGGGTCAAACAGAAGTGGGTTAATGTCCTAGCTTTGTAATTTGTATGAATTTATATCTTCTAAATCTCAGGGGATTATAATACATACCTTGCAAAATTGTGGAGGATGAAAGATCATTTATAAATCAGTGAGCCTGAGATGAAATATGATCTCAACAGATGGTTAATATATTATTATGAAAGCATGATGATGGCCTTTAGAGGAATGGGGTGGCTTTCACCTGGGGTCATAAGAAGACATAAATCCTTTTCCCATAATTCTAGCAGACCTCCTCTTATATTTTATTTGCCAGAAGATACTACCTTTTCTAAAAAAGCCTATGTTTGGAAAAAGGAATGAGGTGATTTCAGTTGGATTACACTAATTAGAGTTTACCGAAGACTCTTGAGAGTCCCTTGGACTTCAAGGAGATCAAACCAGTCAATCCTACAGGAAATCAACCCTGAATCTTCATTGGAAGGACTGAGGCTAAACCTGAAGCTCCAATACTTTGTCCACCTGATGCAAAGAGCTGACTCATTGGAAAAGACCTTGATGCTGGGAAAGACTGAAGGCAAAAGGAGAAGATAGGAGCAGAGAATCAGATGGTTAGATAGCATTACCAACTCAATGAACATGAATCTGAGCAAATTCTGGGAGATAGTAAAGGAAAGGGAAACCTGGCCTGCTACAGTCCATGGGTCACAAAGAACTGGACAAGACTTAGCGACTGAGCAACATTAACAACTGGAGTTGACTCCCAAGTGGAGTTTCTTCTGAAGCACACAGCTCGGTGGAGTCATGGTGTTTATTTGTACCATAGCAGAGTTGTTCTAGAAATTTATAAAAGTGAGAGTGGTGGGGATTGGGTAAGCAAAGAACAGTGTCTCCCGAAACTTTTACAGAGCTAAACACTTAGCTCTTTTGTTGGAGGGAAAATTATGAGAAAAATTATTCCTGTTAAGATTAGGAGACATACTGAGGAATGAGGAAATACCCAGATGTGAGGGGGAAAGAGGAGAAATTAGAAAAGAATGAGAGAAGGGAACTTATGACACAAGAATGGCTCAACAGAAGTGTTTGCACAGAAGGTGTGAGCCCTGATAAAAGTGTTTCTGGGAAGCCCTCTGGAGAGGAAGCAGGGCACAAAAATCTCAAGATTTACAGACATATAGGGTGCATTTGGAGGAGTATCTAAAGAGAGACGAGGAATAAAGTGACAGGTAAGAAACAAGAAATAAAGGGTGAGAAGCCCTGCTGGTCTGTAATGATCAGAGGAAGGTGCTGTTGCTGGGATACCTGTGCAAGGGCTGCTGGGAATCATGTCTCTGGCAGCTGGGCTCTGAAGAGAAAGACTGGCTCTTAAGTGGCTGACTTCCTTTGTGCCTCTGGTCATTACAAATACAATTTAATGATGAGAAGCATAGCTGTGGTTCTGAGGCTATGCATTGTGATTCTGATTCTTGTGCTTACTCTCTGGTAAGAAAAGTTTCCCATTCTGTTTTGCTCCTGGCTGAACTTAAAGCTGGAGTACTTAAGTGTGGGAGGTCTCAACATTGCAATGAATAGTACCTTAGTTCCTCTTCAAAATTTCCCAGACTGTCCATGTTCAATTCAGTTCCAATCAGTCACTCAGTTGTGTCTGACCCTTTGCAACCCCATGGACTGCAGCATGCCAGGTTTCCCCATTTATCACTAACTCACGGAGCTAGCTCAAACTCATGTCCTTTGAGTCGGTGATGTCATCCAACCATCTCATCCTCTTTTGTCCCCTTTTCCTCCTGTCTTCAATCTTTCCCAGCATCAGAATGTTGTCCAATGAGTCAGTTCTTTGCATCAGGTGGCCAGAGTATTAGAGCTTCAGCTTCAGCATCAGTCCTTCCACTGAACATTCAGGGCTCATTTCCTTTAGGATTAACTGGTTTGATCTTGCAATCCAAGGGACTCTCAAATGTCTTCTCCAACACCACAGTTCAAAAGCATCAATTCTTCATTGCTCAGCCTTCTTTGTGGTTCAACTCTCACATCCATATATGGCTATTGGAAAAATCATAGCTTTGATTAGATGGACCTTTGTTGGCAAAATAATGTTTCTGGTTTTTGTTTACATGCTATCCAGGCTTGTCATAGCTTTTCTTCCAAGGCACAAATGTCTTAATTTTATGGCAACAGTCACCATCTGCAGTGATTTTGGAGCCCAAGATACTAAAGTCTCTCATGGTTTCCATTGTTTCCCCATTTATTTGCCATGAAATGATAGGACCAGATGCCATGATCATAGTTTTTTGAATGTTGAGTTTTAAGCCAGCCTTTTTCACTCTCCTCTTTCACTTTCATCAAGAGGCTTTTTAGTTCCTCTTCACTCTCTGCTGTAAGGGTGGTGTCATCTGTGTACCTGAGGTTACTGATATTTCTCCCAGCATTCTTGTTTCCAGCTCGTTCTTCATTCAGCCCAGCATTTCTCATGATGTACTCTGACTATGTTAAATAAGCAGAGTGACAACACACAGCCTTGATGTACTCCTTTCCCAAATGGAGGCAGTAAGTTGTTCCATATTCGGTTCTAACTGTTGTTTCTTGACCTTCATACAGATTTCTCAGGAGGCAAGTAAGGTGGTCTGATACTCCCATCTCTTGAAGAACTTTCCACAGTTTGTTGTGATCCACAAAGTGAAAGGCTTTGGTGTAGTGTTAAAGCAGAAGTAGATGTTTTTCTGGAACTCTCTGTCTCTTTCTATGACCCAACAGATGTTGCAATTTGATCTCTGGTTCCTCTGCCTTTTCTAAATCCAGCTTGAACATCTGGAAGTTCTTGGTTCATGTACTGTTGAAGCCTGGTTTGGAGAATTTTGAGCATTACTTTGCTAGCATGGGACATGAGTGTAATTGGGTGGTAGTTTGAACATTCTTTGGCATTGCCTTTCTGTGGGGTTGGAATGAAAACTGACCTTTTCCAGTCCTGTGGCCACTGCTGAGTTTTCCAAATTTGCTGGCATATTGAGTGCAGCACTTTCACAGCATCATGTTTAGGATTTAAAATAGCTCAACTGGAATTCCATCACCTCCACTAGCTTTGTTCACAGTGATGCTTCCTGAAGCCCACTTAACTTCACATTCTAGGATGTCTGGCTCTAGGTGAGTAATCACACTGTCATGGTGATGTGGGTCATGAAGATCTTTTTTGGATCATTCCTCTCTGTATTCTTGCCACCTCTTCTTAATATCTTCTGATTCTCTTAGGTCCATACCATTTCTGTCCTTCATTGTGCCCATCTTTGCATGAAATTTTTCCTTGGTATTTCTAATTTTCTTGAAGAGATCTCTAGTGTTTCCCATTCTATTGGTTTCCTCTATTTCTTTGCATTGATCACTGAGGAAGTCTTTCTTATCTCTCCTTGCTATTCTTTGGAACTCTGTATTCAAATGGGTATATCTTTTCTTTTCTCTTTTCCTTTAGTTTCTCTTCTTTCCTCAGCTGTTTGTAAGGCCTCCTCAGACAACCATTTTGCCTTTTTGCATTTCTTTTTCTTGGGGATGGTCTTGATCACTGGCTCCTATACAATGTCAAGAACCTCTGTCCATAGTTCTTCAGACATTCTATCAGATCTAATCCCTTGAATCTATTTGTCACTTCCACTGTATTATCATAAGGGATTTGATTTAGGTCATACCTGAATGGACTAGGGATTTCCCCTACTTTCTTCAATTTAAGTCTAAACATTGCAATGAGGAGTTCATGATCTGAGCCACAGTCAGCTCTTGGTCTTGTTTTTGCTTACTGTATGGAGCCCTCATAGTCAACAACAAAAAAAATGCAGTACTTGGGTGCAACCTCAAAAATGACAGAATGATCTCTGTTTATTTCCAAGGCAACCATTCAATATCACAGTAATTCAAGTCTATGCCCCGATAAGTAATGCTGAAGAAGCTGAAGTTGAACAGTTTATGAAGACCTACAAGACCTTCTAGAACTAACACCCAAAAAAGATATCCTTTTCATTATAGGGACTCAAATGCAAAAATAGGAAGTCAAGAAATACCTCAAGTAACAGGAAAATTTGGCCTTAGAGTACAGAATGAAGCAGGGCAAAGGCTAATAGAGCTTTGCCAAGAGAACACACTGGTCATAGCAAACACCCTCTTCCAACGACACAAGAGAAGACTCTACACGTGGACATCACCAAATAGCCAATACTGAAATCAGATTGATCATATTCTTTGCAGCCATAGATGGAGAAGCTCTATCCAGTCAGCAAAAACAAGACTGAGAGCTGACTGTGGCTCAGATCATGAACTCCTTATGCTAAATTCAGACTTTAATTGAAGAAAGTAGGTAATACCACTAGACCATTCAGGTATGATCTAAATTAAATCCCTTATGATTATACAATGGAAGTGAGAAATAGATTCAAGGGATTAGATCTGATAGAATGTTTGAAGAACTATGGACAGAGGTTCTTGACATTGTACAGGAGGCAGTGATCAAGACCATCCCCAAGAAAAAGAAATGCAAAATGGCAAAATGGTTGTCTGAGGAGGCCTTACAAACCACTATGAAAAGAAGAGAAGCAAAGGGCAAAGGAGAAAAGGAAACATATACCCATTTGAATACAGAGTTTCAAAGAATAGCAAGGAGAGATAAGAAAGCTTTCCTCAGCGACCAGTGCAAAGAAATAGAGGAAAACAATAAAACGGGAAAACCTAGAGATCTCTTCAAGAAAATTAGAGATACCAAGGGCACATTTCATGCAAAGATGGGCACAATAAAGGACAGAAATGGTATGGACTTAACAGAAGCAGAAGATATCAAGAAGAGGTGGCAAGAATACACAGAAGAACTATACAAAAAAGATCTTCATGACCCAGATAACCACGACGGTGTGATCACTCACCTAGAGTGAGACATCCTGAAATGCAAAATCAAGTTGGCCTTAGGAAGCATCACTATGAACAAAGCCAGTGGAGGTAATGGAATTCAGGTTAAGCTATTTCAAATCCTAAAAGATGATGTTGTGAAAGAGCTGCACTCAATATGCCAGCAAATTTGGAAAACAGCAGTGGCCACTGAAAAAGGTGAATATGATGCAGATGATACCACACTTATGGCAGAAAGTGAAGAAGAACTAAAGAGCCTCTTTATGAAAGTGAAAGAGGAGAGTGAAAAAGTTGGCTTAAAACTCAACATTCAGAAAACTAAGATCATGGCATCTGGTCCTATCACTTCATGGCAAATAGACGAGGAAACAATGGAAACAGTGATAGACTTAATTTTGGGGGGTTCCAAAATCACTACAGATGATGACTGCAGCCATGAAAATAAAATATGCTTGCTCCTTGGAAGAAAAGTTATGACCAACCTTGACAGCATACTGAAAAGCAGAAACATTACTTTGCCAAGAAAGGTCCATCTAGTCAAAGCTATGGTTTTTCCAGTAGTCATGTGTGGATGTTAGAGTTGGACTCTAAAGAAATTTGAGCACCGAAGAACTGATGCTTTTGAACTGTCGTGTTGGAGAAAAATCTTGCGAGTCTCTTGGACTGCAAGGAGATCCAACCAGTCCATCCCAAAGGAAATCGGTCCTGAACATTTCATGAAAGGACTGATGCTGAAACTGAAATGCCAATACATTGGCCACCTAATGTGAAGAACTGACTCATTTGAAAAGACCCTGATGCTGGGAAAGATTGAGGGCAGGAGGAGAAGGGAATGACAGAAGATGAGATGGTTGGATGGCATCACCAACTCAAAGAACATGAGTTTGAGTAACTTCCAGGAGTTGGTGATGGACAGGGAAGCCTGTCATGCTGCAGTACATGGGGTCACATATAGTCAGACAGGACTGAGCAACTGAACTGAACTGTACTGATAGAGCTTCTCCATCTTCAGCTGCAAAGAATATATTCAATCTTAATTTGGTATTGACCATCTGGTAAAGTGTGTGTGTGTGTAGAGTCATCTCTTGTGTTGTTGGAAGTGGGTGTTTGCTATGATCAGTGCATTCTCTTGGCAAAAGTCTGTTAGCGTTGCTTAGCTTCATTTTGTACTCCAAGACCAACGTTGCCTGTTACACCAGGTATCTCTTGACTTCCTACTTTTGCATTCCAGGCCTCTATGATGAAAAGGACATCGTTTTTTGTTTGTTAGTTCTAGAAGATTTTGTAGGTCCTCATAGAACTGTTCAACTTCAGCTTCTTCGACATTAATGGTTGGGACATAGATTTGGATTACTGTGATACTGAGTGGTTTGCTTTGGAAATGAACAGAGATCATTCTGTCATTTTTGAGATTGCACCCAAGTGCTGCATTTCAGGCTCTTTTGTTGACTATGAGGGCTGCTCCATTTCTTCTAAGGGATTCTTGCCCACAGTTGTAGAGATAATGATCATCTGAATTAAATGAGCCCATTCCAGTCCATTTTAGTTCATTGATTCCTAAAATGTTGATATTCATTCTTGCCGTTTCCTTTCTGACTACTTTCAAGGGCATGGACCTAACATTCCAGGTTCCTCTGCAATATTGTTCTTTACAGCATTGGAATTTACTTCTGTCACTAGTCACTTCCACAGCTGGGCATTGTTTTTGCTTTGGCTCAGCCTCTTCTTTCTTTCTGGAGTTATTTCTCCACTGATCTCCAGTAGCATCTTGGGCACCTTCTGACCTGGGGAGTTCATCTTTCAGTGTCATATCTTTTTGCCTTTTTATACTGTTCATGGGTTTCTCAAGGCAAGAATACTGAAGTGGTTTGCCATTCCCTTCTCCAGTGGACCACATTTTGTCTGAAGTCCCTACCATGATTTATCTGCTTGGGTGGCCCTATGCAGCATGGCTCATTGTTTCATTGAGTTAGACAAGGCTGTGATATGTATGTTACTAAATCATAAACCACCACTGTGTTCCTCTGGAGTACTTTCTGGGAATATCACTGTGCAGATGCTTTCAAGGAGCCTTCCAATCTTCAGGTCATCTCCTGTAATTTCTTTATGTTGCATTTTTAGTTTTATAGTTGTTCAATTGCTAAGTTGTATCTGACAATTTGCAAACCCATGGACTGTAGCCCACCAGGCTCCTTTGTCCATGGGATTTCCCAGGTAAGAACACTGGAGTGGGTTGCCACGTGTTTGTATTTAAATGTAGCTGACTTGTCTAAGCATAAGTTTGCAAAAAGATGGAAAAAGTCGGCCTTAGAAAACAGCCCTTTCTGGTACTTACTTATTCTATCATTTTTTGACTTTTTGATTCTCACACATGTATTCCCACTGTTATCTTTGGCTGTTGTTCCCTGTTCTGCAACCTGTTTACATTCTTTAGATTATCTTTATATCTCACTTCCATTTTCAACTTTCCATTCAAAATGTTCCTCTACTTCAAGCTCCCATGGATGTCTATAAAAAAGTTGCCTGTAACAGCTCCCACTGTGCTGGCCTTATTTGCAGCTATTGTAGAAGAAAGCCAGATAGCTGGTATAAATGTTCCAGTGGGGAAAATCTCTTCACCTTTCAAGAGCTAAGCACTGAGTGTATCCAGAAAATGTGTTATGCTGATTGTTTCTGTTGTTGTTGTTGCTTTTTTATAGGATGTATTTAAATTAGGGTTGAAGCACATGTACTACCTTTGAGCTTGGGGAGAAAGTAGGAGAGAGGCTAGTTTTCCTTTGGAAAATCAGGATTCATTACCAGAAGAAGAAAGCACAGATGCTGGGCATCCAGAATAATAGGTAATTACCGTAATCATCCACATAGATGTTTCAGGAATTTAGTGGGTTATCAGTTCAAAGTGTTTACATTTCAAACCTGCAATTAGATTTTTGAATCTTGAAATAAATTTCAGATCATGGAGCCTGAGGATCTTCCCATGTGGCACTAGTGGTAAAGAACACGCCTGGCAATGTAGGAGGCTGTAAGAGACTTGATGTTCCATCCCTGGATTGGGAAGATCCCCTGGAGGAGGAAATGGCACGCCACTCCAGTATTCTTGTCTGGAAAATCCGGTGGACCTGGTGGGCTACAGTCTATAGGGTTACAAAGTGTTGGACATGACTGAAGTGACCCTGCATGCGCAGAGTCTGAGAAACTCTAGTTGTTTTACACTACATGTCTTGGAAACCTCATCTTTCCTCTTGATTTTTAAATTATGTATCTGAAAAGGGCATTATATTTGGCTGACTTACATTTTAAAAATAAAAAATCATGTCACATTCTTTGAGAGATCAAAGCAATTTTTTCCTTAGATTACAGTATCAAGGAGAGCCTTCACTACACCTCAGTATAAATTACACAAATACATCAATTTCCATACTTGCTTAGGTGGAATAATTCCGCAAAATGTAGAGTACCATCCAAAGCGACAAAGCAAGTAGTTTAATATGTATTTAAACTTTACCATGCACATATAAAGCAATCTAAAGTTTAACTTTCATGTATAAAGCAATCTTTTGAAGAGAGGTGTGGGGCTCATTCCAACCTGTGATTTAGTTTCACTGTATAACAGAGTATAACAGGTTATATTTACTGCAAAGGAATGCTTTAACTAATATTGGGGTGTTATTACACAGAAATTTGTAGTTCTGATTAGAGAACAAATACCATGTGTTTACCTGCTCCACCAAAACATTCTAGTTGTGCACCCTGGGCACATACCCAGCTACATGCTTGGCAGTACTCAATCTGGAAAGTACTGTTATATTAGATAGTCCCCAGATCTGCTCAACAGGAATGGAAGAGATTGTCAGTCACATTCAGTCTTGACAACTCTCTTTGCACATTCAAGAATGAGAACTAATGGTCGTAACATCCCTTCTTGGCTAAATACTCAAGGTAGACTAGGCTTTAGTGGATAAGGAAGTCTGTAATCTTAGCTGCTCCTTGCTCTTACCCATGGTTGTTTGCAGAGCGCAAAGGGACTCCTCTGAAAGCTGAAAATTTTGAAGATAGTTTACAGATAACTACTTAGTTATCCCTGGTAGCTCAGTGGTAAAGAATGCAGGAGATGTGGGTTTTATCCCTGGGTCAGGAAGATCCCTTGGAGAAGGAAATGGCAACCCACTCAAGTATTCTTGCCTGGAAAATTGCATGGACAGAGCAGCCTGGTGGGCTACAGTCCATGGGGTTGCAAAAGAGTAGGAAATGACTTAGCAACTAAATGGCAAACAGTTAATAAAGTAGAATTTCTCTCTCGTCCTTTTTGGGTAACCTGCACTTGGATATCAATCTGTATCTCTGAGGCCTATACCAACTATTGTTATTTGTGGTCTCAGTTCTACAGTTTTGAGAACTAACAGCTTTCTTTCTGGTACACAGATCATTCTCATCTTGTCAAAGGTTTTGAAGGGGATAAGAGAATAGCAGTAATCTAGTGATGTAGATTTGGGATATGGATGATTAACTATGGAGTTTGAAAAGTTTGTAAGTTGCTAAAGTGATAAAATCAAAAGTACTGGCTGATGTAGCTTGGAGAGGTTGGAGAAAAATATGCAAATTTTGTATCATGGAAATTTTTTCTTTTCTGGCCTGTGGGAGTATAGCTGCATTACTTGGCACAAAGTAAGTGTTTCATAGATAGATATTTCATGTTGAATGAATGAAATATAAAAACACCATGAACATAGGATAGTCTTATTTTTCATTAATAACACCTGAGCAAATATGAGAGCATAAAATGAGTCACATAATTTCCTTCTCACTTATTAATTGAATGAAGGGAAAGAGCAGTAAAACAAATAGAAATTAGCAAAAAAATCTAACAGGTAAATAGGGATGACATAACATTTAAAAATATATGGAGCCATAGACAGAAAGAAGACCTGAGCCTTGTTTTGTTGGCTCCTGATCTGGCTGGCCCCAATTCCACAAAATCAGTTCCACTGAAAGAAAAGAGGTCAGTCAAATTCTGATCTTTTATTTTTCCTCTCTTGTCTTGGATAAAATAGAATTAACTTCAAGGACAGGGAGAAAATAGGCAAAGTTAATAACTAGCATATGCTAACTCTGATGAAGTATAAATGCTTCCTATTAAATGGTGGTAATACTAAAAGGCATGAAGATACCCCTGGTGATTAGATTATATGCCCTCCATGTCAAGTAAATAATGATAAGAGATAGTTGACAGAATGCCAAAAGAGAGAACAAAACTAAGACCATATTACAAAAACTGCGCTAAACCAAGATGGTATTTCATGAAACCCATTCCCTATTCTCAAACCACAGTTCGGATAAGATGGGAAGATAATTTTAGAGAATTTGTCAATAGAATTTCAGAAAAATGAAATACATGCTCAGGGTAGTCAACATTAGCATTGGATATATGTGAAAAAACTGTGTGGCAACCATGCAAGCAATTTAAAAATTGGAAGTTTAGAAGAATGAAACATGAAAAAGAAAAACGGATAGCTGAGATTGGAAAGCATATTACTCCAGGGTCAGAGGCAATCACCTGTGACCATTTTTTGCTATAAAAGGATTAATAAAAGCACACATTTGGTAAAATGAGAGTTCTGATAAATCAACAGAATAAGGCATCACAAGAAATTGCAGGAAATGAGAAAAAAAAAAGTGCAACCAAAATAACACCATTGCATAATGAGTAAATAAATGGGAAACACCAAGAACAGAGTATATATGACTCATATTCAAATTACTGATGTACAGAAAAAGGAGGAAATGATCACACTGAAGAGAAAAACATGAAGAGTTTAAGGCAGTTTTAGAGATATTTAGAAGTAAAGGAAAAAGATGATATTGTTGCACTTGGTCTTTTTGAAGCAGAGATGCCAACAAAGAAGCAGAAAAGATCTTCAAGCATTAATGGAAAAAAATTTTTTTGAAATGAAAGAATCAAATCTGAAGATAAACAGGAAAATCAATTTAGAATTAGTGACACACACTGTTTTAAGATCCCTCAAAAATTTAGACAAAAGGGAAGTAAGAAGTTGAAACCAGAAACCCTAGAGTTTCTATGCTTCTATAGGATATAGGAGTACCTTGCATGTATTGTTTTTAGCTTTGGGTCTCTGAAATGTTGACGTACAAAAGCAAAAGTTCTGTTCTTTAATCTGTCCCAGTACATAGGCACAAGAGCTACTGAGTATGAAATTCATCTCAATGAATAGAGGAATGTGGCTCAGATATTGTAAAAAAATCCCTCCATTTTTTGTATAATTGGTCTCTATCATGTTACAAATTTAATGCCATTATTCTTTTAAAAACTTCTACAGAATATAAAAATTTCCCGATTTTCTTATGTACTTGTATATAAAACAGTATCTATTTACAATATCCTTTAAGGAATCCTAAACAAGACAAAAGAACTGAGTTCCAGTGTCTGTATCTGCCAGCCTTCTGAAATGACCACAGACAAGTCACTTACTCTTCTTATTCATTTTCTTTACCTGTCAAATGGGTAGGTATTACTATCCTCTCTTTATAGAAGGGCAAACATGCTTGGAGAGATTTAATGACTTGTCCATGCATAGCAACCTTTCTGATTCAAGACGCTGTGACTAACCCATTGTACTATATGTTGAGATAAAATAAATGAATGGTTTGAAAAGCACTTGGAAAACTGTGTATGCAAAGTTTATAGTATCAGTTTTATGGTGGCATCATAGAAGTAGAACTTGAAACATCAAGGATTTTACCTTTTATTTTTTTAAAATATTTAAGTCAAGTGCATGTTTCTATTGCAATGAAAAAGGGTATCTTTTCCTATCATTTAAAGGTGTTTTATGTTCGAAACAGGGCTTCCCAGGTGGCTCAATGGTAAAGAATCTGCCTACTAAGGCAGGAGAATGCGCTTTGACCCTTGGGTCAGGAAGATCCCCTGGAGAAGGAAAGGGCAACCCATTCCAGCTCCTGCCTGGGAAATCCTATGGACAGAGGAGCCTGGCAGGCTGCAGTTCATGGAGTTGCAAAGAGTCAGACACAACTTAGGGATGAAACAACAACAAAAACAGTGTTCTAAACAAATTTTGGGGATCAAACACTAGTAATACAGGTGAAAGATGATTTCCTCCTTGTCTGAAAGTGGTAAATAAAGAAACATTTTATTTCTGCCAGGCTCATTTCTGACTCCACTTAGTCTTTACACCCCAGCATTAGCCTTGTAACAGAGGACACACTGTTATTTGTCCTCCTTCCCCTTTGCTTGTTTGTATGAGTGATCTTCATTTATAGTTCTATCTGAGCCCAGACAGCAGCAAAAGTACATTCCCAGGCACGGGGAAATGATGGCTCTTCCTGTTCCTTCCTTGCACTCCCAAATTGTAGCTGGTTCACCTAACAATAAAAAGGGAAATAGAGTTTACCAGCACTTCAGTGTGTGGGATGGAAAAAGAAACCACCAGGAAGAAGGCTCCCAGAAGAAACATCATGACAGGGCATTTATTAAATAAAAGTAAACTGAAATATATCTCATCCTTGGAAATCCGATTAAAACATCCAGCCTGGATGAACTTAGTATTTCCAAACCAATTCTTGTCTTACTTTCCTGAAGCTATCCAGACAATACCAGTTTAAGATCTTTGCAGTGTAGCAAACAAAACAAAACACCACCACTAAAAAACCCCTGTGTTTTCTGTACACTATTTAGAAACTGTTGTTGTTGAATCATTCATTCAATCAGTTCATTAATTCATATTCAATTCAATTCACGAATCCATCATTAAGTTCCTACTGTGTGTCAGGTGCTAAATGAAATAAGAAATGTTCATTTGCAGCCACATGGATGGACTTAGAGCTTGTTATACTGAGTGAAGTAAGTCAGACAAAGACAAATATCAGATCAAATATTATGTATTTCCATTATGTGGAATCTAAAAAAATGGTCCAAATGAACTTATTTACAAAACAGAAACAGAGTCACAGATTTAGAAAACAATCTTTTGGTTACCAGGGGGATGAGGAGGGAGGGATAAATTGGGAGATTGGGATTGACATATACACACTACTATATGTGAACTAGATAGCTATTAAGGAACTACTGTATAGCAAAGGGAACTCTACTCAATACTCTGTAATGACCTATATGGGAAAAGAATCTAAAAAAGAGTGCATGTGTGTATATGCATAGCAGAAATTAACACAACAGTATAAATCAGCTATACTCCAACAAAGATTAAAACACACAAAAGCACAAATAATAATAAAATACTAATATATTCAACAAGGCCCTCTGCCTGTTGCTAGTGGATGAGACTGATTAGTCTCATAGTGACAGTGAAGTCGCTCAGTCGTGTCCGACTCTTTGCAACCCCATGGGCTGTAGCCTACCAGGCTCCTCTGTCCATGGGATTTTTCAGGCAATAGTCCTGGAGTGGATTGCCTTTTCCTTCTCCAGGGGATCTTCCTAACCCAGAGATCAAACCCGGGTCTCCCGCGTTGTAGACAGACGCTTTACCATCTGAGCCACCAGGATTAGTCTCATAGGACTGATCAATCAGGACTGTCTTGGGTCACCTAAGAAGGGCCAGGCTGGCAGGAACTCTGGTGCGGGGTGCATGTGGGGACTTGACTGTTGGGTTACCTGTCTTCTCTCTTCTCTCTTCCTTGCTCTCACTCTTGTACTCCCTTTCTCCTTTTCCATCTAAACAGCTGCTATTTCTCTCTAGATATTAACTTTGTTCTTCTAATCATGGCCATATACCCACCTCCCCAGGCCAGGAAACTAGGGTCTGTTACCAGGATATGAGACGGGGAGAGGAGAAAAGGGTACAGTATTATGTAAAGAATAGTTGTCTCAAAGGCAATGTTTCACTAGTGTTCTGTTCAAAGACATACCATGAAAAAAACCATCTAAAATTATACACTGCCTGTTTAAAAGCAGATGCAATTTCAATTAAAAGTGTGAAAAACAAATAATCATAAAATCTATAAATGAGGGGAAAAAAACTGTCAAAAACAATTTTTGCAATGTCTCACCAACTCACACTAACCACCAAGACTCAGCTTAACGCCCTGAAGACTGGGTAGGTCCCACTTATTATACTGGTACTCCCAAGCAGTACTAGTACTCTTCTTTCCCTACAGTTGATGCAATCGTAACTAACTAGTTGCTTGTTTAAAATCTTTCTCTGGTCAGATTAAAACCTCTATGAAAGCGGGGATAAATTCAGAGTCTAACACAATGTCTGACAGATAGTGAGCACTCAGTAGATGTTAATTTAAATAATGAACTGAGAAGAAAGTAACAGTTTGATGTAATTCTTGCTAAAATTGCAAAGAGTTTTTTTAAAAACTTTTTATTTTGTAGTGGGGTATAGCAGATTAACCAGAGAAGGCAATGGCACCCCACTCCAGTACTCTTGCCTGGAAAATCCCAGGGATAGAGGAGCCTGGTAGGCTGCAGTCCATGGGGTCGCTAAGAGTCTGGCACGACTTCACTTTCACTTTCACTTTCATGCATTGGAGAAGGAAATGGCAACCCACTCCAGTATTCTTGCCTGGAGAATCCTAGGGACAGAGGAGCCTAGTGGGCTGCCGTCTATGCGGGAGCACAGAGTCGGACACGACTGAAGCGACTTAGCAGCAGCAGCATTATAGCAGATTAGCAATGCTGTAATAGTTTCAGGTGAACAGCAAAGGGACTCGGCCATACATATACATGTAAGGAGTTTTAAATTGATCATTTTCAGTGTTTGCTAAGATACTGAAAAAGGACATTCTTTTTTTAAGATTTATTTATTTATTATATTTTTTGTTTGCGACCAGTCTTTATTGCTGCATGCGGACTTTCTCTAGCTGTGGCAAGCAGGTACTTTTCCTTGCAGTGCTTGGGCTTCTCATTGTGGTGGCTTCTCTTGTGGCTTTTGGTAAATAAGGCTCGTGGGCTCTAGAGCATGAGATCAGTAGTTGTGGTGCAGGGGCTTAACAGCTCTGCTGCACGTGGGCTCTTCCTGGACCAGGGATCGAACCAGTGTACCTTGTATTACAAGGTAGATTCTTAACCACTGGACCACCAGGGAAGCCTGAAAAGGACATTCATATGTACTGTTGTAAAATTGTAAATTGATGCCACATTTCTAGAGGATAATTTGGCAATTGAAACTAGAGATCAAAATGTTCATAGCCTTTTATAATTCAGAAATATATCTTAAGGAAATAATCTTATACACAAGGCTATTCTTGCAAACAGAGTAATTTTCTCCTTGATATCTTCTTAACCACTCCCATCCTCAGATTTAAACCTATTTAAGTAGAATTTACTATCCGCTATCACTTTTTGTGCAATTTTTTAAAGATTGTGAATTATTCTCTCTTCCTCTTAAGGATCTGATCTCCTGACTTATTACCAGTATCTCAAGCACTGCTCTTGCATTTAATCTTAGTGACTTCAATATTTGTATTGACAATTCTTTCAAAACCCTTACCTCTCAGTTACTAAACCTTTTCTCCTCCAGTGGTTTCTATCTCCATCCCAGCTGAGACGTCCATTTCCATGGTTATCTTCTAGATTCCGTCATGCTGCCTAAAAGTTTAGTCTCAGTTCTGAGCATCCCAATTCTTTGAACATCACTTTTGTCTTTACAATTAATTTCCTCTAAGATAGTCTTAGAAAGACTGTGAGAGTTAAGATAACTATTCTAACAATTCATAAACCCCTCTAGGACCTGCAATCCACCGGGTCCTTTTCATGGCCTAATTCCTTCCCCACTCTGTTCTATTCAATGTTGCTGCATATAGGTATTCTCCTGACTTTTTCTTCCTCTGCTGCACTCAAGAGGCTCAAATAAAATTCTGGTTAAAGCGACTTCTCCAGGTATTCCATCTTTGTATTCGAGCTGCTGAACCGATTGGAGAAACATAAAAAGTTTGGTGACTGACTACTCTCAGTTTAATTTTATGACTTGCAGCCAGAAGGGGGCTCTTATTACCTGGTAATTCTACCATCTTACACTCAGCGTTTTACTTCCCATCCGCTACTTTAATCTGTATCCTCTTCTCCTTCCTCTTCTGTCACATCTGCTGTTCTTGTTTTCCATATTTGCTTTTGATTTCCCTCCAATGGGCATTTCTTTCCACTCCACAGCAACAGCTTTTATAAAAATCATCAATGACCGCTATCTCTAGAGCAATGATCAATTCTTAGTCTTCAGCTTATTTAAACTGGGCAGGAAGCATCTGATACAGTTAATCACTCCTTTTGAACCACTTATTCCGTCTTAGCTTCAGAAATAATCCTTCTTGTGGTTTTCTTCCTACTTCAGTGGTCATGCAGGTCTCTTTTACTGGATTCTCCTCATCTCCTGACTTCTAAATATTGCAGTACCCAGGGACTCAGTCTGAACACATTTTCTCTTTTCTATCTATGCTTTCTTCCAAGGTTATTTTTTTCCATTCTACTGGTTTTAAATATCATGTTAATGCTGGTGACTTTTGAATTATTTCTTTATGCCAGACTAGTCCCACGAATTCCAGGCTCAAATATCCAACTGCCTACTCAGCTTGGGAGTTTAATTTGCATGTCAGTTTTAACAGAACAAAACCTGACTATGTGATCCTCCCACCTTGCTACTCCCAGTCTCGTTAAATGACGGCACTATTTTTTTCAGCAGTTAAGGTCTAGCCCTTAAATTTATCACTGCTGCTGCTGCTGTTGCCAAGTCGCTTCAGTTGTGTTTGACTCTGTGCGACCCCATAGACGGCAGCTCACCAGGCTCCCCCGTCCCTGGGATTCTCCAGGCAAGAACGCTAGAGTGGGTTGCCATTTCCTTCTCCAGTGCACGGAGGTGAAAAGTGAAAGTGAAGTCGCTCAGTCGTGTCCGACTCGCAGCGACCCCATGGACTGCAGCCTACCAGGCTCTTCCATCCATGGGATTTTCCAGGCAAGAGTACTGGAGTGGGGTGCCATTGCCTTCTCCGAAATTTATCACTAACTTTTCTCTTTTCATCAAATCATTTATTTAGAAAATTGACACCACCTTCAATACACCACCACCACCTAACTGGTCTCCCTGTTACCACTGCTATCCCATTTTAGTCCACTCAATACAGCATCCAGAATGATCTTTTAAAAATGTAAGTCTGGTCATATCACTCCTCTGTGTAAAACTCTCCAAGTCTTCCCATCTCCCTCAGGTTGAAAATGTTAGTTTTCACCAATGCTCACTAATATCTGGCCACTAACTCTGTGACCACTCCTCCTACTGTTCACGCATTTGGTCCATTAATCATTTACTCCAGCCATTCTGACTTCCTTGTTTTTTTGAACACATGAGTAAAATCCTATCTTAGGGCATTGACACTGGCCCTGCTTGAGATGCTTCCCACCAGCTATACAAATAGTTCCCTCTTTAACGCTTTTTAAAAGTTTCCTATGCAAATAACACATCAGATAAGACCTTACATTACCAGGCTATTTAAGTTATAACTGATTATTTTTAGAAAACTGTGTTCATATTCCCTACCTTCTACCTTCTGGTAAAGAGAAATGCTATATAATTCTTATATATTTTTTGCTTGCTTATTATATACTTCACTGGAAATGTAATCTTCATGAGACAGGAATTTTGTCAAATGAATGAATGCAATAGCTTTAGAGAAACTGAAGAGTTAGAGATAGCTACATATCCAATAATATGATAAAGACTGAAAGAATCATGGTGCAACTAAATGATTAAACAAACACATTCATCAAAAGTAAAATTAGAAGGCTATTTGGTGAAAGGGAAATGTACTATCTGCTAAATGAAGGAAAATAAAATAGTCAAAAATTTCTGTAGAATAGAATAAAAATTCTGTTAAAATTTGCAAACAAAAGTGGTTTGCAAAATAATTTATAATATAGAAATTGTATTAACTTTGCAAATACATAAGAATAAAAAGATTGAAAAGAAATGCAGCAAAATAATAATGGTGACTACTAATTCTATTGTTGAATATTTCTGCAAAAAGATTAGTTAATACAATTGGACAAGGTAATTATATTAGCAATATAAATGAAGCAAAAGAGAAAGGAAAACTATCTTTATTGGGAAATGATATCATTATATAAAGTAGAAAATCTAAGTAAGTCTGAAAAGCCATTAGAGGCAAAAAAGATCACTAAGGTGATGGATTGAAAACTTATTAAACAAAAATAAATAGCTTTGCAATATATATATTAAAAAAACACTGTCAATAAGAAAATAAAATCAAAGAATGGAGATCAGAAGAATGAATATCTAGAAGTAGATCTTAAAAGAAATGTATAAGACCTGTATGAAGAAAATGCTTAGGCTCTCTGCGGGAGATAAAAGAACACTTAAGTAAATGAAGAACAAAGATCATACAATATAAATACTAATAGAACAACAACAAATTTGGAGAATGAAGAAAATAATACTAACATTTATCTGGCAAAATAAACATTCAAGAATATCCTGAAAAACCCTGGGGAAAAATTAGTGAGGACGGCTTTGACTTGTTATTTAACAAAATATCAAAACAAATTAGACTACAAAAACAAAATCATTTCAGATTAAGAAATAGATGTTACATGGAATAGGGTCCAGACATAGATTCGAATATATATCAGAACTTATTTTAAATAAGTTATTTCAAATAAAGTGGAATAAATGGGCTTATTCAACTCATGGTGTTGGAGCAGTTGAATAATAATACATTCTTTAAAAGATCTTTTACATTCAAAATCAAAAGAAAATATCCACACCAAAAACATTTCAGATGAACTGTAATTTTTATATATATGAAATGATAAAGAGTTTTGGATAACTGATGGATAAATTTATTTTAATCTTGAAACTGGGAAGGCTTTCCTAAAAAGGGTATAAAATAAAGAAACCATAAAAAAATAGGAATGACATATTTCTCCATCTATTAGTGTCCTCTTTGATTTCTTTCATCAGTGTTTTATAGTTTTCTATATATAGGTCTTTAGTTTCTTTAGGTAGATATATTCCTAAGTATTTTATTCTTTTCGTTGCAATGGTGAATGGAATTGTTTCCGTAATTTCTTTTTCTACTTTCTCATTATTCGTGTATAGGAATGCAAGGGATTTCTGTGTGTTGATTTTATATCCTGAAACTTTACTATATTCATTGATTAGCTCTAGTAATTTTCTGGTGGAGTCTTTAGGGTTTTCCATGTAGAGGATCATGTCATCTGTAAACAGTGAGAGTTTTACTTCTTCTTTTCCAATTTGGATTCCTTTTATTTCTTTTTCTGCTCTGATTGCTGTGGCCAAAACTTCCAGAACTATGTTGAATAGTAGCGGTGAAAGTGGACACCCTTGTCTTGTTCCTGACTTTAGGGGAAATGCTTTCAATTTTTCACCATTGAGGATAATGTTTGCTGGGCATACACACCGAGGAAACCAGAATTGAAAGAGACACATGTACCCCAATGTTCATCGCAGCACTGTTTATAATAGCCAGGACATGGAAACAACCTAGATGTCCATCAGCAGATGAATGGATAAGAAAGCTGTGGTACATATACACAACGGAGTATTACTCAGCCATAAAAAAGAATTCATTTGAATCAGTTCTGATGAGATGGATGAAACTGGAGCCGATTATACAGAGTGAAGTAAGCCAGAAAGAAAAACACCAATACAGTATACTAACACATATATATGGAATTTAGGAAGATGGCAATGACGACCCTGTATGCAAGACAGGGAAAGAGACACAGATGTGTATAACGGACTTTTGGACTCAGAGGGAGAGGGAGAGGGTGGGATGATTTGGGAGAATGACATTCTAACATGTATACTATCATGTAAGAATTGAATCGCCAGTCTATGTCCGACGCAGGATGCAGCATGCTTGGGGCTGGTGCATGGGGATGACCCAGAGAGATGTTATGGGGAGGGAGGTGGGAAGGGGGTTCATGTTTGGGAGCGCATGTAAGAATTAAAGATTTTAAAATTTAAGAAATAAAAAAACTAAAAAAAAAAAGGAATGACACAAAAGACTGACAAATGGTTGTTTCTTGGAGGGGTGGGGCGAACCTTGTAGCTTGCAGGATCTTAGTTCTGCAACCAAGGATTGAACCTTACTCCGAGCAGGGGAGTCAGGGAGTCCTAACCACTGGACTGCCAGGAAATTCCTGACAAAGGGTTTATTCCTTGATTCACATATAGCACATCCAAGTCAATCGGGAAAAAGAAGAAATATTTAATGGAAAAAGTTAAAGGGGATAACAGGAAGAGAATGCTTATAGAAAAAAACATTTCCAATATACAAACTGAAAAATGCTCAGTCTCACTCACGATAAATTCAAATCACAGTCAAAATGATAATAAGGTCACTTTTATTCAACTTTCATAGTAGGATAAGTTACAGACTTTGATGAGACCCAGTGCTTGTGATAGCGTGAAGAGTATGATCAAACTTTTGGTGAAAAAGGACTTTATTGTAGCCTCTTTAAATGTAATAGTCAAACAACATTTTATGCAAATATGCCTTGTGAATCTAGCTGCCAAGAATTTACTCAATGAATATATGTACAAAATTCAATAATATACATAATGATATTTGTCAAAATATTATTAATATTAACAAAATAACACATAATCATAAATGTTCCTCAGTGGGAAATTAGGTAAATAAAATAAATTTTATTTTATAAATATTTATTATATAAATATATATATAAATAAATATATTTATTTATTTATAAAATAAATTTCAAGTAGTAGAATATAATATTGTTAGGAAAAAAGAACGAGACAGTTCATTCCATACATTAGCATGAAAGATCAGCAAAAAAGAAACCGACAAGAAGTATGATGCATTTCCTCATATCAAACTATATCACAAAATCATAGTAATTAAAACATGATATTGGCATAAAATCAGATACATAGATCAATGGGACAGAATAGAGAAACTAGAAATAAACCCATGCAACATGGTCAACAAGATTCAGCAGAGGCATCAAGAATGTGCAATGGGGTAAGGGCAATCTCTTCAATAAATGGTTTGGGGAAACAGGATATTCGCATATTAAGAATGAAATTGAAACTTTATCTAATACCAAATACAAAATTCAAATAAAAATGAATCAAAAAAGAAATCTACAGGAATGTTATTGTTTCAAAACTTTGTATGTAGATAACTTTATTTTGCACAGATAATGAAAAAATATGTATGGAAATATGTACCTTGGTGTTGGCATAAATTTTTCTGAAAACAAACAAGGAAGTATTCCAGTGATTTTCCTTGGGAAGAGCAATCGGTGGGAAATGTATGAGAGAACGTAAAATTTTCAATTTCTATCCTCTGGATTATTTGAATGTTAAAACCACTTTCATGTTTTATTTTGTAGTTTTCTTAACAATGTCACAATATTTTATCTACATTATGGAATAATGGTCTTATATTACTTTTGTTTTTTCATATATGTAAGAATTGTAAAATAATAAATCTTCCTGATTTTTTTCCTTTAAATCTCAGTAGTTTTAGTTTGTTTTCGTTTTGCAGTCACTCAGTCAGTTCTGACTCTTTGAGAACCAATGGACTGTAGCATGCCAGGCTTCCCTGTCCTACACCATCTCCTAGAGCTTGCTCAAACTCATGTCCACTGAGTTAGTGATGTCATCCAACCATCTCATAGTCTGTTGTTGCCTTCTCCTTCTGCCATCTATCTTTCCCAACATGAGGGTTCTTTCCAGTGAATCGGTTCTTTGCATCAGGTGGCCAAAGTATTGGAACTTCAGCTTTAGCATCAGTCCTTCCAATGAATATTCAGGGTTGATTCCCTTTAGGATTGACTGGCTTAATCTCTTTGCAGTTCAATGGACTCTCAAGAGTCTTCTCCAACACCACAGTTCAAAGGCATCAATTCTTTGTTGCTCAGCCTTCTTTATGATTCAACTCTCACATCCATACATGACTATTGGGAAAATCAAGGTTTTGACTATATGGACTTTTTTTTGGCAAGGTAATGACTCTGCTTTTTAATATGCAGTCTAGGTTTGTCATAGCTTTACTTCCAAGAAGCAAGTGTCTTTTAATTTCATGGCTACAGTCACCATGTCTCTGTTTTCCCATCTATTTGCCATGAAGTGATGAGACCAGATGCCATGATCATAGTTCTTTGAATGTTGAGTTTTAAGCCATCTTTTCCACTCCTCTCTTTCAATTTTATCAAGAGGCTCTTTAGTTCTTCTTCACTCTCTGACATAAAGGTGGTGTCATCTGCATATCTGAGGTTGTTGATATTTCTCCTGGCAATCTTGATTTCAGCTTGTGCTCCAACAAGCCCAGGATTTTGCATGATGAATTCTGCATATAAGTTAAATAAACAGGGTGACAATATACAACCTTGATATACTCCTTTCCCAATTTGAAACCAGTCTTTGTTCTACATTTGGTTCTGACTGCTGCTTCTTAACCTGCATACAGGTTTCTCAGGAGGCAGGTAAGGTGGTCTGGTATTCCCTTCTCTTTAAGAATTTTCCACTTTGTTGTGATCCACAGAGTCAAAGATTTTAGCATAGTCAATGATGCAGAAGTAGATGCTTTTCTGGAATTCTCTTGCTTTTTCTATGATCCAGCAGATGTTGGCCATTTATCTCTGGCTCCTCTGCCTTTTCTGAATCCAGCTTGAAGATCTGGAAGTTCTTGGTTCACGTACTATTGAAGCCTAGCTTGGAGGATTTTGAGCATGACCTTGCCAGCATGTGAAATGAGTGCAATTGTGTGGTAGTTTGAGCATTCTTTGGCATTGCCTTTCTTTGGGATTGGAGTGAAAATTGACCTTTTCCAGTCCTATGACCACTGCTGAGTTTTTCAAATTTGCTGGCATATTGAGTGCAGCAGTTCAATAGCATCATCTCTTAAGAATTTGAAATAGCTCAGCTGAAATTTCATCACCTCCACTAGCTTTGCATATAGTGATGCTTCTGAAGGCCCATTTGACTTCACACTCCAAGATGTCTGGTTCTAGATGAGTGATCACACCATCATGGTTATCTGGGTCATTAAGATCTTTTTTGTATAGTTCTTCTGTGTATTCTTGCTACCTTTTCTTAATATATTCTGCTTCAATTAGGTCAATACCATCTGTGTCCTTTATTGTGCCTATCGTTACATGAAGTGTTCCCTTGGTATCTTTAGTTTTCTTGAAGAAATCTCTAGTTTTTTTTTTCCCCAGTATATCATTTTCCTCTATTTTTTTGTATTGTTCACTTAAGAAGGCTTTCTTATCTCTCCTTGCTCTTCTTTGGTACTCTGCGTTCAGATGGGTATATAATTCCTTTTCTCCTTTGCCTTTTGCTCTCTTCTTTTCTGAGCTATTTGTAAGGCCTCCTCAGACAACCATTTTGCCTTTTTGCATTTCTTTTTCTTGGGGATGGTTTTGATCACTGCCTCCTGTCCTATGTTACAAACCTCTGTCCATAGTTCTTCAAGCACTCTGTCTATCAGATCTAATCCCTTGAATCTATTTCTCATTTCCACTGTATAATGATAAGGGATTTGTCTACAGACCCAGTAGTTTAGGGTCTGGATAATTCTACATCCTGTATATCCTTCAAGATAACTCTAGAAAATGCTTATTTATGGTAAATGAGTAAGGGATTTTGTTCTAAAGAATTTTAGGAGATAGATACAAAATATCAATCTTCAATTTGAAAATTGCACATCTGTAGCTGTTCTTTCTTTTAATAATCAGATAACAGGAGTAGCTGATGTAAAAGCCACTTGTACATAATGGTATAAAATCATTTTCTCTGTGGTAAAGTGACGTGAATCATACTGTTCTTTTTAGTAAAAGGATATGCAATCATCTTATCCAAATAGAATCAAGTTCACTTAAGAACAATCTAAAAGTATCGAATTCCATGTTAGAATGTTTTCACTGCCAATTTTAAACTTCTTTTATTAAAAATGGGCACTAAAGAAAAACCTTCACTGATCACGTTTGAAAGCTAAAGAAAGTGTATTTACCTGGTATTCATTATGGTTTCATCAATAATGCAGAAATAAAGGTCTTTCACATACTTTAATTCATATAGATGGTCAGAACAACCCTTTGAAATTGATATTATGATTATTATGTTGTTATCATATTGTTTTTCTGGATGACACCCTGGAGCTTGAAGGATATTAAGTCAATAGGGGAAGGTTTCAGCACCAAGGACAGTACATGGAACCCACAGCTATCAGTAGCATATAGTGAATGAATAACTTGCTATTATCACGCGTGCATGCTCAGTTTCTTCAGTCGTGTCTGAGTGCGATGCTATGGACAGTAGCTCACCAGTCCTCTCTGTCCATAGGATCCTCCAGGCAAGAAGTGGGTTTCTCTTTCCTCCTCCAGACTCTTCCTGACCCAGGGATCAGATTTGGATCTGCCTGCATCTCCTGCCCTGCAGGTGGATTCTTTACCCACTGAGCCACCTGGGAAGCCAGAAGGATAAGTAAATCTAGGTCAGAGATAAGGAATACCTAATGATCACTGATTATGTGTTATTAACATAATAAGCCTTTTCCTTTGATAACTCATTTAATCCTCAAGTAAATCTCATGAGGTGAATACCATTATTACCTGATTTGACAAACAGGGAAATAGAATCTGAGAGAGGTTAAGTGAGTTGTTTATGTTCGCCCAGCATAGATGGGCAGCAGTGGCATAGCCAGGAGCTCCAGGCAGCCCAGATCGCTGTTCCTGACATCTCCTCAACCCGGTGTGCACGTACCCTGGGTGCCCGTGGGGCAGGCTATTCAGCAAGACAGCCACCTGACTTTTGTCTTCTGCAGCAGACTAGAGATACTGAAGCCCAAGCCACGCACAGACGTTCATTAGGCTTGTGAAGAAGGAGGTCTTTCTAGTTCTCAGTTCCAGACGCAGCCACAGGGCCCCTTACTTACACCTCTGCATGCTAGTTCATCAGCCTTGGATTGCCTGCACCACTGGAAAGTTACTTTCCATGGTCTTCTGATACAAACATCATGTGCTACAGGTCGTGTATCACAGTGGTGCTTGTTTCCCTCTGAACTCACTTCCTCTGTGTACCTGCTTCCAACCTCAGCTTGCCTGCAACCCTTTAGGTTGTTTGTACTTTATCAGAGACTATGAGCAGTGAACTCAAGGAGCTTCTTCATTACTTTCTTCAATCAGGTATCAATCACCCTTCCAAGTTTTTCCTTCCTTGATTATTCTCCCTCAATCCTAAAATATCCTTCATAGTTCTCTTTCCAACCTTATACTTACTCATACATGATAGCTAAATAGTTCTTTATGTTAAAATGTGCCTGTTTAAATTACTGTATAGTTTTTGGCTTCTCACTGAAATGTACCTATACAGAGGTCTTCAAAGGACAGTAAAAGCCTAAAGAAAGGAACTGAGAACTCTCCCCCACCATTATTTTAGAACTCAAACATTCGAACCTGACTCATGAGTTATTGGCTTTAAATATTTCTTTGTCTTCAAACAACTAAGGTAGAAAAATATTGATTAGTACAATTTACTTACTTTTTCAAGATAATATACATAAAAATGAGCCATAAATAAATAAAGCCTTTTAATCTTATTGTATACAAATTATGATTATATGTCTTTAACACACCTCAGGGTTATTTTGTATTTATATTTAAGACAGACATAATAATTGGATATGTTTCTTAATAGTAAGTAAATAGCAAGACAAGAGCTTACAAATGGCATCCCACTTGATAAGTTTGTTTTATTTCTGTTTTGACAGAATTAATGACATTTCTCATTAGCCAAGGTTGCTGAACCACAGTCATGTTTAAGGAATCCCTAACAGTTTAACCATCACTTCATGGGAAATAGATGGGGAAACAGTGGAAACAGTGTCAGACTTTATTTTTTTGGGCTCCAAAATCACTGCAGATGGTGACTGCAGCCATGAAATTAAAAGACGCTTACTCCTTGGAAGAAAAGTTATGACCAACCTAGATAGCATATTGAAAACAGAGACATTACTTTGCCGACTAAGGTCCTTCTAGTCAAGGCTATGGTTTTTCCTGTGGTCATGTATGGATGTGAGAGTTGGACTGTGAAGAAGGCTGCTACTAAGTTGCTTCAGTCATGTCCGACTCTGTGCGACCCCATAGATGGCAGCCCACCAGGCTCCCCCATCCCTGGGATTCACTAGGCAAGAATACTGGAGTGGGTTGCCATTTCCTTCTCCAATGCATGAAAGTGAAAAGTCAAAGTGAAGTCGTTCAGTCGTATACAACTCTTCGCGACTGCGTGGACTGCAGCCTACCAGGCTCCTCCATCCATGGGATTTTCCAGGCAAGAGTACTGGAGTGGGGTGCCATTGCCTTCTCCAGTGAAGAAGGCTGAGTGCCGAAGAATTGATGCTTTTGAAGTGTGGTGTTGGAGAAGACTCTTGAGAGTCCCTTCGACTGCAAGGAGATCCAACCAGTCCATTCTCAAGGAGATCAGCCCTGGGATTTCTTTGGAAGGAATGATGCTAAAGCTGAAACTCCAGTACTTTGGCCACCTCATGCGAAGAGTTGACTCATTGGAAAAGACTTTGATGCTGGGAGGTATTGGGGACAGGAAGAGAAGGGGACGACAGAGGATGAGATGGCTGGGTGGCATCACGGACTCGATGGACGTGAGTCTGAGTGAACTCCGGGAGTTGGTGATGGACAGGGAGGCCTGGCGTTCTGCGATTCATGGGGTCGCAAAGAGTCAGACACAACTGAGCGACTGAACAGTTTAACCTGGTTTGACTTGGATTAATGTAGCATAAAGTACAACACGGGGTCACAAAGAGTTGGACATGACTTATCTATTGAACAACAAAAGTACAAGAGAGCTAAACAGCTTGTTGAGTTTTTAAAGATCACCTTAAGGATATTTAAAGTAGAATGTTTTATTTACTATGGTTTTACTCTTTGACTCCCTTTTATGTCAACTGTTTTGTTGACCCATGCTGTAACTCATCAAAAAAAGCCCCAAGACACTGAGAAAGAGATGCAAACAAGCAAGGCAATATGTAAGCTCCATTTACTGGAAAGTCCATGCAATGAAGATGACTGAAAGCACAGAACAGTCTAACATGGAGCATGTGCTATGTGTCAAGCACTGTGTTAGCTCTTATAGGAAAAGCTCATATCTCACGGAATCCTGAAAATCTCATTTATTGTACAAATATTTCTGAACTTCCGTTTTGTACAAGCCAAAGATATATCAGAAGATATAGCAGTGAACAAAATAGTTCTTGATGCTGTACTTGATGCTTCTTGGTGAAGTGTGGCAAAGTCAACTAGCTGTCTGCCAAAGACTCAACTCCCATTCTAGAAGGCAGAGATATTATTGACTGTTGAGAAGTGGTTACTCAGACAGAGAATGTCTTCCAGTGCTCCCTCCCACTTCAACCAAGAGAGTTCACGTGACTGAGTTTTGCCAATAGAATGTGGGTATAAATATTGTGTGCTTCTTCCAGGCCTAAGCCATAAAAAGCCTTCCATGTATATCCTCCAAGTGCTTTCTCTTTCCCAAGTGACTGACTAGATGTTGTAGTCCAGAACAACCATTAAAGACTACAAGGCTTCAATTACTGGGTTCTTAAATAAATAATTGGTACAAGGCATTATCTGATGCAATGTTATCTGACATATTTTATAATGTTCATCTGAGACTTCTATGGAGAAAAGAATTAGAGAGGTAAGGTTGAAAGCAGGAAGACCAAGCAGAAGGATATTGCAATTGTTAAAGTGAAAAATGATGGTGACTTAGTCCAGGAGGTAGCGGTAAAGTACTGGTAGAAGTGATGTGTTTTATTCCTGAATCTGACCTATGAAACCCTTACATTAATTCTACTTGCTATTCCCCCTCAGTCAGATCTTTTGAAGGTACACTTGACTACGACTACCCTCATTTTATAGACAAAGGTATATAAAAGCTGCTCTGGTGGCTCAGATGGTAAAGAATCTGCCTGCAGTGCAGGAGACCCAGGTTCAATGTCTTCAAAGGTAGGTGGCTCAATGGTAAAGAATCTGCGTGCAATGACAGATTGGGTTTGAGAAACAAGAGACAAAGGTTTGATCCCTGGGTCGAGAAGATCCCCTGGACAAGAAAATGGCAACCCAACCCACTATTCTTGCTTGGTGGACAGGAGAGTCTGGCAGATTACAGTCCAGGGGGTCTCAAAGAGCCAGACACGACTGAGCATGCACTCACAGAGATAGATGGTTTCACAGTTGATGAAACTGTGACTTGAACATAGGCCAGACTGCATAGCCTGGGTATGGCAGATGATCCTTGAGTGAATCGCTGTGAACATTTTAAACATGGCAGTTAAGTTTTGGCAAGAAAATGTCTATTTTATTTCATTGTCAAATTGGGAACACTGCGGTCAGTGTAATATACTCAGAGCATGACCTTGCTGCTCTTCAGCTTCTGGATCCATCTACAAAGGCTGGCAAGAGAAATGCTTGACTCTGATGTGATTCAGTCCCTTAAAGTAGAGACTGCCAAGAAGAAAGTAACACAAATCTTTAGTTGAGCATACTTTTGGAATAGGCAACAAATGTACTTACTAATGTACGAAAAGAATATTGATAATGTACAGAGCAAATGGGCTACTTTTTCAAAGGTTTTGAGGCAATTCTGGAAAGATACTATCACACTGAAAAGTTGTAATTCAGCTCTTTGAGAGATGTACTTTGATCAAGGAATCTTTTGGTATCTCATACTTGAGAGTCCTTATATTTATGTAGCAAATTAAAACTTGGTTCTTTGCAGTTTACTGGTGTTATTATGTGGATTTTCTCTCTTTAGCTGTGAAAAATAATGTGAAGTAGGCTGGAGGGTATTCCTCCATAGAAGAGGAAATGAAATTAAAGAGAAGTTACATATTTCGTTTAAAGAGACCAAATAGAAACCTTACTCATGTCTGTAAATTTCTACCCCTGAATTCTCTCCTCTGTACCACACTGCCTCTCAAATACCACACAACCTGAGAATCAGTCTGGCTTTCTTTCTTATATGGCAAACCAACTCTGATTGCCAGAATCATCCCACAGTAAAGGACTTATTATTGTAGAGGAAAACCTACATTATAAACCTCAGAAACTATGAAGAAAGCCCTGTGACTTAAAGAAGTGTGTCACCTTTTTATCAGTTTATTATTCATACTCAGAGACTATGATCTATACACCGTATGAATCACATTCTGGGAGGTTTTCTGTCTTGTTAATTTTATACTCAGTCGCCTTCACTTTTTTCACTGCATACAGTAATATTCACTACTGCACACCCCAAATTATTTTGCCATTGTGCTGTGAAATCTCACCCTTTTGAAAACATGGTTGTTTTTCAGTCACAAACTGAGGTCAAAGTCATTCAGTCATGTCTGACTCTTTGCGACTGCATGGACTATACGGTCCATGGAATTCTCCAGGTCAGAATACTGGGTATTCTTTCCCAGTGGGTAGCCTTTCCCTTCTCCAGGGGATCTTCCCAACCCAGGGACTGAACCCAGGTCTTCTGCATTGCAGGAGGATTCTTTACCAGCTGAGCAACAAGAGAAGCCCTTTTCAGTCGTTAAGTTGTATCCAACTCTTTCCTCAAACTCATGTCCATTTAGTTGGTGATGCCATCCAACCATCTCATCCTCTGCTGCCCCCTTCTCCTTCTGCCTTCTATCTTTCCCCAAATCAGTGTCTTTCCCAGTGAGTTGACTCTTTGCATCAGGAGGCCAAAGTATTGGAGCTTCAGCATCAGTCTTTTCAATGAATATTCAGGAAATTTAGTTTTCCTTTAAGATTGACTGCTTTGATCTCTTTGCAGTCCAAAGGACTCTCAAGAGAGTTCTCTAGCACCACAGTTCAAAAGCATCAATTCTTTGGCATGCACCCTTTTTGATGATCCAGCTCTCACATCCATACATGACTATTGGAAAAACCATAGCTTTGACTATATGGACCTTTGTTGGCAAAGTGATGGCTGTTTGGCAAAGTGTTGGCAACTTTGCTGTTGGCAAAGTGGTTTGCTTTTTCATAGCTGTCTAGGATTGTCATAGCTTTTCTTCTAACAAGAAAGTGTCTTAAAATTTTGTGGCTGCAGTCACTGTCCACAGTGATTTTGGAGCCCAAGAAAATAAAAATTGTCACTGTTTCCACTTCCCCCCGCTCTGTTTGCCATGAAATGATGGGACCAAATGCATGATCTTCATTTTTTGAATGCTGAATTTTAAGCCAGCTTTCTCATTCTCCTCTCACCTTCATCCTGAGGCTCTTTAGTCTCCCTTTGCTTTCTTCCATTAAGGTGGTATCACCTGCATATATGAGATTGTTGATATTTCTCCCAGCAATCTTAATTCCAGCTTGTGCTTCAACCAGCCTGGCATTTTGAATGATGTACTCTGCATGTGGGGGCCTTCCCAGGTGTGGCTAGTGGTAAAGAACCCATCTGCCAATGCAGGAGACATAAGAGATGCGAGTTCGATCCCTCAGTCAGGAAGATCCCCTGGAGGAGGAAATGGCAACCCACTCTAGTACACTTGCCTAGAGAATCCTATGGACAGAGAAGCCTGGCAGGCTACAGTCCTTAGGATTGCAAAGAGTCAGACATGACTGAAGCAACTTAGCAGGCATACACACACTCTACATACAAGTTAAATAAGCAGGGTGACAAAGTACACCATCCTTTCCCAATTTTGAACCAATCCATTGTCTATAGATATAAATCACATAGGCATTTATTAGGAATTAATTGCTCTATTATACCAAGAATGTTCAATAATCAGCTGATAAAAATTAAAGGGTATCTTAGCAGAGATGAATTATCAGAAAAGTGGGATCTTACTGTGTGATTGGTCTGTTATGAAAGCATAGTGAGCAGTTTACTTCCTTATAAGATTTGACTCCAAGGGAATAAGAAACATTAAACATTCATTTGTTGAAAATAACAGTTCTTACAAATAGATCCTGGAAGGAATCATATAATCTTCTTGCTTTTTCCACTGACAAACCTGATACAACATAAAGAGTTAACCCAAAACTTATCAATGTCTATTCTTAGGAACAGAGGTTAAAATGATAAGTCTTGTTTTCTAAACTCACCAGTCATCATTTTAACTTTCTTTTATTGGCCTATTGGCTTTCTAAGCTTCCAGAGATTTTTTTGAGATTAATTTTTAAGGATCTAATACTTAAGTATAATACATAATTTACTGTATAGCCATTGTTTCAAACATTTACAAGTGGCTGTTCACAATAGGAAACTACATAAGAACATCAGAATCACTCAAAGAAGCCTTTCAAAACACACCTTTCTTTCATTTTCTTCTCTACTATGCTCTTTCCCTACCCCGAAGACCATTTCTGAAGTCACTTCTTACAAATAACTTTGGAAAAAATTAGTGGAAACACTGGCTGGATCTTTCCCTCCTAAGCCTTTTTGATTGCATAATCACCAAGAGAGCAAAAGTTTTCACTGACTAGGAACAAGAGTCACAAATTACCAAAGCACAGCAAAATACAAACTATAAACTAGGACAATAAAGTATGAGAAGCAAATTACATTTTAATATTCTTTTTATGTTAATAGTCTCTAAACTATTACTAACAATAGTTACAAGGAATTTAAAATATATTACCTCTGCACATTTATGCTCCCAATGGTTTAGTATAATATGATCTTAATTTTACAGAATTTTTCCAATTCATTCCTCCAAGATACCATTATTTTGCAGAACAACTAAGAAATAGGTAAGTGCTTACCCAACATACTCTAGATGTTCATCATTAAGCTCTGAAGACCTGCACCTGGAGAACTGAGCTCACTGTACTTAAAAATTAACTGGGTGAAAGGAAAAGTAAGTGTAAGTGCCTTAGAGACACCTTAGGCATTTTCTAGAAGAAAGGCCTTGAATTAGGTGTGGGTCAGGAAAAGTTAAGGAGGCAGGTTCATGATATATGAAAAGGGTGAAGAGGAAGCAGAAAGAACTAGTGTCCAATGTTGAATATCCCTGAATTTGCTTATGAAATTTCATGTTTCTAAGTTTTAAATATCTAAAAAGCCCTGCCCTCTCTGTGGTCTTCCTCTCACAGGTGATTGATTCTCATTTTGCTCTATTATTACTGCATATATTAAACACTGTAACTGCCCCACTCATAGCTCCTTGTCTAAGAAACACTCTCCACTCACTGCCATTGCTGTCCCCTGGCTATAGCTAATGAGACCAAAAGAAGAGGGATCTAAAAGATTCCATCCACAGCCTAGCCAAACTCTCTGATGTCTAGTGAAAGTATGGGCCAGGGATTTGGGATAGAAATATAGTTCTGGAGAAAGAGAGCAAAGATGGAAAATCATGAAAACTCAAAGGTTGAGTCTAGATCAAGAAAAGACTTGAATACTTATTAACTCCATATGAAGTAAAAGAAGTGGTATTACAACACAAAGTGGGCAATCAGAAAAACTATCTAAAATATAGAAACAGGCAAAGAGATTACTGGGCATTCCTTCAGGGTGCTACTGCTATGGCTTTTTATTGACTAGGGTATTTTATTACTCAGCAGGAACAGAAGTTAGGCTGTAGGTTTTTGTAGGGGATAGAGGCAAATAATTTCCACCAGGGGAACAGATACAGCAAGGTTTACAATCTGTTACCCTGGAAGACATTAACCACCCTTATATCTAAGCCAGCAATCTTACCCTAGAATTTTCGATTCAATTCTCCATATACATATTGCTCTTCAAATGTTCTTTGGGCCAGTTTTAATATCTTTAATATCCTTCTCATTAATTAATGAATTAAATAACAAAGCAACATGCTTTTCCTTTGTATTTGTATGAAATCGTGATTTTTTTTTTATCTTTTGAGAATTAGACTTTAACAGTTTTGGAGTTCAACCACCAAGGTGTCCAGTAAAACTCACCTGGCAAAAACAAGTGAGTTGTGTTGATAGAGGTGTACACTTTATGGGCTACTAAGCCCGCACATATCTCTTCTTGGCTCCCAGGGTGAATTCCCAGTGACTTTGCTGACTGTCCCCTGTCATGACTCTGTTATTTTTTCCTATCTAGTTTTGTCTCCTTAATATCCTCCCCTCACAGCTCCACTTTGAGATGATACAGGTCTTTTCTCCACTGCCTGAAAGATGACAGAATCTACTTTTTCATTTTTGTTTATTAGTGATCTCAAATTAATTAAAAATTTCATGCTAACCAGAAAGAAAAACAGTTGCTTGAGACATAAACCAGTGAGGTTTTGTATTTTTATGTTGACATTTGACCTGTGACTGAATTGTTAAACAAGCTTAAAATTCTCTGTTTCTGTGTGCCTGTGATCAGAAAAGTAACTTTCTTAACTGTAGAATATGTTAATAAACTAGATAATTATCTCTCAAAATACAGGAGCTTTGTTTGGATTCATTCCTGGAGATAAAAAGTTGCTTTATGAACTAAAATATTTATCAGATTCACAAATGAGAAACTGAATTTCTAATGATTATAAGTGTGTTAGAAAGTGAAGAAGAACTAAAGAGCCTCTTGATGAAAGTGAAAGAGGAGAGTGGAAAAGTTGGCTTAAAGCTCAACATTCAGAAAACTAAGATCATAGCATCTGGTCCCATCATCTCATGGCAAATAGATGGGGAAACAGTGGAAACAGTGGCTGACTTTATTTTGGGGGGCTCCAAAATCACTGCAGATCATGACTGCAGCTATGAAATTAAAAGACGTTTACTCCTTGGAAGGAAAGTTATGACTAACCTAGACAGCATATTAAAAAGCAGAGACATTACTTTGCCAACAAAGGTCCGTCTAGTCAAGCCTATGGTTTTTCTAGAAGTCACGTATGGATGTGAGAGTTGGACTCTAAAGAAAGCTGAGCACAGAAGAATTGATGCTTTTGAACTGTGGTGTTGGAGAAGACTCTTGAGAGTCCCTTAGATTGAAAGGAAATACAACCAGTCCATCCTAAGATCAGTCCTGAGTGTTCACTGGAAGGACTGATGTTGAAGCTAAAACTCTAATACTTTGTCCATCTGATGCGAAGAGCTGAATCATTTGAAAAGACCCTGATGCTGGGAAAGATTGAAGGCAAGACGAAAAGGGGATGACAGAAGATGAGATAGTTGGATGGCATCATCGACTCAATGGACATGAGTTTGAGTGGACTCTGAGAGTTGGTAATGGACAGGGAGGCCTGGCGGGCTGCAGTCCATGGGGTCACAAAGAGTCAGACACGACTGAGCAACTGAACTGAACTGAACTGAAGGCCCTTAAGTAAAAAGATTCTTCTTGCATAAGCTGCTGGCTTAGAACAATGTTTGTATAAGAACTTAAGTTTACATAATTATGATGGATATTTGAACAAACTAGATTAGTTGAGTGATTTTGGTTTTAAAAAGTAGTAACAGTTTTTGGTCTTTTCCTTAAAAGAATCATTACATAATATGAAGAAAGCATATTTTAAAAAACTTAAAGTCTTGTTTTCTCATGAAAACACTAGTTAAGATAAATACTTTAAACTTGGTTTCTTCATCAAGTAAGTTAACATTACTTCTATATGCTGCTTAAGAATATGACAAGGCAAATTTGCTTTCAACTGAATTAAATGAGAAGTCTGACAAACATTTTTATAACAGTAACCATGTTTTCTAGCATACAAACTTAAAATTAATTTCCAAGATTTTCAGTAATAAATATTTGTATTAATTTCAGTTTGAGTTATTTTTGAATGATCCTTGAATAGTTGGCAATTTATACTTAAAGTGGAATATGAAACATTGATTACTAAGCATAAACATAAGTTTATAAAGTTTTGCTTGTTTTACTCTATGGGGAGGATGTATATTTTGGAATTAAATTAATGAACATATTAATTTTTGCTTCTTTAGTAAAACTGAAATAGATGAAAAAAGAGATATTTCTCTCTGTAATTTATTGAATTACATGTGTTCATGAGATTTGCTGGTTGACTAGAAGGTTTGTGAATGATAGATTGTTATGAATTACCTACCTTTTAGTTTTCTCTGTAAAAAGGAGTTACTGTTTAATTAAAAGTTAAAAATCAATATGGGTGGTCCAGACTGTCTTTGAAAAAATACAACTGGGTATATTACTCTGTTTATCAAGGGAAAAGTAGAGTACTTTTTTCCTAAAGTAAAAGCCCATCCTGATCTAGAACATGAAAAACCATAGCAAAAGACAAAATTTGAGGGATTAGACAAATGTAGTTTTGAAAGGGTTGAATTTACTTGTTTTGGTTTATAATAGTCTATAAAGGACCAATTTAAATGTGTTAAATCTGGCAAATTTTATACAATTTTCATGGGCACATTCAAGAAGCTAATTTAAGGAAAAAAGTGCTTATGAAAACTTTATTACTAAATATGTGCATATACACATATATTCTACTCTCTCTTTCAGGGCCTTCTTTTAGAACTAGGCCAACAGTGGTCAAACTTCTAGAGACACTGATATGGGCCCCCAACCCAGCCTGGTACCTGGACCTTCATCAGGTGAACAAATAGGTTATTAGAGATGCCCCAGAAGGCCTGGAGCCTGGACAGTCAGTCCTCTCCCACTTTGCCTCCTGATGTTTCCTTAGAGCAAAGTCACTCCTCCATCAAGCCATATTTGAGGCCAGCACTGAGTGACTGAGTCTTTGGGCTCAGCTAGTCCATCCTCTCAGCCTCTGATTGTAGAAGGGGCCACTGGAAGAACAGGCCCTGGTCCCTCCTGCTCCAGGTAGTGGGGCCTAGTGGGTAGACCTGCACTTGAAATTCAGAACTGACCATTGAGTCAGTGCTCACTTCCCGTTCCCCGAGAGCACAGCTGCCCAAGAGATGTTCTTTTCTAGGACAGATGGGCCCTGTGAGATGGGGGGACAGCAAGGGCAGCCTTTAGAGGCAAATCATCCTTTACTTCACTCAGTCATGCACTGGGATAAGATTTAGAGGGGTGGGAAGGTTTTTAAGGATTAGGATGGATCTTTCCTAATTTCAAACTACTGCACAGTTGTACTCATCTCACACGCTAGTAAAGTAATGCTCAAAATTCTCCAAGCCAGGCTTCAGCAATACATGAACTATGAACTTTCAGATGTTCAGAACAACCTGATTTTAGAAAAGGCAGAGGAACCAGAGATCAAATTGACTGGATCATCGAAAAAGCAAGAGAGTTTCAGAAAAGCATCTATTTCTGCTTTATTGACTATGCCAAAGCCTTTGACTATGTGGATCACAATAAACTGTGGAAAATTCTGAAAGAGATGGGAATACAAGACCACCTGACCTGGCTCCTGAGAAATCTGTATGCAGGTCAGGAAGCAACAGTTAGAACTAGACATGGAATAACAGATTGGTTCCAAATTGGGAAAGGAATATGTCAAGGCTGTATATTGTCACCTTGCTTATTTAACTTATATGCAGAGTACATCATGAGAAACGCTGGGCTGGATGAAGCACAAGCTAGAATCAAGACTGCCGGGAGAAATATCAATAACCTCAAATATTCAGATGACACTACCCTTATGGCAGAAAGTGAAGAAGAACTAAAGAGCCTTTTTATGAAGTTGAAAGAGGAGAAATTGAAAGCTGGCTTGAAGCTCAACATTCAGAAAACGAAGATCATGGCATCTGGTCCCATCACTTCATGGGAAGTAGATGGGGAAACAGTGGAAACAGTGGCTGACTTTATTTTGGGGGGCTCCAAAATCACTGCAGATGGTGACTTCAGCCATGAAATTAAAAGATGCTTATTTCTTGGAAAGAAAGTTATGACTAACCTAGACAGCATATTAAAAAGCAGAGACATTACTTTGCCGACTAAGGTCCGTCTAGTTAAGGCTATGGTTTTTCCAGTAGTCACGTGTGGATGTGAGAGTTGGACTCTAAAGAAAGCTGAGCACAGAAGAATTGATGCTTTTGAACTGTGGTGTTGGAGAAGACTCTTGAGAGTCCCTTGGACTGCAAGGAGATCCAACCAGTCCATCCTAAAGATCAGTCCTGGGTGTTCATTGGAAGGACTGATGTTGAGGCTGAAACTCCAAAACTTTGTTCACCTGATGTGAATAGCTGACTCATTTGAAAAGACCCTGATGCTGGGAAAGATTGAGGGCAGGAGGAGAAGGGGATGACAGAGGATGAGATGGCTGGATGGCATCACCGACTCAATGGACATGAGTGTGAGTGAACTCTGGGAGTTGGTGATGGACAGGGAAGCCTGGTGTGTTGTGGTCTATGGGGTCGTAAAGAGTCGGACACAACTGAGTGAATGAACTGAACTGAACTGAATTCCTAAAAGTTATTACTTGTAAATAAAGTCTATTTTCCTCCTTTGGGAGAAAATACTACTAAACACAAACCTAGAGTTTTACTATCTCTGTAATATAATATTTGATGTTAGAGCTTTAGTATTCAGATACTCTCCCCAAATAGCAGAAACTTCATATTTCAACAGAATAAACTCTGCCTTTAGTCAACATTATCATATCCTTGTTTTGCTGGGTTTTCTTTTTCTCTTTTTTAAAAAGCCTTATTGATTGTATTTTATTCATTATTTTTCAGCAGCACTGAGTCTTTGTTGCTGTGTGCAGGCTTTCTCTAGTGGCCGAGAGTGGGGACTCTGTAGTTGTGGTATGTGGGCTGTAGGGGATGGGGGCTTCAGTAGTGGTGGTGTATGGGCTTAGTTGCCTCGTGGTGTGTGAGATCTTAGTTCCTGGACCAAGGATCAGACCCATGTCCCCTGCATTAGCAGGCAGATCCTTAACCTCTGGATCACCAGGGGAATCCATATTGCTGCTGTTTTTAAAGAAAAAAATTTCCTCACTTGTAAAAGAGCTAAGTTTTCATAATGTGTTTATTTGACTACATAGATAACCAACTTTTATTTCTCAGGGATCCAAGATTTAAATTTTATAATTGATGTAAAACCTTATACTTGTTTCAGGAGCACAATGTAATGACTTAGTGTTTATATGGTCAGTAAAGTGTTAGCCACTCAGTCATGTTCAACTCTTTATGACCCCATGGACTTTACAGTCTCCTTTGTCCATGGAATTCTCCAGACAAGGACATTGGAGTGGGTAGCCATTTCCTTCTCCAGGGGATCTTCCCGACTCAGGGACTGAACCTGGGTCTCCCGTATATATTGTGAAATACCATAATAAATTGAATTAACATCTGTCACTGAATACAGTTACAAATGCTTTTCCTTGTGATGAGAATTTTTTTACTGTTAGCAGCTTTCAAATATGATAGAGTATTATTAATTATAGTCATGTGCAGTCCATGGTATCCCCTTGACTTATTTATCTTATAACTAGGAGTTTGTACTTTTTGACCACTTTCACTCATTTTAACCACTTCTAATTTGTCTTAATCAAACAACCACATCTCCATAGATTTTTCCTTCTCAAAACTAGATTCTAATTAAAAAAAAAAACAAAACAGAAAAGAATCTCAGGAAATTTTTCACATCTGAAATTATGTTTGAATTTTCTCAAAAGTCCCTGGAAATTTGCAGAAGTTTGTTACTGTGCCTTATAAAAATAGGTTTGTTTAATTTGTCTCATATTACTTGTTTAGATTAATACTATTGTAATTGTTGACTGGGAAGAATTAGAAAAGATGACTAATCTTTCCCAGGTTAAGTATGTACAGAAAGCATGCTATTCATAGGGATATTTCACAAAATTTACAGTTTGTGGGAAGGCTCTGGAGATTTTTCAATGGTTTCATAATCTATAATATGCTTTCATCTTGAAGGAAAATATCAACTAACTTCCTGGGAGATAGTATTGTACTATCAATAGAAAATTGTACTTTCCTCCATTCTGATATTATTGGCCTTGGGACTAAAATAATTGCAACCACTCAGTCTCATTATCAAATAGGTTTTTGCATCCCTCTGATACTGGCTTAAAGATCCTGCTGTACAAGCTGCTGCTGCTAAGTCGCTTCAGTCGTGTGACCCCACAGATGGCAGCCCACCAGGCTCCCCCGTCCCTGGGATTCTCCAGGCAAGAACACTGGAGTGGGTTGCCATTTCCTTCTCCAATGCATGAAAGTGAAAAGTGAAAGTGAAGCTGCTCAGTCATGTCTGACTCTTAGCGACTGCATGGACTGCAGCCTACCAAGCTCCTCCCATGGGATTTTCCAGGCAAGAGTACTGGAGTGGGTTGTCATTGCCTTCTCCTGCCTGAATAAATTCTGGGATTCTCACATCAGTATACAATTTATATCTTCAACATATATAGACAGTCTCAGAGTCTTGCAGAAAGTACTGTTCCAGGTACATGGAACAACTGATACTTTGAAAAATAAAATGTAGGGTAAAGGCCTCCTAGTTGACTTCAGTTAGACAGTTTCAGACTGCACCAGTGTACTGAGTCAGCATCTTCAGGACTTTTTTTCCAGTTCCAAAAGCTGACTACTGACACAAGTTCTAGATCTATAACAGGACTGAAGAAGGAAATTTAATTGCAGTCTATTTGGATCATTGTTGACATTACTTTTAATACACTACTTTTTAATGACTATATAAGGAAGTTCTTTTTCTCTCAATTTAAGCAATTGCTAACCCATTCACTGGGTTTCCCTGGTGGCTTAGTGGTAAAGAATCTGCCTGCAGATGCAGGAGACACAGGGGATGAGAGTTCAATACCTGGGTTGGGAAGATCCCCTGGAGGAGGGCATGGCAACCCTCTCCAGTATTCTTGCCTGGGAAAATCTGGTGGACAGAGGAACCTGGCAGGCTATGGTCCATGGGGTTACAGAATCAGACATAAGTGACTAAGCATACACAACCCATTTAGTAGACTGAAATTTTACAGACTGAAATGAAACATTTAAAAATACTATTTAATTCTCACTAATCCCTCATATTTTAGCAACAAATCTTTTTTTGAGTCTTATTTTTCATAACAATAAAGTTTATATAATCAATGAGAACTTATCCTCGTTTCTACCAGTATATGATTGAACAAATCAATTATGCAACCAAGACTGCACCTGGAGAGCCATATTTGACAGTTCAGTTCAGTCGCTCAGTCGTGTCCGACTCTTTGTGACCCCATGGACTGCAGCACTCCAGGCCTCCCTGTCCATCACCAACTCCTGGAGTCTACCCAAACTCATGTCCATTGAGTCGGTGATGCCATCCAACCATCTCATCCTCTGTCGTCCCCCTCTCCTCCTGCCCTCGATCTTTGCCAGCATCAGGGTCTTTTCCAACGAGTCAGCTCTTCGCATCAGGTGGCCAAAGTATTGGAGTTTCAGCCTTAACATCAGTCCTTCCAATTAACACCCAGGGCGGATCTCCTTTAGGATGGACTGGTTGGGTATCCTTGCAGTTCAAGGGACTCTCAAGAGTCTTCTCCAACCAGTTCAAAAGCATCAATTCTTTTGTGCTCAGCTTTCTTTAGAGTCCAACTCTCACATCCATACATCACTACTGGAAAAACCATAGCCTTGACTAGATGGACCTTTGTTGGCAAAGAAATGTCTCTGCTTTTTAATATGCTGTCAAAGTTGGTCATAACTTTCTTTCCAAGGACTAAGTGTCTTTTAATTTCATGGCTGCCATCACCATCTGCAGTGATTTTGGAGCCCCCAAAAATAAAGTCAGCCACTGTTTCCACTGTTTCCCCATCTATTTGCAATGGAGTGATAGGACCAGATGCCATGATCTTAGTTTTCTGAGTGTTGAGCTTTAAGCCAACTTTTTTACTCTTCTCTTTCACTTTCATCAAGAGGCTCTTTAGTTCGTCTTCACTTTCTGCCATAAGGGTGGTGTAAATCTCATTTAATCAAATATAACAGGCTGGCTGATAAAGAACAAGGATCAATCTTATATGAGAGGCCAATGTGTATATACAGCCCTAAGAAAACTGGTTTGGTACATGGATTAGAGAATTCTGATCTTATGGGTGACAGAAGGACACTTCTTGGCAGACCACTCTTTAGCAAATTTTGAGGGCCTCAAAAAGAGATGCCACCCAAATTTATAGGCACTGTAGATAAACTCTGGTGAATAGAGTATCCTGGTATTTTTTTTTTAAGTCTCAGGATAGAGGGCAAATAATAGAGGCTTCTAAAAATTCAATACAAGATTCCTTATGAAAATCCCAAGACAGAAGTCAATGATTTTGCATTGGCAGCTGTTCAGTTCTGTGCAGCTCTAGATTGGCAGAATAAATTCATGGAGGTCAAATGCTTCTTAACATTCCTGTTGGATCTATGTAAATAATCAGACTGAATTTCATGAGACTATCTACTTTGTGATCATGAATGTTATTTTGAGATTATTTATAATCCTCAAGGGGACACTGTCAGGAAAAATCATCTAAAATTTGGAAATAATGATTATTTTATGTATCAAAATAATCAGTGTGGTGCTGGGCTTGACCATATCTTGAGCAAGCTGTCTTATAGTTTGGTAGGAACAGAGATTAATTTATAGACTTATTCCCCCCTATACCTTTACTAACTAGTTAAATACTATATTTGACACATGCTCATTTTATGTTTGTATGAGAATACAAATTTTTCTAACCTCTTGAAAACTATAGTTTAACACTGATAGTGATAATAAAAGTTCTAGGACAGATCTTTGGTATTGCAATATATTATATTGCTAAATGGAATGAGACTTTACTATGGTCTTAAGAAGCACTTGGCTAACTGTTTAAGGATATAACTTATCAAGAATATCAATTATAGTAAGAATCTTTTTAAATGAGTATTGTGGGATAGTTAATAGTCTTTGCATATATTACCTATTCTCACCACAGCCTACACAGAAAGTATTTTCCCTTTCACTGACAAAAAAAAAAAAAAAATGAGCATGTGGGTTAGTATTTTTTCAGTATCATAGGTCTAACCTTCTGGCTGTGGAAGCTACCTACTGCTTCTTGTTCTAATTCACTGCTGTAGACTGAATTTTGTCCCCCCAAATTCATATGTTGATGCTGTAACCCCAAAGATGATGGCATTTGAGGTGGACCTTTGGGAGAACTTAGGTTTAGATGAAGCCATGAGAATGAGGACTGCTTTATGTGACGAGTGATCTTATAGGAGGAAACATCAGAGAGCTTGCTCCTTTCTCTCTCGCTCTCCCTCCATTTCCTTCACACGTGGTGGAAAAGCCATTTGTATCAGTAAGGAGAGTTCTCACCAGACACCAACACCACTGCAACTTGATCTCAAACTTCCAGTCTCCAGAACTATGAGGAATAAACGTTTAAGTCACTCAGTCCATGGTATTTTGTTGACACCCCAAGCTGACAGTCACCATACGGATGCAGAAAACTAGGGCCCAATGACCAGAAAAACGGGTTAGCTTTTGCCATGTCTTAATTCACAGTTGAACTTCGACCTTAACTATAAGCTGCTACACAGACAAATTATAGCTATGCTTCCTCTAGAAAAGTTAGCAGAAGCCAGATGCTTGACCCAAAGTCCCTTGGCAGATTCTATTTTGGATTAGGCAGAAGCCAAGTGTGACCCCTGATAGTCACTGGCAGTCTTGGCGCTCCTCCTTCCTGTTCAACACTGCATTCTACACACTCTGCATTGTACATGGCACATGGGAGCATTCAATACGTGTTATTTGTTTGATGAATGTTGACTGAATGAACACAGAGCAAAGTCTCCTTTTCTAATATCAGCCATTAAATAGGCTGATAATATATATTTTCTTTTATTTTTTGAAGGTTTACTTTCAGTGCTACCATTAGAAATGAGGATGTTTTCTGCTCTTTCCTGCCTACATAGTTAATATGATGATATGTAATTGAGCTCTCTGGGGCTAAATATGCTACATTCAAATTGATTTTTTCATACTACTGCTTCTCATTTGTAGGATTAATAGTGCTTTTGTCCAGACTAAAAATAACTATCCAAAATCATTTGGCAAACATGTATTACTATAAATTCTCATGAAAATGCAAAGAATATGCAAGTTTTCATAAATGTCAGATCACTGGTTAATAAATCCTGCTCAGAATTCTCCATATTCTTAATTAATGACTTATTGCTATGTAGAAAATGGGAGGATTGGGTTCATTTAATTATGGCTAAGTAAATTGATTCTGTTCACTAGTCTGGAAATAAGTGAACAACTCAATTCATGCCAAACACTTTTCAAGTTTTTTCTCACTTAATATTCCAATAGTCCTCTGGAGTATGTATTATTATTATACATATTACAAATGACCACATACTATAGATATCCAAACTCTCTACAAAATCTTGGCAAATTCTACTACCAGAAGACTACTGTAAATCTCCATATAGAGAAGACTGACAACTTTAGTGACATTGCTATTGTTCTGGTTCTTGTAGATGAAATGAGTGGACTTACAAATATCAAGTATCATAAGCTAATTAGTGCCTTAGAAACCAGGAGGAACTGAAGTATATTTATGAGATAGGTAGTAGAAGGAAACTTGAAGATTGAATTGCCTTGAATCATGTTTTCATTGTAAAATAAGTCCTTGTCTGTTTATACTCGCTCTCCCAAAGAATGAGTTGCAGAGGTGAAAACAGAGCAAGTCTGCAGTTTTCCAGAACACAATATGTTTGATTCTGTTCTTCCAATACTCACAATGATTTTAAGTTTTGCTGTGTGATTCTCTATGAGCTAAGCCGGAGATCCTCCTATGGTTGACCTGATCAGAGAATGATTCTTATTTTCTGCTTAAGAGCCAAGGTTTGAGAACAGCAGGCGTGAATTTGTACATTCTTCAAGTTCATTAAGGAGCTAGGTTCACACCTTCATGCTTTTGAAGTTCATGCTTCAGGCAGTCTTGGCCTGAAGTCTATTATAAAGAAATTTTTAAACAGGACATGAATAAATATATCCTTTCTTTAGACATTGTCATCCCTTTTGATACTTGAATATATGATTAATTAATAACAAAGGAAGATTATGCACCTGAAATAACCATGTGAATCATGCCTGCTAACATGATTATACCCTGCATGTGGAAATTAACTTGACTTTTTTATAGAAAGAAAGTACTTGTGGTATTATTATTTTTCTGTGGCACATCACATTTTTTTCCCAACTTTAAAGAGAAGATGGCAGATAAACATAATTCACATTATATCTAATGATTTTAAATTTTTTTTACTTAATATAGACAAAAATTATCATGATTTTCAAATCAAATGGTATTAAAAATTCACTGAAAAGCTTGTTATCATCTCCCAGAGTTAACTACCTCAGCTTGTTGAGTATACTTTTTCAGAGATTTTTAAAATGCATATTCAATTCAGACAAATATATATTCTTAATTTTAGCCCTTTGTTATCTGAAGGTAACCTAGTGCTTTTTTAACTTAATGATGTACCTTGGAAAATTTTTTGTATCATTACACTTCCTCTTATGCTTTATAGCTGCATAGTAATATACCATTGTATGACTGTGTCTCTGTTTAAAATAAATAAGAAAACCAAACAGAAACAACAAAAAACAATCTTTGGTGTTCGCTTCAGCAGCACATATACTACAACTGAAATGATACGGAGAAGATTAGCATGGCCCCTGCACAAAGATGATACGCAAATTCATGAAGTGTTCCATATTTTTATTGGAAATAAAAGCAAAAATAAACAAATGGGACCTAATTAAAATTAAAAGTTTCTGCACCACAAAGGAAACTAAGAGCAAGGTGAAAAGACAGCCTTCTGAATGGGAGAAAACAATAGCAAATGAAGCAACTGACAAACAACTAATCTCAAAAATATACAAGCAACTCCTGCAGCTCAACTCCAGAAAAATAAATGACCCAGTCAAAAAATGGGCCAAAGAACTAAACAGACATTTCTCCAAAGAAGACATACAGATGGCTAACAAACACATGAAAAGATGCTCAACATCACTCATTATCAGAGAAATGCAAATCAAAAACACAATGAGGTACCATTTCACGCCAGTCAGAATGTCTGCTATCCAAAAGTCTACAAGCAATAAATGCTAGAGAGGGTGTGGAGAAAAGGGGACCCTCTTACACTGTTGGTGGGAATGCAAACTAGTACAGCCACTATGGAGAACAGTGTGGAGATTCCTTAAAAAATTGCAAATAGAACTGCCTTATGACCCAACAATCCCATTGCTGGGCATACACACAGAGGAAACCAGAATTGAAAGAGACATGGGTACCCCAATGTTCATTGCAGAACTGTTTATAATAGCCAGGACATGGAAGCAACCTAGATGTTCATCAACAGACAAATGGATGAGAAAGCTGTGGTACATATACACAATGGAGGATTACTCAGCCATTAAAAAGAATACATTTGAATCAGTTCTAATGAGGTGGATGCAACTGGAGCCGATTATACAGAGTGAAGTAAGCCAGAAAGAAAAACACCAATACAGTATACTAACACATATATATGGAATTTAGAAAGATGGTAACGATAACCTTGTATGCGAGACAGCAAAAGAGACACAGATGTGTAGAACAGTCTTTTGGACTCTGTGGGAGAGGGCGAGGGTGGGATGATTTGGGAGAATGGCATTGAAACATGTATAATATCATATGTGAAATGAACAGTCAGTTCGGGTTCGATGCATGATACAGGATGCTCGGGGCTGGTGCCTTCGGATGACCCAGAGGGATGGTATGTGGAGGGATGTGGGAGGGGGGTTCAGGATGGGGAACACGTGTATACTCGTGGCAGATTCATGTTGATGGATGGCAAAACCAATGCAATATTGTAAAGTAATTAGCCTCCAATTAAAATAAATAAATTTATATTAAAAAATTTGTTTCCAGTGTGTTATTTCAAATAATGTCACCACAAATAAATTTCTATATATACTATTTTATGAGTCAGTTTTAATAACTGTCAGTATACTCATTCAATATGTTTGGTATACTTAGTAACTGACATATATTAAAAAAATGAGATTTGTGAGTCAGACTATACATGTATTTTTGATGTTAATTTCTGTGGCTAAATTAATTGCCTGCCAGAGTTTAACCTATTTATACTCCCGCCACTAGTGATTGAGAGTCTACCAAATTCAAATAGTTTATACTAGTTTGTCTGTTACATTTGCTGATGGTGTTTGTTTAATGTTATTTTTCCCTTTTCTTTTTGCCATAGAGAACTTTACTTTTTCTGAGTCCAACTTCAGTATACTTTGAATGACTTTTTAGTTTATCTTTCCACACAAAATTTAGAATCAGTTTTCTGGTTAAAAAAAACCAACAAACAACCAACCAAAAAACCAGCTTGAGAAAAATTATTTTAAATTTATAAATTAATTAATAATTTATTTAATTATTACTATAATTCAGGATGTTGAATCTACCTATTTAAAACCATGAAATGTTTTACATGTGTTCGTACTTTCTTCTGTGCCCTTCAGCAGTCTACCAAAGTTTTCTGTCTATAGATCTTATATATTTACTGCCTAATGTATTTTTCGATTTTTCAGTGTTTTTGTTGCTAATATAAATGAGGTATTTTATTCATTATTTTATCTCAGTTCAGTTTAGTCCCTCAGTCATGTCCGACTCTTCACGACCCCATGGATCACAGCACACCAGGCCTCCCTGTCCGTTACCAACTCCTGGAGTCTGCTCAAACTCATCTCCATTGAGTCGGTGATACCATGCAACCATCTCATCCTCTGTCATCCCCTTTTCGTCTTGCCTTCAATCTTTCCCAGCATCCAGGTCTTTTCAAATGAGTCAGCTCTTCGCATCAGGTGGCCAAAGTACTGGAGTTTCGGCCTCAACATCAGTCCTTCCAATGAACACCCAGGGCTGATCTCCTTCAGAATGGACTGGTTGGATCTCCTTGCAGTCCAAGGAACTTTCAAGAGTCCTCTTCAACACCACAGTTCAAAAGCATTAATTCTTCTGTGCTCAGCTTTCTTTAGAGTCCAATTCTCACATCCATACATGACTACTGGAAAAATCATAGCCTTGATGAGACAGAACTTTGTTGGCAAAGTAATGTCTCTGCTTTTTAATATGCTGTCCAGGTTGGTCACAACTTTCCTCCAAGGAGTAAGCATCTTTTAATTTCATGGCTGCAGTCACCATCTGCAGTGATTTTGGAGCCTCCCAAAATAAAGTCAGCCACTGTTTCCACTGTTTCCCCATCTATTTCCCATGAAGTGATGGGACTGGATGTCACGATCTTAGTTTTCTGAATGTTGAGCTTTAAGCCAACTTTTTCACTCTCCTCTTTCATTTTCATCAAGAGGCTCTTTAGTTCTTCCTCACTTTCTGCCATAAGGGTGGTGTCATCTTCATATATGAGGTTATTGATATTTCTCCTGGCAATCTTGATTCCAGCTTGTGATTCTTCCAGTCCAGCATTTCTCATGATGTACTCTGCATATAAGTTAAATAAGCAGGGTGACAATATACAGCCTTGATGTACTCCTTTTCCTATTTGGAACCAGTCTGTTGTTCCATGTCCAGTTCTAACTGGTGCTTCCTGACCTGCATACAGATTTCTCTAGAGGCAGGTCAGGTGTTCTGGCATTCCCATCTCTCTCAGAATTTTCCACAGTTTCTTGTGATCCGCATAGTCAAAGGCTTTGGCATAGTCAATAAAGCAGAAATAGATGTTTTTCTGAAACTCTCTTGCTTTTTCTATGATCCAGTGTATGTTGGCAATTTGATCTCTGGTTCCTCTTCCTTTTCTAAAACCATCTTGAACACTGGTTGTTATTTGTATATGTAAAAACTACTTTTATTTATATTGATATACTGCTTATTATTTGTAATAGTTTTCAACTCATTTGATTGGGTTTTCCAGATACACTCTTATATTTCCCACATTGTGATGGTTTTATAGCCTTAATTTATGAAAAATAACCATGGATGAAGCCATAAAGAAATTTTCAATAATCTAAAAATATAAAATTATGGACACCATTCTATGATCGCAATGCAATGAAACTAGAAATCAATAGAAAAATCAGAAAAAAGCCTCTCCAACTGGAAATTATAAGCAAAAAATTCTCTTACATACTTTTGAACAAAAATTGAAGTATTTTTATGAAATAATGCTAAAACACTACTTATCAGAATTCTGTGATGCAGCATTAACTTTATTAACTAAGTAAGCACCAACTCAAAAATATAAAAAGAATACTATTACATAAAAGGAAGCAAAAGAGAATAAAAGAACCAAGTTATTTAGAAAAAGAAATAAGGGAATTAGGAAAGGAAAATGATCTGAATTAATACATAATTCCAATAGTTGGGTTTTTATTGTAAAAATAAGATATCTAAAAATATGTTAATCAAGAAGAAGAGATATAAACTACTATGTATAAAATAGATAAGCAACAAAGATATATTGTACAGTACAGGAATATGCAGCCATTATTTTGCAATAATTTTAGAGCATAAACTGTGTGTACTGAATTACTGTGTTGTAAACCTGAAATTAATATAATGTAGTAAATCAATTACACTTCTATTTAATAAGTAAGAAAAAATATATAAATACTAAAAATTAGAAGTGATAAAGGAGTAAGACATAGAAAAAGAGAATGCTAATATAATGTAATGATTATTCTAACCTACTATAATGGGTCCCCATAATTTTTTTCATTTTTGCACCCTTTAAGAGAAAATTTTAATTTAAGTTCTTCCTAGTGAGAGAAATTAAATTTTAAAGAATAATATGTCTTGGCTTAACTATCATAAACCAAATTTTTTTGTTGCATGCTGTTTACTTTCAACATATAGATTCAAGTCTTTTAATTTCATGAAAATTCTTTCATAATTTTGTTTGAAAGTATTGCTCTGTCCCATTGCTAAGGTTTTCTTTAGAGACACTGTTTATAGGTATGTTGGCTCTGCATTATATTTCTTCAATCACTGTCATTTTTATGAATACTTTAGAAATATATATCTCATTATTTTCATTTAATTTAGGCCATTCTCTTATATCTGTCTTCCCTGTTTCTTACTTATCCACAATGCTAATTTCTTTCTGTGTTTCTTCCAATTTATTCTATATTCATTTTTGTGACAGTTTGTTTCTCTTTTCTTCTTCATACCTAATTTATATCAATTCATTTCAAGTCTCATCTCTCTTTCGTGTTTCTTCTTTTGTGTTTTGTTATCATCCACAATAGATCATGTTGCTTTTTTAACATACTAGTAAATATATTTCATTAAGGGAGACAATCTAACTTAGTTATAAGCTATAACTTAAATAAGAGTACAGACACTGGAGAAAGAATGAGCAGATTTCAGTACTGGCTTCTCCTCTGTGATTAAGCAAATTAGTTAATTTTGTGTACTTTAGTTCCTTTCATATATATATATATAAATAATAGGAATAGTAATGATGTCTAATTCGCAGGGGTTTTTTTGAGATTCTGTTGAGTTCATATCTGTAAAGTGGTTAGAATATTGCCTGGCAACAGTAAATTCTATTCAAATTATGATCTATTGTGGGTTTTTTTTTTTTCCATTGGCTTTTTGGCAACTTTTCCCCTCACTTCTTGGTAAGTTTTGATGCTTCTTTTTTAATTATTATCTTTGTATCCTTTTTGTGCCAGTTTCTTCTTTATCATTTCTCACTACTAAATGAATTATATATTTTTCTGGTTAGTCCTTGTAGAAAGTTCCTGACATGGAGGATTCAAGGTAGCTTTCCTAGTCTCTCAATCAAAAAGTTTTTGATTTCTGTGGTAGACCGTTATATTAAAGACTTCTAACAATAACACTATTCCATATCCATGCCCTCCCATGTCGACCCTAGTCTTAGCTATATAACTTGCTTTAGCCAATGAGACATTAGCAAACATGACATGCAGAATTCTGAAAGGATGTGAACACTGGGGCCTGCCTTATCTCTTGCTGCTGGGAACTCTTTCACTTCCATGTGGAAAAGCCTGAGCTAGCTTTCTGGAAGGAGGCTCCAGGTGTCCAAACCCTTCCTGTGTGTGTGTGTGTGTGTGTGTGTGTGTGTGTGTGTGTGTGTGTGATGGATTATTACTCAGTCATAAAAAGGAACATATTTGAGTCAGTGCTAATCAGGTGAATGCACCAAGAGCCTATTATACAGAGTGAAGTCAGAAAAAACAAAACAAAACAAATATTATATATTAATGCATATATATGGAATCTAGAAAGATGGTATTGATGAACCTATTTACAGGGCAGCAGTGGAGATGGGAAATGCAGACATAGAGAACAGATTTATGGACACTGGCGGGGGCGGTGAGGAAAGAGAGGGTGGGACAAAGGCATAGAGCAACATGGAGGCATATACACTGCCATGCGTAAACCGATAGCCAGTGGGAACTGGGCGTATAACTCCGGGCTCTGTAACAATCTAGAGGAGTGGGAAGGGTGGGAGGTGGGAGGAAGGTTAAAGAGGGACACATGTGTACCTATGGCTAACTCATGTTGAAGGATGACAGTGAGTGAAGTCGCTCAGTCATGTCCGACTCTTTGTGACCCCATGGACTGTAGCCTACCATGCTCCTCTGTCCGTGGGATTCTCCAGGCAAGAATACTGGAGTGGGTTGCCATTTCTTTCTCCAGGAGATCTTCCCAACCCCGGGATTGAACCCGGGTCTCCCCCACTGCAAGCAGACGCTTTACCGTCTGAGCCACCAGAGAAGCTCAGAGGCCAACACAATATTGTGAAGCAATTTTCCTTCAATTAAAAATAAGTACGTTTGAAAAAAAAAAAAAAACAACAGACTGCTTCCAGTAATTATAGGTCTTCTGTAAGCATACTGTCTTTGAATATCTGAAGTAAATCTGGCTCAGGAGACCTTTTGCTAACAGTTCTGTGCTCCCCAGTTCTTGCAAACAAGGAGCAAGGCTTCTACATCTCACAGTTATCACCTACCTCATCTTTAAGGATTATAGTTTTGCTGACCCTGAGACCTGCTACAGGGTTCCCTGGAAATCCTCTGTGCCTCTTATCTCCTCCATGTGTGCCTTTTTTGCCTTACATATTCTGCTTTTGCTCTGGTTCTTGAGTGACAACTGTTTTTGTATTTTATGCTAACTAACCCCCCTACTCCCCTGCCCAAACTTCCAGGAAATACACCTTTTCTGATGTTTTCGGATATTCCTACTGCTGGTTTCCTATGACTCTCCTTGGGCCTTTTCCATGTGACTTCGGCTCAAACTCATCTGACTTTTAGCAATCTTTACAAGTACTTTGGAGTTTGTGAGTAAAATCTATATATTTGCTGAAAATGGCATTTAACATTTTTTCCCATTCTTTTTGTTAGTTTATATAATTTCTAAGGAGAAGTGGGAAAGATGTTTAAATGGATGACATCATCTTCATACTAGAGTCCATTTAGTTCTTTTTTTTTGCAACAATAACCCTTTGGACATATGTTTCTGAAGATGATATAATAACCTTGTGTGCTTTAATAATCGTTAATATTTTTCAAGGTTCTAACATTCACAGAGGGGGGAGCCTGTCACTCAGACTGGTTCTTTCCTTCCTAGATTGAGTCACAATTTAGTTTCCCATCCCACACTATTCGGGCAACAATCTCTTTATATTTAATGAGTCTGACTAATTAATTGTCACTGAGTTCAGGAAAAAGATTATACTGTCATCATTTTACAGAGATTGTGTCAGAACTATGACAGCATTGTAGGATTTATTGGCTTCCCTCCAAATGCTCATTGCTTCCATAGTATTAATTTTGGCTTTGGGCTCAATTTCAAGCTAGTAGATAAGGTAGATGATATAGGATTAAAAGCAACAGGTCCAAGAAGACAGCATCTCAGCTGGGGAGAACTGGGTTTTCTATACTGCAAGGGCTAGTGTTTGAAAATATTTGCTCCAAAACTGTAAAGGGGAAACAATACAGAGCAGGAATTCATTACCTATCTACACTGAAAAGTTTCTCAAGTACGACTGAATGAACGGGTATGTAAAGCTGGTTTGGGTTAATGGATGAGTAATAAAAGGTTATACTGCTACTTCTTTAGGACACCCCTATTTGCCCCTTAGTGCACAGTTCAAAAGGGATCTAATTCCCTAAACCCATTTCCCTTCCAACTAGAAAAATTCTTTCCACTAATTTGGGGGCAGGAGGAGAAGGGGAAGACAGAAGATGAGATGGCTGGATGGCATCACTGACTCGATGGACGTGAGTCTGAGTGAACTCTGGTGGTTGGTGATGGAGAGGGAGGCCTGGCATGCTGCGATTCATGGGGTCACAAGGAGTCTGACACGACTGAGCGACTGAACTGAACTGAACTGAAAGTAATTCGTGTGTGCTTCTGTTGTGTAATACTGGTCCATTCTGGGCTTTCATAGTTGCTTCTCCCACTAGGCTGCAGGCTCCTTGGGTGCAGGGAACTCTATCCTAATCATCTCTGTACCCCAGCATCTGGAGCAGTATATTTTGCTTAGTGCAAAAATGGGCGTACCCTAATGTTTATTGGAATAAATTGATAAATAGGCCAGTTTTATCCATTAGTCTTTCTGGTATCTAGCTGATTGTAGTGGTTCAATGGGTAAAGTTACTCCATCCTTAATCTTTCTCTTCTTTTCCTTGCCAGCGTTCTTTTCCCGTTCTATGACTGCAAGGGTAGGACAACGGGGAAAAGGAAGCCTGTCCACCCCCGCCCCCTCCCCCACCTCTCTCTCTTTCTCTCCTAAGACCCCCATAGCTGGCAGGCCTTCACCCAGCTACGTTCTTTTAAGATGGGACAATCAGGTTCCCAGGTGCCTGTTGCTCAGTCATACAAAATCCCAAATTGTGCGACCCCCTCCCCCCAGGGCATCTTGATGGGCCACTTCCGCGGTAGTGATCTGACCGGTTGCCTCAACAGCACTGCGCTGTTCCACTCGTAGAGCTCCTTTGTGCAACAGCAGGGCAGCGGGCTCTCACGGTCACACGGGCTCAGTCCACGCAATTGCCCCACTCACTCCCTCGCCTCCCCCTACCCCAAGCTCTGAGGGCTCTCCCTCCTCATCCCCCTTTGTGCAACCCTAGGCTGTGGAGCTTCTAGTACTGTATTCATGGCAGATGAAGAGCGGGTGACTGACACGTCCCTAGAAAGGGACGGCGAATCGCAGCGAGCGCGGGCGGTTGGGGGAGGGCGCGTAGTGGCAGACGGCCGCTGGGATTATGAATGGGGGCGGCTGGGGGGCGGCGAGTGTGGGGTTCAAACCAGGATTTTCGGCATCCGGCTTTGGCTAGGCACGCAGGGACTGTGCGTGATCCTTAAGCTCGGATGGGAAGGAAGATGCCGTGAGTTCCTGGCAAAGAGTGAGGGTTATTTTGCAAAACTCCCTTGGTCTCGTGCCGGCGGAGTACTGCGGGCGGTCGGCGAGGTAGGTAGGGAAGGAAAACAAGCGGGGTGGGGAATCCGGGAGAGGCCAGCCCGCTGGGGACCGTGTGACAGGTGGTGGCCTCAGCAGTTACAAGCTACTACACTAGAATACAGTCCGTGCAATACGATCCAATTGTTATTCCCCGCGCGGGGCTGAAGAGCGCAGCGCGGCAGACCAAGTGCCGCCGGCGAGCTGTCTCTTTGGAGGAGGTGGGTAGTGGGGGAACAGAGGAGGGATTTAGGGGGTCAGAGGAGGAGAGAGGAGCTCCTGGGCGCATCGCGGCCGCCCGTGCCACCCCGGCGGGGTCCTCCACACCAGCTGGTCCGCGCGCGCTCCGCAGCCGCCCCCGGCTCGTGCGCCCCTCTCCCCGGCCGCCAGCCCCGCTTCGGCGAATGCGGTCTCCGGGTGGCCGGCCGGGCGGCACGCGAGCGGCGCGCCCGCGTCTCCCCAGCGTCTCCTCGCCGCCTCTCGTGCCCCGTGCAGGGCAGCGCGGGAGGCACGCTTGCCTCGCACGGAAGAGCTGCTCTCGGCGGAGCTGCGGCCGGAGCCCGGGCGTCCAGAGCGCTGCCGCTGCGGCGGTGCACCCGAGGCGCCCCGGACAGGACGAGGGCAGCTTCCGCCAGGGTAGCCTGAGGTAAGGAATGCCGCGGAGGCTGCGGGTTTATTCCCCTCCTTCTCTTACTTCGTCACACAGCGAAGCTGAAATGGAGAGTGTGGGTCCCGTGGGGTTGATAGGGAGCGCGGGGAAAACGCGGCGGCGCTAGGATGGTCGCCTTGACCGTTACGTTCCTACCGCTGGTAGGAAATCCGCCAACCGGCCCTTACTCTTCGCTCGCTTCTTCTCTGCCTCTGCCTCCGGCCCTAGACTCCTTGGCAAGCCCCCGGGAAGGAGAGAGCCAAGGGAGGATGGAAAGAGGCAGAAGGATTCGCTCAGAAGTGGGCGAGGAATTGGCGCGCGGTGCCCCGTGATTGACAGCGAGCACGGGAGGGGAGCTTGAAGTACCCGAGAGTTTCCAGGGCTGCGGCCTCAGGATGGTCCTGCCTGCCCGGTGGTTGGGGCACCAAGTGGGTGCAGTCAGGCCACGGCTTCACGAAAGCTCCGCTCGGAACTTTTAGGAAGCTCCTGTTTGGGGAGGGGTGCTGGATTGTGTTTAGGGCCTGGCCGTTTCTAACCTAGGTGTGCGTGTTTATGTGTCTGTAGGGTTCCCCCCGCCTCCCCCGCTTCCTTCCTGCCTTCCCTCCTTTACATCTTCCTGTTTTACTTCCTTCTTTCTCTTTTTCACACATCACCCCCACCCCTTCCAAATGCTGTCTTTCAGAATAATCTGAACCTGCTATAGTCAATAGCTTTAAAGCAAGTATAAAGAAGAGAGCACAGAGGAATAGCTCTTAAATACAGTGTGGCTCATTTTAAAGGCGAATATGTGTATATAAATAACATATACTAAATTACATATAGTATAATATGTAATATACACACATTCCTGGGTTAAATGTAAAGAAATACTTTGGGACTCCTGCCTAAAGTTACATTACATTTACATTAAGTTTATATCACATGTATATCATGTTACTAAACAGAAATGATAAGTCTGTGCATTTTATGTCTTTAATCTGTTTGAGATACAACCGTTCTTTGAATCAAATTCATCATTTTAAATTCAGAGGTTTCTGGTTATTTGAAAGCTCTGAGCTACAGTGTAAGAATAAAAGGTATGTTGCATTATTTTTGAAGAAGTACAGATGCTGTTTTTTTTTTAGTGGACCATCCACCCTCCCCATCTTCCTTTTACTAAAAGCTGATTGTTATGCAAATAATATTCATAAAAATAAAAAACAATCTGAGGACTTCAAAATGTTTTTACCTAGACCTGAGATGTCAGGAGGGGTCTGGAAGTTATCTATGCGTGATTTGACATGAAGTTCCTAAGGTAAATGATTTCACCTCGGGTGGAAGGAAATTCAGCTGTACTTCCCTCTAAGGGTACATCATTTATCTTATAATCTCCCAAGAGAGGAATCTTCTTAATGTCAACATGTGTCTTTAGCATCACAATAGTGTATTCATGTCTTCAAACCATTAGTTGGACTTGGCATATTTGGCTGTTTCTGTTCTTTTTCAACAACAGAATCCCAATTACACAAAATAAGTAAGGTTGTTAGACTTTACTAACATTGTTGAGATGATATGATTGATGCATCGAAGCTATCTATCTGTATATCTATCATGTCTATATTTCTCATTACAATTGTGAGGTAATCAAGTTTGCAATATGTCTACTCATGTTTTTCTTCTTAGCCCATTTTCCTTTTATATTTCTGACTTGATATATTTTACAAAGATAAGTTATATTGAATTTCTCTAGAGGGTAGCCGCTTGTGCATACTTGTTTCTTATGACCAGACCTGGTTTTGAAATGAGGTATAAGATATCAATCATATTTAGCTCTCTGACCTTGGAGTCTTTTGCCTATACAGAGACAGATATTTGGTAATAATACTGTAATAATAATATTAGTACCTTATTATAGTACTACTACTACTAATACTATAACCCAAGTAAGGGTTTGTGTTTAATCAAAATATTAGACACAGAAATGATATTTTCATTTTGGGTTACAAACCAAAGCTTTAACATTGTGAAGGAATAAAAGGTCCTAGGTTGCTTTTGATATCTTATTTGATTTACTTTAATTTGGAAGCAAGAAGTATATGATGTAGTCTCGAGTTAGAAAGATCTGGGGGTTTAGTAATTTGAATTATCTTTTATTATTATGGCATAAAACTTCATTGCTCAAAGAAAATTATAGCAGCAGATTTTGGAGAAGGTATGGGGGTATTGATCACAGGACACATGTGTTTCCTTGAGCGTTGTTTTTTTGCAGTCACCTTGTGGTAATATGGCAGACACTATGATGTGCCAAGTCCCCCTTCAAGGAAGAGCATGTTGCCCCAGCTCTGGCAATGCTATCAGCAGATGGTTTTCAAGTCTCAGTCTCTTTGAGGATTGCCCATTTGGGTCCAGGGTGGCACCACTTCCCAGGGCAGCTCACATCCAGTGACTGATCCATGTGGGAGTATAAAGGCCTGACCATATCAACCCAACTCCCAATCACTCTGAAGGATCATTCTGGCTCTGGAACCACCCATGGGACTTGCATTGCAGCACCAAATCTTTCTTGGCCGATTCTGCTTCCTTCTCCATTCTCAGATGCTCATAGCAAGGCAGTCCTTAATAAAATTGTATGCTCAACTTCATCTTGAAGCCAGCTTCCCTGGGAAGCCATCCTGTAGCAACACTTCCTCCCTGCATGTTCATTTTGCCAGTTTTAATCTTTTATCTTTGAAAATACAGTGTCACTTCTCATTGGAGGATATTTCTATGGGCCTGTTCCTCTTCTGTCCCTCCTTGTTTTACCATTCTTTTCTGTTAGTGGATTTACAGTTTCTTTAGTCTCTTTCCAGTCTACTGATTTGAGTACTATATACATTTCTATACTTTTAGTAGTAGGTATTTTTATGTTTTTAACATTCATGTTTTGTCTTAACAAATGATATTAATCAAAATATCTATTCTTCTATAGGATAATAAGAGTGTCTTATAATGTTATAATTTTGATCATATGCCATATTTCATAATATCATTTAGTGATATAGTTGTGCCATATATTTTGCAGCCATTGTGTCATTTTTATATAATTTTTCTTTAAAAAATTTTAAGGTCAATGCTTATTTTATTTACCCACATTTTCTGTGTTCACTGTTGCTTCTTGCATCCATCTTCCTTCTGGATTCAAATTCCTCCTTATAGAAATGTGTATCTATTTGGTAAGCATATATAGATGATAAAACTCTCTTCATCTTTTTATTGTTGTTTGTTTGAAACCGTATTTGAGCTTAACACTTGAATACTAGAGCAGAATTCTATGTTGACAATTACTTTTTTCATCATTTTGGAGATACTGTCTCTCTTGTTGATCATTAGAAGTTTCTTCATTGCTTTAAGATTACTCTGTAAATTAGAATTTTGAGATTAACAGATACACTCTACTGTATGTAAAATAGATAAGTGACAAGGACATACTGTATATCACAGGGAATTATATTTAATATCTTGTGATAACCTATAATGGGAAGGAATATGAAAAAGTATATATAAATATAACTGAATCACTTTGCTGTGTGCATCTGAAACTAACACAACATTGTAAATCAACTGTACTTTAATTACAAAAAAAGAGATTATTCTGTCTTTGGTGTTCTACAGTTTTACTATGGTATGCCCAGGTGTGGGTTTATTTACTGTTTCTTCTTGGACTTTCTTATCTTTAGTCAGATGACGCTTGTGTTTCTTAAATTATTAAAAATCCACAGTGTATTTTGTCATATATTATCTTGCCTTTTTTTCCCTCTATTCTTTCCACTAGGATTCTTATATATATGTTGGACCTTCTTGTTTTATCTCTCATGTCTATTACCTCTGTATTATTTTCAATTAGGAAAGTTTTTTTTTTTAAAAAAAAGCATTTGGGTAATTATTCATAACTATTATTCCTTGATATTTATTGTTTTAATTTCCATTGAGCTATGACTTATTTTTTATTTCTAGGAGTGCTCTTTGATGCCTTTTCATATGTTTCTGTTTTTTTTCCTGAAGTTTTCTTTTTATTATGAACTCTATCCATATTTTGTCTCTTTAATAATTATAGTGTACTTATTTTATAATAAATCTCAAGTTGTTTTCTTACTTGAAATTCTTCGGGGAGTTAGTTATCCCAATTGAGTCTGCTGGTTCTTCCAGAATTATGCATCCACTTAAAGGGGGATCCTTTCCTCATGAGGTTTGTTATTTGGATTATGAGCTCATCTTCAGCTGGGTTTCTGCTTTTGGTTTTTCCCTCTGGTAGTCATATTTTTCCTAGTGTTTGGAAGTTTCCCTGTAGAGTGGTTCTGTGTTTGCTTCTGGTCTGGGATCAATCAGATTAAAAAAAATTAAGTTATAATTGACATGTAATATAATTGACATTTTATTAGTTTCAGGTGTACAACATAATGATTTGATATTTATGTAAATGATCACCATGTTATGTCTAGTTAACATTTGTAGAATCAGCTTTTACATTAACTTCCTTGCTTGAGATTCCTACATCATGCAGGTGATGTAGATTCAAACTGTGTGGGGGAGGTGGTTAATACAAAGCATCCTGTTTTCCCCCTTCTTGCAGAGCCCCATGGGCTTCCCAGGTGACACTAGTGGTAAAGAATCCACCTGGCAATGCAGGAGATGCAAGAGGTGGGTTCGATCCATGGGTCAGGAAGATCCCCTGGAGTAGGAAATAGCAACCCACTCCAGCATTCTTGCCTGGAAAATCCCACAGACAGAGGAGCATGGTGTACTATAGTCCATGGGATTGCAAAAGGTCAGATAGAACTGAGCAACTGAGCACATGCAGAGCCCCAGGAAGAGACAAACTTTCTTGCCGCTTCCAGGACAAACTTCTGTTTATAATTAAACTGAAAGGTTAACTGTCTCGGGGTTCTTTAGACAGAGGTCTCAGTTCCTTCTTTCCATGGGCCCCAAATAAAATTTATTGTCCCTGAACACAGGTGACATCTCCAGCCTGTAGGCATTCATGCCTGCGTCTAAGTTCTGTATCACTTTGGGTTGCTGTATTATCAGTTTATGTGCCTGCTAGTCCTGTATCTGTTTCCTTTCATACTAACAGCTACGGATTACCTTTTTCTCTTCAAACTTAGCTGTTTAACCTATTTAATTTTCCTGGTCTTTAAAAAATCTAAGTATGTATGTGTTTATAGCAGAAAGGAGTTTGGTTCATATGAAGTCAGTCTGCCATGCTAGTGGCATAAGATATCTTTCTGTGACTATATACGCTGCGAGAATCAACCCTTTTCAGGTACTTTCTCCCTCTCCCCCCCCCCACAACATCCTCAAATTATTTTAAAAAGCTTGATTATGCTAGTCCACTTATTTTGGTGACATTAACGTTTGTGTTGAGTCCAGGGAAATTGTCTTATAAGAGTGTTTCTGAGCATGGATTTGTCTGATGGCTTACTCACTCAGTTAGGTTCAGGGTAAACATTTTTAGCAAGAATACTCCTATATCTGTGATGTGTACTTCCTGTTGCATCACAGCAGGAGAGTCTGTTTGTCCCATTATATGTGAGTAAGTCAGATCACTTGAAAGATGGTACCTACAAAATTACTCCTTTTTTTTTCCTTTGAAAATAATATATACTCTGTATATATTATAGTCTCAAAGTATCAGACTATGTGAAAACCAGCTTCCCCACAACTTTCACCCAATATTTTTTATTAGATTTTTATTTTGCAATAATTATAGATGTTCATGCAGTTTGAGAAATAGTACAGAGAGATCCTGTGTACCCTTCATTCAGTGTCCCCCAAGAGTAATATCTTGGATAACTATAATACAATATTATAAGCAGGAACCTGACATTGACAGAATCTACAGCTTTTATTCAAATTTAGCCGTTTTATGCTTGTTTGTGTGTGTGTGGTTTTGTTCGGTCACCTAATTATGTCTGACTCTTTGCGCCCTGTGGACTGCAGCATGCCAGGCTTCCCTGTCCCTCATCGTCTCCCGGAGTTTCCCAAGTTCATATCCATTGCATCAGTGATGCCATCCAGCCATCTCATGCATTTGCTGTGCTGTGTTTAGTCGCTCAGTCATGTCCAGCTCTTTGTGACCCAATGGACTGTAGCCCACCAGGCTCCTCTGGTCATGGGGATTCTTTAGGCAAGAATACTGGAGTGGGTTGCCATGCCCTCCTCCAGGGGATCTTCCCAACCCAGGAATTGAACCCAAGTTTCCTGCATTGCAGGCAGACTCTTTACCGTATGAGCTACCAGGGAAGCCCAAGAATACTGGAATGGATAACCTATCCCTACTCCAGGGATCTTCCTGATCCAGAAATTGAACCAGGGTCTCCTGCATTGCAGGTGGATTCTTTACCAGCTGAGCTACCAGGGAAGCCCGCTCATGCATTTAGTTCTATGCAATTTTAGCACATGGGTAGGTTTGTGTATTCACCACTGCAGTCAAGATATAGAATAGTTCCAACACCACAAGGAGTCCTTTTGCTACCCTTTTTATAACCACACCCTCCTCCCTTGCACTCACTGCCCCATTCCTAACCTCTGACAATCACTAATCTGCTCTTTATCTCTACAGATTTGTCATTTCCAAACTGTTACATAAATGGGATCATAGACTGTATAAACTTTGAGGTTGTTTTTGTTCTCCAGTCACCACCATAATCCCCAGAGTATTTCAAGATTTTGTGCATGTCGATGGTTTATTCCTTTTTTATTGCTAAGTGGTATTTTGTGGTATGGGCATACCACAGCTTGTTTAGGCATTGAAGGACATTTGAGTTATTTCCAGTTTTCAGCATTATGATTAAATCTGGTATGCATGTGTATGTACAGGTGTTCATGTGGGTGTAAATTTTCACTTCTCTGGGATCAAAAATGCCCAGGGTGTGATTGTTGGGTCCTATGTAGTTACACATTTAGTTTTATAAGACACTGTTTTGCAGAGAAGTTGTATCTTTACATGTCCACCAGCAGTGTATGAATGATCCAATTTCTCTGCATTATGTTTGTCTTACATTTTATTTAATATGTTTTCTGTTTGTTTTCTCTGTTTCTTATTCCTTTACTTCCCTTTTCTCACCTTCCTGTGAGTTACTCCAACACTTTATGATTCCATTTTGATTTGTTTTTACTGTTTGTGAGTGTATCTCTCTGTTTAGTTTTCTCAGTGGTTCCTCTGGCTATTACTATTTTTGTTTGTATCTCTTTCCTCTTCCTACTTTTATAAGTGCTGTTGTTTTGAATGTAGGACAGTGTTATAGTTTTTTATTTCACTTACTGAATATGAATTCAGCAGTTCATATTGGGAAAGAATTTGTGGTTGACAGTTCTTTTCTTTCAGCACTTGAAAAATATGCTACTACCTTCAGGCCTCCGTGGTTTGTGATGAGAAAATTGTTATTTGAATTGATGGTCTGCTAAAGGCAATGTGCCATTTCTCTCAGGCTGGTTTAAGATACTTTTCTTGTCTTCAGTTTCTTAGAAGCTTAGTGGTGATGTGTCTTGGTGTGGATTTCTTTGGGTTTATTCCATTTAAGATTTGCTCTTAAATCCATAGGTTTGTGTCTTGTACCAAGTTTTTCCTGGCATTATTTCTTCAAATACACTCCAACTCTACTATCTTTCTCATGTCCTTCTGGGATGTGAGGATGTAAATATTGGATCATTTGTTACTGTCCCACAGAATCCTGAGGCTCTGTCTTCTTCTTCTTTATTTATTTATTTTTTTTGGAGGGGGTCTTAGTTTCTCTCTGTTATTCAGTTTGGAAAAATTATATTGATCTTGTCTCAAGTGCACTGATTCTATCATCTCCACTACTGAGCCCATCCAATGACTGTTTTATTTTGTTTCTTGGATTTTTTAGCTCTGTAATTGCCATTTGGTTCTTTCTAGCACTTATGTGTCTTTGTTGAAATTTTCCTTTCTTTTTTTTTTTTTCCAGAGAATTTGCTTGTTGAAGCACTTTTATAATGGATGCTCTAAAATTCTTACTAAATAATTCTAACATATGATTCATTTTGATGTTGGTTTTAGTCTATTTTTTTTTTTCTCATTTGAGTTGTGATTGTATCCTTGGTATTTTGGCTACAACATCAAGAGGTTCTGGGTCCTATTGAAATCTTATACTTTAACAGACAGTCACCCTGTTTAGATTTAGGACACAAGTCCTGAATTACTTTTGTGGGCTGTATTTCCAATGGCAGTTTAATTTCCAGAGGCTTTGTGACGCTATTTCAGATTGCCTGACTTGTCTGGTGTTTCTGGAGCTCCCAGTGAGCCCTGCTGATGCCCCTGGAAGGGACCAGAAGGGAGCTGCCCAGGCCAGTCCTGCTGATGCTTGTAGGTGAGAGAAGTGACTTTTTAGCCTTCAGGGATAAGGAGCACTGCTGGGCCTGGAGCTGGTTGTGGCAGGATTCCCCCTGCCAATGTGGTGAGGCCATCTGGTGTTGCTGGCTGTACCCCAGTTAGATGAGAGGGAGGAATGTAAGCCTACCTATATCACCTGCGGCTAGACTGTGGGGCTGGGGGGATGGGTTGGAGACTCAGGGCCCACATAACCTGCTGTTGGGTAGGGAGTCATAAGACACCTTCTGCTGTTGTTCCTCTAGTCCAGGGCCACTAACTAATCCACCTCCTTTTCACTGTTCTGAGTACTCCTCTGTTTGCTTGTTTTCTTATTTTCAAGATTCTTAGTTACATTAAGTGAAGAGGAGGGATGTGTGCGCCATCTTGCCTGCACCAGAAGCATATGCTTTTTAAAAGCTCTCTAACTCCTCAGCCAAGTTATGTTAATATAGTTGAAAATACTGGTTTGAATTGTGTTTTCCAGTAATTCGCATTTGTTTCCGTTTAACCTGTTTTAAAAATCAGTACATATTTCATATTTTGTTTAATTTACTTAATATTGCTATAATTGGATAGCTAAATGTTATATCACATCCTGCCAGTGAAATCTAAGCAAAAATCTATGTATGCAGTATTTTCTATACTGAATCTTTTTCTCTAAGTTGTCTGAAAGCATTTGAAAAATATCAATACTTATTATCTGTTGCCATCTCTAGAAAATGCTAAAAAGATCCTATATTAGATGGACTTTAAACAGTAGAGAAAATAAATGATGTTATTTGCATGAGCAACTTGCTGATATTTTGTTCAGATTAAGGAAAAGATAACAGGATGCTGATTTTGACTGTCAAGCTTTATACCACAGTGCTGACTCATAGAATTACAACCTTTCTAAACTGAAAGTGAGCTTAGAGATCACCTATTTCAGATCAATCCTGTTGTTCTATAGTTAAGAAAACTGATACTTTGAAAGGCCATAGGGAGCTCAAGTTCCTTTAATTCAATAATGGCAAGGCTTGTTTATTTTAAGTTCTTAGTGTTTCTTAATTTTATATTTTCTTTAAGAAACCAGAATCACTTTATTTTGAGAAGACAAAATTTTATATTGAGGCATGGTTTTCCAGTACCTTTTTCTAAAGAGAAAATAATACTTTCATAAGTTGGGATTGCACAATGATATCTTTCAAAAATAAGTATGTTTGAAAATCTGATGAACATATGGACCAATTATCTAGCAAAATTAACATAAACCCCAAATTTGCATATAATCTTGGAGGTTTATGAAGTCCTAAGAAAGATGCCTAGATTCTGTTTTTGTGTTGTTTGTACTGAGTGATATCTGTGGATGTCTTTCCTGGGACAGGTGACTTGAATGCCTCATATTGTAGACAGGCTCCCCTTTAAAGGCTTGTGGGTTGTGGCACAGTGCATTCTTGTGCTGAGGAATTTTTCTTCCTGAAGGTTCTAGAGAGTCAGTAGGTGAGAAGGATATAGCAGGACCAGCAGATGTTAAAACAGACTGTTGGAGATAAAAACAGGCAACTCAGCCTGCAACACCGCTCCCACCTCCCCCCACCACACACATGCAGAGATCTTATGATTCCTTGGAAAGACTCTTTCTCTGCTTCTGTCTTCTTTCACTCTCTCACCGTATGGAGAAACACTGCCCTTGGAGATATTTGCCCTTCCTCTAGTAAGGCTGCTCTGGTGGTCATTTAAACCTACTTTTTACCCATATCACATGTTATGGGCTCAAAGAAGACAGCATAGAGTGGCATTTGAGGGACTGACTGGGGATTTTTTGAGAGTGAGAAGAAAATGACATCCATGGTTTTCTTATATTATGCATCATAATAATTTAAGAGCATAGAATGACAAATGTCTCTAAATTCAGAGATAAGGAAGTGAGAACAGTATTTATTAGAACAGTTATAATTACTTCTAGGAAGCTACCTATATATGTTTAAAGGAAGCTACTCTATACTTCTCTGTAACTGGTGCAACTCCATGGATGAGAAATAAAACCCTGAAATGACTTGAAGTGCCACGATATGTACTAGGTGAAAAACTCAATGCAGAAAAATGGAGACTTGTAGAAAAACAAATAATAGAGTAACAGATTTTTCCCCTAGTGCTTTTATCTCTTTTATTTATTTATTTAAACAATTGTTGTTGGCGTAAAGTTGTGTTAGCTTCTGTTTTACAGCAAAGTGAATTGGCTATACATATACGTATATCTCCTCTTTTGGATTTCCTTCCTATTTAGGTTACCACAGAGCGGTGAGTAGAGTTCCCTTGCTATACAGCAGGTTGTCATTAGTTCAATAGTGTGTATATGTCAGTCCCAATCTCTTAATTCATCCTACCACCATCCCCCTTTCCTCTTGGTATCCATATGTTTGTTCTCTACATCTGTGTACATCTTTTAAAGGAGTTTTGTTATTAGGGTTGCTTTTTAAATAACTAAATAAGTGAGAACTGGGAATCAGAAGCCCTGAGTTCCTGTTCTGCTGTGTCACTAAGAAGGTACATGACATCCCTGTGTAAGCATCAGTGCATAATTAAGACTTTGAATTATGACAATAATTTCTAAGATTCTTTTCAGCATTATAATTTAGTGAAACTTTAGGGAGTATTAATTGATACAGCATTAGGGGAATTTTTAGATAAGCCTGTGCAATTAAGTGTAGTCAGTATCTGTGGGTTCTGCATCCATGGATTTAACCAACTGTGGTTGAATGAGAGCTGACCTACTACATGGATGTGGAGTCTATGGATACTGAAATGCCACTGTACTATGCCCTTACATATGAAGGACTTGATCATTCACAGATGATTTTGGTGTGTGTGGGAGTCCTGAAACCAATTCACCCCTCTTCCCAAAACTGAGGGACCACCGTGTTATTCATTCCAGGGAACAGATATTTTTTTAGTTTGAACTTATTGTAATACATTGATTTGGTCTGAAATTTGCAATGATTATAGAAGTCATGGTTGAATGAGGACTACTCAACTGTATGGAAATAACACACCACAATTTGTAGAACAAATACTTTAATGCTGATGGTGAAAATGACAATAGTGATGATACTAATGTGCGTGGCTCTAAATCTGATTGGTCTGGAGGTGTGGTGATATTGTCGATTGCTCATGAAGTGTCCATTCATCATCTTTCTCTTTTATCTGTTATACACGTTGGAAAGGAAATTATTCAACTTTCCAGTTTCCCATGAAGCTAGGATTGGCCCACATTACAACGATTAGATGGAGATGTCTGGGGATCATGTACAGTTCTGAAAAGGCAAAGTTTCTCAAGAAGGCTCTTGCCCTTGACCCTTATCACCTTATTGCTTTGAGGTGAGCAGCTATCTTGCTAGCATGAAGAATAAAACCACTCACTTAGGATGATGAAGCAAAAAGAAAGAAGTAGCTTGGAGTTTTGATGACATTTTAAGTAGATTTATCACCTTTGCACTGCCTACCTTCCCTCTTTATTATTCCATGAGAAGAAAAACAAACTCCTATTTCTTCCACTATTTATTAGGTTTCCCGTCACTCCCAGCCAAACAGATTCCCAACTGAATATGTAAACTGATTGTCATGAATTTGGTCTTACATTTTTGAAGGATAAAATGAGTGTTTATAGATCTTTGTAATTACTGATCTCGGCCTGCAACATTTAGACTAGTATATGGTATAAATATCCTTATTCTGAGGAACTTTGGCTATGAAAATTTTGGAAAATTTGTAGAATTTTTATTTTACTGTTGATAGCATGAGGAATAGCATAAGACTCAAAGAGTCTCTATTTTGTCTTGCTCAGAGAATATTTCAGATTTTATTCAATGGGTAAAATGTATGTGAGGAAAACTATTTCTGTGAGTCACACCTCCTACTTATCTATAATCTTCACTAAGATGAAGATACAGCTGGAGAATACCAATGAGTCTTAATTTTTTTTTGCTTCATTTGGATTTATAGGCAAAAATGTATAGCAGAGTTGGTTACCCTCTTTAGTCCAGGTTTATTTTCTTCTGACTTCACACTTTCTCATGACTGAGAAATATTTTCAAGCTGGACTTCAGAGGTTAAAGAAGGATAGCCATTCATAGTAAGTGTATATAAAAGATGCAAGATAATTTTTGTGTGACATAGCATCTGTCCACCCTTCATTTGAATTTGCCTTTCTTAAGTGTAGGGGATTAATTTTTCATTACATCATATGAAGAGAGAAAAGAAGAATTCAATTGAAATATACTTGTTATTTTATCAAGATTGTATTCATTCAAGAGTAAAAAGTGAAATGTAATACTACAAGTAAGGAGTTTATTTGTGTTTTAAATTAAAAAATGTTTTATTTTGTATTGGGGTATAGTCGATTCACAATGTTATGATAGTTTTTAGTGTACAGCAAAGTGATTTAATTATGCATATTCATATGTGTATTCTTTTTCAGCTTCTTTTGCCACATAGGTTATTACAAAGTATTAAGTATAGTTCCCTGTGATATACAGTAGATCCTTGTTGATTATCTATTTTGCGTATAGTAGTGTACATATGCCAATCCCAACCTCCCAATTCATCCCTCCCCTCCATCTTTCCCCCTTGTCAACCGTATATGAGGAGTTTATTTTTTGTATGCCATGAGATACCTGGAGGGAAATACTACAAAGCTGGAGCAACTGCACCATCCTTGAAGTTACCAAGAATTCAGGCTCCTTGCCTTTAACTCTACTATCATTAGCATATGGTTTTCCTTCTTTTGGTGAAAAGACAGTGAGCCTCCAGAATAGCTGCTGTCCTACAGACAGGAAGAAGGGCTGGACAACAAGACAAGGCATGCATCAGGTGATAGTCCTTTTATTAAATTATTTATTCCACCCTGTAGCATGTGAGATCTTAGTTCCCTGACCAGAGATGATACTGTGCCTCTGCAATGGGGGCATGGAGTCTTAACCCTTGGACCACCAGGAAAATCTATAGTCTTTTTAATAAGGAAAATGATAGCACCCAGGAAGATGCATTTTCTAGACTTCCATTAATATCTTATTGACCAGAACTATGTCAGTGCCCATCTCTAATGGCAGGGAAGTCTGAGAAATAGAAGGCTTAAAATTTAAAAAAAAAATTTAATCTGGGAAAATCAGTACCTCCCTAAATGCTGCTGCTGCTGCTGCTAAGTCGCTTCAGTCGTGTCCAACTCTTTGCGACCCCATAGATGGCAGCCCACCAGGCTCCCCGGCCTCTGAGATTCTCCAGGCTAGGATCCCTTTATTATTGAAAAAGAGGGGGAGAATGGATATTGGGTAGGCAACCATCACTGTCATTGCATATGAGGAATATTTTTCAGCTTTAAAAATAATATTCATTGTGTTATGTCAATGATGTATAACCTGGTGATTTCTTAAAATATTACAGCTTAAAAATAGTTATTATTCAATCCAGTCTCTCAGTCGTGTCCGACTCTTTGCGACCCCATGAATTGCAGCACGCCAGGCCTCCCTGTCCATCACCAACTCCCGGAGTTCACTCAAACTCACGTCCATCGAGTCAGTAATGCCACCCAGCCATCTCATCCTTTGAAATCCCCTTCTCCTCCTGCCCCCAATCCCTCCCAGCATCAGAGTCTTTTCCAATGAGTCAACTCTTTGCATGAGGTGGCCAAAGTACTGGAGTTTCAGCTTTAGCATCATTCCTTCCAAAGAAATCCCAGGGCTGATCTCCTTCAGAATGGACTGGTTGGATTATTGCTTGCCTTAAAGTCCTAGAATATTCAGTCATTTGAAGTTTTGTATCAGTTGTCACTTTGTGTCAAGAATGGCTGACTAACATGTAAAACTCAAAGTATATATTAATAGTCATTAGGATTAAGCTAATTGTGGGCAGAAAAGGTCATAATTTCCTTCTGTAATGACATCTGTAAGTATGCAATTCTGAGATATCAGTGACAATATATAATAGTATAATTATACTATTATATACTGTAATATATATTCTTACAGTATTATATACAGAATATATATAATTCTATTCATTGGTGAAATACTGTTCTTTATTTTTTGTTTAGATTTGCATTTATATATTTAGGGCTGTTTTGTTGTCCCAAAATTTTTAATGACATACATGAATAATACCCAAGAACGGGCATTTATTTTAAAATGAATAAAATTGGCAGAATTGCAGTATTTATCCCTTGCTGTTCTCATTCAGGATATTGACAGAAATATTCTGTAATTGAGGGTTTATTCTTCAATTGATGTAGATACTCTTCATAGAAGCTGTTTATCCACATCAAGTATAATGGATCTTTTCTGGTTAAATTTTTTTCCATTAAAATAGGGTGAGGCAGCTATACTCACCACACTTCAGAGGAATGGTACAAACATAAAGGGAATAATGGATGCGAAGTACATTTTTTCCTTTGAACAAAGATGTTACATAAATTCTGTTAATAGTATCAGTAACGTGTAAATAAGATAATGGGTGAGCGTTTCCAAAAGTGAATATCATAACCAGGAATTCCTACTGTGGTCCTCAGTGTCTGTTTTTTCAAAGAAGAGCAACATAGCAACACACTGTTACATCCTTGCATTGAATTATCAAAGGTAAGCTTCATTGTGAGGGGAAGAGAATGTATAGAAAGAGCTTTAAAAGAGGGATTTATTAAATAATGCAATACAGTAATTGGTTTTGTCTAGGTGTAAAAGGTCTTTGGGTCTTTCAAATGGTTAAAGAAATGGGAAAGCTCTGATTAAAATGTGAATGCTGGTTATAACCTAGAGCGGAACTTTCAGTGGTTCTATCTGGAAAATAATGAGGCTCTGCTTGATTCATAAAAATCTTCAAAAAAAGATTTTTGTAATATCTCTGTAAAGGTTTTTGTCATCCTGTTGCCCACAATTTTTTTTCCCAAAGATAATTTGAGAAAGGAAGTTTTTCCTTATTTCTGACTTAACCACAATGCTTTTTATGTGCTGATCCCATTAAGGGTGAATTGCATTGTGTGAGGATAAGAACCCTTAACTTTGAGCCAGGACTAGGGTTCCTGTCTTAGGTTTACGCCTAATTTATTTTTGTAACTGGGAAAGTTTTTGAATTGCTTTGTGTGAATAAATACCTTTAGGTTGTATCCATCTCCCCTTGGCTGACCAATTGAGGTCATGGGAAAAAGTCATATTTCGCTGGGAAGAAGGGGCGTTTCATGTCAGTCTTACGCGAAGTGTGTTCAGTCATGAAACTGGCATGAAAGCTGATCTGGAAATGAGTATGAGGAAGGAAGTTTGCTTTTTTTCTGTCTTATTTACTCAGATGATTTTATATGCTAAAGAGACAGTGATTTAAAGTGGAACAGAGCTGCGATGAACATTGGGGTACATGTGTCTCTTTCAATTCTGGTTTCCTCGGTGTGTATGCCCAGAAGTGGGATTGCTGGGTCATAAGGTAGTTCTATTTGCAATTTTTTAAGGAATCTCCACACTGTTCTCCATAGTGGCTGTACTAGTTTGCATTCCCACCAACAGTGTAGGAGGGTTCCCTTTTCTCCACACCCTCTCCAGCATTTATTGCTTGCAGATTTTTGGATCGCAGCCATTCTGACTGGTGTGAAGTGGTACCTCAGCAGCACTGTTTATAATAGCCAGGACATGGAAACAACCTAGATGTCCATCAGCAGATGAATGGATAAGAAAGCTGTGGTACATATACACAATGGAATATTACTCAGCCGTTAAAAAGAATTCATTTGAATCAGTTCTGATGAGATGGATGAAACTGGAGCCGATTATACAGAGTGAAGTAAGCCAGAAAGAAAAACACCAATACAGTATACTAACACATATATATGGAATTTAGGAAGATGGCAATGACGACCCTGTATGCAAGACAGGGAAAGAGACACAGATGTGTATAACGGACTTTTGGACTCAGAGGGAGAGGGAGAGGGTGGGATGATTTGGGAGAATGACATTCTAACATGTATACTATCATGTGAATTGAATCGCCAGTCTATGTCTGACGCAGGATGCAGCATGCTTGGGGCTGGTGCATGGGGATGACCCAGAAAGATGTTATGGGGAGGGAGGTGGGAGGGGGGTTCATGTTTGGGAATGCATGTAAGAATTAAAGATTTTAAAATTTAAAAAATAAAAAACTATAAAAAAAAATAAAGTGGAACAGAGTTGGCCTTTTCATTCTGTTCATGGGGTTCTTAAAGCAAGAATACTGAAGTGGTTTGCCATTCCCTTCTCCAGTGGACCACGTTTCGTCAGAACTCTCCACCATGACCCGTCCGACGTAGGTGGCCTTACGTGGGATGGCTCATAGTTTCGTTGAGTTATACAAGGCTGTGGTCCATGTGATCAGTTTGGTTAGTTTTCTGTGATATATATGAAATCTAGAAAGGTGGTACTGATGATCCTATGTGCAGGGCAGCAAATGAGACACAGACATAAAGAACAAGATTTTGGGCTCAGTGCGAGAGGGAGAAGGTGGGATGATTTGAGAGAATAACTGAAATGTATACATTACTATATGTAAAACAGATAACTCTATGTAAAATAGATATGTAAAATAGATAAAAATATGTAAAATAGAGTTTGATGTGTCTTGCAGGGCTTCTGAAGTTGGTGTTCTCTGACAGCCTGGAGGGATGGGCTGGTGAGGGAGGTGAGGGGGAGGTTTAGGAGGGAGGTGACACACATATGCCTATGACAGATTGATGTTCAGTTCAGTTCAGTGCAGTCGCTCAGTCATGTTGGACTCTTTGCAATGCCATGGACTGGAGCACACCAGGCATCCCTTTCCTTCACCAACTCCCGGAGCTTGCTCAGACTCATATCCATCGAGTCAGTGATGCCATCCAACCATCTCATCCTCTGTCGTCCCCTTCTCCTCCTGCCTTCAAACTTTCCCAGCATCAGGGTCTTTTCCAATGGGTCAGTTCTTTGCATCAGGTGGCCAAAGTATTGGAGTTTCAGCTTCAGCATCAGTCCTTTCAATGAAGACCCAGGACTGATTTCCTTCAGGATGGACTGGTTTGATCTCCTTGCAGTCCAAGGGACTCTCAAGAGTCTTCTCCAATACCACAGTTCAAAAGCATCAATTCTTTGGCTCTCAGCTTTCTTTAGAGTCCAACTCTCATATCCATACATGACTAGTGGAAAAACTATAGCTTTTACTAGACAGATCTTCATTGGCAAAGTAATGTCTCTCCTTTCTAATATGCTGTCTAGGTTTGTCATAGATTTTCTTCCAGGGAGCAAGCATCTTATCATTTCTTGACTGTGGTCACCATCTGCAGTGACTTTGGAGCCCAAGAAAATAAATTGTCTCGATGTTTCCATTGTTTCCCCATTTATTTGCCATGAAATGATGGGACCAGATGCCATGATCTTAGTTTTTTGAATGTTAAGTTTTAAGCCAGCTTTTTTGCTCTCCTCTTTCACTTTCATCAAGAGGCTCTTTATTTCTTCGCTTTCAGCTGTAAGGGTGGTGTTGCCTGCATATCTGAGGTTACTGATATTTTTCCCAGGAATCTTGATTGCAACTTGTGCTGCATCCAGCCTGGCACTTCACATGATGTACTCTGTATGTAAGTTAAATAAGCAGGGTGACAATATACAGCCTTGATGTACTCCTTTCCCAATTTGTAACCAGTCCATTGTTCCATGTCCAGTTCTGGCTGTTTCTTCTTGACCCGCATAAAGATTTCTCAGAAAGCAGCTAAGGCAGTCTGGTATTCCCACCTTTTGAAGAATTTTCCAGTTTGTTGTGATTCACAGTCAAAGGCTTTGGTATAGTCAATAAAGCAGAGTAGATGTTTTTCAGGAACTCTCTCTCTTTTTCAGTAATCCAATGGATGTTGCAATTTGATCTCTGGTTTCTCTGCCTTTTCTAAATCCAGCTTGAACATATGAAAGTTCACAGTTCAAGTACTATTGAAGTCTGTGTTTGGGAATTTTGAGCATGACTTTGCTAGCGTGTGAGATGAGTGCAATTGTGCAGTAGTTTGAACAGTGTTTGACATTGCCTTTCTTTGAGATTGGAATGTAAACTGACCTTTTCCAGTCCTGTGGCCAATGCTGAGTTTTCCAAATTTGTTGGGAAATTGAGTGCAGCACTTTAATAGCATCATCTTTTAGAATTTGTATTAGCTCAACAGGAATTCCATCATCTCTATTAATTTTGTTCATATTGATGCTTTCTAAGGCTGATTGTGGCTCAGATCATGAACTCCTTATTACCAAATTCAGACTCAAATTGAAGAAAGCAGGGAAAACCGCTAGACCATTCAGGTATGACCTAAATCAAATCCCTTATGATTATATAGTGGAAGTGAGAAATAGATTTAAGGGCCTAAACCTGATAGATAGAGTGCCTGATGAACTATGGAATGAGGTTCATGACATTGTACAGGAGACAGGGATCAAGACCATCCCTATGGAAAAGAAATGCAAAAAAGCAAAATGGCTGTCTGGGGAGGCCTTACAAATAGCTGTGAAAAGAAGAGAAGTGAAAAGCAAAGGAGAAAAGGAAAGATATAAGCATCTGAATGCAGAGTTCCAAAGAACAGCAAGAAGAGACAAGAAAGCCTTCCTCAGTGATCAATGCAAAGAAATAGAGGAAAAGAACAGAATGGGAAAGACTAGAGATATCTTCAAGAAAATGAGAGATACCAAGGGAACATTTCATGCAAAGACGGGTTCGATGAAGGACAGAAATGGTTATGAACCTAACAGAAATAGAAGATATTAAGAAGAGGTGGCAACAATACACAGAAGAACTGTACAAAAAAGATCTTCACGACCCAGATAATCATGATGGTGTGATCACTCACCTAGAGCCAGACATCCTGGAATGTGAAATCAAGTGGGCCTTAGAAAGCATCACTACGAACAAAGCTAGTGGAGGTGATGGAATTCCAGTTGAGCTATTTCAAATCCTGAAGATGATGCTGTGAAAGTGCTGCACTCAATATGTCAGCAAATTTGGAAAACTCAGCAGTGGCCACAGGACTGGAAAAAGGTCAGTTTTCATTCCAATCCCAAAGAAAGGCAATGCAAAAGAATGCTCAAACTACCACACAATTCCACTCATCTCACATGCTAGTAAAGTAATGCTCAAAATTCTCCAAGCCAGGCTTCAGCAATATGTGAACTGTGAACTTCCTGATGTTCAAGCTGGTTTTAGAAAAGACAGAGGAACCAGAGATCAAATTGCCAACATCTGCTGGATCATGGAAAAAGCAAGAGAGTTCCAGAAAAACATCTATTTCTGCTTTATTGACTATGCCAAAGCCTTTGGCTGTGTGGATCACAAGAAATTGTGGAAAATTCTGAAAGAGATGGGAATACCAGACCACCTGACCTGCCTTTTGAGAAATCTGTATGCAGGTCAGGAAGCAACAGTTAGAACTGGACATGGAACAACAGACTGGTTCCAAATAGGAAAAGGAGTACATCAAGGCTGTATATTGTCACCCTGCTTATTTAACTTGTGTGCAGAGTACATCATGAGAAACGCTGGACTGGAAGAAACACAAGCTGGAATCAAGACTGTCGGGAGAAATATCAGTCACCTCAGACATGCAGATGACCCCACCCTTATGGCAGAAAGTGAAGAGGAACTCAAAAGCCTCTTGATGAAAGTGAAAGAGGAGAGTGAAAAAGTTGGCTTAAAGCTCAACATTCAGAAAACGAAGATCATGGCATCTGGTCCCATCACTTCATGGGAAGTAGATGGGGAAACAGTGGAAACAGTGTCAGACTTTATTTTTGGGGGCTCCAAAATCACTGCAGATGGTGATTGCAGCCATGAAATTAAAAGATGCTTGCTCCTTGGAAGAAAAGTTATGACCAACCTAGAGAGCATATTCAAAAGCAGAGACATTACTTTGCCGACTAAGATCTGTCTAGTCAAGACTATGGTTTTTCCTGTGGTCATGTATGGATGTGAGAGTTGGACTGTGAAGAAGGGTGAGCACTGAAGAATCAATGCTTTTGAACTGTGGTGTTGGAGAAGACTCTTAAGAGTCCCTTGGACTGCAAGGAGATCCAACCAGTCCATTCTGAAGGAGATCAACCCTGGGATTTCTTTGGAAGGAATGATGCTAAAGCTGAAACTCCAGTACTTTGGCCACCTCATTCAAAGAGTTGACTCATTGGAAAAGACCCTGATGCTGGGAGGGATTGGGGGCAGGAGGAGAAGGGGACACCAGAGGATGAGATGGGTGGATGGCATCACTGACTCGGTTGACGTGAGTTGAGTGAACTCCAGGAGTTGGTGATGGACAGGGAGGCCTGGCATGCTGAGATTCCTGAGGTCGCAAATAGTTGGGTACGACTGAGCAACTGAACTGAACTGAACTGAATTGAAGGCTGACTTGACTTCACACTCCAGGATTTCTTGCTCTAAGTGAGTTATCACACCATTGTGGTTATCTGGATTATTATCTTTTTTGTATAGTTCTGTGTATTCTTGCCGCCTCTTTTAATATCTTCTGCTTCTGTTAGGTCGATACTATTTCTGTCTTTATTCTGCCCATCTTTGCATGAAATGTTCCCTTGGTATCTCTAATTTTCTTGAAATCTCTAGTCTTTCCAGTTCTGTTATTTTCCTCTATTTCTTTGCATTGATCACTGAGGAAGGCTTTCTTACCTCTCCTTGCTATTCTTTAGAACTCTGCATTCAGTTGGGTATATATTTCCTTTTCTCCTTTGCTTTTAGCTTCTCTTATTTTCTCAGCTATTTGTAAGGCCTCCTCAGTCAACCATTTTGCCTTTTTACATTTCTTTTTCTTGGGGATGGTCTTAATCACTGCCTCTTGTTCAATGTCACGAACCTCCATCCATAGTTCTTCAGGCACTCTGTCTATCAAATCTAACCCCTTGAATCCATTTGTCACTTGAGAACGCTATGAACACCATGAAAAGGCAAAAAGATATGACACTGAAAGTTGAATTCTCCAGGTCGGTAGGTGCCCAGTATGCTATGGGAGATCAGTGGAGAAATAACTCCAGAACGAATGAAGGGATGAAGCCAAAGCAAAACAACGCCTAGTTATGGATGTGACTGGTGATGCCAAGTAAAGCCTGATGCTGTAAGGAACATAGGAACCTGGAATGTTAGGTCCATGAATCAAGGCAAATTGGAAGTGGTCAAACAGGAGATTGAATGAATGAACAGTGACATTTTATGAATCAGTGAACTAAAATGGACTGGAATGGGTGAATTTAGCTCAGATGACCATTATATCTACTACTGTTGGCAAGAATCCCTTAGAAGAAATGGAGTAGTCATCATAGTCAACAGAAGAGTCCAAAATGCAGTACTTGCATGCAGTCTCACAAACAACAGAATGAGCTCTGTTCATTTCCAAGGCAAACCATTCAATATCATGGTAATCCAAGTCTATGCCCCAACCAGTAATGCTGAAGAATCTGAAGTTGAATGGTTCTATGAAGACTTACAAGACTTTCTAGAATTAACACCCCCCCCCACCAAAAAAAAATGTCCTTTTCATTATAGGGGACTGGAATGCAAAAGTTGGAAGTCAAGAAATACCTGGAGTAACAGGAAAATTTGGCCTTGAAGTACAAAATGAAGCTGGGTAGAGGCTAACAGAGTTTTTCCCAGAGAACTCACTGATAATAGCAAACACCCTCTTCCAACAACACACGAGAAGACCCTACACATGCACATCACCAGATGGTCAATACCGAAATCAGATTGATTATATTCTTTGCAGCCAAAGATGGAGAAGCTCTATACAGTCAACAAAAACAAGACAGGGAGCTGACTGTGGCTCTGATCATCAACCCCTTATTGCCAAATTCAGACTTCAATTGAAGAAAGTAAGGAAAACCACTAGACCATTCAGGTATGACCTAAATCAAATTCCTGATTCATGTTGATATATGGCAAAAAGCTATTGCAATATTGTAAAGTAATTATCTGCCAATTAAAAATTTAAAAAAGTGAAGCTGTGTTAAATAATGATGAAAAAAGAATAGAGGTAGTCCTGGAAATGGCTTACATCCCTCTCACTTGGATATCTTTGCCTAGAACTCAGTTTTGTGGCTAAGTCTACAAGAGTGGCTGAGATAAAGTTGTCTAGCTGTGAGTCCAGAAAAGAGGGAATGGATTTTGGTGAAGAGCTGATACTATCTGTAGTGTAATCATTCTGCAGATTTCTTTACCTCCTTCTTATGTTAGGTCCTTTGTTTCCTGATTTCCACATCTCTTGCTTTATCTTGATTTAGTCTCATGTTTTGAGGAATAGAGCACATCCTCCAGTATCTTCCTAAGAAAGGATATCTTGAGGTGAAGCCTTTGAGATATTTTATATCTGAGAATATTTTTATTCTGTTTTACACCTGATGAATAGTTTATCTGGATCTAGGATTCTTTTTACAAGTCATTTTCACTCAGCATTTAAAAAATTTTTGGAGTATAGTTTATTTACAATGTTGTTTTAGTTTCAGGTGTATATCAAAGTGAATCAGTTATACATAGGCATATGTGCTAAGTCACTTCAGCTGTGTCCGATTCTTTGCAACCCTATGGGCTGTAACCCACCAATCTCCTCTGTCTATGGGGATTCTCCAAGCAAGAATATTGCAGTGGGTTGCCATTTCTTTCTCCAAGTTATACGTATACGTATGGCCATTCTTTGTTTTTTTTTTTTTCGGATTCTTTTTCCATATAGGCCATTGCAGAGTACTGAATAGATTTTCCTGTGCTAGACAGAAAGTTCTTATTAGTTATCTGTTTTATATATAGTAGTGTGTTTATGTCAAGCCCAATCTCCCCGTTTATCCGACCCTTACTTATCCTGGTATCCATAAGTTTGTTTTTTACATCCATGACCCTACTTCTGTTTTGTAAATAAGTTCTTTCTTTTTTAGATTCCACATATAAGCCATATCATATGATATTTGTCTTTCTGTATCTGACTTCCTTCACTCAGTATGACAATCTCTATGTCATCCATGTTGTTGCAAATGGCATTGTGTTGTTCTTTTTTACAGCTGACTAATATTGCATTGTATATATGCACCACATTTTCCTTATTTATTTTTCTGTTGATGGACATTTAGGTTACTTCCATGTCCTGGATATTGTAAATAGTGTGTCAGTGAGCATTGGGGTACATGTATCTTTTTCAATTATGGTTTTCTCCACTTATATGCCCAGGAGTGGGACTGCTAGGTCATATGATAGTTCTATTTTTAGTTTTTTAAGAAACCTCCATACTTATTCTCCATAGTGGCTGTACCAATTTACATTCCCACTAACCATGCAGGAGGGTTCCCTTTTCTCCACACCCTCTCCAGCATTTACTGTTTGTAGATTTTTTTGATGATGGCCATTCTGACTGGTGTGAGATACTTCATTGTAGTTTTTATTTGCATTTCTCTAATAATTAGTGATGTTGAGCATCTTTTCATGTGCTTTTTGGCTATCTGTATTTCTCCTTTGGAGAAATGTCTGTTTAGATCTTCTGCTCATTTTTTGATTGAGTTATTTGTTTTTTTGATATTGAGCGTGAGCTGTTTGTACATTTTGGATATTAATCCTTTGTCAGTTGCTTCATTTGCAAATATTTTCTCCCATTCTGAGTGTTATCAGTTTTCTTTTTGTTTATGATTTCCTTTGATGTGCAGAAGCTTTTAAGTTTAATTAGATCCCATTTGTTTATTTTTGTTTTTGTTTTCATTACTCTAGAAGGTGAATCAAAAAAGATCTTGCTCTGATTTATGTCAAAGAATGCTCTGCCTATATTTTCCTCTAAGAGCTTTATAGTATATGGCCTTACATTTAGGTCTGTAATCCATTTTGAGTTTATTTTTGTGTATGTATTAGGGAGTGTTCTAATTTCATCCTTTTACATGTACCTGTCCACTTTCTCAGTACCACTTATTGAAGAGACTGCCTTTTCTCCATTATATGTCCTTACCTCCTTTGTCATAGATTAGGTGACCACAGGTGTGTGGGTTTCTCTCTAGGCTTTCTATCCTGTTCTGTTAATCTGTATTTCTGTTTTTGTGCCAGTACTATACTGTTTTGATGTTTGTAGCTCTCCAGGAAAACATTATACTTGTCAACATTTGAATCATAGGGATCCCAGAAGAAAAAGATAAAAGGCCTGAGAAAATATTTGAAGAGATCATAGTTGAAAACTTTCCTAACATTGGAAAGGAAATAGTTACCGAAGTCTAGAAAGTGCAGAGAATCCCACACAGGATAAACATGCTGAGACACATATTAATCAAACTAGCAAAAGTTAAATACAAAGAAAAAATATTAAAAGCAACAAGGGAAAATGAACAAATGACATATTCAATACAAGGGATTCCCCATAAGGTTATCAGCTGATTTGTTAGCAAAGAAACTCTGCAGGCCAGAAGGGAGAGACAGGCTATATTTAAAGTGATGAAAAGAAAAACTTATGACTAACAATACTGTACCCAACAAGGCTCTCATTTAGAGTTGCCAGAGAAATCAAAAGGTTTACAGACAAGCAAAAGCTCAGAGAATTCAGTACCACCAAACCAGCTTTACAACAAATACTAAAGGAACATCTTTAGGCAAGAAACACAAGAGAAGAGAACAAAAGAGGATGGGGAAAAAAAAACCAACCTACAAAAACAAACCCCAAACAATTAAGAAAATGGCAATAGGAACATACATATCAATAATTACTTAAAGTGCAAATGGACTAAATACTCCAACCAAAAGACATAGACTGGCTGAGTGTATACACAAATAAGACCCATATATTTGCTGTCTACAGAGACCCACTTCAGACCTAGGGAAATATACAGACTGAAAGTGAGAGGTTGGAAAAAGATATTCCATGTATATGGAAATCAAAAGAAAGCTGGAGTAGCAATACTTATATCAGAACAAACAGACTTTAAAATAAAGACTATTATAAGAGAAACAAGGAAGGATACTACATAATAATCAAGGGATCTATCTAAGAAGAAGATATAACAATTGTAAATATTTATGCGCTCAACATAAGAGCAGTTCAATACATAAGGCAAATGCTAAACAGCCATAAAAGGGGAAATTGACAGTAACACAATACGGTCTTTAACACTCTACTTATATCAGTGGACAGATGATGAGACAGAAAATTAATAAGGAAACACAAATCTTAAATGACACATAGATCAAGTAGGCTTAATTGACCTTTAAAGGATGTTACATCCAAAAGCAGCAGAATACATTTTCTTCTCAAGTGCACTCGGAACATTCTCCAGGGTAGATCACATCTTAGGTCACAAATCGAGCCTCGATAAATTGAAGAAAATTGAAATTATGTCAAGCATCTTTTTGGACCATGATGCTATGAGATTAGAAATCAATTACAGAGAAAAACAAAACAAAACTGTAAAAGCTCCCTCAGTATTTTGCTGGAGTATTTCATAGTCTTCTTGTTGCCATATTAGCCAAAGAGTAGTCTGATGCTGTTCTAACTCTTGAGCCTTTAAATGTGAGCTTTTTTTTTTTCCCTTCTCTAATTGGAAGCTTTTATTGTCATCTTATTATCCTTGGAATTTTGAAATTTCAAGATGGTGTACCTGACATGAGTTTTAATTGATTCTGTGGGGAAATGCGATGGATATTTTCTATCTGGATATTTGCTTTTCAGTTTTGAGATTTTTTTTATTTTAGTATTTATTTTATCAATAGTAAAGTCAACTTCCCCCTATAATTTAACATCTCAAATTTGGTAATCAGGATGCATATTAAATTGATGGTTTCTCATAATAACCGTCAGTCAGGTGGCAGTAATGACATGGCTGTGTAAGAAAAACATTCTGTTGAGACTTTATTATTTGACCAGCATCAAAGAATCTTGTGTTTCATGAAACATTGCATATTCTTTTATTTGGTTTTCTTGATTCTCTTTTTCTAGAACATCTGCTACTATATTTTATCGGACTTAATCTGCTTTCTGTTGTAAGATACACCATTATTTTATGTATCATGAAGAAAAATATACTTTTAATTAAACTATAAAAATATTTTATTGTGTTATCACTTGCAATGTTAATTTTATTCTGATTCAAAGAATATGTTTAAACTTAATTAAATATGAAATGTATCATATATTTCTGTGGTAGGTACATAAAACAGAACACTCACTAAAATAAGTTGAATGTTACCCTGAAAACTTACTCATATTCAGAATTCATCTCTGAATCCCTTTTGAATTCCAAGTCATTAATAGCTTGCTCATTCATGAAGTATCCCTTTGTGTGCCGTGAATAGTGCTGGTCCTGAAAAGTCGCTTAATAATCATGTAGACTGAGCTTGCTTTGAGATTCCTTCTATGAGAACGTTGTTAAAAATGCTTTTTCTCTATTGTTCCTTTTGCTTCCTCACAAAGCTTATGGTTTCTAGATGTTAAAAGAGCGTTCCATTATTGTCTCTTGAATTTTCTTGAAACCAAACTAATACGAATTTTGCAGGTTTTCATAAATGTGCCAGTCATGACAACTAGTTTATTACTGCAGCCTGTCTGAGAATAATTGTGAGATACTATCGATTCTGAGATGTCTCTGATTTCGTGGCTATAATAATTTGGAAAATGTGCTTTGTATTTAGATGTTGAGCCATATGGATGAATCCTCTAAAAATGTCTTACTTTTTAAAATCCAGTTTTCACATCTTATATGTTTATATTGTTATAAATTTCCTTAGTTGTAAGGAAGAAGAACTTAAATTTTGTCAAGATGAAATGTTAAGGATTCCTGGAAATCTTTGATCTCTAAAAGCAGCACATGTACCAGAAGATCTACCTGAACTTACAGGAGACCAAAAAATATGAAGTACCATGTTTAGGGTTCAGGCATCCTTTTATAGGTGCCCTGGGGAACTATGCCCCAAAGCAGCAGGAAACATTTTTCCAGCTGTTCTTCTGTAGAGATTCACAATCATAGTGTACATGCTATAGTGTAACTGGATCTATTCACCCAAATGTAGATTTCCTGCAACTTTATGAATGACTGCATGGTAGTCCATTGAATAAATGCACTGTGCTTTATTTAATCCTTTCTTTAATGTCAATCACGAAACTGCTTCCATTTTAATCTTTGCATTAATCAATGTTGTGGTAAACATCCAAATACAAATGTTTGTAATTTGTTAAGGGCTATACACATTTTAAAGTCTTTTTTTGCTGCCAAATTGCCTTTCATAAAGGTTATATTAATTTATATTTTCACCAACTATCCATCAGAATGATCATTTCCACACATCCCTTTAATTCTGAGTTTTGTCAGTCTTTGTTAACATGAAGAGGAAGGCGTGATCTCCTTATTGTTTTCATTTTTTAAAAATTACTTGGAGCCTGAAGAGCTTTCTTATGTGCCATGGTGTCCTGTGAAAGGGAAAGAGGCTGTTTGCTCAGGTGGTTGGAACTCAGCAGCTGAAGGGGCTTTGGGGTTGATGTCAGTAGAAGGTATCTGGGAGGGAATGGGTAGTTTCAACTTGCAGGAGGCTTGCAGGGTCTGGGGCACTGTGTGGTTTAAATCCTGTTACCTTGCCAGAGACCCTTGTCATCACCTTCTCTAAATGGCTCGATGCCTTCCAGGTATCATAGGTTTTGTTGCTTTGACTATGATGTTTGTGAGAATATATAGCTGCAACTTCCAGACTGTATGGTCCCCACTAATCCTGAAGAGCGAGTGGTCTTGGGGCAGTAATAGTGGAGGTGTAAGCAGGGCTTTGAGTCAATGGAGAGTTGAGAGAGGGTCTGCCAAGCAGGGGAAGAGTGCAGATGATACGAAGCAGAATGAGGGGAGTTTAACTCTAGGCAATTGTCCATATAGGAGAGGAAGGGCGGGTGCATTTGAAAGGTGAACTGAGGTCACATTGTAGACTTTGAGACACCTTAAAAGTGAGTTTGTGGAATATGTTCTTTATATTGAGGGCAGTGAGGGTGTGAGGGTGCCAAGTATGGTGAGTCCTAGTATGGTGAGAATGGACAAATGCCATGATTTAGGAAAGTTAGTAGCATTAGATGGCATTGGAGATGGATGCAGGCAATACAAAAGGTTGTATTGCTGGGCTTTACATGTATCATGCAGTTGACAAAGCCTAGAACTTTTTCCACCGTGACTGACTTATGTTTAGTGGGACACAGAATCAGGTGAGTGCTTCCAGTTCAGGATTGTTGTTATTCTCTATTTCCCAAAAATGAAAGTAGGAAGTAGTTTATATTTTGACAGACAGCTCAGGCCTTTGGAAGAGGCTGTAACAGAAAGTAAAATAGTTCTTGAACACATCATATGGTAGGTGGGTAGATTCTAGACATATAAAAACGCAAAATGAATTCAGAAAGTGCATTAGAGAACCCTATAGACTTACCATAAGATCATCTCCTTTGCCCAATGGCAGCTAAAGTATAATTCAAGTGGAACATGCACTCATTAAGCCATTTAGACAGGGCAAGTCTACATGTGTTTCGTTTATTTCATTTGTATGGGCACATCTTTTGTACTTGAAATATTAGACTGAATGATGTCTAAACATTGCCTTCATTTGATTGGGAAATCATCTTAAGCACATGGTACAGGATATTTAAAAAGGCCTTAATATTAATATCTTGGAATTAGATGGTTTATGATTATTTTCATTAAAATTTAAACTATGTTTTCTGAAATAACATTTATTATACTCTTAGATATAATCTGCCTTAGCAGTCAGAACCTGAATAAATAATTTCACCTCTGATATTACTGCCTGACAAACAGTAATTTTCAGAGATGATCGTAAAACCTCATTACTGATTATTTTTTAGAGGTAGGATGGCAAATATCTTCTCATAAATCATGCCTTACTCTTAGCTCATTTATGAATAGTTATTGATAGTTATTGCTGTGGATCTATTTTGTGCTCATAAAATGCAGTTACATTTGTAGTTGAAGAATTCGATTTTATTCTCTTTCAGCCTAGCTAAGTCATAGTGACATTCCTAGGCCAAAAGGAAGATATTTGTTGAAAGCTGGAGGCTGGTGTGAAGGAAATGCACTGTATGTATAACTTTCCTTTCAAATGCAGAGGACTTCTCCAAGGTGGACTGTTTGTAAGTTATGGAGTATTCTAGTCCTTCTCTGTCTAGACTTTCTGCTCTAGCAAAGGCAATTTTTATTATTTGTTTTGATCTCAGTACCTTTATTAAAACCTTAAAAAAAACTCTTTGGGGAGAAGATGGCTAAAATTTATTGAATACCCCTGCCCTCTCCCCGCCATAAGCCAGGCACCTTACTCAGTTCTTTACAATGTTGATTCATTTAACTCTTAGTATAATTTTACAGTATAGGTTTTTTGTATACATTTAAAGATGCAAAGAATGTCTGCCAGATTAAATACCTTGCTTAAGTTTATATAGAAATAAATGTTTATTTTTCCTTTCTCTAATCCAAAGTCTATACTTTTATCAAGTCCTTGCTTAAGACTCACTACATTAAAAATACTTATTGAGAGTTTTATTATGATCCAGGTACATAAATTATCTCATTTAATCTTCACCCAAACGAAAGAGAATTTTATTTTCACTTGAAAAATGAGGAAACCTAGAGGTTCAAAGTCTAAGTACTTTGTTCAGCATCACACAGATCTGGTATTCAAACCTAGGTTCATCAGATTCCAAAGCCTTTGCTCTTACCTACTACGTTGTTTTGTTAAATCTTGTCTTTAAAGGTTATGTTTTAAAATTATTATTCCTTTTCACCATTATTTTGAAATTATTGTTATTTTGCTGCTGAAATATGTATACTGCTAACTTTTTATGTAGGTGCAATAAGAGCTAATATGGAGGTGCTACAGACAGGGAGGCCTGGCGTGCTGCAGTTCATGGGGTCGCAAAGAGTCGGACACAACTGAGGACTGTCCTATGCATTACAGGATGTTTAACAGCATCCCTGGCCTTTTCCAATAGTACCCATCCCTTTTGTACAGTTGTGACAATCAAAAATCCCTTCAGGCATTGCCAAATATCCTTTGGTGGGGAGAAAGCACCTGTGATTGAGAACCACTGGTCTGCATTATCTCATCTTATCCTTTGAGTCCCCTGTGAAGCTCACACCCCTATGATCTTATTTTCACACCGGCTGAATAATTGCTCAGGGTTGTTTTGCTGGGCAGTAGCAAGCATCTCCGAGATTCAAAGTCAAGGCTTACCTATAACATTGGGCTAATTTTTGCTTTGTTTCATGGATTATATCTTCAAATTTAGCTTCAGAGTTCTAGAAGGCTTTGGATGTATAGGATTTTTCTTTTGCCCCAAGGGTGCATGAAAAGTACTTAATACCACAGTGCTTTGACAGCTGTTCATTAACCAAATGGCCCATTTTATGTGGGGCATATTTAAACAAGTCTTTTAAACACAATTTAGCTTTGTGCAGTAATTAAGAACAGGTTTGAAATCAGACACATCACAAATTTAAATCTCATCCCTGCCATCTGTTAGTTCTAGGATCCAGGGAAAAGTTTCCGACCTCTTTTTTAACTTTGGTTTCCTTGTCTGCTTTGGGACTAATAATTCCTCCTGTAGATATTGTGAGAAATAAATATCACCTAGCACAGTACATGGCACGAGGTTTAAAAAAATTTAGTAAATGGTAGCCACTAGTAATACAAATAACCATAACATTAATGATAGAAACATTTTGGATTTTTCCTTTATAATGTGAGATGGTTACATATACTTAATTTCAATCAGGTTAAAAAAACATTTTCTTTTGTGTCTGTGGAACAACTTGAAAGTTGCTTTTGCCTTAGCATTAAATGAAAATTACATAAAATAAACAAGCATTCAGAAGAGAAATGAGGAAAGTAGGGAAGAAACATAAAGTAGAAGAAACACAAAAACAGAGCCGTTACATAATATGACATACTGAATTATTTAGGTTTCAACAAGTAATTAAGTTTAGTTCATTTTATTTCGATAAAGAATGATGAACCCTCTTGGTAGCTCAAAGGAGAACCCTCTTTTAGTGTCAAGAACAGCTGACTTGACTCATCCCTGATCTGCTGGTTTGGCATCTCTTGTTTCCTTCCCTAAGGTTTGACCTTTAGCTGCATTTCCTCTGACTCATTTTTGGGTTCATCTCCTGGCTTTCAGTTTCTGCTCTGAGGATTCCTTTCCTAGGTTCCCAGGTCCTTCAGTTAATTCCCAACTGGGTTTAGTGTCCATACCGGACTCCTTCCTCCATGAAAGACACTCCAAACCCCACTATGCCTGAGCTGCACCAACAACTGCTCAGGGCCAGGCTTCCTCACCTTCCCCGACTCCTGCTGGCCCTAAGCCAACTTGAATGAATCCCTTCTGAGCATAATTGGCTGTAGTCGTTTTGGTTTTAACTATAGGTTGGTGGCATTAGATTCTCCAGACGGTAAAATGCCATGATGCAAATTCATTGTTTTTAGACTCTTGAGGCTATTTTTGTGCTTGCAGTACTTCTCATTTTTTCACCTTTTGGCACATTTGGGAAATATTGTTTGTTAGGAATGTTGAGATACATAGATGAAGCTGTTCTTTGTTCCAGGGCCTGCATGTTTATGGGGGGATGACTACCAGCCTGCTATACAAAGTGATACTTTATACTGGGAAATTGATAGCACTGGGGATGGGGTGGGAGAATGTAAACAATTATTCTCTAGCCTCTTCACTTTCTATTTAACCATTACCTGCTTTCTGAAAGGCCTAGTCAGCCCTGGAAAAGCTGCCCCAGGAATAAAAAGACGTAAGAATGAGAGTAAGGATACAAATTCCTGTAGGGGGCAGTGAGGGGAAAGCTAAATCCACTTGAAGGCATGGTAGGAGATGTTAGAACTGGGAGGAGACTGGGAACAAGGAGAGTGAGACAGCTACTGATGGAGTCCTGGAGTGAGGTCTTGAGGACTTGGGGTATTATCTACCAAACTGGAGAGGAATGAGTCACTTGTTTTATTCATACAGAAAAAACTTGCGTATATATGATGGGCCAGCATTAGAAATACATTTGCGGGCCTGTGTGCTAAGTCGCTTCAGTCTTTGTCACCCCATGGACTATAGCACCTGGCTCTTTCTGTCCATGAAATTCTTCAGGCAAGAGTATTGGAGTGGGTTGCCATGCCCTCCTCCAGGGGATCTTTCCGACCCAGGGATCAAACCCTGAGTTTGATCTATAATATCTATTATCCCTCTTATATTGGCAGGTGGGTTCTTTACCACTAATGCCACTGGGAAGCCTGAGACATACATTTGCCACCTTGGCAAATAAAGCTGTATTTACACCTTTGTTGAATTTTGTCAAGCTACCATTATTACCATTTAGATGTGAGGGGTGTGGGGAAAAAGGAGTTAACAATACTGTTCAAATTACTATGTTAAATAATTGGGGACATGGTGTTGCGAGTTACTAAAAAACAGAGCAAGAAAAAGACGCAGTTTTGAGTAGGGAGATGGTGTGTTGAGTTTTGAACATTCCGAGTTTGATGTTTGTGCAACATAAAATAAATGCTGTCTGGAAGGTACTTGAAAGTGATTCTGGAACTCTCAAGACAGAGTCACATCAGAGAATCCATATTTTAGAAATGAACAATGTAGAGATCCATATATTTTTGGTTAGGGGTTGGGGGTCAGGGGTGGTCCATGAAAGCGAAAAACTGTATGAAAATCCTGCGTGCCAGTGTGGTTTTTCTGAGGCAAGGGTCTGCTTTGGTTTAAAGGAGTCACTACCTCGGACAGTAAATTAAGACCTGAAGAGTGAATTGGTGGAAATTATTTTTAAAGTAAAAGAGGTGAGAATCAAAGATGACTTTAAGGTTTTTTTTTTTTTTCTTGGCAGTAATGCTAGAGTGTGAAAAGGAATTGGTTTGGGGAAAATATATGATTAGACTATTGAATATGAGCTGGAATAGAACTTTGGAAACTGGTATGTCCAACAGGCAGGAGTGATCGTGGCAAAGGAGAACGAGTGAGAGATCTGGAATTTAGATCTGTCAGTGCTCAACATCACACTGTTGTTGGAAGCTATGAGTGTGTTCGAGTTCTCAGCAAAGGTCTCTAATAAAGAGAGAATCATGCAGAAAGCCAAGTTTTGAGCTCTGGGTAATACCAAGAGTAGAGAGCCAGGTGAACAGAAGGATGAGGGCATTCCGGGCACTTGATGGAAAATTCAGTCATGAATTGTCTAAAGTACCTGGCTTGCCAAATCCTTGCTTGACACAGCTGCTGTTTGATAGAAGCAGCTCAAGAGACATATCAACATTCTTTTCCTCCAGTTTTCTCGATTGCTAGTCTTTAAATCTCCTTGCCCCTTTGTCTTTATAATTAAGTTCATTTAAAGCGCACTGTCCCAAACTAACAAGTTAGGAATTTGGGATTAACAGATAAACAGTACTATGTATAAAATGGATAAACAATAAGGACTTACGGTATAGCAAAGGGAACTTGTAATAATCTATCATGGAAAATAATCGGAAAAACTTACATATATATATATAAATAACACTGATGAAGTGTGTATATATATATATATAAAACACTGATGAAGTGTGTATATATATATATATATATATATATAACTGAAGATGTATATATATGAGTCGTATATACATTTTGACTCATTTCCAGGGATTCCTGGCTGGTGTTGCTTGAGGACCATCATGCCTCTCTCTGTCCCAGGAGCAGAACTTACCAAGACCTGAGTGAAGTAATGTTGTTCCCAGTTTAGCTTTAGTTCTGGTTCATAAATTGCCCTGCCAGTGATCTTAAAAATTAGCAGGCACAAATTTGAGAGGAACTTATATGCAGAGTACATCATGAGAAACGCTGGACTGGAAGAAACACAAGCTGGAATCAAGATTGCCGGGAGAAATATCAATCACCTCAGATATGCAGATGACACCACCCTTATGGCAGAAAGTGAAGAGGAACTCAAAAGCCTCTTGATGAAAGTGAAAGAGGAGAGCGAAAAAGTTGGCTTAAAGCTCAACATTCAGAAAATGAAGATCATGGCATCTGGTCCCATCACTTCATGGGAAATAGATGGGGAAACAGTGGAAACAGTGTAAGACTTTATTTTCTGGGGCTCCAAAATCACTGCAGATGGTGACTGCAGCCATGAAATTAAAAGACGCTTACTCCTTGGAAGAAAAGTTATGACCAACCTAGAGAGCATATTCAAAAGCAGAGACATTACTTTGCCGACTACGGTTCGTCTAGTCAAGGCTATGGTTTCTCCTGTGGTCATGTGTGGATGTGAGAGTTGGACTGTGAAGAAGGCTGAACGCCGAAGAATTGATGCTTTTGAAGTGTGGTGTTGGAGAAGACTCTTGAGAGTCCCTTGGACTGCAAGGAGATCCAACCAGTCCATTCTGAAGGAGATCAGCCCTGGGATTTCTTTGGAAGGAATGATGCTAAAGCTGAAACTCCAGTACTTTGGCCACCTCGTGTGAAGAGTTGACTCATTGGAAAAGACTCTGATGCTGGGAGGGATTGGGGGCAGGAGGAGAAGGGGACGACAGAGGATGAGATGGCTGGATGGCATCATGGACTCGATGGACGTGAGTCTGGGTGAACTCCGGAGATGGTGATGGACAGGGAGGCCTGGCATGCTGCGATTCATGGGGTCGCAAAGAGTCGGACACGACTGAGCGACTGAACTGAAGATTAAGGTCAGGGGAAAGCTCAGTGCATGCTTTTTAGTAATAGGACAATCAAATCTTAACACCTAGAGGAAAGAGAAAGAGATGAAGGCGTTAATTACAGAAAACCTGTGTGGGGAGGATACTGGAATAGACACCAGCATCACTGAATTTCCCTCCCGTGTGTGAGGAGAGGTCAGAGCACAGGGCGACACGAAGCTCTCCCAGAAATCCAGAGAAAAGCCTGCATCTTTGAAGAGGCTCTTTTTTTCCAGGAGTCATCTGGCTGAAAAATTTTGCCCAAAGGGAATAGTTCCAGAATGAGATTTCTCAGTGTGGGTCCCAAGTCCCACACGGCCCCACCATCCACAAAGGCTTGCCGGGAAATCAAGGTAAACCTTCATTTCCTCAGCGATCACCTCGAGAACTGCTTTGGAGTTCTTGGAGTGATCCAAATCAGGTGGAGGAATAGACACATGGCCAATTCTGGAACGCTAGACCAGAATCATTGACCACAGGCAACGATTTTCAGATTATTTTCCATGATAGATTATTACAAGTTCCCTCTGCTATATAGTACCTCCTTATTGTTTATCCATTTTGTACATAGTACTGTTTATCTGTTAATCGCAAATTCCTAACTTGTTAGTTTGGGATTCATCTTGCCAAAGGCAGGATGAAAACCTGCCTTTGCTCCCCAAGGGAAAAGTAGAACCACCACATCACCATTGGAGCTAGAAAAGCCTGTTTGTCAATCCGTTGAAGTGTCTGAACAACTTCTGGCCTAGGGCACTATTCACGTGGGCATCTCAGATTATCCTACACTTTCTGCCCAGGTTTCCTGCCCAGAGCTGCCCTAGACTGCTTACTGCCTCACAGCAATCGGGTGCCCTGCTTTTCTGAAAAGCAGATGTTCAAATCTCCTGGAACAAATGCTTTGGGAGCTGGTGTGGCCTGACTGTCCCACTTACCAGCGCAATACTTGCAGCAGGTCAGCAATGGGGGCAGCAGGCACCCCACAGCCTTTCTGACATTCTTTCCAACTCCACGTCCGTAACTGGTAAATGTGACGCAGACCTAGCTTTTACCCCTGCCTAAGGGAAAAACTAGCCCTGCTTCACATCCTAAGGGCAATTTGGTTTCCTTTCTCATTGACTTCTGGAGTTGGGGTCTCACCCTCAAGGCAGTGCATAGTCACATCTTATTTCCTTAATGGCTGAAATGTTGCTATAAACAGAGGCTGGCCTTGGGAGATGCCACTTGGGTGTGTAGCCTCCTCCTGGTCACCTCCTGGAGTTGGCATCTCTGAAGGATCCTGAGAGCAGGCATCGCTAGGTCAGTCTGTGGACCACTGTAACCTCTGCTGCAGAGATGAAGGCTCATCTTTGACACTTTGTAGTGCTGCAGCCAGGACCGCCATTCTGGGCATTTTTCTTGTCCTTTTAGCTAACATCTGGTGTATATCTGTAGGCTCCTGATCACTGAAAGCAAATTGTTCCCCTAAATGAATTTATTAATGGTTAATTTCAAGAATAATGTCAAAATAAGTCAAAATGTATTCATTTTGATGTACACCTGAAACTAACACAACACTGTAAATCAGCTCTTACTCAATATAAAAGAAAGTTATTTAAAAATTAAAAGAGTTCATTAAAAATATGCTATCATGTGTCTGTATATAAATATGTGTGTGTGTAATGTAGAGAATACATGAAAACAAAACTTTATAAAGATGAAATAATTGATAAAGAATGAGTTTACTATATATGCTTATAACCAATGGATTATTTTGTGCACCTTCTGAAATGTTTTTGAAGCAACTCTATTGAGGTATTTCTTGTATATGATAAATTGCACTCATTTTTAATCTATAATTTGGTGATTTTTGACAAAGGGGTTCATTGTGAAACTACCACAGCAACCACAATATTTCTGTTATCTTCATAAGTTCCCTCCGGCTGTTAGTTGTCCCCCTGCCCCAGTTCATGGCAACCACTGATCTCCTTTCTTACACTGTAGCTTAGTGTGTAGTTTTAGAATTTAGTATAAATAGAATCACACAGGATGTATTCTTTTTGTTTCTTTTTTTCCCTCCACTCAATGCCTTTCCTTTTAACTGCTATATGGATATACCATACTTTGTTTATCTATTTACCTATTGATTGGAATTTAGGTTGCTCTCAACAATGGGCTATTACAAATATGCCAGCTACAAACTTTGAAAAAAATGTCTGTGTGTGGACATATGTTTTCATTTGTCATGGTGAAATACCTAGTTATGGAATAGCTTAGCTGTTCTAGGTTATCAAAAAGTGTATGGCTATACTAAAATTATCACATTTCACAGGAAAAAATAAGTTCATTCATTCTGCATTTGACACACATTTTTGAGCAAACACATTTTGTGTTTTGAGAGCCAAAATTAAATATTGCATCTCATCTTTCGAGGAATTTAATTTAAGAAATACCAATTTGGAAATCACTTATAAGATTAAGTTGGTGTTTCTAGTCACTGGAGAATGCAATTATTACTTGTCAAATGATTGGTCATTTTGGGAGAAGAAATTTAACATTCTTGGCTCTGTAAATTAAATAAAAAAGAAGTATAACCAAAATTAAAAATCAAACTGAGATTAAATGCAATATGGTATGCTGGATTGGATCCTGGAGCAGTAAAAGATGTTAGTGGGAAAATGGGTAGACTGTATGTAGGAACTCTGTGTAATCTTTGCAAATTTTCTGTAAGTTTAAACTTATAAGAAAATTTTAAAAGATGTTTTAAAGTTTATTGAGAAATCAAATGCATAATTAAGTTTCTGCTAAATAAAATTATAAGCTGAGAAATAGTGAGAAAAATATTTGATGTGTATATGACAAAGATACATCCTTATTGAGTAAAAAGCACTTACAAGTTAGTAATAAAATATTAATCTCCTGTAAGAAAAATGGGCAAAGGACATAAAGGCAGTCAATAAAATCACTTGTTCATATGGCTTATATAGTGAGTAGATCATACTTCCCTGATTCATGTTTCCACAGGAACATTTTAGTCTTAGACTGTCTCCCCATGTCTTAGTCCATCTTATGTGGGGAAAATTTACTTATCTGGTTTTAAGGATTTGGGGGAAAATATCACACATGAATGGCTTAGCTGTTTTTCTTTTCTTTGGATGTACCTCTGTTGCTTTGAATGTTAGAAGAATCTTGGGATACCCAGTTGTTATCTAAAGTTAATCCTTTTTTGATCAGACTAAATGTTAAGAAAGTTATTTTTAGGTTAGTTTGACTCCTGCTTCATTTTTAGTGATTATTAATGTGTGTGTGGAAAGTGTTATTAGTTATCAAAAACTCTTATAGCTGATAAACACCTGAAAATATATCAGTTCTACATAGTCATTAAAGCAGTGCAATTTAAAACAAGAGGGTACCATTTTTTTCTGCTACTAAATTGATAATTTATGAAAGGTTTCATAGAGAGAGCTCATACTGAGAAAACTGTTATGAAAGCTTCTTTTAAACTGTAGATAGGAATAAAAATTGATATGTTTTTTCCAAAGCAAATATGTCATCGATTTGTATCAAATCATAAACGGTTCATATTCATTATCATTTTTAGGATAATCTAAGGTAGTAATTGAAGATTTATGAGCAGGAATGTCAATCCCAGCATCATTTATAATAGGCGAAAATGGGAAGCAACTTGTCTATAATAAGAAAGTATTGTGCTGCTGCTGCTGCTGCTAAGTCGCTTCAGTCGTGTCTAACTCTGTGCGACCCCATAGACGGCAGCCCGGTACTACTTATGATTAAAGTTATAAAAAGGCATTCTTTGAGGCATATTTGAAGATTGAGAAAATGCGTATGATCAAGTATAAATTAAATAAGCTATAATATCATGTATGTGATCCTACTTTTATAAGTAGCCTTTGGGAAATAAGTTCTGTAAAAAGCATTTTTCTGAAATTATAATTGGAAAAAGAATTTTGGGACTAACAAACACAAACATTCAAAAACATAGTCCTAGAATGCCTTCAGTCTTTCCCAGCATCATGGTCTTTTCCAGTGAGTTGGCTTTTCACATCAGGTGGCCAGAGTATTGGAGCATCAGCTTCAGCATCACTTCTTCCAAAGAATGTTTAGGGTTGATTTCCTTTAGGATTGACTGGTTTGATCTCCTTGCTGTCCAAGGGACTGTCAAAAGTCTTTTCCAGCACCACATTTCAGGGGTATCAGTCCTTTGGTGCTCAGCCTTCTTTATGGTCCAGCTCTCATATCCATACACAACTACTGGAAAAACTATGTCTTTGATTATATAGACGTTTGTCAGCAAAGCGATGTCTCCGCTTTTTAATACGCTGCCTAAGTTTTTCATAGCTTTCCTTCCAAGGAGCAAGCGTCTTTCAAATTTATGGCTGCAGTCACCATCGACAGTGATTTTGGAGCCCAAGGAAATAAAATCTGTCATTGCTTCCACTTTTTCTCTTTTTATTTGCCTTAAAGTGATGGGACCAGATGCCATGATCTTATTTTTTTAATTAATTTATTTTTTATTGAAGGATAATTGCTTTACAGAATTTTGTTGTTTTCTGTCAAACTTCAACATAAATAACCATAGGTATATATATCCCCACCCTTTTGAACTTCCCTCCCATCTCCCTCCTCATCCCACCCCTCTAGGTTGATACAGAGCCCCTGTTTGAGTTTCCTGAGCCATACAGCAAATTCCTGTTGGCTATATATTTTACATATGGTAATGTAAATTTCCATGTCACTCCTTCCGTATATCTCACCCTCTCTTCCCCTCTCCCCATGTCCAAAAGTCTGTTCTCTATGTCTGTTTCTCTGTTGTTGCCCTGCAAGTAAATTCTTCAGTATCATTTTTCTAGATTCCATATATATGCATTAAAATACAATATTTATCTTTCTTTTTCTGTCTTACTTCACTCTTTATAATAGGTATTAGATTCATCCACCTCATCAGAACTGACTCAAAGTGTTCCTTTTTATGACTGAGTAATATTCCATTGTGTATATGTACCAAACTTCTTTATACATTCGTCTGTTGATGGACGTCTAGGTTGCTTCCACATTCTAGCTGTTGTAAATAATGCTTCAATGAACAGTGGGATACATGTGTCTTTTTTCAGTTTTGGTTTCCTCAGGGTATATGTCTAGGAGTGGGATTCCTGGGTCACATGGTGGTTTTATTCCCAGTTTTTTAAGGAATCTTCATACCGTCTTCCATAGTGGCTGTATCAATTTACATTCCCACAAAAAGTGCAAGAGCATTCCCTTTTCTCCACACCCTCTGCAGCATTTATTGTTTGTAGACTTCTTGATGATGGCCATTCTGACTGGTGTGAGATGATATTTCATTGTAGTTTTGATTTGCATTTCTCTAATAATGAGCGAAGTTGAGCATCTTTTCATGTGATTGTTAGCCATCTATATGTCTTCTTTGGAGAAATGTCTAAGTCGTTTTTGCACTTTTTGATTGGGTTGTGTTTTTTTCCTGGCATTGAGTTGTTTATTTTTGAAATTAATCCTTTGTCATTGTTTCATTTGTTACTATTTTCTCCCATTCTGAGGGTTGTCTTTCCATCTTGTTTATAGTTTCCTTTGCTGTACAAAAGCTTTTAAGTTGAATCATGTCCCACTTGTTTACTTTTGTTTTTATTTCCATTACTCTAGGATGTGGGTCATAGAGGATCTTGCTTGGATTTATTTCATTGAGTGTTCTGCCTGTGTTTTCCTCTAAGATTTTTATAGTTTCTGGTCTTACATGTAGGTCTTTAATATATTTTGAGTTTATCTGTGTATGTATGGTGTTAGGAAGTGTTCTAATTTCTTTCTTTTATAAGTAGTTGTCCAGTTTTCCCAGCACCATTTATTGAAAAGGCTGTCTTTGCCTCATTGTATGTTCTTGCCTCCTTTGTCAAAAATAAGGTAACCATAGTGCATGGGTTTGGTCTGTATTTCTGTTTTTGTGCCAGTATAATACTGCTTGATGACTGTAGCTTTGTAGTATAATCTGAAGTCAGGAAGGTTGATTCCTCCAGCTCCATTCTTCTTTCTCAAGACTACTTTGGCTATTCGGGGTCTTTTGTATTTCCATATGAATTGTGAAATCTTTTGTTCTAGTTCTGTGAAAAATGCCATTGGTAATTTGATAGGGATCACACTGAATCTGTAGATTGTGTTTGGTGGTAGTATAGTCATTTTCACAATATTGATTCTTCTGACCCAGGAACATGGAATATCTCTTCATCTGTTGATGTCTTCTTTGTTTTTTTATCAGTGTCTTATAATTTCCTGTGTATAGTACTTTTGTCTCCTTAGGTAAGTTTATTCCTAGATATTTAATTCCTTTTGTTGCAATGGTGAATGGGATTGATTCCTTAAATACTCTTTCTGATTTTTCATCATTAATATATAAAAGTGAAAGTGATTTCTGTGTATTGACTTTATATCCTGCAACTTTGCTAAATTCACTGATTAGCTCTAGTAATTTTCTGATACTATTTTTAGGGTTTTCTATGTATAGTATCATGTCATCTGCAAACAGTGAGAGCTTGACTTCTTCTTTTCCAGTCTGGATTCCTTTTATTTCTTTTTCTTCTCTGATTGCTGTAGCTAGGACTTCCAGAACTATGATGAATAATAACAGTGATAGTGGACACCCTTGTCTTGTTCCTGATCATAGGGGGAATGCTTTCAGTTTTTCACCATTGAGAATAATGTTTGCCATAGGCTTGTCATATATGGCCTTTACTATGTTGAGGTAGGTTCCTTCTATGCTCATTTTTTTGAAGAGTTTTAATCATAAATGGGTGCTGGATTTTGTCAAAGGCTTTTTCTGCATCTATTGAGATAATGATATGATTTTTATCTTTTAATTTGTTAATATGATGTATCAAATTGATTTGTATATATTGAAGAATCCTTTCATTCCTGGAATAAACCCAACTTGATTATGATGTATAAGCTTTTTGATGTGTTGCTGAATTCTGTTTGCTAAAATTTTATTGAGGATTTTTGCATCTATGTTCATCAGTGATACTGGCCTGTAGTTTTCATTTTTTGTGTTGTCTTTGGTTTTGGTATCAATGTAATGGTGGCCTTATAGATTGAATTTGGAAGTGTTCCTTCCTCTGCAATTTTTTGAAAGAATTTTAGAAGCAAAGGGATTAGCTCTTTAAATGTTTGATAGAATTCTCCTGTGAAGCCATCTGGTCCTGGGCTTTTGTTTTCTGGGAGATTTTTTTTATCACAGCTTCAATTTCAGTGCTTGTGATTGGGTTGTTCATAATTTCTATTTCTTCCTGGTTCAGTCTTGGGAGAATGAACTTTTCTAAGAATCTGTCCATTTCTTCCAGGTTATCCATTTTATTGCCACATAGTTGTTCATAATAGTCTCTTGTAATCCTTTTTATTTCTGCATTGTCTGTTGTAACCTCTCCTTTTTTATTTCTAATTTTATTGATTTGATTCCTCTCTCGGTTTTTCTTGATGAATCTGGCTAAAGGCTTGTCAATTTTGTTTATCTTATCAGAGAACCACCTTTTAGTTTTATTAATCTTTACTATTGTTTCTTTCATTTCTTTTTGATTTATTTCTGCTTTGATCTTTATGATTTCTTTCCTTCCACTAATTTTTTTCTCTTTTTCCCAGTTGTTTTAGGTGCAAGGTTAGGTTGTTTATTCTATTTTTTTTTTGTTTCTTGAGGTAGGGTTGTATTGCTATCAGCTTCTCTCTTAGAACTCCTTTGGCTGCATCCCATAGGTTTTGAGTTGTCATGTTTTCATTGTCATTTGTTTCTAGAAATTTTTTGATTTCCCTTTTGACATTTTTCAGTAACCTGTTGGTTATTTAGAAACATGTTGTTTAATCTCCATGTGTTTGTGTTTCTTACAGTTTTTTTTTTTCTTGTATTTGATATCTGGTCTCATAGTATTGTGGTCAGAGAAGATGCTTGATATGATTTCAGTTTTCTTAAATTTACTGAGGTTTGATTTGTGGCCAAGATGAGGTCTATCTTGGAGAATGTTCCATGTGCACTTAAGAAGAAGGTGTATTCTTCTGCATTTGGATGGAATGTCCTGAAGATATCAATGAGATCCATCTCATCTAATGTATCATTTAAGACTTGTGTTTCCTTATTAATTTTCTGTTTTGATGATCTGTCCATTGGTGTCAGTGGGGTGTTAAAGGGGTGTTAAAGTCTCCTACTATTATTGTGTTACTGTCAATTTCTCCTTGTATGTCTGTTAGTGTTTGTCTTATGTATTGAGGTGCTCCTGTGTTGGTGCATAGATATTTACAATTGTTATGTCTTCCTCTTGGATTGATCCCTTGATCATTATGGAGTGTCCTTCCTTATGTCTTGTAATATTCTTTAAGGTCTATTTTGTCTGATATGAGGATTGGTACTCCAGCTTTCTTTGCTTTCCATTTGCATGGAATATATTTTTCCATCCTCTCACTTTCAGTCTATATGTGTCTTGAGATCTGAAGTGGGTATCTTGTAGACAGCGTATATATGGGTCTTGTTTTTGTATCCATTCAGCCAGTCTGTGCCTTTTGGTTGGAGCATTTAATATATTTACATTTAAAGTAATTATTGATATATATGTTCCTATTGCCATTTTCTTAATTGTTTCGAGTTGATTTTGTAGATCTTTTTTCTTCTCATATTTTTTGACTGTATAAGTCCCTTTAACATTTGTTGTAAAGCTGGTTTGGTGGCACTGAATTCTTTTAACTTTGGCTTGTCTGAAAAGTTTTTTATTTCTCCATCAATTTTGAATGAGATCGTTGCTGAGTACAGTAATCTTGGTTGTAGATTCTCCCCTTTCAATACTTTAAATATATCCTGCCATTCGCTTCTGACCTGTAGAGTTTCTACTGAAAGATCATCTGTTATGCATATGGGGTTTCCCTTGTCTGTTACTTATTGCTTCTCCCTTGCTGTTTTAATATTCTTTCTTTATGTTTAGTCTTTGTTAGTTTGATTAGTATGTGTCTTGGTGTGTTTCTTCTTGGATTTATCCTGTATGGGACTCTTTGTCCCTCTTGGACTTGATTATTTGTTTTTCCATGTTGAGGAAATTTTCAACTATAATTTCTTCAAAAAATTTCTCATACCTTTCCTTTTTCTCTTCTTCTTCTGGGACTCCTAAGATTCTAATGCTGGTGCGTTTGATATTGTCCCAGAGGTTTCTGAGACTGTCCTCGGTTCTTTTCATTCTTTTTACTTTATTCTGCTCTTCAGACATTATTTCCATCATTTTATCTCCCAGCTCACTGATTCATTCTTCTGCTTCAGATATTCTGCTATTGATTCCTTCTAGAGTGTTTTTAATTTCAGTAATTGTGTTGCTTGTCTTTGTATGTTTATTCTCTAATTCTTCTAGGTCTTTGTTAATTGATTCTTGCCTTTTCTCCGTTCTGTTTTCAAGGTTTTTGATCATCTTTACTATCATTATTCTGAATTCATTTTTAGGTAGCTTGCCTATTTCCTCTTCATCTATTTGGACTGCTGTGTGTCTAGTTTGTTCCTTCATTTCTGTAATATTTCTCTGTCTTTTCATTATTATTTTTTTTAACTTATTGTGTTTGAGGTCTCCTTTTCCCAGGCTTCAAGGAAAGTTGAATTCTTTCCTTGAAGGAGGTTGCATTCTTTCTTCCATTTGGTTTCTGCCCTCGAAGGCTGGTCCAGTGCTTTGTGTAAGCTTGGTACAGGGTGAGATCTGTGCTGAGCTTTTGTTTGTTTGTTTTTCCTCTGATGGGCGAGGCTGAGTGAGGTGGTAATCATGTCTGCTGATGATTGGGTTTGTTTTTTTGTTTTGCTTGTTGTGTAGATGAGGTGTCCTGCACAGGGTCCTATTGGTTGTTGGGTGATGCTCAGTCTTCAATTCAAGTGGTTTCATTTGTGTGAGTTCTCACTATCTGATGCTCCCTCAGGTTATTTCTCTGGTAGTCTAGGGTCTTGGAGTCAGTGCTCCCACTCCAAAGGCTCAGGACTTGATCTCTGGTTAGAAATGAAGATTCCACAAGTGTGTTTTATGGCCATAAGTGAGATTAAAACAAATATCCAAAAATGAGAAACAAAAGATGAACCCCAGACACATGGCAATTACAAAATCAGGCAAATAATATTAAAATAATGGAATATATACATATACATCCATGAGCAAAGTAAAAACAGTCCAGCAAAAATAGTGTACAGTAGATTGACCCAGCAAACAAAGGAAATCAAAAATTATATTTACCAGTTAAGGAAAAAACTAACTAAAGCACAAACTGGAAAACAAAATAAACCAACGTGCCAAGTGGGGAATAAAGCAATGAAAACAAAACTAACAAATATGTTGAGAGGAAAGGAAAGGAAGAAAAGAAAAAAAGAATAGACACACAAAGTTAAATAGAGGTAGATAAAGAAGATTTATATACATTAGAGATTAACTGCAAGGGTAAAAGAACAGTAGGAAAGGTAAACAAGGGAATAAATGTAGAAAAAATAATAACAGGTTTAAAAATTAACATTATAAAAAAGAGAAAAGAGAAAACAAAAGGAAAAGTCCACAGAATTGCAAAAGCCCAATGTAGAGGTTTATAACAACAATAATAAATGTAGCTGAGGTAAAAAAAGGCTCAAAAGCTTAATTGGCTTTCATAGTACCCATGAAATCAATAGCAGAGGGAAAATAAGAGGAAAAAAATCCAAAAGAATCTGCAGAACAAGTCAAAACAAGAATAATAAATGTTTTTCTTGAGTCACTGTTGTCAGAGTCCTTTTCCTTGCTGGGAGTCACAGTCCACCTTACCTCCCTAGGATGCCCTCCAACACTGTACTGATCTCTTGACCTGCTGTGGGGGCAGCTCAGATTCTAATCTGGTCCTACTCTTGTGTGTTTTTGCCACCAATGTCCACAGCTATCAGAGCTAGTGCATTTTCTTTTGTGGGAAAATGCTTGTATAGCTGGGTAGGAAGGTTTTGGGTCTTCTTCCTTAGCCACACTGCCCCTCGGTTTCAATTGTGGTTTTATTTCCACCTCTACATGTGGGTCGTCCACTGGGGCTGCTCCTGAGGCTGCCCTGGAGGACTTGGGTTTGCCCCTGTGAGGTGTGGAGGTGGTGCAGCTGCTTGGATTGCAGGGTTCTGGCAGCACCAGGTACTCAGAGGAGTTGGCGGCTAGGTAGCAGGAAATATAGTGCTCTAGAAGGGTATGGCAACCAGTATTGGTCAATATGCTCCAGTATTCTTGCCTGGAGAACCCCCCCTCCTGACAGAGAAACCTGGTAGGCCACAGTCTATAGGGTCACAAAGAGCTGGACACGATCGAAGCAACCCTGGGAGCATAGATGCAAGACTCATTGCCTGTGGCAGCTCTGCCCCAGTGAGAGTTCAGCATGAAGGTGGAGCAGTTGCTTGGCTTGCAGAGACCCTGGTGGTGCCTAGTGTGCAGGGACACAGACTGCCTCTGCCACAGGAGCTATGAACCTATCAGAGCCTTTTTTTGAGCCTTTTGTGGCCAGTCTTTCTCTGTAGCTCCTCCCATTCAGGCACATAGAGGGGACCCCCTGGCTGGGGTCCTACTCTGTAGTTTGGTGCACCAGTCACTTAAAGGAGCACCCTGGGTGGGGTCCTACTCTGTAATTCAGCACCTCAGGCATTTGATGGGCAAGCCTCTCATTGTTCAGCTGCCGATGCTGGCCGAGTTTTGCATGGTTCTATGTATTCTCTTCCACTGGTCAGGTACTCCTGTCCACTCTCAGCTGGTGTTCTGCATGCACTTCTGTGTCTGGAGGTGTATTCCTGATGTATTCATGGAGACAGATTTACTCCATGTCCACCTACTCCTCCGCCATCTTCCACCCACAAGTCTATTATTTAAATGAAGGACTGTGTAGTATCTCATGGGTTATGAGCTACACCTTGTTCCAAGTTAGGGTGTTTACAAACTTAGGGGATCATGGACAGGCCTCGTCCCTTCCCAAAAGCCATGCTGGGGGACTGGTAGGACTCCACTGAGCTGATGACCTTTTGCCTCCCAGCCCCAACAGCCTGCAAGTCATCCTTAGTCCTTAGTTGTTTTTTTTTTTTTTTTTTTAATGTTGAGTTTCAAGGACTGAGCCTGAAGTATCAAAGCAAGGCTGTTCTAATAATTGAACATTTATATGTGTGTATCAGTAGATGTGTAATTTTTTGAGGAGTATTAGTGCTTCGCAGTGTACACAGGAATTGATTTTATTTTTTTGCAATGCCAATTGGAAAACTCTAGCCTTCCTTTTTTTATTGAAACTTATTATGTTGGCTGGATTCTATATAAAAATTTACTTTAAAAATATAAAATTGTGTTTGTGCTTTGTACATGTATGAATGATCAAAAAGGGCTAGAAGAATACACACCAAAAGTAATGATAGCACATCTGTTGGAAGTGGGATTATTTATGCATTATATTCATATATTTAGTCTTCACTGTATTTTCACTAAGAAGTGCAACATATAATCTTACCATTATATATAAGGATATGTCATTTGCAAAATTGTAATTAAGCACAGCGCTCATTGCATTACTTTATTTACATTTTAGAAGGATCTATATACCACTGTCATTCTGAAAAGATTAACACCTCAGGAAAATAAGCTTGTAAGATTCAGATAAACTTGTAAGATTTCTTCCGTCAGATGCAAATATAGGGCCTCTTCTGCTTTATTTACCAGAACTCGAAGCTACGTTCTTCGCTTAGCTGTCACGGCCACTGCCTTTTCCCTCATCACATCTCATCTAGAACGCCGTGGCTTCCTTCTAACTACGGTGTCTGCTCTGGTCTCTTCCACCCTCAACACTACCTTCTGAGGGATGTTTCTGGAATACAGGTTTGGCTGTGGTTATTTTCCTGTTAAAGACCAAATCTGGGTCTGGCACATGGAACCCTTCCCCCTTTGACTCCACCTAAACACCATCCTGGGTGTCTTGCTTCTTTCCTTATTAGAATCTTGTTCTTTAGCTTTATTAAACTATTTGTAATTTTCCTGGAGTGCTACAATGTTCTCTTGGTTTCTCATGCTCTTTTTCTCTTCCCTCCTTCATTCTTGCTACTACTGTCTTTTTCTGTGGTGAAAATTTCAATTTTTCCTTTAATGAACTGAGGTTTACCTGGCAGAATAATCTATTCCTTTCTTGTATTCCCAGCACCATATGTGCAAAACTAAAGTTTTTGTTTCTATGTGTGTCTTCCTTATAAATATGGGGAAGTACTCAAAGGCTAGAACCATGTTTTCCTCAACTAGCTGAGGGCTTGTTATGTAATGGATGTTTAATACTTACATGTATAAAAGTTAGAAACTTTATGAACATTGTCTTTTTTAATTCCTAGGAAGTGGAAGCTCAGAGACACATTTATTGTGTTGTCACTTGCTCACAGAACAGCCTTTGTCTGGAGCATTGCCAGTTGTCACAGCAGAAATAAAGGGACATGGAGTCACATGGTGGTTTTTGAATATCTGCCCATTTCATTGGCCCAAACAAGTCACATGACCATTCCTAATCCCAACGAGATGGGTATATATAATCCTTCTATGAGGATGGCACCCAAGAGAGAAAACTGAGCTATTTGGCAGACATTAATGAAATCTACCACAGGGAACGTACCTGCTTTGTTTGCCACTGCCTATTCAGCACTTAGTACCCTGCCTGGGATGTTGAAGATCTCAGTATTTGGTGGGTGAATGCCTGAATGCCACAACGCTAGTAGTGTTCCAGTGCTGTGATTTGGCTAGCCTCATGTCGGAGCCCATTCTAAGTGACTCTGCTATTTGTATTACTTAGACTCAGGTACTTACTATTATCTTTTTCTCTAATATCTCCCTGCTCATTCTCTCTTTTGTTTGCTTTTATTCTGTCAATAGTAGGAAAATATTAGCAATGATGATTAAAGAGAGAAAGAATGACCTCAGAGGTAGATTAAGGCCAGAGATGTATGGTTTCAGAGAAATTACATTAAGAAAAAAAATTCAGAAAGGAAAGAATAAGAGCAGGATCAAACATATTAATAGAAAGATTGATTAGAAAGAGACTGTAAGATTTGGTTAGAAAAGGTCTTTGCTGTCAGATACATCAGAGAGGCCAAGGGGGCAAATAAGTGAGTATTTTCAGATTTGATTGGACTGTAAAAGGCAGAATTGATAGTGACAGTATTTATCTTTCAGAGCATTTAGAGACAGAGATCGGGGAGGGAGTGCTGTCAAGATCCTGTATCGGAGAGATATAGGTTTTTCTCTCTGCACTAAATTCGAGTGGTCTAGTCTTTCATTTTCTCAGATACACAGAAGGAAATATATTTAAAAGTGAAGAGTGGCTTCTATCCATGAATAACCACATTTATCTCCTTGAATGACTGAAACAAATCTCAGTAATTCTCTACAGAAAAAAAGTGGACCTTCGTATGTTGTAAGTTAGATAGGCACTTTTTGAAATTCTAGGAATTTATTTTATGGGTAAGGTGAAGTATGAAATCGTGAAGATTCATCAAATTCATTAAATTGCTTTCTCACTTATGAGATTAGATTGTGTATTGTCAGAAGTGTGTATTAATACAGGAGATTCAGTGAGGGCAATGAGAATTACCTGAAGAGGAGATCTAGGGCAGAGGAATAGCATATGATTTAAGTAAGATGAATCTAGGTTGTATGAAATTTTTCTTAACTTCTTGGATTTAGATTTTAATTCAGCCTGTACTCCTTGATAGCAGAGACTTTGGGGAAATTAATCTCTTTGATTCCTACTTTCTTAATCTACAAATTATTGGGATATTTACCTTGGTATTTTATTTTAATAAATAATAATATATGTGAAATATTGACAATCAGTGGTAGCTCTGATGATGTACTAATTGAAATAAATGCAGTGATTACTCATCCACTTTTAGTTCTTAGAAACTTGCAGTATTAGAGAGGTTAGAAAGACAGAATTTGATCAGCAATGATTTATTTTTGGATACTTCCTGTATCCCTGTAAGATAAATCAGGGTTAACAGTGGTGCATGGAGGTCCCCGGCAAAGGAAGTATCTTTTCCCAGAGCCTCAAAATCCATTTAGCTGTTTGAAAACTTAATAAGAAATGTCTGATACCCTGACCATGATTTGCAAACCTTACAGCTTGTGTGAATCCACTGAGGAAAGACATGTGCAGAGCAGTAGCCAGGGCGCTCTGTCTCTAGTGATGGCTCCAACTTGACCACAGCTTGGTCAGACACAGGGAGCATAGCTCAGGCTGCCCTTGAAAGAATGAAGTGGTGTGTCATTTATAAACAGCAGCCTTTTTATTCTCAAGATTGTAGCAAAGTAATTACCATAGCAACAGCTATCCCCTCCAATGCAGATAAGTACAAGAATATCCCTTAGTAGAGAAGACTAGAAATTTGGAGATTCTGATCCTGTTATTATTTATTTAAAAGCCTTTTAATTTTAAAGCAGTTTAACAAGTCCTTTTGTCATGTGTTCTGGGAAAGTATCATAGATCCCATAGGATAGTTTTTGGGGCTGGAGGTTACCTCCTAAAGAAATCTACTTTCTCTAGTTCTGGTCTTCAGTCAGACAAAGGTTCTCTATTTAATGAAAATTAAAATTATCCAGTTACCTTCAACAAGTGGTCTTGGTCCTATCTGTACCTTAAATTTATCTTGTTCATGGTTCTCCCTGATTCAGTTTTCCTTCTGAAATCCCTGTTTTGGTTAATGGTACCTGTTTCTCTCTCCAGAAATAGAAGTCCACAATTGAGTGTCATCTGATGCTCCTATCCTACAGCCTAAAATTGTTACCAATTTTGTTGTACTAATACAGTGATTCCTAGAATGTGTTGAGAGTCACTTGTGGAGCCTTTTAAAAATACTGTTTCTAAAATCCATCCCTGGATATGTTGGGGTATGAGCATCTATATTTTGTGTTGGGAAGGTTTCATAGATATTGAAGAATAAATACACTATAAAATACAAAAATAGAATGTGGACATAATATACTGGCTTTTTAAAGCTACCATGTACTTCAAGAAGACGGAACATTACCAATAGAGCGAAAGTCTCTTAAGTACTACTGGCCTCCCATTTCTTTCTCCCTTCCTTCAGGGAAATTTCTATTCTGAATATTTAAGTGTTTTCCCTTTAGATTTCATTGTAGTTTTCTTATAGATACATATCGTCCTAACCAACATATGTCAAATTTTGTTTGTTGACCTTATATCTATACTCTGTGACTTGCCTTTTTTATTCTTCATTATCATTTTGAGGTTCATCTATGTTGTTACCTACAGCTATGGCTCATTTATTTAGTATAGTATGCATCTTACCAGTACAGCCCAGTTTATTCATCCACTGTCCCATGGATAGATATTTAGGTTGTTTTTTCTTTTTTCCCGGAGGCACATATTATACAGGTTTTAAGGACATATACCTAGGAGCAGAATTATTGGACTGTATCTTCACATTTACATTTTCAACTTTCCAAAGTAATGGCACATTATTCCCCCTCCATAGTGGTTGTATCCATTTAGTTCCAGCCATACCTGAGAATTTGTGTTGTTCCGTATTTCTGTCTTCACTTGTTAATACCCAAGTTTTGGATTTTGTTTTTCATTTTCATGCTGGAGGATGTGAAGCTGAATCTCACAGTGATTTTAATTTGCCTTTTCTTGATAACTAATAAGGCTGAGCATCTTTTCTTATGTATATTTACCATTCTTGTTTCTTCTGCAGAATTTGAGTTCTCTTTTGTTGTGCCTCTGAATTTTTAAAGTTCCACAGGTAATTTGAAAAGTAGACAGAAGTGAGAGTAACTGCCTCTGTGTCTGTCCCTTCCTTATTGTTCTTCCTTATTGTTCAAACACGTGTGTTTGCACTTGTTAGGCCCTCCCACCTCAGCACATCTCATCTGTTTGCAGTACTCCTTTCACTGATCTCTGAGCATCCAATTTCCCCACCATTAATTCATCTGAACCAGTTCTTTTTCTAGGAACTTGGTTCTGATTGATTATCCAGCTTCCTTGTAGAAAATGTTGCTGACTTGCAAATAAAGTCTGAGATTTTTGTGCCTTTTTGATTAACACATACCTACACACTGCTGCTGCTGCTAAGTCTCTTCAGTCGTGTCTGACTCTGTGCAACCCCATAGATGGCAATCCACCAGGCTCCCCCGTCCCTGGGATTCTCCAGGCAAGAACACTGGAGTGGGTTGCCATTTCCTTCTCCAATGCATGAAAGTGAAAAGTGAAAGTGAAAGCTGCTGCTGCCAAGTCGCTTCAGTCGTGCCAGACTCTTAGCAACCCCATAGACTGCAGCTTACCAGGCTCCTCCGTCCATGGGATTTTCCAGGCAAGAGTACTCGAGTGGGGTGCCATTGCCTTCTCCACCTACACACTGGGTACCTCTAGTTTTATCACATACCTATTATTTCTGTTGATCCTAATATCTTGTTAATATCAACATGAGCACCATGATTTCTTCTTCCCATGCCTGCTCCACTGTTGTAACATTTTATTAATTGTGTATATTTTCTTTATTCTACTTATCACATTTTACCTTGTGTTATCATTGTCTTTTCCATTTCATGACTCCATGAAGGTACAATCCTTCATTTTTCCCACCCTCATCTCAGTGCTTTTAACATACTGCTGCTGCTGCTGCTAAGTCACGTCAGTCGTGTCCGACTCTGTGTGACCCCATAGACGGCAGCTCACCAAGCTCCCCTGTCCCTGGGATTCTCCAGGCAAGAACACTGGAGTGGGTTGCCATTTCCTTCTCCAGTGCAGGAAAGTGAAAAGTGAAAGTGAATTTGCTCAGTCGTGTCCGACTCTTCACGACCCCATGGACTGTAGCGTACCAGGCTCCTCCATCCATGGAATTTCCCAGGCAAGAGTACTGGAGTGGGTTCCCATTGCCTTCCCCTAGGTGATAGTAATTTTTTGTGGATGAATAGAATTATGGAGTGGAAATAAAACCAAACTTTTAAAATTTTGTCTCCTGTTTTTCTTTTTCTGTTAAGATGGTCAACTTCTCAAGGCCAAGGACTGTCTTATGAGCTGTGTGTTTGATTTTTCCTAACTAGAGTATCTTTCACATGTTTAGTGTGAAGATAAAAGAAGGTTATGGGCTTCATTGTTGACAAATATATAATATATATAACATTATATAGTTTATATATAATATTTTTATATTATATATAAAGTATATTGTATATTATATATAATATATATGACAAATATATAATTTGTCAAAATATATTTTGGCAAATATATTTAAAATTACATAATAAACTCTACCTTTAAGATAAAAGATACTTTGAAAAAATTCTCAGTGATAAGAAATAGTAAATATTTTAATCTGATTTTGGTTAAAGAAAACAGTTTAAATTTATTAGAAATTAAATCTGGTGACTAAGCTTTTTAAGTAATGGACAGTTTTCAGTTTTACTTATAAAAATATTGACTGAGCTCTGTATGCAAAAAATATTGAAGGATTAATTGTGAAGAAGTATAAAGGAATACGTGTCAGTTTCTTATGTGACTTATAAACTGTCCCTAAAGTCATTTCTACATGCATGTTCCAAAAATATTTTTAGAGATGACATCATCATTGAAATATATATATTCTCCAACAAAACAATCCATATATATTTAGTTTATACATGAATAGATTCTCTTGTTTAAAACCTTTCTTGTTGTTTTACAATCTCATCTTACAGTAGACTTTTCTTCATAGGTTTTTTGTGGTCCTGAATGCAACTTTGTTGCTGCTTCCTTAGGTCTTTGAATTGGGTTCATGTGCAAGCCATAGGAGGACCAGGTTCAGAAGCTCAAATGAATCAGACTCCTTAGTGATACCCTGTATCATTAGAATGGTTATTTTGAATGAATACTGAAGGTCCAGTAGACCTAGTCTATCTCTCAGAACAAAAGTTGAAGAATGTGAATATTTTCTTTAATGAAATCTCCCAATATCATTTAGATCAGTACCAGACTTGATTGGCTGGTGACTCCAAAGTATTTCTGCCCCTTTCTTCTTTTATGTCTTGTCCCTTTATACTAGAAGTTAAAATCCAGATGTAATCCAAAGAGACTTGGTGAAAAGACTATTGAGAACCTTCTAAGAATGATAATATTCTTCCCAATGAAAAAGATAGGCATATGAAGAGAGGTCTTTGGCATTCCTTTACTTCTTTCTTATGATATTGTTGAGATGATGCTATATATGAAATTGTAGCGGTCATCCTGTGACTCCAAGGGCAAAAAGCCTGTGCATGAAGCTCAGGTATGGAGCACAAGAAATGGAAAGAGTCTGGTTCATGATGGTTCTATTAAGAAACAGAATGAACCTGGGACATGCCACCTCCACACTTGGTAGAAATAAAAAAATAATTGTCTTTTTGTTTACTTTCTGTTCATTGGATTTTCTGTTTGAAGCTGAATACATCCTAGATGATAGAATCATCCATCTGTAATTTTCATATCTTCTTGAAAACCTCTATCTGTCTTTAATTTTAACAACCTCTTGCTGAGGTTTTTGCTATCTGTCCTGAAATGAGCTTCACAAGATTCTCCCTTAATTTCTTTTCCTGAGATTTTATAGCAACTTCTTACTCATTCTTTTTATATACTACATCTTTCTGGCACTGGTTGTGAATACTTTTATGATGATGATATTATCATCATTATGGAAATCTGACTCATTACAGTTTCATCATGTTTTACATCTGGACTGCCATAAAATGTTCTGTGCTCATCTACACGTAGGAATGCCTGGTTTACAAAAGAATTGCTAATTTTACCCCTTTACTGAGATTTAACAAACTCTTCACCTACAGAACAGCTATCCTTCCTGAAGCTCACATTTCTGAGGAATTCGTGAGGCTTCTTACTTTGGAAAAGTTGCCTTATTGGGGCTAGGTTTACTCAGAAATCTGTGTAATACGCCCTTGCAAGATAATTTTAGTAGTGTAAGTGGTTATTTTTTTGTCCATGCTTCCTTACTTTCTGTTGGAGTTGAATGGAATTATCGGACTTAAGCCATAGATTGTCAGAGAACATGGGGCTTTTTGTTCTAGAGCAGGAGTAGCAGATTATTCCCGAAAAGTTTCAGAAAATAAGTGACTTAGGTTTTGCAGGCCTTGCATATGGTCACTTTTGCATATTTTTGTGTTTTATAGCCCTTCAGAAATGTAGAAGTGATTCTAAGCTCATGGTTTATACAGAAGCAAGGCATAGGTTGGATTCTGTCCATGGATTGTAGTTTACCAACTCTTTTTCTAAAGGGTTATCCTGGTATATAAAGGTAAGAAATTTCTGCAACCCCCACTCCCAAATTGAAGTAAAATAGCTGACAGTACTTAATATAAAAGTCAAGAGAAGGAGGAGAAAAGAAGAGAGAATATTCTAGTATTTAGCATTTTTTGAATGTAATAAGCGTGAGGTTAACTTTGGGTTCTGTCTAAGAATATAGAGACCTGGAAAGATCTACCACTCTCCTCCTTACAACAAGAATAAAGCTTGACAAACTGCACATTCATGCCTTTTTCTTTCTTTTGTATTTAGACATATTTTCCTGTCTTTGCCCATTAGTTATTTTGAGGTCCCTGAGTAGACTCCAGTGTATATCTTTTGGAGGGGTTATTTCTACTGAGAATTATTTTTGCCATTTGTGGTTTCTTTCTGAAGGTTTAATTCTCAGATGGCAACATCAATTCCACTCATGGTAGTAATAGGCAACCTCTTTGGAAGTGTTAGAAGTCAAAATCAGAAGTGGTGGAAAGGTATGTTTTCCTCTTCAGTCAGTGGTTTCAATAGGTTATAATAGGTGAAAGTAGTGGTAAATGTCAGAACTTCATGTGGTACTTTTAAAGATCTAATTTTGTATAGTCCTGGTTAAAGTTATTAGGGGGATATAAGTAGTCTATAGCCCATTGAGAAAGAGTGTAGTAGCCATTAATACAGCTCATTATTGTTCTCAGTTCTGTTCCTTCTGGGCATAGGAAGTATCCCCTTCTCTGCATTTTCCCTGAAGGTGTACCCTTGTCACTTTTGATGAGCAATGAAACAAAATGAGCAATGTCACCTGAACTTGGAGAACACTTCATGAGTGAGAAATAAAATTCTGTCCCATTAAACCATTTAGACTTTGGGGATCATTTGTTACTATTGTGTGGTCTAGCCTGTCTTTACTAATATGAGGTTATATATGGTGGTGAAAATTTATAAATTGTTCAGTTCAGTTCAGTTGTGACCGACTCTTTGCAACCCTGAGGGCTGAAGCATGCCAGACTTCTTGGTCCATCACCAACTCCCAGAGTTTGCTCAAATTCATGTCCATCGAGTCAGTGATGCCATCCAACCATCTCATCTCCTATCATCCCCTTCTCCTCCTGCCTTCAGTCTTTCCAGCATCAGGGTCTTTTCCAGTGAGTCAGTTCTTCACATCAGGTGGCCAAAGTATTGGAGTTTCAGCTTCAGCATCAGTCCTTCCAATGAATATTCAGGACTGATTTCCTTTAGGATAGACTGGTTTGATCTCCTTGCAGTCCAAGGGACTCTCAAGAGTCTTTTCCAACACCACAGTTCAAGAGCATCAATTCTTCGTTGCTCAGCTTTCTTTATAGTCCAACTCTCCCATCCATACATGACCACTGGAAAAACCATAGCCTTGACTAGACGGACCTTTGTCTGCAATGTAATGTCTCTGCTTTTTGATATGCTTTCTAGATTGGTCATAGCTTTTCTTCCACTCAGCAAGAGATCTTTTAATTTCATGGCTGTAGTCACCATCTCTAGTGATTTTGGAGCCCCTCAAAATAAAATCTCTTACTGTTTCCATTGTTTCTCCATCTATTTCCCATGAAGTTATGGGAACTGATGCCGTAATCTTAGTTTTCTGAATGTTGAATTTTAAGCCAACTTTTCCACTCTCACTTTCATCAAGAGGCTCGTTAGTTCTTCACTTTCTGCTGTAAGGGTGGTGTCGTCTGCACATCTGATGTTAGTGGTATTTCTTCCAGCAATCTTGATTCCAACTTGTGCTTCATCCAGCCTGGCATTTCACATGATGTACTCTGCATAGAAGTTAAATAAGCAGGGTGACAATATACAGCCTTGATGTACTCCTTTCCCAATTTGGAACCAGTCTGTTGTTTCATGTCCGGTTCTAAATGTTGCTTCTTGACCTGCATACATATTTCTCAGGAGGCAGGTAAGGTGGTCTGATTATCCCAACTCTTGAAGAATTTTTCTCAATTTGTTGAAATCAACACAGTCAAAGGCTTTGGTGTAGTCAATAAAGCAGAAGTAGATGTTTTTCTGTAACTTTCTTGCTTTTTTTGATGATCCAGTGGATGTTGGCAATTTGATCTCTGGTTCCTCTGCCTTTTCTAAATCCAGCTTGAACATCTGGAAGTTCGTAGTTCACATACTGTTGAAACCTGGCTTGGAGAATTTTGAGCATTACTTTGCTAGCGTGAGATGAGTGCAATTATGCAGTAGTTTGAACATTGTTTGGCATTGCCTTTCTTTGGGAATGAAAACTGACATTTTCTAGTCCTGTGGCCACTGCTGAGTTTTCCAAATTTGCTGGCATATTGAGTGCAGCTCTTTTACAGCATCTTTTTTAAGGATTGGACATGACTGAAGTGACTTAGCAGCAGCAGCAGCAACTGTAATTCCATCACGTTTATGAGCTTTGTTCATATTGATGCTTCCTAAGGCCCACTTGACTTCACATTTGACGATGTCTGGCTCTAGGTGAGTGATCACACCATCATGATTATATGAGTTGTGAAGATCTTTTTTGTATTGTTCTTCTGTGTATTCTTGCCACCTCTTCTTAATATCTTTTGCTTCTATTAGGTCCATACCATCTGTGCCTTTATTTTGCCCATATTTGCATGAAATGTTCCCTTCTTATCTCTAATTTTCTTGAAGAAATCTCTAGTTTTTCCCATGCTATTGTTTTACTTTATTTCTTTGCAATAGAGGAAAATTGGTGGAAATATATAATATGCAAATATATATAAGTAATATATAAATAACAAATATATATATAGTTATGGGATTCCCTGGTGGCTCAGACAGTAGAGAGTCCACCTGCAATGCAGGAGACCCAATTTAGTCACTGAGTTGGGAAGATCCTCTGGAGAAGGGGATGGCAACCCACTCCAGTATTCTTGCCTGGAGAATTCCATGGACAGAGGAGTCTGATAGGCGACAGTCCATGGGGTGGCAGAGTTGGATATGACTGAGCAACTAACACTTTCACTTTCATGTATATTTATAGAAGTGGATTTCAACTAGATTTTAACAATAAAAATATTTTCTCAACTACAAATTTAAGGAGATTTCCCATAGTATAAAAAGGTATAAATTGTGCATTTACTTAGAGCATAATGGCTCCCTCTAGCCAGCCTTCCCATCTTTCCCCTCACCAGACTTCGAGGTCTCTGAGATCTTTGGGGCCTATTTTGAACTCCTAAGTCTTAAGACAGCAAGATTTGTAAACCAGTTCAGTAAAAGGAAATACTTTCTCCCAGTCAGAAATATCCAAAGATGGAGGCAGCACTAAAGAGTGAGATACCATCATGGAAAGTGTTAAAGTATTGATTGATTGTACACAGTATGTGGTAGAAGACATTCTGTCATTGGCTGGCCATTTCTAGCCTCACGGTTTCTGATTCTTAGGTCTCTTCCAATGGATAACTTCCTCTATTATTCTTTAGCTCTTCCTTATTTGTCTTTGTCCCATCTATCACTTCTGTTTTCATTCTATTTGAAATCCATCTAGCTATCAATCTATCTAGTACTGTGTTGGAACCAGCTTGCACTGTCAAGAGAACCAAATTTTAAATTCAGGAATTTTTGGAGCTAGTTGTTAAACGCATACATTATTAAGAGCTAAATCATGTAAACAGAATGAAATGATTTATATTAAAGAACAGGGGATGACACTAAAAAGTCATCACTTCCTAATTACTTTGCTGTGTTTTACTATTATCAATATTTATGCTTGAGGTTATTTTTAGAAATCACGTCTGTATGGTGGAAACATACGAAAGTGTGTTACTAAACATCTTTCTCAATTTTGCCTTCAGTAATGTAGATTCAGGTCAGTTCAGTTCAGTCGCTCAGTCGTGTCCGACTCTTTGCGACCCCATAAATTGCAGCATGCCAGGCCTCCCTGTCCATCACCAACTCCCGGAATTCATTCAAACTCACGTCCATCGAGTCGATGATGCCATCCAGCTATCTCATCCTCTGCCGTCCCCTTCTCCTCCTGCCCCCAATCCCTCCCAGCATCAGGGTCTTTTCCAAAGAGTCAACTCTTTGCATGAGGTGGCCAAAGTACTGGAGCTTCAGCTTTAGCATCATTCCTTCCAAAGAACACCCAGGGCTGATCTCCTTTATAATGGACTTGTTGGATCTCCTTTCAGTCCAAGGGACTCTTAAGCGTCTTCTCTAACACCACAGTTCAAAAGCATCAATTCTTTGGCGCTCAGCTTTCTTCACAGTCCAATTCTCACATCCATACGTGACTACTGGAAAAACCATAGCCTTGACTAGATGGACCTTTGCTGGCAAAGCAATGTCTCTGCTTTTCAGTATGCTATCTAGGTTGGCTATAACTTTCCTTCCAAGGAGTAAGCGTCTTTTAATTTCATCGCTGCAATCACCATCTGCAGTGATTTTGGAGCCCAAAAAAACTTGAAATCAGCATGGTGGGAGTATTTATAACAGAACTCATCAAACACTACAAGTCAGAGTCTTCTCTCTGGAGAACTGCTAGTTTAACGTTTACCACACCCACCCCATCTGTAGCTCTTTCTGCTTCTAGAATTTAAGCTCTATGAAGATGCAGTCTACGTTCGCTGTTGTTGGTCCTCAATGAATGTCTATTTATTGAATGAATTAATGACAGGGCCAGTGGATAGTTTAGAACAAGCAAGATGAGTGAAAGCAGGGAACACGAGTGGGGAGGTTTTGATGAGGTTAAAATTGCTTTGTGTTCTTTCGACTCTGCCTGCCTGGTCTGTATTATACAGCCAGTACATAGGGAATGGCACCTAACATCATTCCTTTTGCAACAGGAATTATCCACCCAGCCCCCTCAAGAGATCTTTCCCAAACTATCTCTGCATCATTCATAAGTTCTAAAGAAACTTTGTCGTCTTTTCTTTGCTAGTGATGCTGAACGCAGTTGCATTTGCAGGCAGGAGTGCTGATTTTGAGGGCAAGAGATACAAATCTTCTCTCAGAAAGACCTTAATGCCCAAAACTCACTCAGAGCAAAACCAAAGAAGACAAGGCTGTGGAGTGGATGGCCTGTCAGTGCAGAGAAGCCAGTACAATTAGGTGGCCTTCAAGGGTAGCCGAGCAGGGAAAATAAGGGCAAGTCACACCAACCATTAAACAGGTTTCACTGAAAAGTTCCCTGGCCTGAATTCTATTCATTATCTTAATAAAGTCACTAAAGACGTCACTTTTGGACCAATTGACCACATAAAAAATGTTTTCTGAGGACATTTGGACTGCTCTCGACCAGGATTCGTGAGCTAGCAATCTGTTGACAGTGTCTGGGCTGCAGATATATTGGATCTGTGTGGGAGTTAAAAAACTCAAATTAGTTTCTCACAATTAAATATCAAGTGATTTCCACTAAATATCTGGATTTCTGACTTCTCTTGAAAATTCAGTATACCCAGTAACATTAGACCTCTATTCCCACAAGGCAAAAATCCACTTAAGAATTGGGTTGACCAAAAAGTTCATTCAGATTTTTCTGAAGATGTTATGGAAAAACCTGAATGAACTCTTTGTCCAGCACAGTGGTTTTGCTGTCTTTAGATGGGTCATGCACTCTCCAGCTCATCACCTTCCCTACCATGTCTCAGCATTTTGAGGTCCTTATCTGGTCTGCCCTGTTCCATCAGGTTATTTGCTTGGTCCTTGTATTCCTTTGATATTGTTGAATAGCCATTTTCCTGTGATACTGATAATGTTCGATGGTTGGGTAGCCAACAGAGGCTGCATTCTGTTGTTCAGGAGCCAGTAATCCTGCTAAGCAGTTCACCTCCCTGAGTCTCATTGTTCTTAGGTATAAACGAAATGGTTAGCCAGCGTGATCACTAAGGCTTCTTACCGCTCTGACGTTCTGTGCTCACACTGAATAACCTAGACAGTTATCCTGTTTTCTTTCAGTTTTTGTTTCCAACTCATATTTCTATCTCTATGCTCTTTCTCCATCTCCATCTCTATCATTATCATCATCCAAAAGGTTATTTTTCTCTTGCTGTGTATTTTAGACCATGATGCCTAAAGGTTATCTGTGGTAAAGAGAAAGGGCGTGGAGCTTGAGGGAAGTAAAGAAATGTGCCTGACTATCCAATCTGTGTTCTCTCTTATAAGAGAGAACATTGGCTTTATTTAGAGTCTGTATAGGGCTTGAAGCAGACAAAAGTGCTTATTCAAAAAGAGGATCCCAGAATTCAGTGAAAATGCTTCTTTTTAAAAAAGATCTCCACTGTATTTTCTAAGTATAATTTGCTCAAAATATTAAAGAGTTCAGTTGTTAAAAAGGTGCATTATATACTTTTGTAAGTTGAATATAACAGTCAGCCAAGTTTTTGTCATAAGCTGTATGGTGATAGATACCCTGCGTGCGTGCTAGCTAAGTTGCTTCAGTCATGTCCAACCATCAGGCCCCTCTGTCCATGGGATTCTCCAGGAAAGAATACTGGAGTTGGTTGCTGTGCCTTCCTTCAGGAGGTCTTCCTGACCTGCGGACCGAACCCACATCTCTTACGGCTCCTTGACCATTGAGCCACCTGGGAACTCATTTGGATGTAAAACATCATTATAGAAATGAAATGCTTTTTTTTTAGTTTCATAACTAAATGATATATGCATAAATTAGAAGTGTATCTTTAGCCAGTGAAGACTCTATATGTAATTTGTATTTAAAATGCCTAGGAATTGACACTTTCTTTCTTGACAGAAAAGATATTTAACCAATACTTTTGCTCTTTTGCAGATTGCTACTATAATTTTCTAGATTATTAAATAAATGTTCATAATGACAAGAAATGTAATTAGCTTCTGATAGCAGAGGATAACATTAGAGATTATCTGGAAATAAAAGCTATAGCAGAAATCCATACTTTTAAGATTTAATAAGGTTTCTAATTTAGAAATAATTTTGTTTGCATAATTTACAGTTCGAACCCACTGATTCTTTCTTCTTCCTCTAGATCACTGCATTTTTTTCTTTTCCATTTCTTTATTGTTGGAGCATAACATGCTAGTGATTGGTCTAGCCCTGGGAGATGACTGGAAAATACCAGAATACTCTAACTGTATTCGTTCCTTTACTTTCTTTTTCTTTTAATAAGAAGGGCAGAAAAAAAATCTGTTTTTCCTTGTTTGTTTGTTTGTTTGTTTGTTTGTTTTTTAAAAAAACTCTTCTAATGTTAATCATTCCTACTGATTTATAACCTCTTGGGTTTCTGTTACTTGAAAATGACCAGTGCAAGCAAATGTTTTGTGCAACCAAAAAAGACCTTATAGCTAATAAATGCTTTTAATGATTTCATTGTGTTGAGTGATGAGCTTAAAATAATTGTACTAGGGAAAATAGTTTATTTCTGAAGACTAGTTGTAACTAGTAGCTTGTGTAGTAGGCATATGTAAGATAAGAAATATTGCTCTTTCTTTTGGGATTTGGAGGGCTTCCTTGGTGTCTCAGACAGAAGAGAATCTGCCTGCAATGCAGAAGACCTGAGTTTGATCCCTGGGTTGGAAAGATCCCCTAGAGAAGTGAATGGCTACTCACTCCAGTATTCTTGCCTGGAGAATCCAATGGACAGAAGAGCCTGGCAGGCTTCAGTCCATGGGGTCACAAAGAGTTGGACACAACTAAGCAACTAACCCTTTTACTTGGGATTTGTACATAACTAAAATAGCTGAAGTTAAAATCTCATACTTTTGAAGTCGGTCAGAAAGAAAAACACCAATACACTATATTAATGAATATATATGGAATTTGGAAAGATGGTAACGATGACCCTATATGTGAGACAGCAAAAGAGACACAGATATAAAGAACAGACTTTTGGACTCTATGGGAGAAGGTGAGGGTGGGATGATTTGAGAGAATAGCATTGAAACATGTATATTACCATATGCGAAATAGATTGCCAGTCCAAGTTTGATGCATAAGACAGGGCACTGAAAGCCAGTGCTCTGGGACAACCCTGAGGGATGGGATGGGAAGGGAGGTGGGAGGGGGTTGCAGGGAGGCAAAAGCCATTACAATATTGTAAAGTAATTAGCCTCCAGTTAGATCAATAAATTTTTAAAAAATCTCATACTTTTTACCTTCAACTTTCCCAGATTATGTCTAAGTTTGTTTGTTACATGCATATTTTTTTGTGATTTAAAATATAGCAGAAAAAGAAGCAAACAAAGGTAATGTATGTATATGTTATAAAACATTAAGCAAAAAAAGGTAACTATCAGAGTTAATAAAGAACTAAATTGGGGCGTTCCCTGGCTGTCCAATTGCCTGAGTTCGATTCCTGGTCAGGGAACTAACACCCTGAAGCCATGCTACCAAGAAAAAAAAAAAGTTAAACTGTGAAATATAATCATGTCATCATATTTACTAAATTCAGTTAGTAAATAGTCTAACACTCAGGAAATAGAAAGAAATTCAAGGCATCAGAATTGGAAATAAAGAAGTAACATTGTTTCTATTTGCTGATGACATTGTATATTTAGATACTCTTAACAAGTCTATCAAAAAACTGTTAGATATAACCAATGAATTCACTAAAGTTGCAGGGTACAAAATTAACATACAAAAATCAGTAGTGTGTGTATATACTAACAGCAGAATTGCCTTGAAAAAGAAGCAAATGATTCTATTCACAAGAAAAAAAAGAACAGTTCTATTAGTTAATTATTCATCAGTAAATATGGTAAGGATTGTGGCTTAAATATATATATGTATATATTTATATGGAAAGAATGAAAAAGTTGTAAGCAAAGAAGCTATATTCTGTGAAAGTGAAGTTGCTCAGTCGTGTCTGACTCTTTGCAACCCCATGAACTGTAGCCCACCAGGCTCCTCTGTCCATTGGATTTGCCAGGCAAGAATACTGGAGTGGGTTGCCTTTTCCTTCTCCAGGAGATCTTCCCCACCCAGGGATTGAATCTGGGTCTCCCACGTCATAGGCAGACGCTTTACCGTCTGAGACACAAGGGAAGTCCTATATTCCGTGTAGCATACTTCAAAATAATTAATTTAAAAGAATAAAAGTTTTTTAAAAAGAAACATGTAGTTATGCTTTTTAATCTTGATGTAAAAAGTAGTAACTAATTGGATTTTAAAAGAATGATTTTCTTAGGCTATTAAAAACATTATCTTGATTGTTTAAAATGAATAGTTATTATAACCTCTTAAAAGTTAAGTTGGATTGTCTTTAGAATTTTTGAATATTATGATTAACATTAATGATACTAAAATTATTTTTAAAGGCAACAGATTGATGATTCAGTCTAGGAGAACAGAAATAACAAGGAAAAAATTTTTCAAGAAATTATGAGCCATTTAAGGGCATGGGCCACATCTTCTATTATTTTCAGCAAAAACCTTAGGAGTGCTCATTAGTTACCACATCCTGTGCTGGGCATCAGATGAATTAGACACACTTCCTGTCTCCAAGGACAGATGAACTGACTAGCTTTGTCTCTTGTATGTATATTATTTATCTCTGCTTTTAGCACCTAGCACAAAGTTCAGCACATACAAAAGCAGTCAATATCTGCTAGTTGCATTGCATCACATTTTTGTTGCCAGAGTGAGAAACCAAGATTTTGGACTCACTAAGCTGTGTCATGTTTGTTCTTCTCAGAAATTTTGTAAATGGAAGAAAACACAGGTGTAGGATCTCTTGAACTTGCTAGGATGCAAATTATTTGACAGTATTCAAATAATAGCATTGCATTTAAGCATTGACAGTATTAAACATTTCTATTTGTTTTTAACACTTAGTATAGTGGAAAGAGCAGGAGTCTGAGGGTAAGATACCTTTGTGATCTTGGGCAAATGCCTACAATCTTTGAACCTGAGAATTTTCATCTCTAACATGAGGGTCAAAGAAAGTTTTTTAATCTGAAGCACGAATGACCTTAAGGGAGACCTTGAATGACTTTATATGGTATAAAAGATATGTTGATATTTGAGAATATATTTTACCTGGAGAATAACTTCAACAGACTCTCAGGAGTCTACACCTAATTTATCTTTCTACCATCCAAGTTTAATTTCTGGTCTAAATTGTTCTAAAGTTTATTTTACTTTAAAAAATAGTCTTTAATGTAACATGCAAAAATTTTGTTCAGTAGATTAAAATTAGGAAAGAAAAAATTTAGCTTGATATTGTACAAGAAAAATCCTATTTTGTGTTGTTCTCGATTTCCTCCCTTAATTGAATAATTAGCCCATTAAGTACAAATGAACATTTATTGATAAACATTATATATTTTAGCTTCCCAGGTAGTGCTAGTGGTAAAGAACCTGCCTGACAATGCAGGAGACATAAGAGACATGGGTTCAGTCCCTGGGTTGGGAAGAATCCCTGGAGAAGGAAATGACAACCCATTCCAGTATCCTTGCCTGGAGAATCGCATGGACAGAGAAGCCTAGCAGGCTACAGTCCATGGGGTCGCAAAGAGTTGGGCACGACTGAAACAACTTAGCACATCAGTTCAGTTCAGTTCAGTCACTCAGTTGTGTCCGACTCTTTGCGAAATCATAAACTGCAGAACACCAGACCTCCCTGTCCATCACCAACTCCCGGAGTCTACCCAAATGCATGTCCATTGAGTTGGTGATGCCATCCAACCATCTCATCCTCTGTCGTCCCCTTCTCCTCCTGCCCTCAATCTTTCCCAGCATCAGGGTCTTTTCCAATGAGTCAGTTCTTCATATCAGGTGGCCAAACAATTGGAGTTTCAGCTTCATCAGTCCTTCCAATGAACACCCAGGACTGATCTCCTTTAAGATGGACTGGTTGGATCTCTTTGCAGTCCAAGGGACTCTCAAGAGTCTTCTCCAACACCACAGTTCAAAAGCATCAATTCTTCGGCACTCAGCTTTCTTTATAGTTCAACTATCACATCCATATATGACCACTGGAAAAACCATAGCCTTGAATAGATGTACCTCTGTTGGCAAAGGAATGTCTTTGCTTTTTAATATGCCGTCTAGGTTGGTCATTAAACTTTCCTTCCAAGGAGTAAGTGTCTTTTAATTTCATGGCTGCAGTCACCATCTGCAGTGATTTTGGAGCCCAGAAAAATAAAGTCAGCCACTGTTTCCACTGTTTCCCCATCTATTTGCCATGAAGTGATGGGACCAGATGCCATGATCTTCGTTTTCTGAATGTTGAGCTTTAAGCCAACTTTTTCACTCTCCTCTTTTACTTTCATCAAGAGGCTCTTTAGTTCTTCACTTTCTGGCATAAGGGTGGTGTCTTCTGCATATCTGAGGTTATTGATATTTCTCAAAGCAATCTTGATTCCAGCTTGTGCTTCCCCCAGCCCAGCGTTTCTCATGATGTACACTGCATATAAGTTAAATAAACAGGGTGACAATATACAGCCTTGATGTACTCCTTTTCCTATTTGGAACCAGTTTGTTGTTCCATGTCCAGTTCTTACTGTTGCTTCCTGACCTGCATACAGGTTTCTCAAGAGGCAGGTCAGGTGGTCTGGTATTCCCATCTCTTTCAGAATTTTCCACAGTTTCTTGTGATCCACAGAGTCAAAGGCTTTGGTGTAGTCAATAAAGCAGAAATAGATGTTTTTTCTGGAAGTCTCTTGCTTTTTCAGTGATCCAGGGGATGTTGGCAATTGATCTCTGGTTCCTCTGCCTTTTCTAGAACCAGCTTGAACAACTGGAAGTTCATGGTTCATGTATTGCTGAAGCCTGGCTTGGAGAATTTTAAGCATCACTTTACTAGCGTGTATTTTGAATTGTTGTAGCAAAAGGAAATAGTAAAGTGTTCTGCAGTATTCTTGCCTGGGAAATCCCATGGACAGAGGAGCCTGGTGGGCTTCATGGTCTTGCAGAAAGTCGGACACGACTGAGCACACAGCACATACCATTATTGAAGAACTCAGACTTAAAACCCAAAGACTATATGAAGCTAAGCTTTCATTTCAGTGTAGTCTTGCAGATGAATGTTACATTATGAAAAATTGCAGGGAAGCTATATTTAAGACTATACTGGCTATAAGTGAAACATTATTTATTCTAACTGAGGTATTAAGGAGATATTTCCAAAGTTTAACCCATTGTATTAATGCATTCATGCAAGGCAAAGTTATTGAGCACTGACTATATATCAGGCACAAAAATATGCACTAAAAAATAATATGCGGTCTTTCAACAACTCACTCCATGCTAAACATTATGCAAAATAATGAGAACAGAGGCAGATAAGAATAACCTGTGCCCTCACATAGCTGACAGTCAAAAGGTTATGTGTGTTTCTGTACTCAGAAACATACTCATTCCCTTAAGACTGTCCCAGGAGAATCCTTAGGGAAGGTATTTAAAAAGATTAATTTGGTGGTTTCTCCTCCATTATTTGGCTTCACTTTTTGGAGCTAAATACCCCAATTCCTACATGGGAATCCTACACCCGTATAGGAATTAGAGTCGTATTCAAAGTACATAGGTACATTGAAGAGGCCTTCACATGGGCATCCTCAGAAAATGGGTAGCATCTAGTAGGATGCATGGGGGCTGCACAAGGGGGCTGAGGAAGGTGGAGGAAGGTGTCCCAGACAGAGGGCGGTGAATGTTCTAGGTGTGGGTGTGTGAAAGTGCGTGATTGTTGGGGAGATGATTAGATTCCTAGGATCTCAGTGGTAAAGAATCTGCCTGAGATGCAGAAGACGCAGGAGACCCACATGTCCTGCATGATTCTTTACCACTAGTGCCACCTGGGAAGTTAAGTGGGAAACTGAACTTTCCTTTCCAACGTACAGTTATTTAGAGTGCCCACGACAGTTTCCCACCACTAAAGTCATAGGTGGCCACGAGAGGCACCCTGTGTTAACAGTTAAAAACATAAGCTGTGTTTTGGACTTTCAGCTTTTTTACTTCCTAGCTATCTGACTATCTGACTTGGGGCATTGTCTGCTAGTATATCTAAATTTGACTTTATCATCTTAAAAAAATAAGGCTAAGATTTCATAAGAAAGTGCATTTAATCACTTTGTTAGATTATTTTTAAGTCACTAGATGTTTAAAGATAGAATATATTTTTTCCAAGCTGCTTTTTTCCCCCTTACATTTGCAAATAAGAAGTTTTGTACTCAAACATCATTCTCCCACATTTTTAAAGGATAAAGATATATATTTTTGAAAGCAGTCATCTAAAATTTTCTTTCAGTTAAATATAATTATTCTAAAAATGTCGTATCTCTGCATATGTTTGCATGGTAAAATTGAATATTACTTGCTTGTTTCTAGAGTGTGACATAGTGGGAATAAGACAATTATAGATAATTCTGGTAACAAAGTTGCCATAAAAGGTTTATATGAGCAGATGACTTAGTTAGATTTGTTTGTTTGTTTCAGGTAGTTGAGTTTATTTTTTCCTGGTTTTTACTTTCTGTTTCATCTTGAGGGAAACAAAGTACCATCAAACTGCATGTACCTCAAACATTTCTTATCTGTGTCTTCAATATATAATCATAATGCTTGGTACATCTGAAACACCTGACATCTGACATTCATAAATTGCTTTATAAATGTGGATTTAGGCCTTGTGGACAAGAAGGCAAAAGCAGTCGATAGCATAAGAACATTTATTGGATACTAATGAATGTACTGGTGCTGGAGGGGCGCTGCAGGAACTAACAAAATTGAGAAAGAAAATTTTTTCTATGCTTTCAAGTAGCTTACAATTTAGCCAGGCAATCCAAGCACAAATATTTTTTTGAAGAGGCATAAAAGTTGGGCACATGGGAATGTGTTCAGAATTGCCTTGGTGATAGGTTACTGAAGAAATGTATTCTCAGAGCTGGAAACTTGGAGATTGTTGTGTTCTTTTAGATAAATGGAAGCTTTCCAGTTAAACTGGTTTACCATTAACTGGCAGCTGAAGATGGTTTGCAAACTCATTTTGTTTTGAATTTGAAATTCAAAAAAACTGAAACAAAACAAAAACTAATTTGGGTTTCTTATAATCTCTTTTATCACAGGAGTTTTGTTTCAAGACCTCTTAGTAATCAAATCGAAAAGCCTGCTTTTTTTTTAACATGTAGTTAAAAACATATAGTTATTTTCCATTTGACCATATTCTTTGAAAGAACAGCAACTGAAAAAGGAAAATAAAAAAGAAGCAGAGGGAAGACCCAGGACATCCTATCTTGCTGCTTCTTGGCTCCAAAGTCAGAAAGAAGATGTGTATAGTGGTGGTGGTTTAGTTGCTAAGTTGTTTCCAGCTCTTGTGACTGCATGGACTGTAGCCTGTCAGGCTCCTTTGTCCATGGGATTTCCCAGGCAAGAATGCTGGTTGGTATTTCCTTCTCACTTTATATATATTTATATATATCTCATTTTTAATATTCATACATATTTATATATATTTAATTTTATATATTCACATCATGTATAATGTGTTATTTATATATATAATGTGAATATATATATAATGTGAATATATATATATATATAATGGAATATTACTTAGCCACAAAAATAAATAATTCCATTTGCAACAACATGGATGGACCTAAAAATTATCATATAAATAAGTCATCCAGAGAGACAGATATCACATAATATCACTTATATGTGAAATTTAAAATATGATACATACTCATAGATGTAGAAGACAAACTTATGGTTACCAAAGGGTAAAGCGGGAAAGGAAGGATAAATTGGGAATTTAGGATTAACTGATACACACTACCATATATAAAATAGATAAACAAGGACCTACTCTGTAGCACAGGGAACTATATTCAGTATCTTGTAACAATATATAATGAAAAGAATCTGAAAAAATGTGTGTGTGTATATATATATGTGTGTGTGTGTGTGTGTGTGTGTGTATTATATATAGAAAGCTGAATCACTTTGCTATACACTAGAAACATTGTAAATCAACTATACTGCAACAAGAATTTGTTTTTCGCTGCACCGTGTGGCATGAATGGGATCCAAGTTCCCCGACCAAGCATGAAACCCATGCGGTGACAGCAGAGTCGTAACCACTGAACTGCCAGGGGGGTCCCTAAAAAATATCTCAAAAACAATGGTGTGACCAGCTGGACAGCTTTCCAGATTCATAAGCAGAAGAATGGACCAGTTGTTGTTTTCATTATAGAACTGTTAAAGAATTCTGAGGTGAAAGTGATGTGTAAAGCAGCTCTGTTTTGGAGTAGTTGTTCTTAAGTTTGTATCACTTCAGTGGGTTGTAGTTTGACATACACAGTGATAACCATACGCTTGGACAATCCCAGTTGTTGAATTTGCAACTGCAATGGAGAGTTCTGCTCAAGCCCCCGTCTAACTAAGGGACCTCTCCACCTATCATTTCTGTGTTCTGTGTTTCTCTGACATGACAAACTGTTTTCTATTTGTACTGAAACAATTTCTCCTGATCTGGATAATAAATATCTTGGCATCCAACAGAACCTCCAACATAGTATCTTTGGCAGTTTTCAGAAGTGAATTTATATGACATACTTCCTTCCACAGTTGTCAACACTTGCAAATGATTTGTTAAAGCATATAAGTTTATTGCAGTATAAATATAAAATACTTTTATTTTTCCAAGTCTAAATATTTAACCATGCTATGTGAAATCCCTGTTAGCATCCCTTAACAGTATCTTCGGAGAAGGCATTCGCAGCCCACTCCAGGACTCTTGCCTGGAAAATCCCGTGGACGGAGGAGCCTGGTAGGCTATAGTCCATAGGATCGCGAAGTCAGATACGACTGAGTGACTTCACTTTCACTTTTCACTTTTATGCATTGGAGAAGGAAATGGCAACCCACTCCATTGTTCTTGCCTGGAGAATCCCAGGGACGGGGGAGCCTGGTGGGCTGCCATCTATGGGGTCGCACAGAGTCGGACACGACTGAAGCGACTTAGCAGCAGCAGCAGTAGCAGCAGCAACAGTATCTTGAATAAATTCTGTAGCTTTCTATTCATTTTCAGTTATTTGACTTAGTTCAGTCTAGTTTAAAACTCCACTCTCATATCTGATCAAAGCGCCCACCTTCTATACTGAAGACTGGAGCTGTAACCCTTACTTTATTGTAGGGGTGAGGCACAGCTGTTTCAGAGAAGCCTTCTCCAGTTTTTATTCTAAGGTTGAGCTCTTTTGGTTTGGGGAAGGGTGGGCAGAATGCATGAAGGCCGAGATCTTATGTTGTAGCTGGTTTTGTTTTGGTGATGCCAGGAAGTGCCTTTGCGCTCATTGTAGTCCATCTTGGATCTGGCTGATCCTGGTAGCCCATTAGTTCGCAGGGATGTCTATACCAGTGCTGTGCATGTGGTCTTTCTTTGGTACTTTATGTTTGTTCCTTTTATCCTTGAGGACCCTTTTAAACTGAGGAAGTCTTATCTTGAGTTCTACATCTCGCTTCTGTGGATGTGTATCCCATCAGAAAAATCCACGAGAACCCTCAAGGTCCTCTCCAGTGCTTCTGATGAGCTTAGAGAATAGAGGGTTCCCTTCTAGTTCTTCAAAATGCAGTGTACTATAGTGTCTTTAAGCTTTGCTACCCTGGCCACTTCAGTGGGCTTTCTGGCTTCAGAAATCTCTTTTCCAGGAAAAGGTGTCAGGCTGTATGATCACCTATCCCTGTAACTTTGGGGACCGTGTTCCCTGTCATCTTGCTCAACTCTGTGGCAACCCTCAAGCTAGCCTGCCCATTCCTTGCTCCATTCAGCCAGGATGGATGTCAGGACTTGCTCTTCCTGATCAAGTCTCTGGGAGCCTCTTACTTAGACACACAGGACAAGGAGAGACTGGCTTATCTCTATGAACTCTGCACTCTTCAAAGCTTCTAGGGACAGATTGCAAGCATCAAGAGACTTGGTTGAATATTTAAATATTTGCTAAATTATATTTTAACAAATGGGAAGATGGTGAGATTTTAGAAAGAGAATGGACCTTCAGGTGAGAAAGTATAGGACATGGTTGGGCACAAAGCAATATTAATCATCCAGTTTGGTTGTGGCATAGGGAGGTAAGTTGTAGAAAGGAGAACTATTTGGGTTACATTGTTGACAATCTTGAATGCTAGGTTGAAGAGCTTCAATTTAATTTAATTTAGGGAGAGTAATGAAGACATTCGGTTTCCCTGGTGGCTCAGCAGCAAAGAATCTGCCTGCAGTGCAGGAGATGCGGCTTCGATCCCTGGGTCAGGAAGATCCCCTAGAGAAGGAAATGGCAACTCACTCCAGTATTCTTGTCTGGAGAATGCCATGGACAGAGGAGTCTGGTGGGCTACAGTTCTTGCGATCATAAAAGTTTTAGACATGGCTTAGTGACTCAAGAAAAACAAATGAGGACATTGTTTTTAACCAGGAGAGAATTCGAATTAGGATTTTGTTTAAAAACTGTTATTTTGTCAACTATGGGTCCCTTCCTTAGCCTTCTTCTTACTGGGTGTCCCTCAGTGACTGTCTGACTGTAGCGGATTGGACATCTCTGGAGTGTGGGACTTGTTGAGGTGTCATGGTTTTCCACAGGTCCCAGTAGCCTGTACGTGCGGGACACAGCTGCATTCCCTGTCCCTGCTTTATTGTCATTCCCTTTCATGTAATTATAGCATATAGGAAACTCAGAAAGAGAGAGTAGTAACAGAAATCCCGAAAATGGAACTTCTTTCGTACGATGCTGTGCTCTGCTTAGTCATGGTCCGACTCTTCGGACTGTAGCCCGCCAGGCTCCTCTGTCCACGGGATTCTCCAGGCAAGAATACCAGAGTGGGTTGCCATTTCCTCCTCCAGGGGATCTTCCTGACCCAGGTGTCGAACCTGAGTCTCCTACATTGACAGTCGAATTCTTTGCCACTGTACCACCTGGGAAGCTATATAATATCATCATTCAGTACCAAGTCCTTAGCTTTAAACATCTGGAAACTCATTTAATAAGAGTTTTGTCATATAATAAGAGTTGAATAAGCTCAAGGGGACAACCTCACTGAAATTGAATGAACAGAGACCAAATTATTAACAAATTTTGGGAACTCATTAATTTTCAAATCAACTATGAGGTGTAATTTTTAAACAGTAAAATGGACGCACTTTTAATGTACAATGTGATGAATTTTAAAAGTGTGTAGAACCGTGAAAAATCAACCAGAGTTAATGTGTAGAACTTTCCATTATCCCTCAGAGTCCTTCTTGCCAAGTTCCAGTCACTTCCCACGCCCTACTCTCAGCCTCAGGCAACTACCGACAGGCTTTCTCTCACCAAAGATTAAATCTTCTTTCTAAAGTTTGGTATAAATGGAATCATGTACTATATACTCTTTTGTGGGTGGCCTCTCTTGTTGAACAAAATATTTCTGAGTTTCATTCATGTTGTTTGACATGTCGTTAGTTCCTCCACTTTTACTGCTGACAGTATTATATCAATACACTAAAAATTATTTAGCCACTTCCCTGATGATGAGTATTTGAGTTGTTGCCAACTATTAGCTATTATAAATGAAGCTACTCTGAATGTTTATGTGCAAGCCCTTTTGAGAATGTAAACATTCATTCTTTAATCATTAAGTGTGATGTTAGAAGGAGTTTTTGATAGATTCATTTTCTGTTGCTAGTTTTCTGAGAGGTTTAAAACATTTTAAATCAGGAATGCTTTTTCCAGCATCTATTGAAATAATACCATGTATTTTATATTATTAATGTGGTGAATTACATTGATTGATTTTTGAATGTGAAACTAGCCTTACATTCCTGGGATAAAACCTTCCTGGTTATGGTGTATACCCCTTTTTGTATATGGCTGGATTGTGTTTCCAAAAATGTTTTGAGTTTTTTGTGTCTATATTCATGAAGGATATTGATCTGTAGTTTTCTTGTTTATTTTCTCTGGCCAGCTAGGGTATCTGAGTTATGCTGGGTTCATAAAATGTTTTGGAAATATTTCCTCATATTCAAATATCTAAAGAGTTTTTATTGCATTAGTATTATGTTCTGCTTAAATATTTGACAGAAATCTTCAATGAAGCCATCTGGGTTTCAAATTTTTGTTGTTGTTAAGATTTTAATAATAAATTCATTTTGTTTAATTTATATAGGATAAACACAAGCAAAGCACACACATCAAAATTAAATTTTCCAAAGGCTATGATAATCATACATACCTAAAAGCAACCAGAGAAAAATAAGACATATGTAGAGAAACAAATATGAGAATGATTACAGACTTCTCAAACCAGCAGTAAATAGAACAACCTCTTTAAAGTGAAGAAAGTGAAAGTGAAGTTGCTCAGTCGTGTCTGACTCTTTGCGACCACATGGACTGTAGCCCACCAGACTCCTCAGTCCATGGAATTTTCCAGGCAAGATTACTGGAGTGGGTTGCCATTTCCTTCTCCAGCGGATCTTCCCAAACCAGGGATCGAACCTGGGTCTCCCACATGGCAGGCGGACGCTTTACTGTCTGAGCCACCAGGGAGACAATAAGCTTTATTAGGACCTAAAATGCACACATTTGTTATCCTGGGTACTGACTTCCTAATACCGCTGGGTGGATTGCATTAACTATTGAAAGCTTTCCTGGTGAGCATGGAATCAATATTAACATATAGGGAAATGGATATTTTCAAGGGTTTGTTTGCTTCAGCCAAGAAAGTCTTGTGAATATGGTCAGTTTCACAAGTATGCTCTCCCCAAGTTGCCCCACCTCAGATAATTACAGCCTTGCCTTGCAGTAGGTCATGCTAAATATCTTGGAGGCATCCTTGATATCTCGCTTTCTTTCGCGTATCACCTAATCTCTCAGGAAATTCTGTCAGTTCGACCATCAGAATCATCCACTCTCTTATTATTTCCATCACCACAGGGCTTGTCACCATTAACGGTGCTTGTTGTTACTATTTTGTGCCTAGACTCTTACAGCTCCCTGTTTTTTCTACTTTCTCTCTTGTAACCTGCACATACTCCTCTCCCCAATTTAATGTTGATGTAGTACCAAAGTAATACTGTTAAAATTCAAGTCAGATCATATTAACCCTCTGCAATGATTTTCCGTTTGATCCTGAGTCAGAGCCAAACTCCTGAGAATAGTCTATAAGGCCTATATAGACTAGCCTCAGTTGCTTCTTTTTCCCATCGTATAAGCATTCCAGAAACAGCAGTGTCCTTCCATTCCTCAAACACACCAGGCATGCTTTCACTCCAAGGATTTAGCATATCTGTTTTCCTTGTTCTTTGCTTTTTGCATCTGGTATACACATTTCTCCTTTTGCCAGCAGCAGGTGTTTATTCAAAGCCACTTTCTTAGATGGACCTAAAATCTGTTTTATAGAGTGAATTAAATCAGAAAGAGAAAAACAGATATTGTGTATTAAGGCACATGTATGGAATCTAGGAATCTGGAAAAGTGGTACAGATGAGCCTGTTTGCAGAACAGAAATAGAGATGCAGAAGTAAAGAGTAGACACGTGGACACAAGTGCAGAAGGGGAGGGTGGAGTGAACTGGGATATTAGGATCGATATATACACACTAACATCTGTAAAATTGCAAGCTCTGTAACACAGGGAGCTCAGCTTGGTGCTCTGCGATGACCTAGATGGGAGGGCTGGGAGGAGGCAGGGGAAGGGAAGTTCAAGAGCAACAGGAAATATATATATATATATATATATATGTATACATACATATAGCTGATTCACTTCACAGTACGGCAGAAAACAACACAACATTTTAAAGCAACTATATTTCAATTTAAAGAAGTCACCTTCTCTGCTAGGATTTCCCTCATCAATTTATTTGTTAGTCACTCAGTTGTGTCTGACTCTTTCGACCTCATGGACTATAGCCTGTCAGGCTCCTCTGTTTATGGAATTCTCCAGGCAAGAATACTGGAGTGGGTACCAGTTCCTTCTTGAGGGAATCTTCCTGACCCAGACATCGAACCTGGGTCTCCTGCATTGCAGGCTGATTCTTTACCATCGGAGCCACCAGGGAAGGTGGCGCTGGTGGTAGAGAACTTGCCTGCCAATGCAGGAGATGTAAGAGACTCAGGTTTGGTGCCTGGGTTGGGAAGATCCTCTGGAGGAGAGCATGGTGACTCATTCCAGTATTCTTGCCTGGAGAATTCCATGGACAGGGGAGACTGGCAAGCTATATTCCATAGGGTTGCAAAGAGTTGGACATGACTGAATCAACTTCACAAGCACATCAATCTGTTTAGAATTATATCCTTCTACCTCTCTGTTAGTCTCCTTCTTTTCTCTATTTTTTTTTTCAATAGAATTGATCATCATCCAACATAGCCAAATATCTTATTGCTTTTTTGTTTGTTTTCTTTCTGACCTGCCTAGAATGTAATTTTGATCTGATTTCATCACTAGAATGTCTCTGTTGCCTAAAACTTCATTAAGAGCATCATACATACTCAAGAGGTATTTGTGGAGTAAGTGAATGTTTGAAGTCAGTTTTTTTAGTTCCCAGATATTCATGCCTTGCACACTCAGTATTTCTTTTCCATTGGCTGAGTTTTACAGAAAACTTGCCAGGACCTGACTTATGATTCCCCCCCTTTTTGAGACTTAACTTTCTCTTTCTGAGGGCAGTTACACAATACCCATATCCAGGGTAGAGCATTCTTTTGTTTTCAGACATGTTTTCCTGGCTTTGTACATTAGTTATTTTGCATAGACTTGAAAGTGCCCAAATAAAATCAGGTATATACCTCTTGGAGTGTGTTATTTCTGCTTAGAATTAATTCATTATTTGCAGTTTCTTTCTGTAGGTTTCATTCTCAGATGGCAACTTTAATTTAAGCTTCAGAACTCGTAGTCACCGATAACCTCTTTGAATGTGTTAAAATTGAGTTCAGTCCAGCTGTGAACATTTGAATTTATATAATCAGTGTTTATCCTTTGCCACCTCCTTGTTATAAATGGTGCGGTGAACAGGCCAACCCACAGAAACCTATTTTATCCACATGAAGCTGAACAGTAATTCTAATAATATCATTGTACCTACATGATTTTTAAGTTTTTTTAAAATTAGGAAGTCTATTCAATTTCTAAGCGGCTGTGAGGTCTATCTGGCTACTAGTTCCAAGTAATTGATTTCACAGATATTTTTGAAATTAGCTTAATGGCATGTTGGGGATTACATTTACATGGGACATTTCATTATCTTGGATAAAATGTGACAGTGTTGATTAAATGTGGAATACAGGAATAAGAAGTTCAAAAGCATGAAGTTGTAACATTTAGGATTATTTCTGTAGCGTTTTCATCCTTCTCGCATACAAACATGTGGCCCTTCTTACCAGCTTGTATACAAAATTCTCTTTCTTTTGTGCCTGTATCACCTGGTTAGCAAATCAGACATTAGGATTGACCATTTTAATATTTAAAAGACTAGCAATTTTGTTAACAGAAGGACAGAGAATTTACCACAGAATGGCAAAGGACCACTCTTGCAGTCCTAACTTTGTTGATCAAGCAATCTCTTAATGGAGGAAATGAGAGACAGGAGATACAGTTAAACTCTGAATTCTGATCTGGAACATTTGTGAAGACAGTCTATGTTCTTGCCATCATGATACTTAGCTGTGGTCCCTTAGAATCACACAGTGATCTACAGACAAAAAGATAACCATTTCATCCTGTAAAAGAATGAGCAAACTTCTCATCTCATGATCAGATTAAACTGTGCAATGCCACTGGGCTGACTCAATAACTCTGCAGTGGATTGTGTACATGTGTCTGTCTTGATTCTCGTTAGCCTTCCTTCGAGTACCTACCAATCCCCATTCCATAGTAGAGCATTATTGAAAGAGATGAGAAGAGGGAGACTTTTGCTCCCATTTTAGACATGTTCACCTCTGGTAGTATGTGAATGCTTAGTTTTCTCTGAAACTGTTTGAGTTTTACCACTTATTGTACTGCCACACTTTATCATCCATGTATTTAACCTCAGATATTTGTGTGCTCTCTTCTCTGCTCAGTATTTCTAAACATTTACAGATAACCTGGAACCTTGACAACCTTTATCCACAAATATAAGGAGAATGTTTAGATTTTATATTCAATGATGTAAAATAATTTATATAAAATATTTAAATTATCTGGATACCCATTTTCTGTTGACTTATCATTTATGTTGGAACAAAGTAAAAGTCAACTGACATCACAGTAATTACTGTGAAAGTTTTGCCTTTGTTTGAATTGGGAGAATTGAATCTTCACAGGATAACATTATATAGATGTCAAATACAAAAGAATATGTACCATACCATGTTGATCTTGCATATGAATGTGTTGGGTGATGGGTAGATTCCATCTTTGTACGATTGCAACATTCTTTCTTTATGCTGTTCAATTCAGTGAAGATATTTTCATAAGCTGTATTTAAGAAACATGGATGTTGCATTTATGTTCTTTGTCACATAAAATGACCAATTGGTTGTCCAAAGGAGTTTGCTAGTAAAAAAGGGAAATTATGAAAATTAATTAATGATCAAAATATGCTTAAATCAATGGTAATCAAACCAGTAGTAATTGACATAAAATATGTAAATACTGTAGATAAATAGAACTTTCTACTAGTTTACTCAGTTTTAGAAAAACATTATATATCATGTTAGCTTAATGTGGTTAAGTTGATTGGTAATTGTTTTGTAATTTCAGTGAGAGGAAATTTCTCCACTTTCCTTATTTCTGTGTAGACATGTACCATTAAAGAAATATTCCTGCTATCTTATTCCAACCCTCATTCTATCCACAGAGGTAGAGTGGATTGCCTTGTTGGAAGATAATAAGCATTGATTCATCATAGGTTGTGGCTGCTCAGTAGACCCTAACTTTCTTCATGTATGTTATCCCGAGATTTAGACTTGGAAGAGCTGAGCAGGGAATGCTTGTCCTAACACTGAGCCAGACTATTAGTGCTTTATCAGTATGAAAAATGATGTTTCAATTTCCATCCGTCTGTCTCTTTCTCTGGACTGGTTCCTGCCTTGGGAGGGAGAGGAATTAATCGTTATTGAGTATCTTAAACCCTGACAGTTTTCTTTTCATTTATTTTGTAAATTTGTTTTATTTTTAAGACTATATTGGAGCAAAATGCAAAGGATTTCATTCCTTTTTAATGTTATATAAATATAAGGTAAATTATAATGAAAATAATTTAAGTCAACCCCAAGAATCCCTGATGATGGTTTCTCTTTCATATGCATCTGTATGTTACTTTAAGTTAGAAGAAATCTGAGATAAGAGAATTGTCATTAACATTCTCAAACTCAAAAAATACTAAAGCAGTATCTCTTGAAACCTAAAAAATAAAGTCAATTTTAAGAAATATTTTTAGAATATAGATAGTAGTGATAATAGCTAGTTTTAAAATTTTCCTGAATTCACCATAAAAAAGCCCCAAAGCAGGTAGGATAGCAATGCCACAAATCTGTAGAAAGTATTTGTAGCAAAATTAGCTGATGAGGTATGAATTCCAAAATATGATCAGATTAGGTAAAAACACCAATAGCAGTAACAACTACATCATAACAAGTTCTCCATCTGATTACTCATTTCCTGGAAATACAGCCTAGAAATATGTTAAACCCCACTACAGGAACTCAATCAGCATGTTCTGGGTTATGGGGAGAAATTGTCTTGGAGAAAGTTACCTTTAAAAAAGAACTGAAAAAATAAAAAAAGAATAGACTAAAGAGACTTCAGTGACACTGCAAAGTCTAGATTATGTTAGGATCTTGATTCAAGCAAATTATAAAAAAATAGAAAATATGAATATATTTGATTATATTAACAAATTATCATTAATTATATTTTAAAAGATGTGATAATGGTATTATGGTCATTTAAAAAATAATTCCTAACTTTTAGAGATGTATAATGAAATATTTATAGTTAATATAATGTCTTTTGTTTTTGTTGTTTTGTAGCTAAATTCTGTCCAACTCTTTGCAACCCCGTAGACTGTAGCTCATCAGACTCTTCTGTCTGTAGGATTTCCCAGGCAAGAATATTGGAGTGGGTTGCCATTTCCTTCTCTAGGGGATCTTCTCAACCCAGGGATTGAACCCTCATTTTTTGCTTTGCGGGCAGATTCTTTACTCCTGAGCTACTTGAGAAGCCATAATGTCTGAACAGGAGGAAATAAAATGGTAGAGGAAGATTGGCAGTTCCCACAACTTTTTACCAAATCCAACTTTGCATGATGAGAATAGTTTACAGATTTGCTTCAGCCATTGGAGTGACTGAGATGTCTAATCTCGTGAGCTAGGACTTATCGGTGTCCAGCTGTAAGTAACATTGTCTTTTGGCTTTAACATATTGTATAGAGATATAATTTCTTATTTATGTCATACTTTCCACATGCTTGGGAAACACTAGACTAAATCGTAAATCTGACTTCTTATTCCTTTACCTAGGAACTCTATGGCCTACATCATTGCTCAGAATTGGTCAATGTCATTTTTTAGAGATACACACTTCAGAAAGAAGCAGATGCCAATCTGTCAATCAACACATATTTATTGATTTTCTAGGCATAGTGGAGGAGGGAGACTACATACTTTGCTTCACCATCTGTTCTCGTTCAAAATCCCTTTATTTATCCACTGATTCTGATATTGCAAATTCCACTGACACTGATATTACAGCAGTCACCATGCACTCAGTTCAGTTCAGTCCAGTCCCTCAGTCATGTCCGATTCTTTGAGAGTTCACAGACTGCAGCACGCCAGGCCTCCCTCTCCATCACTAACTCCTGGAGTTTACTAAAACCCATGTCCATTGAGTTGGTGATGTCATCCAACCATCTCATCCTCTGTCGTCCCCTGCACTCACTTGGTACTTATTTAATAAACGTTTCATGAGTGGCTAGCAAGTATCTGACTCAGGGCTGAGTCCTAGAGATTAAGAGCTGAATATGTGAGGCATGGTTCTTGCTCCCCTGTTCTTTCTTTTCTTAATGCTCAGTCTGTTAGTCTTCAGTGCTAAATTTGACATCAATGTCCTCTGCTTTATAAAAACTTTCTAATTCTTAAGGTTCCAGATGGCTCCCTAGACTCCCTCTGGTCTAAGCTTATTCCACCTCTTGGATAATTCACCAATTGCTGCTGCCTCTGATGAAATACAGCCCTTTCTATCATCATTTTCCATTCATTTAACAGTAGTTATTGTTGTTCAGTTGCATAGTTGTGTCCTACGCTTTGTGATCCCATGGACTGCAGCACGGTAGGCTTCCCTATTCCTCACCATCTCCTGGAGCTTGCTCAAACTCATGTCCATTGAGTCAGTGATGCCATCCAACCATCGTGTCCTCTGTCTTCCCCTTCTCTTCCTGCCTTCTATCTTTTCCAGCATCAGGGTCTTTCCCAATGAGTTGGCTCTTCACATCAGGTGGCCAAAGTATTGGAGCTGCAGCTTCAGCATCAGTCCTTCCAATGAATATTCAGTAGTTGAGCATCCTACTATGTTCTGGTCTCTAGGAACCCTGCTGTATAGTGAGAGACAGAGAATGGTGAACACTATAATGGCATGACGGGTTTCCCAGGAGGGGCTAGTGGTAAAGAACCCACGTGCCAATGCAGGTAGACGTAAGAGACCTGGGTTGGGAACATCCCCTGGAGAAGGAAATGGCAACTGATTCCAGTAGGCTTGCCTGGGAAATCCCATGGACAGAGGAGCCTGGTAGACTGAAGTCCATGGGGTCACACACAGTTGGACGCAACTGAAGCAACTTAGCATCATAATGGAACAAGAGTGTACAAGGAACAAAGGGAATTCTGAGTGACACTACTTGGTAGCTAAGGAAGGGCTTCACAGAGTATGAAAATTAATTTGAGTTTCAAAGAATAACATACAGAATTGGGTTAACATTTTCCTTCCACTGCCCCTCCCTCTTCCACATAGCTGGGTTTAGCCATATAGCACTCATTTATTTGAGTCATTGAATAAATATTTATCAAGTACCTACTATATGACAGGGACTCTACTAGACCCTGATTCAGCAGGTGAACAGGGTGCCAATTCAGCAAAGAGACAGTATGGCGAATACTGATAATCTGGGTCAAAGACGGGGAGTGTGATAGGATCAGACATTCACAGATCAAGTGCAAGTTCAAGAGGACTGGAACTCTCAGTCTGATTCCTGGAAGATGCTTTTGTCCTCAGAAATTTTGGGTAGGCTCCTAATCAGACAGCTTTGGAAGTGCAAGCACATAATGCAGGCGACTCATTTTCCACTCATTTCCAGGTATAATCAGTATCATTCATGTGGGTTCAAATTGCAAATGTATTATCTTGGCAAAGCTATTCATTTTGTGCCCTGGTTTCCATATTTTTAAAATGAAAATAAGTGTTACCATCATACAGATTCTTGGGAATATCAAACATACCTTATGTAACTCAAGAATGTTTGTCGCTTGGAAGGTGCTCAATAAATATAATCATTTAAACTTTGGGGATCTTGAACCAATGTTAGTTACAGCATTTCCAAAAGGATGAAACAGCAGGGATCTGAGAGAGTGTGTGTGTGTGTGTGTGTGTGTGTAAGAGTGTACATGCTGCAGAAAGAATCTGTGATAGTCACCAATCATTGTGGAGTTAAGTTTCAGCTGTCACTTTGCAGTGCTATGAATCTACATCAAGGAGTGTTGGAACTCCATCTTATTTTTCTGAGAGTGAGGTGACATGGTTCTGGTACATTTTTCAATAGCTGAAATCTATTAAAATCCACTCCTTAGAGTTTTTGAGGTGATATTTTTATGAGTTTATTTAAGTTTTAGTAACCAGAGTGCTTGGATAGAATTGCACCTATTACTTGCCTTTATCACATTTTAAAAAAAATGTGCAGTTTTGTGTATTTCATATGAAAGACAATATCCCAGTTTAAGTTATAACTTGTGATTTTTTTTCATCATCTCACGGAAATGCTCCCATAAAGGCAATTAGAGCCTTTTGCCTTTATCACCAGAACTTTGACTGCTTTCATTAGAGATGTGAAAATGTGAGTATGGTGGTGGGAAGGATTTGAGAACTGAGGCAGCTCAAATATGCCATAAGATTAATTTTAGACTAGGTATTTTTTCTATTCAGTGCTCACTTACTTTCTCAATTTTTATAGTATCATGCTAAGATTTAAAATATCCAAGACATTTTTGACCAGAGAGACAGAATTACTTCCCAAGAGGATTGATTCATTGTGCATTTATATTCTTCTCTAAGCTGAATAAATTTCAGAGCTAGGCCAAGAAATATGTAAAAGGTTTGCATAGTCTAACCATGTCTTTAGAACGAACATATTCATGCTCTTTGATGCTACTTTGTTTTCAAGTCGTGTCCTGGAATGCCCACAATAGCACATTCTGTTGCTTATTGAGCACAAAGTTATTTTATCAAAGGATATAATTTCTCAATAGTTTTCTACCGATCCCTCATCTCCCTTGCCACTGACCAAAAACAATAGCAGCAACAAAAACAGGCCAAGCCAAAACTAAACTAAAAATGTAAAGAGTAGAGGGTTTTAAAAAATCACATTCTACTTAGAACACATTAAAATCATCCAGATCATATTTGGGGTTTAACTAAAAAAAATAAATTCCCATCTGGGGTCCTTGATGGCACTCCATGGTAAAATGTCTTTGAGACTAACAAGAAAATTAGCAAAATTGTTTTAGCGCAGTAACTTATCTTTTAAACCAGCAATAACTAAACTTTTAGTGAGAGAAGAGGGACTGCATTTTCATTTTTCCCATGTAGACCAGATGGTTTAAGTAAATTAACAATAAGACGAGTATCTTATTGTCACCAGTGGGTGTGGCTAAGCCTGTCCTTGTTTAATTGAGAGCCATGGAAGATGATCAGAGTGTTTATTAATAGATAGCAACATGTTGTGACCTAGATAGGTTGAAGTATAAATAATGTTAATGGTCTAAAAGCCAAATCGGTAAAAAGGAAACTTATCTGGACAGTTGTACTTTAGGGATGGCTCTATTAGAGGAAGAACCATGCCTTAATCCTAATGTCCAAGGGCAGCACTTCAGCCCTGAAAGTGATCAACATTGAGATTCTGGGCAGATTATTTAGACTAGGAACTGTTTAGACCGGGGGCTAAGGTTCGAGGTACAGATTTGCTGCCAAGCACATGATAAAATCTCAGCTATTAGGGTGAGACCTACAGTCAGAACCCTTCAGATGGCAGAGAAATTTGATGTCCTTTGAGTATGCTTTACATCTTCACAAATTAAAGACAGAGTTGGTCCTGGACCTGTGGTGCTGAACAAGGACTTGCATATGAGAATTAAGATCTAAAATATTCCTATTCATGATTTATCCCTTAGTGAATAACAGTTTCTCTTTGCTCTGTTCCTAACTGATCTGTTAGTTTGACTGCTAACTAATATATAGGGTGGTGGTTAAACAGCCCTTTTGGTTTAGGACATATCCCTTCACTAGATTTGGGACCCAGGTCAGGTTGTTTAACTTCTCAAAGCTTCTGTTTCTTTATCTGTAGTAAGAGAATAAGAAAATTACTTCACAACCTGATAGTTAGCATTGATGTAAAATAGTTGGTTTAATGCCAGGCACAGGGTCATTAGAATTTGCACTCTATTTTTATTTCTAACTAGTTTGGCTAAAGGGTTGATACACAGGCATCTGTTGATTCACAGCCTACCATCATCTGACCACTCAATGGGTTCCTCCTTCTACCTCTTTTCTTGTGCCTGTCAGCCTGGCTGAACTGTGTGACACTTCCATAGTAAGTTTCAAGAAAAAAGACCTGTAACCATGCTTGCTGAGAAACATAACATCTGATTCCTACCTCTAGAGGTCTGTTTAATAGATTAATCAATTTTGCCTAAGCTTTGAGTATGATTTTTCTCTTCTGAATACAATATGGAGAGGTTTTTTTCCCCTCTGGATATGATTCTTTTGTGAAAATGTTGAGTGGTGTATTAAGAATAAGATGCAAATATGCTTTTAAAAAAGGGACAGGCGAGGTTAAAAATTGTTTTCTAAATGGTTGTTTTGGCTTCATGATTAATTTTATGGGGAAACCCTGAATATATACATTAAGTTATTGTCCAATTTCTTTTTGCTTATCAAATGTGGTTTTTAAAGATTTGTGTGGGCCAGATTTAGCCATATTTTAGAAAATGTAAATTTTTTAAAAAAGTTGCTGCCTACACACAAATTATTTAAGGCTTTGTCTGAAATCATTTTAGAAAAATAGTTATGTTTATGAGTAATGAAATAATGAATGCTTATGTTTATGAGTAATGAAATAATATGTACAATTTATTGAATAATTGTTAATAATTAATGACAAATAATGAAATACAGTCAAGATATAGATTCTAGCCTTGAATAATGGACAGTGCTTAAAATGCGATCATGAGAGATTCCTCTCAGTAAGGTTGGTGTTTCAGCTGACTCTGGGTTCACTGTGACAATGGGAAGTAACGAAAGAACAGTAGAGGTTTAACTGTACCTTACTTAGTACTTAGATCAAAGAGTTACTAACAATTCAGAACCATAGCAGCTCTGTAATCCTCAGCACTCAATAAATAGATTGCTGAAGTAAAGGTCAGTTTGCTTAATATCTAGAGAAAAAGAGAAAAAGGCAGCTATTTAGCCCTCACAGTTTTCAAAGGAGAAAAGAATGGAGGCGATAATGGATGTGGAATTTTTTCCCAGTCTTCAACCATTCAGCATGATTCATTGAATACTTATTGCATGCAAAGCACTAGGTGCAAAGTACTGTATGTTAAGCTTTGTGGAGGGATATGAAAAAAGTATTATAAAAGCATTCATGTAGCACATTTCAAGTAAAGGAAATTCTTTCACATACATCATCTCATGTAACCTTGACAACATCCCTGCGAAGAAGAAATACAGATGTGATTGTTTTTCCCACTTAGAGATATGATAGTTTAAGGTCTTATGAAATTAAATGATTTGTCCAGTTACCTGTAGCATTGGCATCTGGATTCACATCTTCATCTATGAATATTCATTCATTTGAAAATATTTACTGTGGTCCTACTATGTGCCAAGCACGGTGTCAAGTATTGGTGCAATGATAGAAAACCCTTGCTCACAGTCCAGATGGGGAGATGGGAAAATAATAATTCCAAGTAGAGAATGCTGGGCTCTGTGTGGGTGGTAGAGATGTCAAGTGAAATACACTTACAGTTTAGAGAGAGAAGTCCCTTTCACTCCAGCAAAAAATGCAGGGCCTTGACATCAATAGAAACATAGGCATAGAGAACAAACGTGTGGGTACCAAGGGGTGAGAGGGAATGGGATGGATTAGAGAGATCAGTATTGACATATATACAGCACTGGGATGAAATAGAGGATGTGAGTTGGTCTATAAAAAAAGCTGAGCACTGAAGAATTGATGCTTTTGAACTGTGGTGTTAGAGAAGCCTCTTGAGAGTCCCTTGGACTGCAAGGAGATCCAACCAGTCCATCCTAAAGGAGATCAGTCCTGGGTGTTCATTGGTGGGACTGATGTTGAAGCTGAAACTTCAATACTTTGGCCACCTGATGCGAAGAGCTGACTCACTGGAAAAGACCCTGATGCTGGAAAGATTGAGGGCAGAAGATGAGATGGTTGGATGGCATCACCGACTCAATGGACATGGGTTTGGGTGGACTCCGGGAGTTGGTGATGGACGGGGAGGCCTGGCATGCTGCGGTTCACGGGGTTGCAAAGAGTCGGACACGACTGAGCTGCTGAACTAACTGAGTGAGAACATGATCAACTTTTTGCAACCCCATGGACTGTAGCCCACCAGGCTCCTCTATCCATGGGATTTTTCAGGCAAAAATACTGGAGTGCATTGTCATTTTCTTCTCCAGGGGATCCTTCAGACCCAGGGATTGAACCCACGTCTCCTACATCTTCTGAACTGGCAGGCAGATCCTCTACCACTGCGTCACGTGGGAAGTCCATGAAGTTAAAAGATGCTTGCTCCTTGGAAGAAAAGCTATGACCAACCTAGACAGCTTATTAAAAAGCAGAGACGTTGCTTTGCCAACAAAGGTCTTTCTAGTCAAAGCTATGGTTTTTCTAATAGTCATTTATGGATATGAGAGTTGCACCTAAAGAAGGCTGAATGCTGAAGAATTGATACTTTTGAACTGTGGTGTTGGAGTAGACTCTTGAGAGTCCCTTGGACTGCAAGGAGATCAAAGCATTCAATCCTAAAGGAAATCAGTCCTGAATATTCATTGGAATGACTGATGTTGAAGATGAAGCTCCAGTACTTTGTCTACCTAATGAGAAGAGCTGACTCATTTGAAAAAACCCTGATGCTGGGAAAGATTGAAGGCAGAAGGAGAAGGGGGTGACAGAGGATGAATTGGTTGGATGGCGTCACCAACTCAACATGAGTTTGAGCAAACTCTGGGAGATAGTGAAGGGCAGGGAAGCCTGGCATGCTGTAGTCCATGGGGTCGCAAAGAGTCAGACACGACTGAGCGACTAAACAGCAACAAGGAGAACATACTGTATAGCATAGGGAACTCTGCTTGATGCTTTGTGGCGACCTAAATGGCAAGGAGATCCAAGGAAGAGGGGTATGCAGGTATATGTGTGGCTGATTTACTATGCTATACAGCGAGAAACTAACAACATTGTAGCGCAACTATACTCCAAAAAAAAGACACACAAGGCTTTGAAGTTGTGTGTGTGTGTGTATGGGGAAGGGGGTCAGGAGCGACAAAATAGACCCCAGGAAGTGTAAGATAAGGAGTTTTTAAGCATTAGAATGATCTACAAACAAATAATGAAGATAAATGTGGTAAAGTGTGATGTGTGGGTAAAGTGGGAGATAAGAGGCAACAAACTAGTTTTTTTTTTTAATGATCAGTTTAAAGCATTTATCTTCCAAATTAACTATTTTCTATGAAGCAATTAGCATAATAGTTATCATAAAACTTTCCTAAATTGTTCTTTTAGAAGACATTTAAAAATATTTGGGGAATTAATTAGGAATTTGATATAAAAGAACTCAATTGAATATATGAAAATGAACAATTATCTTTTGTTATCAAGATTTTTTTCATGAGATCAGTGATTAAGACTTATTTTCATAGAACCGTTGAGTTCTGCACATGTGTGCTGGGCTTAACTTGATTTGATACTTCACAAATGGAGCTAGAGATTATTGCCAAATTCTGATAATTTTCTTCTCCACACTTTATTCAAGGAGATTCTCTGTAATTTTTTTCATTTTTCTTTATGTTATATTCTGATCTTCATCCTATTGCAGTTAATTCATTTTGGTGGACAAGGAGTTCGGAAATTGATGCAAGGTGGAGTGAAAGGATGAATTTTTTCAGATTTAAAGGATAATATAGATAAAAAGTTTTATTATGTATTCTAAATCTCCATCTTTAAACTGAATTGGTTACTAATTGTTTTATTGTAGTTTCCTTTCTGGATTTCCTCATTACTAGTCAGTAGTACAGTATGATTTTTTTTTAATCACAGCATTTCTTTATATAATTTAAGGCTGTCCATCTTTACAAAAATTCAATTAACTAAAACACAGTCTCTTTTAAAAAAAGTGTCTGTTGTTTAAGATCATCAATTTTCTTATGAATATCATAGAATACAACAAAAAATACTTATCATTTTGTCAAATGACCAAAGCCAATATTCACAGATATGTCCATATATATAATATGTGTGTAAAATTTTATTAAGTTGACATTGATTAAATTAGAAGAGTAAAGTGGGTGTATATTTTCTTTACTATTAAATATTTTTTATTAGTGTCAGTTCATAACCCTAATCCTTTAGAGTCCTCTTCAGTAACTTATGTAAGTTATCAGTGGTCAGAGTTCCCAAAATATATGATCTTAAAACTGTTGATTAATACATATTTATAATTTATCACACATTGTAGATATATAGAATTACTAATCATTATTGTCTCTATTCATAAAATTTGAAATATTTTCATGGCTGGGAATCATAGTCTGAAAGTATGTTTCTGTGTAACAGTTTCAAATTAACACAATTAACAGAGAAGTTTTCAGAGTATAAAGTCACTATAAAAAATTTTAGAAAGTACTTAAATAATGAGAAAAACTAATTTGTTGAGTATTTACTATATGCCAGGTACTACCTGAACTCTTTTCGTACTTATCTTTATGTATATTATATGAGATAACTATTATTTTTTTAGAAATAAAGAAGTTGAAATGTGGAAAACGGATACACTGGTTTTTCTCTTCCTCTTGCCTTCCAATCTTCTATCACTGTTTCTATCGGCTGAACCCAGCCATAAGCCTTCCCATAAGGCTTCTTGGGAAATAGAGTAGTCAAAGCTCAATACTCCTGAAAGATACCCCAAACTAGGGATGGGCGAAGAGTGGCTCCCAGGACAAACAGGTCCAGAACTAACACATGCCTACTGAGCAGCAAGCACAGGTGTAGACTATTTTTGCCAAGGTTTCATATGAAATACTACTTGGTCATTCATTTCTTTAACAAATGTTAACTACCTGCTAGTGAATGTGATCGGAGAAGGCAATGGCACCCCACTCCAGTACTCTTGCCTGGAAAATCCATGGATGGAGGAGCCTGGTGGGCTGCAGTCCATGGGGTTGCTGAGAGTTGGACATGACTCAGTGACTTCATTTTCACTTTTCACTTTCATGCATTGGAGAAGGAAATGGCAACCTACTCCAGTGTTCTTGCCTGGAGAATCCCAGAGATGGCGGAGCCTGGTGGGCTGTCATCTATGGGATCGCACTGAGTTGGACACGACTGAAGCGACTTAGCAGCAGCAGCAGCAGCAGCAGCAGCAGCAGTGAATGTGATTAAGATATAAATAAAGATATAAGATATAAAATAAACTGCTTAGTAAGGGAAGAGTTAGGTTCCTAAATAAACACAGACAAAGCATAAATAATAAAAAGTAAATGTGTTTGGAGAGTGTTACAGAAGAACAGATGAGAAAAGATTTAATTCAGACCAGAGGAAGCAGAAGTGTGAAAGCTACAGAAAAAGAAAGTGGTTTGAGCTGGATTTTAAAAGAAATGGGAAGATTGGCTGAAAGCCAGGTAGGTAGGCTTTCAGGTACAGAAAAAGCATGAATAAAGACATTGAAATATTTAAAGGGAGTTGTTTATCAAGTACAGTGTTTATAGCTGGAGTACAAAGGATATGAGAAAAACTGGAGAAGGAATGGTCAATTCCACTTTAACTCAAGGTCACTCTGTATTTGAAGAGTACTGATTCTTAACCAGACTTCAGGACTATTTACCCTTGCAGATTAGTTACATCCATCTTTCTCTTCTCACTGCTTGCATAGACCAGTGCAGGTCTAATCCTATTCTTGGTCAGGGTATCTTCCTTGCCTTGTGTAAGGACTCTGAAATAGAAGGACAAAAGGGGAAAATGCGGCTGGCTTGCCTTCCCAAGCTTAGTATATGCTGCTTTCCCAAGTATTCAACTATAATACAGGAGAAGGTGATGCAATGGCTATATTTGAGATCTGACCAGAAAAGAGAATCTGAACAGTAACTCCAGCTATGCTGCTTCAGTTTCACTCTGATACCTGGACAGAATGAGTCTCCTATGATAACAGCCACTGAGGACACCTCTGCTGACTTTTGACTAGCGAGGACTCAGAATTTAAAGAAAAATGAATCAGGTCAGGACTGAGTATGTGGCCATCCAGACAATGTAAATCTGAGTAGCAAAATATTTCCCTGCCTACGCTTTCTCTGTTTGTTCCTCCAGATCCATTCTCTGCTCTTCTCCGTGTTCTAGGAAGCTGACCTCTAGGTTTGCCTTTTTGGTGCTCCTATCCTTTGGAATCCTGTTGATTTTGCTCCTTGGGAAGCATTAGTGGAAGAGGAGAGGGAAGATGAAGAGAGTAGAGGTGTTTATTACCCTCGTCTTCCCTCCCAGACCATAGTTTTGCAGAGGCCGTGTTCCTTTAGCTACTGCCAGATTGTCCCTCATTCTTGACTCTCTTATGAGATTTCGGTGGCACTGTACCCTTCCTTATCCTTTCTGGTGGAGGGGTGATAACAATTCCCCACTGTTGGTAGTCTTCAGCTGCTTAACCATTCTTTGTCAGTTTCCTTGATCCTGCCTGTACCTCTGTAAAAGGTCCCTTAAATTAATGGATACTGAGCGGTACCATTGTAAACATTCCATCAGAACTGATGAATAGCTCTCAGTTCTCTCAGGAATTGCCCTCAGTCATCTGCCTTCTCCACAGTTCTGTTCCCTTCCTGGAGCTGCCTACATCAAGGACTGATCACTGTGTGGCCCAGGACAGCCACAGGCTTGTTTGAGACCTTTGTTGGAACTACTCTGAGACTCAGCTTCTGCCCCTTCAAGATCTGTTTTCTTTTCCTGAGTTTTAGGAGCATGGATCCTGAGAGTGCTCCCAAAAATTGACCTGGAGCTCTGATCTCAGACTTGATATCTGCTTTCACAGAGACCTCAGTTTACAACACTCATTCTTAAAAAAGCATGTGAGTTGGCTGATTCCTGTAAATTATAATTGTCTTTTTTTGCCTGTAGTGATCAATAGGACCCACACTGGGCCTAATTTTTTCCTATACCTTCCCCACTCATTTGCATAGGATCCTTTATGGTCTTTTCATACTCATGTCAATCTGTGCCCTTAAAATTTATCTAAAACTAAGCATTGAAACTACCTTAAACTCCAAATGTATGCCTTGTACGTCAGAAGATATTTAAAAATATAATAGCATCCAGTATTGTTGAAATTGTTAAGGCACAGATATATTTATATACTTCTGACAGCATTTTTAATCAAAATAACTCAAGAAAAATACATGCCATTACACGTCATTGTGCTGTTTGCCTAATAGTCACTTTCCTGAGAATTTATTCTTAAACAATAAAATGGAAAAACAAATCTGTATCCATAAATTATCATCTTTGTTGAGAGAAGAGACTACCTTTAAATATCTGAAATAAAATATTGAATTTCTTACTATTATAAGGGTGTGAGAGCCTTGCATTTAAGGCTCAGCCCTTTCTGAGAAAATCATGCATTTTATTTCATGAAATTTTTGAGAAGCTTGAAGTTTAGGTATTTTCAGACCTAAAATAACACATAACTGCTTAAAGATTGATTGACTATTTGTTGTAGAAGCATAGTTACTAGTGTATGTCTGTTGTTGACTGGCTTTCAAAAGTGTGATCACTGCCTTTTATGATCCTGCTGTGTGGCCCGGTTCCTAATGATAGCTTACGGTGAATGGTGTTGGATTCGTGATCTCTGAAGAAGAAGATTTATCTTTGGTACCAGGGACCAGTCTTGATCACTCAAGAGCTTCTGTGTAGCAGAGTTTTATTAAAGTATGAAGAGGGACAGAGAAAGCTTCTGACATAGTTATCAGAAGGGGGACAGAGAGTGTGCCCCCTTCTAGTGTTAGCAAGGGAGTTATATACTTTTTAAATTGGTTATTACAATAAATCAAAAGACTGTCTCAGTGTTGTAAAGATCTTACTAGACCCACTCCCACAATTTACATTTTAAGATAACAGGATTAGAACTTAACAACAGAAAGATTTTACCAGACCCACTCCAATAATATGCATTCTAAGACATCAAGATTAGTCAGAAGGTTTTTGAGAAGGGCTTCCCTTGTGTTTCAGCTGGTAAAGAATCTGCCCACAAATCGGGAGACCTGGGTTTGATCCCTGAGTTGGGAAGATCCCGTGGAGAATGGAAAGGCTACCCACTCCATATTCTGGCCTGGAGCATTCCATGAACTGTATAGTCCATGGGGTTGCAAAGAGTAGGACAGGACTGAGTGACTTTCACTTTCAAGGAGAAACTGTCCTCAAGCAGGATACATTGTTTTTATATAATCCTTCAGTTCAGTTCAGTCAGTTCAGTCGCTTAGTCATGTCTGACTCTTTGTGACCCTGTGAATCGCAGCATGCCAGGCCTCCCTGTCCATCACCAACTGCCCGAGTTCACTCAGACTTGCGTCCATCGAGTCAGTGATACAACCCAGCCATCTCATCCTCTGTCGTCCCCTTCTCCTGCTCCCAATCCCTCCCAGCATCAGAGTCCTTTCCAATGAGTCAACTCTTCGCATGAGGTGGCCAAAGTACTGGAGTTTCAGCTTTAGCATCATTCTTTCCAAAGAAATGCCATGGCTGATCTCCTTCAGAATAGACTGGTTAGATCTCCTTGCAGTCCAAGGGACTCAAGAGTCTTCTCCAACACCACAGCTCAAAAGCATCAATTCTTCGGCACTGGCTTTCTTCACAGTCCAACTCTCACATCCATACATGACCACAGGAAAAACCATAGCCTTGACCAGATGGACCTTTGTTGGCAAAGTAATGTCTCTGCTTTTCAATATGCTAGGTTGGTCATAACTTTTCTTCCAAGGAGTAAGCGTCTTTTAATTTCATGGCTGCAATCACCATCTGCAGTGATTTTGGAGTCCCCAAAAATAAAGTCTGACACTGTTTCCACTGTTTCCCCATCTATTTGCCATGAAGTGATGGGACCAGATGCCATGATCTTCGTTTTCTGGATGTTGAGCTTTAAGCCAACTTTTTCACTCTCCACTTTCACTTTCATCAAGAGGCTTTTGAGTTCCTCTTCACTTTCTGCCATAAGGGTGGTATCATCTGCATATCTGAGGTTATTGATATTTCTCCTGGCAATCTTGATTCCAGCTTGTGCTTCTTCCAGCCATAAGTTAAATAAGCAGGGTGACAATATACAACCTTGACATAGTTCTTTTCCTATTTGAAACCAGTCTGTTGTTCCATGTCCAGTTCTAACTGTTCCTTCCTGACCTGCATATAGATTTCTCAAGAGGCAGGTCAGGTGGCCTGGTATTCCCATCTCTTTCAGAATTTTCCACAATTTATTGTGATCCCCACAGTCAAAGGCTTTGGCATAGTCAATAAAGCAGAAATAGATGTTTTTCTGGAATTCTCTTGCTTTTTCCATGATCCAGCGGATGTTGGCAATTGGATCTCTGTTTCCTCTGCCTTTTCTAAAACCAGCTTGAACATCTGGAAGTTCATGATTCACGTATTGCTGAAGCCTGGCTTGGAGAATTTTGAGCATTACTTTGCTAGTGTGTGAGATGAGTGCAATTGTGCGGTAGTTTGAACATTCTTTGCCATTGCCTTTCTTTGGGATTGGAATGAAAACTGACCTTTTCCAGTCCTGTGGCCCCTGCTGAGTTTTCCAAATTTGCTGACATATTGAGTGCAACACTTTCACAGCATCATCTTTCAGGATTTGAAATAGCTCCACTGGAATTCCATCACCTCCATTAGCTTTGTTCATAGCGATGCTTTCTAAGGCCCACTTGACTTCACATTCCAGGATGTCTGGCTCTAAGTGAGTGATCACACCATCGTGATTATCTTGGTCATGAAGATCTTTTTTGTATAGTTCTTCTGTGTATTCTTGCCACCTCTTCTTAATATCTTCTGCTTCTGTTAGGTCCGTATAATCCTTAGTAGAGAGTTTAAACTGAGTTGTTTGTTATATGATCATCAGTTTTAAAGAAAAAAACGTTTTATGTGACTAAGACACGTAGAGGAAAAAAGACGTTTGTCCTTTCCTCCTCGTTGAGAATTCTAGACCCCTATCTCCTTCCTCTTTGGGAGCTCCAGACCCCTCTCTCTTCCTTGGGGACCCTGGACTTTTAATCAACCTGCTTAGAGATTGACTTTTTCACTAACAGGCCATAGACTGGTACCATGAACACTCTTACCTAATGGGGTGAAAAGAATTAGATGAGATTCCTATGTGAAAGGGCTTTGTAAAACTGAAATGTTACGCAAACTCTATTATTAATATCTTGCCTTTCACATCTTAACATTTATACTATTGGAAATTTATAGCTAATTGCTAAAAAATATAAAACTAAATATAAAGTTTTTTGAAAAATAAAAATGCTCCATAATATCAAGTATGTTTAGAATTGAAACCAAGGAAGGCACATGCTGTTGCTGAAAATATTTATCCAGATAACTCGGCATGTGACTGAGAGTTGACCAGGGGAGGGACAGGGACATCTTCCTCATGCATTCTAGCAGGTCTCGCATTATGTGACTACTGTGCTGGTGGGGGCCCTAGAACAGACATGTTGCATCAACATTATGGGTTATAGTGTTCCTTTGCTCAGAAGTTTCCTTTGGTGTGGGGCATTGTGTTCAGTAGACATCCTCATGGAAAAGCTAGGATTCTATGTTATTATATATTACAGAGTATACAGTAACTACTGCTATGAACGATAACTGTAGTGCATATTCCTTCCTATTTTAGAGCCTCACTGGATTCGTAATGCTGCCAAAGGTTAAACATTCTCCAACTGAATCATGCTAAGTACTGAATAGCTATTAGTTTGGTTAACCCAATAGTTTTAAAGTTCAGCTATCTTCAAATTAAATAGCTAATCCATAGATTTTAAAAAACCTTATGGCTATCATAAAAAAGGCCACAAATAATAAATGTAGACCGTGTCATGGAGATACTTGCTCATACACTGTTTGTGGGAATTTAAATTGATGTGGCCACTATGGAAAAGAGTATGGAGATTTCTCCAAAAAAACCCTAAAAATAAAACTATCATATGACCCAACAATTTTACTCCTGCATATTTATCTTAAAAAAATGAAAACTATAATATGAAAAGATACATGTACCCCAATGTTCTTTGCAGCGTTATTTACAATAGCCAAGATATGGAAGCAATTTCAGTATCCAACAGCAGATGAACGGATAAAGAAGATGTAGTCTGCATCTCCTGCATTGGTAGATATATTCTTTAACACTGCGCCACTTGGGAAGTCCCAGCATGCACAAGTACACACACAGACACACACAGATACTTATACAGTACAATGGAAGAGTGTACAACCATAAAAAGAATGAAATTTTGCCACTTGCAAAAATATGGATGGACTCGGAAGGTATTATACTGAGTCAGCAGTTGGCAACTTTTATGGCACCAGGGACAGGTTTTCTGGAAGACAGTTTTTTCACAGACAGGGGGTAGGATGAAGTGATGGAAATCCCCTGTAAGTATACATGAAGCTTCACTCGCTCACCTGCTTCTCACCTCCTGCTGTGTGGCCCTGTATGGTCTGTGACTCAAGGCTTAGGGACCCTTGTACTAAGTGAAATAAGCAAGACAGAGAAAGACAAATACTGTGTTACATAATTTATATGTGGAATATAAAGAATAAAACAGAATAATGAATATAGCAAAAAAAAAAGAAAAAAGAAAAAAAAGAAACAGATTCATAGAGAACAAACTAGTGGTTACCAGTGGAAAGAAGGGAACGGGAAGGGGCAGTATAAGGGCAAAGGATTAAGAGGTAAAAATTACTGTCACTCATGGTAAAGAATCTGCCTGCCAATGCAGGAGATTTAAGAGATGCGGGTTCAATCCCTGAATGAGGAGGATCTCCTGGAGGAGGAAATGGCAATCCACTCCAGTATTCTTGCCAGGAGAATCCCATGGCCAGAAGAGCCTGGTGGGCTACAGTCCTTGGCATCGCAAAGAGTGGGACATGACAATATCTGAGCACAAGATAAATAAACTACAAGGAGATATAGTACAACACAAGGAATATAGCCAATATTTTATAATAACTGTAAATGGGCTATAACCTTAAATTTGTGAATCACTGTGTTGTAAAGTTCATATTTACATAGTCTGTACATCAAGTATACCTCAATTAAAAATGTTTTTAAAGCCTTAATTTGTACTGTTGAAAATACAGAATGGTTTTAAACCTAACAATGATTTGACTTAACTATTTTTCAACTTTACAATGGTGTGAAAGTGAAATATATTCAGCCAGAAGCTTATTTTTGATATTTAATTTTGATCTTTTCCCAGGCTAGCTGTATGTAGTAGGGTACTCTCATGTTGTTGGGTGGTGCCAATGAGGTACAGATCTCACTCAGCCATGTGATTGTGAAGATAAACAACTGATACACTTGCAACTATTCTATACCTAGACAACTAATCTCTTTTTCACGTTCAGTACAATATTCAATAGGTTACATGAGCAATGAATTACATTTTATTTTTGAAATAAGCGTTGTGTTAGGTGATTTGCCAGACTGTAGGCTAATGTAAGTGTTCTAAGGAAGTTTAAGGTAGACTAGGCTAAGTTACGAGATTCAGTAGGCTAGGTGTATTAAATGCATTTTTAACTTAAGATGTTTTCAACTTACAATTGGTTTATTGGCACATAACTCCATTATAAATGGAGGAAGATCTGTATGAGCAATTTAGAATTGCTGGAACTGTAAGGGAATTTCTGTGATTTAAAGCTTATGAATTTATTTTCCCCCCTCTATGACAAAATACAATATCATCTTTGCTTATTTTTCAAATTCAGTTTCAGTTCTTTTACTTAAATAAAACCAAAAAGAGTATTTGCTTTATGTTGGTTTGCATGTTCATGGAAAGGCCATTTCTATGTCCAATCATATGTAATTGTATATGTGAATATGTGTGTTTGAGTACATTGAGTTATATGTTTATTTTAATACAGTTAAAATCTAAACATTTTTTACTTTGGAAGCTAGAGAGTTCTGAAATTTAAATCAATGGATACATTAGATATCATAGCAAATGCAAATATTCATATCTCAGTATTATTCCACCCCTCCTCTGGTAACTCAAGTATCCAAACCAACTTAATTTAAAAAACTAGACATTGTAAAAGATTGAAAAATGCATGTTTTCACACATTAGTTTGGAGACAGGGTAATGTTGATCAATTAAAGAAGAATTGAAGTCTTGTGGCTCAGGATGGTAAAGAATCTGCCTGCCACCTGGGAGACCCCGGTTCAATCCTTGGGTCCCGAAGATCCTCTGGAGAAGGGAAAGGCAACCCACTCCAATATTCTTGCCTGGAGAATCCCATGAACAGAGGAGCCTGGCAGACCACAGTCCACAGGGTCGCAAAAGTCAGACTCGATTGAAGCGACTTAGCATGCATGTATGCTGTAATCAGAGTTGAGAGAGGCATAGAGTCCCCTGAGAGAGATGAGATTTAAGTTGATTTTAAAGAATTTGTATATATGGAGGAGGATGGACATGCAAAAGAAAGAAACGTATGCAAGTATCTTGAGGGGATTTCCATCTATTAATGGACACCACTTAGATTAATTTTATAGCTTATTGTAAATAATGCTACAATGAGCACGGGGATGCATATTTCTTCTTGAATTAGTGTGTTCATTTTCTTTAGATAAAATACCCAGCATTAAAATTGCTGGATCATATGGTATGGTGTGCTGCAGTCCATGGGGTTGCAAAGAGTTGGACATGACTGAGCAGCTGACCTGGACTGGACTGAACTGAACTGAATGGTAGTTCTATTTTTAATTTTTTGAGATACTGTTTTTCTACAGTGGCTGCACAAATTTACATCTCCACTGACAGTGTACAAGGCTTCCTTTTTCTTCATATCCTTGCCAGCACTTATTATTTCTTATCTTTTGATAATAGCCATTCAAATAGGTGTAAGATGATATCTCATTGTGGTTTTGATTTGCATTTCCCTAATGATTAGTGATGTTGACCATCTTTTTATGTACCTGTAGGTAATCTGTATGTCTTTTTGGAAAATATCTATTCAGATCCTCTGCCAGTTTTTAAATTGTTTTCTTTTGCTGTTGAGTTGTTTGAGTTTCTTATATATTTTGGATATTACCCCCTTATCAGATATATGATTTACAAACATTTTCCTTCATTCAGAAAGTTGTCTTTTCATTTTGTTGATGATCTCCTTTGCTATAAAGAAGCTTTTTAGTTTGATATAGTCCACATTGTTTATTTTTGCTTTGGTTGCCTTTGTTTTGAAGTCACATCCAAAAAATTACTACCAAAATTGATATGAAAGAGTTACTGCCTATATTTTCTTCTAGCTTTACGGTTTCTGGTCTTATATACTCAAGACTTTAATCCACTTTGAGTTAATTTTTGTGTACAGTGCAAAATAGAAGTCTAGTTTCTTTAGTTTCTTTTTTTTTCCTGTCTTTTTTTTTTCATGTGATATTTGGTTTTCCTAACACTGTTTATTGAATGTCACTGTATATTCTTGTTTTTTTTTTTTTTTTTAATTAAAGTACCATAGATGAGTGTGTTTATTTCTGGGCTCTGTACTCTGTTCCACTGATCTATGTGTCTATTATTGTGCCCAAACCACATGATTTTGATTACTATACCTTTGTAGTATAGTTTGAAATCAGGGAGCATGATTCTTCCAGCTTGGTTCTTCTTTCTCAATATTGTTCTAACTATTCAGGGTCTTTTATGGTTTCATATAAATTTTAGGATTGTTTGTTCTGTTTTTATGAAGAATGCCAATAGAATGCCGGTAGGGACTGTATTGAATATGTAGATTGCTTTGAATAGTATGGACATTTTAATAATGTTAATTTTTTAAATCATGAACACAGAATATCTTCACATTTGTTTGTGTCTTTTCAGTTTCTTTCATCAATGTCTTATACTTTTCAGTATATAGGTCTTCTACTTCCTTGGCTAAATGTATTCCTATGTATTTTATTCTTTTTTATGCAATTGTAAATGGGAGTGTTTTATTAATTCTGCTTCTCATGGTGTTGCTCTTTAGTTGCTGAGTCATATCTGACTCTTTTGTGACCCCATAGACTGTAACCCACCAAGCTTCTCTGTTCATGGAATTTCCCAGGCACGAATACTGGAGTGGGTAGTCATTTCCTTCTCTAGGGGATCTTCTTGACCCAGGAATCAAACCCCTGCCTTCTGCGTTGCAGGCAGATTCTTTACTACTGAGCCACTGGGGAAGCCCTTTGCTTCTGATAGCTTGTTATTAATGTATAGATATCCAGCAGATTTTGCATATTTATTTTGTATCCTGCAACTCTTCTGAATTATTTAATTGGTTCTAACATTTTTTTGATAGAGTCTTTAGGATTTTCTATATACAATGTCATGTCATCTGCAAATACTGACAGTTTTCCTTTTTCCTTTCCAATTTGGATGACTGTATTTTTATTGCCTAATTCCTCTGGCTTGAACTTCAATAATATGTTGAATAAACAGTGAGAATTGGTGCTCTTATCTTCTTCCTGATCTTAGAAGAAAAACTTTCAGCTTTTCACTGCTGAGTATGATGTTAGCTGTGGGTTTGTCATATATAACCGTTATTATGTTTCCTCTATAATGACTTCACGGGAAGCTTTAACAATCATAAATGGATGTTGAATTTTATTTTTCATTGTATTAATGCAGTACCCTAGTTTTTGGTTATCTCCAGAACCTTTGTGATTGTCTGAAAAACTTGTTTCATTTTTAATAGCCCCCAGCTTTTCAGGTTCCGCCTAGTGTCCCACAGAAGAGTATCTTGGTCAGCATCTAGATTTAGACTGACTTAAAGCCAGACACTCAGTCAGCAGCTTTTAAAGTATGCAGATATATACTGTCCTGTGAAACCACAAGAATTAGCCCTGATGGCCAACAGACCAGATCATCTGGAGCTGTCTCCTGTGCAGAGGTGATAAAAATTGAGGTTCCAAGTATGTAAGCTTCTTTTGGGGAGAATCAGTGCTGTAGTGGGGCAGAGAGAGAGCACAAGGATGGCGTCCCTGGCCTATGTTTACTGACAGCCCCTGTGTAGACCTGTAGGTGTACACTATACCTGAAGCCTGCCCCTCGGGCCAAAGCTCCAGATTAAGCAAATAGGACTCTTTCACACACACAAAAAAAACTGGAGATGTGTTTCAGTCTGTGGTTGATTTTGTGCCCTGCGGGTGGTAGGCTGCCAAGGAGTGTCTTTTCTGTTGCTGCAGTCCCACAGGACCCAGAAATCCCTGGACACAAGAGTCAGGCATTCAAACACAATCTCAGCTACAAAAACTAGAGCACCAGCTATAAATACTGAGGCACAAGACATGGAAGAGCTCCCTTTCAAGAGGTGTTGGCACTTTAGAATGCAGCAGAGGGCGACTGCAAAGGGTAGTGCCCACCTTCTGAGGTCTCTAGAAATGTTTACAGTCAGCCCTCATGTTTAGGTTGCCCCACTGGCTGTGGCTATGGTGATTAGCTAATAGGCCTCCTTCACAGGAAAACTGAGCTCCTGGACCTGTTGCTTCTTTTCTCTTTCAAAATTGCTAAACAATTTTGAAAAAGGAAAATAGAATTAAAGGAGTTATAGTGACTGATTTTAGGACAATGTGATGTAGGGATAGATACTAAAGACCACTGGGAGTTCATGCTTATATGAAAAATAATTTTTAGAGTACAGCACCTAGGTAATTCAGTGAGGGAAACAATACTGTTTTCAACTCTAAAGTGCTGGATATTTTAACTTGCATATGGAGAAACATAATCTGGATCACAATTCATGCCATATATTAGAAAAATTCAATTTGGAATTTAGATTTATACAGGAACTGAAATATGTATATATAATTTCTAGTAGAAAATGTATGAGAATCTATGTGACTATGGGTTAAACAAAGATTTCTTATAACACTAAAAAGCACACAAAATAAATAAATAAATTGTAAAATATAAAAACTTAAAAGAATTTCTTTATGAAAGACACTATCAGAAAATAGAGCTACATACCTTAGCTTTGGAGGAAATATTTGCAAAATACATGTCTGGTATAAAATTAGTTTTTAGAATACATAAATAACTTCTACACATCAGGAAAGAGAAAAATAACCAGATAAAATTATAAACAAAAGATTTGAACACATAATTCATGAAAGAAGATATATAAATGAAAAACACATGAAAATATGCTTAATTTGGGGGAGAATGGCTATGTGTATACATACAGCTGAGTCCCTTCACTGTACACATGAAATTATCATAACGTTGTTAATTGGCCATACCCCAGTAAAAAAAAAACAAAGCCCCAAAATGCAGAATCACGCTGCTGTACACCTGAAACTAACACATATTGTTGGTAATTAGGGAAATGTAAATCCAAACCATGATAAGATATCATTAGACTCCCATTGAATGGTAAAGTAAGAAAACAAACAAATGAAAAAATCCTGATAACAACAAGGTTTGACAAGGATGCAGAGCATTTGGAACTCTCATTCACTGCTAAGGAGAATGCCAAATAGTTTAGATACTGGTAAACAGCTTTGTAGTCTTTCTTTTAATGAAGTTGAATATACACTTACCCAATGACTCAAATATCCTAGTCCTAGGTATTTCAGTTCAGTTCAGTCACTCAGTCGTGTCTGACTTTTTGTGACCCCATGAACCACAGCATGCCAGTCCTCCCTGTCCATCACCAACTCCCAGAGTTTTCTCAAACTCATGTCCATTGAGTCAGTGATGCCATCTAACCATCTCATCCTCTGTCATCCCCTTCTCCTCCTGCCTTCAATCCTTCCCAACATCAGGGTCTTATCAAATGAGTCAGCTCTTCTCATCAGGTGGCCAAAAGACTGGAATTTCAGCTTCAACATCAGTCCTTCCAATGAACACCCAGGACTGATCTCATTTAAGATGGACTGGTTGGATCTCCTTGCAGTCCAAGGGACTCTCAGGAATCTTCTCCAACACCACAGTTCAAAAGCATCAATTCTTCAGTGCTCAGCTTTCTTTATAGTCCAACTCTCACATCCATACATGACTACTGAAAAAACCATAGGCTTGACTAGACGGACCTTTATTGGCAAAGTAATGTCTCTGCTTTTTAATATGCTCTCTAGGTTGGTCATAACTTTCCTTCCAAGGAGTAAGCGTCTTTTAATTTCACGGCTGCAATCACCAACTACAGTGAGTTTGGAACCCCTCAAAATAAAGTCAGCCACTGTTTCCCCATCTATTTGCCATGAAGTGATGGGACTGGATGCCATGACCTTAGTTTTCTGAATGTTGAGCTTTAAGCCAAATTTTTCACTTCTTTAACTTTCATCACAAGGCACTTTAGTTCTTCACTTTCTGCCATAGGGTGGTGTTCTGCATATCTGAGGTTATTGATATTTCTTCTGGCAATCTTGATTCCAGCTTGTGCTTCCTCCAGCCCAACATTTCTCATGATGTACTCTGCATATAAGTTAAAAAAGCAGGGTGACAATAGGTATTTACCCACAATAAATTAAAACATATGTTTTTAACAAATGTTTTATTATATTTGAATGTTTACTGTAACTTTTTTCATGGTAACCCAAACCTCAGAACGATTCAAATATCTATGAACCAATTAATGGATAAGCAAATTTGTACATCCTTATCATGAAATACTATTCAGCTGTAACAGTAAAACTCCTGATACACATGACAACGTGAATTGATCTCAAAAGCATTATCCTGAATGAAAGAAACTACACATGAAAGATTACATGCTATATTATTTTATTCATATTCATATTTTATTGATGATGAGGATGAAGGAGGAGAATATTCAATTGTAGAAAAGGCAAGCTTACAGACAAGAAGCATATTGGAGGGTGCAAGAGCTAGTTGTAGGAGAAGGGATTTATTGCAAATGGGCAAGAGAGTACTCTTTGGGATGATGGAACTATTATATATATATTGATTGTGTTTATGTTATAGAAATGTGTACATTATGTAGCTTAAAGTTAGCAAATTTCAATAGGTTATTTTTACTTCAGATTTTTAAAATCACACTTTAACACCTGGATAAATATTGGAACATGACCATTGGTCCTGTCTCCCACCACATATGAACATTAATTTCATATGGACCATAATATTTAACATAAAGAATAAGATTATAAAGTCACGTCTAACTCTTTGTGACCCCCTGGACTGTACCCACCAGTCTCCTCTGTCCATGAGATTTTCTAGGCAATAATACTGGAGTGGGCTGCTATTTCCTCCTCCAGGGGAGCTTCCCTACCCTGCATCTCTCGTGTCTCCTGCATTGCAGGCAGATTCATTACCATTGGTGTCACCTGGAAAGATCATAGTATTTAACATAAAGGATACAATCATAAAACTTCTAGAAGAACAAATGTGAAAAGCTCTTTGTGATTTTGGGTGGGCAAATATCATAGAGTAGAAATGACACCGAATGTAAAAGAAAAAAAATTTATAGTGTGAGTTCACTAATTCATTATAAATTTCTCACTACAAAACACTTTTGTTAAACTGAATAAGCATGCCACAAACTGGAGGAGATATATCTATTGAAGGATATATATCAATGTATAATGAATGCCTACAAAAATTAATAATGGAAACACAGATAACTAAATTAAAATAGTCAATGCATTTGATTAGACACTTCATAAAATATGATATACCAAAGGCCAATGACACTTGACAAAGTTCTCAACATTACTAATCTTATCTGGCAAATGAAAGTTAAAACCACAATTTGATACCATTTCAAACCTTGTCAAAGGTCTAAAGTTAAAAAAAATAAAACTGACCTTACCAAATGCTGGTGAGAATTTGCAACTACTGGAATTTTCATATTTTGCTGTGGGTTATATAAAATATTAAAATCACTGTGGAAAACTGCTTAGTAGTTTCTTTTAAATTTAAACATACTCTGTGACTATATTCAGAAATTTCACACCTAGGTAGTTACTAAGAGAAATGAATATATGTGAACACTTAAAACCTGTACAAAACAACTTCAGCAGTTATTCATAAATACCTTCAAACGGTAGGAACTCAATTGCTTTTCAATAGGAGAAAGGATAAACAAATTTTGAAATATTTACAAAGTGGAATACTAATCAGCACCATACATTAAAACAAGAATGAAGTACTGGTGAATGTGGCAGAACAGATGGAACTCAGTGATGTTAAGCTGAACAGAAGAAACTAGACATAAGAGAATAGACTGTGCAACTGCATATGATAGACTGATAGGAATTTTTATTTTTAGAAGTTTTATTAGTGGCTTATACTTTTTATTAGAATCTACTTTTTTCTAGAGTCTTTTTTCACTTTTGAGTCCGTTAACTTTACCAAGAGAGGAATGTTATCGGTCACTTTTTCCTGGACCACACTGTAAGGTTCTTCAATATTCTTTTATTTCTAACCAAGTTGTCTTAAATCATATCTTTAGATATTTGCTTCATATTAATGCCTTTTTATTTTTTGATTCCTTTTTCAGAAATATTAATTATATGTTGCTTGCTTTTTTTTTTTTGTCATTATTTCTCCAGCCCCTTTAAACTCTTCGTTAATTTCCAATTTACTTAGTGTTATTTATGTATGTATGTTCCCTAATATATTTCAGCATGACCTATTTGGCTTTTTGTTGCTTCCAATTTGGACTTTTTTTTTTAATGTTGATTTTAATATGTGCTTCACTTCTTCATTAAACTCTGCAAATCCATGTATCCATGTTTATCTTCCTTGTTGTTTTACAGGTCATTCACTTGACAGTTCATTATGGAATGTCTTCTACCACATATTAGACATTTCTCTCAATTGATGTGTCTCTTTTATGTAATCTTTTATAGAAGTGATCTCTCTTTCTTGCTCTCTTTCATCCGTATACTCTCTATCTTTACACACATGTGTGTCTGTACTAAGCTGTTTCAGTTGTGTCTGACTCTTTGTGACTGTAGCCCTCCAGGCTCCTCTGTCCAAGGGATTCTCCAGGCAAGCATGCTGGAGTGGGTTGCCATGCCCTCCTCCATGGGATCTTCCTGACCCAGGGATCAAACCCAGGTCTCCTGCATTGCAAGCAGATTATTTACTGCCTGAGCCACCAGGGAAACCCATCTTACAGTGATGGTTGTATAATAATTTTTCAGTATTGTTATTTCCACCTATCATTCATGAATGGACTGCAGTTTAAAGGACTTGGGATTAATGCCATTTCAGATACTATATTCTCTCATCTTATGGTTTGCCCTTTTGTAATGTTTGTAATATTTACTTTGTCAAATTCATCTTGACCCCTTGGTTGGATCCTTGGAGACTGTCTGCCCTGTGAAGCAGTTGTTATATTCTCTTGGTAATAAAATTCAGGCATAAATAGCTCTAGAGCACAGTTATATAAGGTTGTGTTATTTCAGTTGTGTTTATTTTTTAAAGGAAAGAAGTTGAAAGAGGGCATCTTTGTGGTGAAGTGTCAAGAGATAAGACTTAAGAGAAATGTTTTGATGGGATTGTGATTCAGCAAGCCACTTAATGAGGATCTATTACATTCAAGACCCTGCTAAGCATCTCTGCCTATTTCATTTAATCCTCATGATAACACTGTGAGATAGGAGGCATTGTACCTGTTTTTATAAAGAAGAACAGTCTCAGAGAGGTCATGCAAATTGCGAAAATCCCACAGTATAGTACCTGATAAAGTTGGTTTCTCAACTTAGAATTGAATCCAGTTTCGGAGTGCTTTCCTTATAAAACTACTGGCTTGCACTGAATGTCATTTATGTTGGAGAATCTATACATGCTTATCCCTAAAATCAGAACTATTAACTGCTTTCTTCACTCTAAAGCATACAACATTTTAGCCATGTTTAATATTGATCATATATGATTGCAGCCACATCAAAAATACATACAACAAATCACTGTTTTTCATTGATAGACATACAAGATTTAGTTCAGTCGCTCAGTCATGTCTGACTCTGTGCAGCCCCATGAATTGCAGCACGCCAGGCCTCCCTGTCCGTCACCAGCTCCCGGAGTTCACCCAAACTCTTGTCCATTGAGTCAGTGATGCCATCCAGCCATCACATCCTCTGTCATCCCCTTCTCCTCCTGCCCCCACTCCCTCCCAGCATCAGAGTCTTTTCCAATGAGTCAACTCTTCGCATGAGGTGGCCAAAGTATTGGAGTTTCAGCTTTAGCATCAGTCCTTCCAATGAACACCCAGGACTGATCTCCTTTAGGGATGGACTGGCTGGATCTCCTTGCAGTCCAAGGGACTCTCAAGAGTCTTCTCCAACACCACAGTTCAAAAGCATCAATTCTTCAGTGCTCAGCTTTCTTCACAGTCCAACTCTCACATCCATACATGACCACTGGAAAAATGATAGCCTTGACTAGATGGACCTTTGTTGGCAAAGTAGTGTCTCTGCTTTTGAATATGCTATCTAGGTTGGTCATAACTTTCCTTCCAAGGAGTAAGTGTCTTTTAATTTCATGGCTGCAATAACAATCTGCAGTGATTGTGAAACCCCCCAAAATAAAGTCTTACATTGTTTCCACTGTTTCCCTATCTATTTGCCATGAAGTGATTTTTTTTTCTTTTGTGTACAGTTCTTCTGTGTATTCTTGCCATCTCTTCTTAATATCTTCTGCTTCTGTTAGGTCCATACCATTTCTGTCCTTTATCGAGCCCATCTTTGCATGAAATGTTCCCTTGGTATCTCTAATTTTCTTGAAGAGATCTCTAGTCTTTCCCGTTCTGTTGTTTTCCTCTATTTCTTTGCATTGATTGCTGAAGAAGGCTTTCTTATCCCTCTTGCTATTCTTTGGAACTCTGCATTCAGATGCGTATATCTTTCCTTTTCTCCTTTGCTTTTTGCTTCTCTTCTTTTCACAGCCATTTTGCTTTTTTTGCATTTCTTTTCCATGGGGATGGTCTTGATTCCTGTCTCCTATACAATGTCACCAACCTCTGTCCATAATTCATTAGGCACTCTATCAGATCTAGTCCCTTAAATATATTTCTCACTTCCACTGTATAATCATAAAGAATTTGATTTAGGTCATACGTGAATGGTCTAGTGGTTTTCCCTACTTTCTTCAATTTAAGTCTGAATTGGCTTAAGGAGTTCATGATCTGAGCCACAGTCAGCTCCTGGTCTTGTTTTTGCTGACTTGTAGAAGTGAAGTGAAGTGAAATGAGCTCGCTCAGTCATGTCCAACTCTGCGAGCTTCTCCATAATTGGCTGCACAAAATATAATCAATCTGATTTCAGTGCTGAGCATCTGGTGATGTCCATGTGTAGAGTCTTCTCTTGTGTTGTTGGGAGAGGGTGTTTGCTATGACCTGTGCGTTCTCTTGGCAAACTCTATTAGCCTTTTCTCTGCTTCATTTGTATTCCAAGGCCAAATTTGCCTGTTACCCCAGGTGTTTCTTGACTTCCTACTTTTGCATTCCAGTCCCAGTCCCCTATAATGAAAAGGACATCTTTTGGGGGTGTTAGTTCCAAAAGGTCTTATAGGTCTTCATAGAACCGTTCAACTTCAGCTTCTTCAGCATTACTGGTTGGGGCATAGACTTGGATTACTGTGATATTGAATGGTTTGCCTTGGAAACAAACAGAGATCATTCTGTCATTTTTGAGATTGCATCCAAGTACTGCACTTTGGACTCCTTTGTTGACCATGATGGCTACTCCATTTGTTCTAGGGATTCCTGCCCGCAGTAGTAGATGTAATGGTCATCTGAGTTAAATTCACCCATTCCAGTCCATTTTAGTTTGCTGAGTCCTAGAATGTTGATGTTCACTCTTGCCATCTCTTCTTTGACCACTTCCATTTGCCTTGATTCATGGACCCGACATTCCAGGTTCCTATGCAATATTGCTCTTTACAACATCAGACCTTGCTTCTATCACCAGTCCCGTCCACAAATGGGTGTTGTTTTTGCTTTGGCTCCATCCCTTCATTCTTTCTGGAGTTATTTCTCCACTGATCTCCAGTAGTATATTGGGTACCTACTGAGCTGGGGAGTTCCTCTTTCAGTATCCTATCATTTTGCTTTTCATACTGTTCATGGGGTTCCCAAGGCAAGAATGCTGAAGTGGTTTGCCATTCCTTTCTCCAGTGGACCACATTCTGTCAGACCTCTCTACCATGACCCGCGCATCTTGGGTGGCCCCACACAGCATGGCTTAGTTTCATTGAGTTAGACAAGGCTGTGGTCCGTGTGATTAGATTGACTAGTTTTCTGTGATTATGGTTTGTGTGTCTGCCCTCTGGTGCCCTTCGGAACACCTACCGTCTTACTTGGGTTTCTCTTACCTTGGACGTGAGGTATCTCTTCATGGCTGCTCCAGCAAAGCTCAGCCGCTGCTCCTTACCTTGGATGAGGGGTATCTCCTCACAGCCGCCCCTCCTGATCTTGAACGTGGAGTAGTTCCTCTCGGCTCTCCTGCGCCTGCACAGCCACCACTCCTTGGATATGGGGTTGCTCCTAGACATACAGGATTAGAAGGATCAAATGACTTATTAAACATTCTGTAATCATTCATTGGGCTCTTATTAGTAGCTGAAGATCAGTGAGAGAAAGTCTCGTTTTATTTGGGAATTGACTACTGTCCTTTACATTCCTGATAAAATGTTAGTTTTCCTACAAGAGCACGTTTCTGATTTATCTTCTCTGTGAATCCTTTCCTGGTCCTTCTTTGCAGTCTTATATAACCTTCCTGTTTGCTGTTACTATCTCAATAATGTATCAGTAACTATTTACATCAATTGTTCAATCCCATTCTGCTACTCTGCTCAGACTGTAAAATCCTTGAAGACAGAGATCATGCCTTTTCATCGATGTATTCTCAGGGCCTGTTCAGTACATGGCCCTCAATAATGCTCACTGAATGATTGTTAGATAATTGGTAAATGAATACGAGTATTTGTGTACATTGATATATGAATTCATAAATGAATTGCTTTGTCCTGAAGTCTTTTTTTCATGTGTTTTAGCATGATCTTTAAAGCGTAAGTACAATTTTGCTAAAATAAAACAAAAACAACATCCTTTCTGACAATGCATTCAATGAAGCCCTAAGAAAAAAAAAAGAAGGCTGAAAATTTCCCCCAGATTTGAGGAGGCTTCCTTGATAGCTCAGGGAAAAAAAAAATCCTTTAATTTAGAGATAGCAAATGTAAGCACTCTAATTGGAACAACATTTGGGCTAAATCCAGGTTACCAGAATTTTAGTCCTTGTTATGCCATCGCTAAGTGGATGGCAAATCACTTTGTTTAGGACTCTATATTTCTTTTGTGAAATGAGGGAACCCCATATGGCAAGTGTTACAAAATGACACTTGAATAAATAAGCTTCAAAAACCTCTGCTCTAGGGAACTGATCAGGGAAGGGCATTATAGACAGTACTGGTTTTCAAGCTTTTCTAACTGATAGAACATCTTGTCAAATAAAATCTTCCATGGCGCCTCCAAATATAAAATAGTTAAAAATTGAGATTTTGTGACTGCCAGCATCTTTGTCTTCTACCTGCTCAGTCTGTTCATTCATTCCATATATATATATATCAGATATGTTAAACTTTTCAAATTCATGAATGAGTCCTTTCTTATGATGAGGCCTAATCTTGCATCTTTAAAAATAAGTGAAGAAATTATAGTTTCTGAATAGGATGATAGTTAAAGACCAGTAAATATATTTCTGTATATTCCTTTATGCTCTATCAAAACAATGTTACACAGCATTCTGCTATATTCAGCCTTCTGCTCTTGAAAGATTTCCTCTTGTTTTCATATGTCCACCTCAGTCTGAACCCCAGTCTTTCAGTATGGCTGGAATAGACTGGCCCCAAATTAAGTGTCTGCTTCTGAACAGGTGGTAATCATGGGCAGTGTTAATATCCCATTTATTCAGTTGTCAGTAAATATCATGCCATTAGTTTATTTGAGGTCCTGGGAAGATTCCTCACATTTTTGTCATCTTCTTCATAAGAAGTCTGAATGATATGGTATTTGTATTTCTGAGACAGGAGCACACAGAAATTGTGTGTGTGCCTGCTTGTTTAAAATAATAATGAGCTTTGTTACTTTAATCTTTTTCCCAAGGAAAGTAGAATTTTACATTGATGATGAGTGTGTGAGTATTTGGGAGCATCCCTGATGGCTCAGATGGTGAAGAATCTGCCTGTAATATGGGAGGCCCAGGTTCAATGAAGAAGATCCCCTGGAGAACGAAATGGCAATCTGCTCCAGTGTTCTTGCCTGGAGAATCCCATGGACAGACGAGCCTAGTGGGCTACAGTCCATGGGATTGCTAAGAGTTCCACATGACTGAGTGACTAGTACTTTCACTTTTGTTCTTCTCTTGTAACTATTTGGGGTCTTTGAGCCTAAAAAAGACTTTGATCAAAATCAGAATCTCCTACATGTCACACAAAACATGTATGAAAAGCATTATACTGATGGACAATTCTAGAAAGCCAAGAGACATGGCATTTGTGAACCAACATCAAGAGTCTTCTGTATTAACTTAAAATTATTTTTAGATACTAAAGCAAAGACCTAATTTAGAAGAAGAAAATACTCGTGAATCCTTGCTCAAGCACAAGAGAAAGCAGAGGTGAATTATTATGCCATTTTAGCTGTTTTAGATCTATAGTTGTTGTATAGCCTGAGTTTTTTAATTTGATGTAAATTTGTATGAGATTACATAAAAGAGTAGCTTTTCATAGGCTCCATATGTTCTGCAAACAGCAAAATCTTATCTCTTTTTTGTTTTGTTATTTTTAAAGATATGTTTTTTTTTTTTTGTCCTGAGATCCCACTTTAATGCCCCATTATCCTCTGTATTTTGGTCCTAAACCATCTTCATGTGCTGCTTGTTCTGTGATAAATAATAGTTTGCTGCTTCCAAGAGGCAACAGAGGATAATGGTTAACTGTGTGAACTCTGTAGGCATAGTGCCTAGGTGTGAAATCTGTCTCTATCCTTTCCTAGATGAGTGAGCGTGGATGAGTCATTTACTCTTTCTGTGCTTCAGAGTTCTCACCTGTAAAATGGAGGCAAAAATAACTGTGAGAATTACATGGTATGCTGTATTTAGATATCATAGAATGTGCTTTCGTGTGGGCTAAGTCACTTCAGTCGTGTCCAACCCTTTGTGACCCTAAGGCCTGTAGCCTACCAGGCTCCTCTGGGCATGGGATTCTCCAGGCAAGAATACTGGAGTGGGTTGCCATTTCCTCTTCCAGGGGATCTTCCCAACCCAGGGATCAAACTCACCTCTCTATGTCTCCTGCATTGGCAGGCAGATTCTTTACCACTAGCACCACCTGGGAAGCCCATAGAATGTGCCTAACACAAAGCTAATGGTGTCCCAATCACAAGCGTAAGAATATATTTCCTGTCAATATTGGTTATTTGTTAGCTGGTGTTTGTAGTTTACCAGGCATTCTGTTCCTGTCTCTTCCCCCGCTCCTATCTGCTGCCTTTGGATTATCACAGTTTTAGTGGATCCAGGGAGAGGCAGAGAGCATGCCCATTTTATCCACTCAAACGCTTTCCAGTAAATACTGATTGCTCTGCACAGGGAGTAAAGTGACTAGCAATATTCACAATGAGCGTCTGTGAACTATGCATTCTTACAAATAAATATATAACTTTAATGAATAGTGTAAATAAGGAAAAAAAGTAATGATGTGATAAGACCTTGTGACATGTAGGGGAAGTCAGGAAAGGCTTTTCTGAAGAAATGATATGCAAATTAAAGGCTGGGGAATGAGTTAGTCAGGCAAAATGGATGGTTACAATCCTTCCCATGCAGGGAAGGCATGTTGGTAAACCCTAAATGCACTTTGGCTGAAGCTAAATGAGTTAAAGGGGACAGTGGTGTGGGATAAGGAGGAGGAGCCAGTAGCAGCCAGCATCGGAAGCTGAGGCTGAAAAGGCAAGCTGGGACCCGATCTGAAAGCTCTGATGTGTCATATTATCCCAAATGTTACAGGAAGCTGTGAGGAGTGAAAAGCAGGGAAGTAACATAAGGAATTTTGCATCTAAAATACATTTACTTATTTTTATTTTTGTCTGCAGCTGGGTCTTCCTTGCTGCGAGTGGGCTTTCTCTCCTTGCAGTGCACAGGGGCTGCTCTCGAGTTGCAGTGCGTGCCGTGGCTTCTCTTGTTGCGGGGCACAGGCTCTGTGATGAGCAGACTTCAGTAGCTGCAGCACGTGGCCTCTGTTGTTGCAGCTCTCAGGCTCTAGAACACAGACTTAGTAGTTCCGATGTAGGGTCTTAGTTGCCATGTGGCATGTGGGATCCTCCCAGAGCACGGATGGAACCTGTGTCCCCTGCACTGGGAGGTGGACTCCCAGCCACTGGACTACCAGGGAAGTCTGGAGTTTTGCATTTTTAAAAGATCATTCTGGAAAATGCAGAGAGAGAGAGAGGAAGAACTTCTTTCTTTGTTCCTTAGTTGCAGTCCCTGTAAAAGGACTGTAACCTCTTTGAAGCTTTCCTTGATGATTTTTGCCCACAGAGGTGATCTTTACTCATTTGTTCACCTAATGAACCCATTCTATTCCTGTCATAGGAGTCATCTCACTGTGCTGTGAGCCTGACCCATGCCAGGGATGACTATGTATTGTAGAGTGAATAATAACTGATTCATTTTTCTGAAGACTAGACTGTGGCCACTTTAAGGTCAAGGATTACGTCATTCATCTTGTATTACCCACAGCATCTAGCAAGTCTCTTGTCACACAGCAGGTGCTCAATGGTTTTTGTTGCTGCTCTTGGGAAACTGATGGAAAAGTGTCAATATTCATGATGGATGGAAATGGGAATTTTGGATCATAGATGCAATTTAATTTTTTATACCCTCATTGAAATTTGGTAACATTAATTGGGGTCCTAGAATAGCTGTGATAGGTTTATGGAAGTTGCTAAATAGCACTGAAGGTGGAATTAAAATATTTCAGTTTGAGCCTGAACAGGTACCCTGAAAACACTTAATTGAGTTAAACATTTTTCATCCATACTGGCCCTTTACAATTGTCTGTAGACTTTCTGTGGTTCATTTTAGAGAGAGTAAGCAGAGACATTACTTTGCCAACAAAGGTCCGTCTAGTCAAGGCTATGGTTTTTCCAGTGGTCATGTATGGATGTGAGAGTTGGACTGTGAAGAAAGCTGAGCACTGAAGAATTGATGCTTTTGAACTGTGGTGTTAGAGAAGACTCTTGAGAGTCCCTTGGACTGCAAAGAGATCCAACCAGTCCATCCTAAAGGAGATCAGTCCTGGGTGTTCACTGGAAGGACTGATGCTAAAGCTGAAACTCCAATACTTTGGCCACCTCATGCGAAGAGTTGACTCATTGGAAAAGACCCTGATGCTGGGAGGGAATGGGGGTAGGAGGAGAAGGGAATGACAGAGGATGAGATGGCTTGATGGCATCACCAACTCTATGGACATGAGTTTGGGTGAACTCTGGGAGTTGGTGATGGACAGGGAGGCCTGGTGTGCTGCGATTCATGGGGTCACAAAGAGTCAGACATGACTGAGCGACTGAACTGAACTGAAATGAACTGAAAAATTCCTTCACCCTTTCTAAATCTTCCCTGATCACATCATCACTTTGGTACAATGATAACTCAGAGATGCAAACCCTCAGATGCTGAGAGAGCTCACAATATCAAATTGTTCATTATTTAAATATATGGCTTGAATTTGTCATTTGAATATAGGACTTCTTTGTTCTATCCCTCTTATTTAAAATGGAACCCCAAATGGATGAAAAACAAAGCAATTTATATACTGTCTTATGGCATTTTAAACTATAAAAATTTAATCAGTGTACTAGTTACTTTTTTTAGAATAGGAAAAATAATTCAGCCCTTAAAAGATTTTCCACTTAGACACTTTTTATTGGAGAGAAACTCACTAATAATCCCATTAAGACATATATGAGTGGAAACATGGGAATTGTTTGTTACTCTCTTGTTCTATTATTGTCAGGAATTAACATTCATCCAAACAAATTGTATAATAAGAATTGTTTCTTTTTTTCTTGTCAGCATCTGTATTGATTTCAAGTTTGTGTTCTATTAGCAAATTAGAAAGAACACATTTTATAGTAGAAATTGGTTTTAAGTGGCTGTTTGGGAGAGATGTTTTACTCAAGAGTAGAATTCAGCCTAGCTACTTTGCAATCTGATGACTATTAAAGGATGCCATTATCTCTCTGTTACTTATAATTCTCTCAGGTTTAGCTAATGATTTAAGTTCATATTTATTTTTAATACTTTTCAATTTTTATTTCAAAATCTTTGATGCTTATTGCTTCACTAAACAAACGGATTTTTCTCTCCCCAAAATGGCTACATCTAAATGTTGGGTGCTTATAGTTTTGAGAAGTTTTACACAGAATGTCTTTTTGGATTACATATATCTTTTTGATCAACATTTTTTGCTCTCTATTATTTGTATCCCATTACAATGGTTTTGGGGAGGAAGCGCATTTGTCTCTTCCAAACAGTCAAATCCCAAATCATACCTAATTGGGCACAGTAGCCCTGAATTTCTGAAAGTTTGATGAGGATCAGTAGATATAAACTCCATCTCCTTTTGCCGTCAATCTTTCCCAGTATCAGTCTTCTCCAGTGAGTCAGCTCTTTCTATAAGGTGGCCAAAGTATTGGAGCTTCAGCATCAGTCCTTCCAATGAATATTCAGGATTGTACTTTGTGAATTAGTAAAATTTCCAAAGAATTAGAGGATTGACAGAGAAATTGCCGACTTCCAACTCTCTCAACTGAGACCATTAAGAAACAAAAGAAATGCTCAGGACTTCCCAGTGGGTAGCCCATTGGTTAAGAATTTGCTTTCCAAAGCAGGGTACATAGGTTGGATCCCTGGTTGGGGAACTAAGATCCCAAGGCCAAGGGGCAGCTAACCAACCCTACAATGGGAAACTACTGATGAATCCCACGCACCACACCTAGAGAGAAGCCTGCTCCTTACAATGAAGATTCCTTAAGCAGCAACTAAGACCTGATGTAGCCAAAATAAACTTATATAAAAAAATAAATGCTCATGTCCCATTACATTGTTATCTCAAAAATGGACGTTTTTACATCTGAAAGAATGATGAATAGGTCTTCTGTTGAAAAAGAAATGGGGACTGTAATCCCAAACAGAGGATCAAGAACCATCCAGATATCCCACATTCTCCAAGGAGAGCTGTGTATAAAAGTGCTCAGGCAACTCCCTCTGAGAGGGAACCAGGTGGGTCCTGACATCAGTCGTCACTCCAGCAGCCTCCCAATCATCAGAAGGAACATACCTCAACATAATAAAAGCTATATATGACAAACCCACAGCAAACATTATCCTCAATGGTGAAAAACTGAAAGCATTTCCCCTAAAGTCAGGAACAAGACAAGGGTGCCCACTTTCACCGCTACTATTCAACATAGTTTTGGAAGTTTTGGCCGCAGCAATCAGAGCAGAAAAAGAAATAAAAGGAATCCAAATTGGAAAAGAAGAAGTAAAACTCTCACTGTTTGCAGATGACATGATCCTCTACATAGAAAACCCTAAAGACTCCACCAGAAAATTACTAGAGCAATCAATGAATATAGTAAAGTTGCAGGATATAAAATCAACACACAGAAATCCCTGGCATTCCTATACACTAATAATGAGAAAGTAGAAAAAGAAATTAAGGAAACAATTCCATTCATCATTGCAACGAAAAGAATAAAATACTTAGGAATATATCTACCTAAAGAAACTAAAGACCTACACATAGAAAACTATAAAACACTGGTGAAAGAAATCAAAGAGGACACTAATAGATGGAGAAATATACCATGTTCATGGATCGGCATAATCAATATAGTGAAAATGAGTATACTACCCAAAGCGATTTACAAATTCAACGCAATCCCTATTAAGCTACCAGCCATATTTTTCACAGAACTAGAACAAATAATTTCCAGATTTGTATGGAAATACAAAAAACCTCGAATAGCCAAAGCAATCTTGAGAAAGAAGAATGGAACTGGAGGAATCAACTTGCCTGACTTCAGGCTCTACTACAAAGCCACAGTCATCAAGACAGTATGGTACTGGCACAAAGACAGAAATATAGATCAATGGAACAAAATAGAAAGCCCAGAGATAAATCCACACACATATGGACACCTTATCTTTGACAAAGGAGGCAAGAATATACAATGGAGTAAAGACAATCTCTTTAACAAGTGGTGCTGGGAAAACTGGTCAACCACTTGTAAAAGAATGAAACTAGATCACTTTCTAACACCGCACACAAAAATAAACTCAAAATGGATTAAAGATCTAAATGTAAGACCAGAAAGTAGAAAACTCCTAGAGGAGAATATAGGCAAAACACTCTCTGACATAAATCACAGCAGGATCCTCTATGATCCACCTCCCAGAGTACTGGAAATAAAAGCAAAAATAAACAAATGGGATCTAATTAAAATTAAAAGCTTCTACACAACAAAGGAAAATATAAGCAAAGTGAAAAGACAGCCTTCTGAATGGGAGAAAATAATAGCAAATGAAGCAACTGACAAACAACTAATCTCAAAAATATACAAGCAACTTATGCAGCTCAAGTCCAGACAAATGAACGACCCAATCAAAAAATGGGCCAAAGAATTAAAAGAATTAAATAGACATTTCTCCAAAGAAGACATACGGATGGCTAACAAACACATGAAAAGATGCTCAATATCACTCATTATTAGAGAAATGCAAATCAAAACCACAATGAGGTACCACTTCACACGAGCCAGAATGGCTGCGATCCAAAAATCTGCAAGCAATAAATGCTGGAGAGGGTGTGGAGAAAAGGGAACCTTCCTACACTGTTGGTGGGAATGCAAACTAGTACAGCCACTTTGGAGAACAGTGTGGAGATTCCTTAAAAAATTGCAAATAGAACTACCTTATGACCCAGCAATCCCACTTCTGGGCATACACACCGAGGAAACCAGAATTGAAAGAGACACATGTACCCCAGTGTTCATCGTAGCACTGTTTATAATAGCCAGGACATGGAAACAACCTAGATGTCCATCAGCAGATGAATGGATAAGAAAGCTGTGGTACATATACACAATGGAGTATTACTCAGCTGTTAAAAAGAATACATTTGAATCAGTTCTGATGAGATGGATGAAACTGGAGCCAATTATACAGAGTGAAGTAAGCCAGAAAGAAAAACACCAATACAGTATACTAACACATATATATGGAATTTAGAAAGATGGCAATGACGACCCTGTATGCAAGACAGCAAAAAAGACACAGATGTGTATAACGGACTTTTGGACTCAGAGGGAGAGGGAGAGGGTGGGATGATTTGGGAGAATGGCATTGAAACATGTATACTATCATGTAAGAATCAAATCGTCAGTCTATGTCTGACGCAGGATACAGCATGCTTGGGGCTGGTGCACGGTGATGACCCAGAGAGATGTTATGGGGAGGGAGGTGGGAGGGGGGGTTCATGTTTGGGAACACATGTACACCTGTGGTGGATTCATATCAATGTATGGCAAAACCAATACAGTATTGTAAAGTAAAATAAAGTAAAAAAAAATAAAAAACTGCCTCTGGGTAAGGGGAGGATGGAATGTGAAGGGGTGCTGGAGAAGTGAATTACTGACCTACTGAAGAACAACTTCTAGAGATGTGGGATATTTTCAATGAAAAGAAGGTCAGCTTCTGTAGCTCTTAGGAAAACAAAAGTGATTTAATACAAGAAACTACGTTAAGTATGAATGATGCAAATGAAAGCAGATGAGGGAGCTAATCCGAAGATTAGTGAAGCAGCTACCGTTCCAAGTGCAGAGGGAGAAAGGGATGGTGTTATTATGAGGGTTTAGTGGTGCAAAGGAGGGGTCACCACCATAGGAGCTGGAATCACCAAGGTGTCACTCTGAAGCTAGTGAGCAGACATCTGATGTGTATTGTGTAGCTGCTTTGGGGTATGCCAGGATGGAGAGCCAGTGTTGCCTGTGCTACTGAAATAGGGAGAGAGTTCCTTCTCTCTAATTTTATTCTTCCATTTTCCCTTCATGATTCCTGTTGTCAACATCTAAAGGAAGCCAGCCAGGGAGAGAGTTTGTGAAATGCAATTTGCAATGTCTCAGCCTGCACATCACACAGCAGAGTTTAGAATGGTTGGCTTGGATCTGGAAGACGTTGATAAACAACTGAGACAGTATCTCATTTCTCCATTGATCATCTATGCAGAAGACATCCTGAACCATTTTTTTAAATTAATGAATTTATTTATTTGGCTGTATTGAGTCTTAGTTGTGGCATGTGGGATCTTTCATTGTGGTACATTGACTCTCAAGTTGTACTTAGTTGTGGAATCTTGGTTCCCTGACCAGGGATCAAACCAGCATTCCTTGCATTGGAAGGTAGATTCTTAAACACTGGCCCCTTTCTGATCTGTTCTTTATGTCTCTTGAGCTAGGGAGGAGAAATGGAGAAAGATATCAGGGCAGAGAGAAGAGATAGCAAAGCATCTTAACCTTCATTACTTGGGTTAACAAGAATGCTTGAACTTATTCTGGATAAATGCACTGTGGCTTGAGCCATCTCGTTTTTACTTCAATCACAAGAATAGACTTGCTCAAGGGGACCCTACCAACAAGAGTTTCAATGTGTACCAATGAGAATGGCAGCTGAGGAGAGGAGAAAATTTATTTTTTTTTTCCCAGCGAAAGCTCCTGCTTATCCCTAAGAAGAGAGCCACCATTTGGACACCTGCCTTAGAGAAGGCATCAATATCTAGTCTCTTTTTGTTAGAGAAGCAGTGGCACTCAACAGAGGACTGCAATTAAATGCCCAGTTATATAACAGGGCTTTCTTTTTTTTTATTAACTCTTCCACTCTGCTGTAGTGTGGAAGCATGTAGAACCTAAAGAAGAGAGGGGAGAGAAGGAATAAAAGAATAGACTATTCCCTCTTCCCAATCTAAGTCCTACACACTGGCCACTGAGTAGCTCCACAGCTCCTGAACACTGAACTGAGAAAAGGGAAGGAGATGTGGTGTAAAGCCTTTAGTTATAAGTTATGTACTCAATTTGAACTGTTGTTAAGGAAGAGGATATAGATTTAACATTGCAGATGAAAAGCAGTTATTGGAGAAAAATGAAAACGTGTATAAAATGTTCCATAGATCAATTACACAAAAAATTAAACTCCTTTGAATATTGTCTCAGAATAAAGAGAAATCTTTAAACTGAAAAAGATAACTTTATTCAAAACTCAAAGCACTACACTATTTTTTTCATTTCCTTAAGGTTTGGTCATTTCATATATGGTTTATATCCATAAAGTAGGATTTTAGAATGACTACCATTATTTATTGAGATTTCTACCAATCAAGAATTACTACTGGTAACTGAAAACTGCTGAAAGAGAAATTTACATGATAGCTGTATCAGTTGGTGTCTTCTCCCTTGTTTTAGATTTTATATCTCTGTAGAAAAGAAGGAAATAACATAATTATATGATGAATCCTATAGTCTTAGAAAAATAACAGAATGTTGTGAAAGATTAATATGTTTAAAAGCACCACTTAAGTGGTGAAAGATAAAACTACAGGAAAACTATTTATACATGCCAATATGGAATTTATTGTCATCATACTTGCTCATAACTTTAGGAATTCTTAGAAATACTTTGTTTTAATGAAGCATATGGCATTCTGTGTATTGAGAAGCAAATTTTGCTAATAGAAGAATAGTTTCAGATTAGGAGAACTTGACTTCTCTCTGTTTACATTTGCCTTACATTTGAGGCCTTATAAAATGTCAGTATCTTTTAAAAATTACTCTTTTTTGTCCTAACATGATTAGGGAGCATGATTCTAAAAACTGATCAACTTAATTTGTAGTCAACATCAGAAAAAGAAATAAAAATCACTTTTCTACCTTGAAAAGATGTGAATAAGTCCCCAATCAATTGCATAGTGATTGGTGAAGAGGCTTGGCTTAGAAATAGTGTCTTAGTCTGAAACAACAGAGCATGTGACTCTATGAGTATTTCATTACTGCTCTGAGCCTTTATTCCCTCACCTATCATAATAGTTGTGCCCACCTCATTTGGTTGGTGGCTCTAATGAGAAACAGTTGGACTCCTATATGTGTAGTGCATAAACTGGCACAAGATGAAGTCTGTATCCATGTTAGTCCAAAGGATAGGCAACTGACACTCAGTTCAGTTCAGTTCAGTTGCTCAATCGTGTCCGACTCTTTCAACCCCATGGACTGCAGCACTCCAGGCTTCCCTGTCCATCACCAACTTCCGGAGCTTACTCAAACTCATATCCATTGAGCCAGTGAGGCCATCCAACCATCTCATACTCTGTCGTCCCCTTCTCCTCCCGCCTTCAATCTTTCCCAGCATCAGGGTCTTTTCCAGTGAGTCAGTTCTTCGCATCAGGTGGCCAAAGTATTGGAGTTTCAGCTTCAACATCAGTCCTTCCAATGAATATTCAGGAATAATTTCCTTTAGGATGGATTTGTTGGATTTCCTTCCTGTCCAAAGGACTCTCAGGAATCTTCTCCAACACCACAGTTCAAAAGCATCAATTCTTCGCTGCTCAGCTTTCTTTATAGTCTCAACTCTCACATTCGTACATGACTCCTAGAAAAACCATAGCTTTGACTAGATGGATCTGTGTTGGCAAAGTAATGTCTCTGCTTTTGAATATGCTGTCTAGGTTGGTCATAGCTTTTCTTCCAAGGAGTAAGCGTCTTTTAATTTCATGGCTGCAGTCACCATCTGCAGTGATTTTGGAGCCCAAAAAAATAAAGTCTGACACTGTTTCTACTGTTTCCCCATCTATTTGCCATGAAGTGATGGGACCAGATGCCATGATCTTAGTTTTCTGAATGTTGAGCTTTAAACCAACCTTTTCACTCTCGTCTTTCACTTTCATCAAGAGGCTCTTTAGTTCTTCTTCGCTTTCTGCAGTAAGTGTGATGTCATCTGCATATCTGAGGTTTTTGATATTTCTCCAGGCAATCTTGATTCCAGCTTGTGCTTCATCCAGCCCAGCATTTCTTGTGATGTACTCTGCGTTTAAGTTAAATAAACAGGGTGACAATATACAGCCTTGACTTACTCCTTTCCCTGTTTGGAACCAGTCTGTTGTTCCATGTCAGGTTCTAACTGTTGCTTCTTGACCTGCATTCAGATTTCTCGGGAGGCAGGTCAGGTGATCTGGTATTCCCATCTCTTGAAGAATTTTCCACAGTTTGTTGCAATCAGCAATAACATGGCACTTATAATCTCTATTTTTCTATTTTATAATATATCTAATATATAATGTAATGCTAAGTTATATTGTATGTTATCAATATTATGGGCTTCCTTGGTGGCTCATACAGTAAAGAATCTGCCTGTAATGCAGGAGACCTGGATTTGATCCCTGGGTTGGGAAGATCCCCTGGACGAAGGCATGTAACTTGCTCCAGTATTCTTGCCTGGAGAATCCCCTTGGATGGATAGAGGAGCCTGGCGGGCTATAGTCCATGAGGTCACAAAGAGTCAGACATGACTGAGCAACTAAGCATAGCACATTAATATTATATAGCAATAGTATAATACAGTATAGTATTAAACGTAACATTTGTGATTTCCCAAACAGAACTACTATTGCCACCCATGAGTGATGACGTAGAACTATTTCTGCCTTACTTGAAATTTTGCCTGCTGACCTTCTTTTCTAAAAGCCATAAAACCATTCTAAAACTCCAACTAGATTTTACTTACTCATTCTCTAATGGTTGTTTATTGAGACCCTTCTTTGTGTCAGCCACTGTACTATGCACTGAGGGGGTATATTTTAAACTAGCCCTCTGGCTTTGTAAAGTTTTTGGACAAATCTGTTTTCAGTCAGGGTCTCTATAGGAAATAGATTGCACTCCCACAGGGAATGAAAGAAAATTTAATGGAGGTCCTATTTACAATGGAGTAGGAAATGACAACCTACTCCAGTATTCTTGCTTGGGAATCCCATGGACAGAGGAGCCTGGCGGGCTACGGTCCATAGGGTTCCTAAGAGTCGGATACTACTGAAACAACTTTGCATGCACGCACTATTTACAAAAGGTGTGGACAGGGTTGAGGATGGCCCAAAGGGATAACCAAGCACTATAAAATAGCAACAGTGGAAAGCTGCCATCAGCTTTATGTTTGAAAGGTGAAGTGGAAGCTGTAGTTAACGGAAGTTAGGGAAACCTGTCTCCTTAGAGATGGGTGATTATAGGGGCTGTGATCTATAGAAAGGGCTTTCATTACTATTGCACCCTGGCCAGTAGAGAGGACCTTTTCTTTCCTCCTGCCTTCCTGCTGTACTTCTCAGGAGTCAGACAGCTGGAGAGCCCATGGACTCAGTCTGTAAGGACCAGCCTCCTGTGACACAGCCAAGATGGAGAAGGTATTAGAGTGGATCTCAAGGAGACAAATGTAAACTACCTAGAAAATGATCTCTTCTTCCCTCCTTTATCTTATTTCTTGTAACAAGTGCTGGTTTTTATTTCTGAATGTAAAAGTAATATATTTTATATGTAGGACATTTGAAAAACTGCCTTGTAACTTTTGTAACTTGAGATCTTGCTTTTTCCTAGCCAGCACATGCTCCCTGTTGAAGGCACATGAATCTTTCCAGTCAGCTTTCACAATCAGAGTGTTATAAAACATAAGTTTATTTTCATGGCTAAGACCTCACAAAAATACTCTTGCATGCCCCAAATCTACTGATGTTACCCTGGAACATGTTGTCTTTCTGCCTGTCATAAACTTCCTTAGCATGGCATTTTCTCGCATAGTCACAGTCTTAGGACATTAGATGCCTTCCCATATTTTTGCACAACATATTTTTTCCACTATCTCTGCTAAACAAATTTTACTCATTATTTAAGGCTAAAAGAAAACCTCGTTTATTTCCCAGAAACCCAAAGATTTTAATATTTAATTATATCCTTTGGTTCACTCATTTTACAAATATTTTTGAGAACCTATTAAGTGCATATTTAATATATATAAGTCTTTCTTGCCTGACTAGACCTAAAATTTTTAAGAGTCGTATTTGCATTGAGCTTCATTTGGGTCCTATCATAGCTTTGCTCACTTCTAAGAAAATATAGCTAAGGTCTTACCTTCATTTCTGCTGGTGAAGCTTGATCACAGTTCCTTCCTGCTGAAGACAGCCTCAGAATTTCTATTCCAGTTGTGCTGTTTTATCCTATTTTTAAGTATATTTCCTGCCAAGCAAAATGGATCACTTTTTTGGCTTGGAAAAGAGTATCACAAAAATTTGGAAAATATGGAAAAGAAAGAAAAATATCTGTGCCTCTTATATAATATTCCTTGTTACAGCGTTACACAGCTTCTTTAATATTTTTCTATGCTTATATTTTTGAGAATTATAATCATTGGGTATGTCTGATTTTATATCCTATATATAAAACTTCCATCTTGAATCTTGCTTTTTCTTTTAACATAGGGGTATAAACATTTTTTTTTCAGGTTCTGCCCCAGAGAGGCACTCAAGATTGACTATAACAGAGATAAAATATTTCTGTTATTTGTTGACCTTTGCTAGGTTTCAAGCAGGTTTTGAGTAAGAGCTCTAAATTTCTGCTTGTTCCTCTTTGGTCAGTGTTAGAAAAGCTCAATAATTGTAATCATTCCTTGGTGTTGATGGGGAAATTCTTTTCCTTGTCATATTGAATTGAACACCTGAAAAGCCTGTGGGGTTCTCTCTCTAGAAGACTTGCATAGGTGAAGTTTCTCCCTCCCCCACTCTCTTATCTACTCTGTCAGTTTTGCTGCCAACTTCTGCATAATATAGTCAAATTATGTGTGAGAAATTCAACCCTGGTTTCCTGGGTGATGGTACAATGCCACTACTTAGTATTCCTAGTCACATAGCTACAGTTCCATCACTCTGTTAATCTATATATATCTTCATGTTCGAGAAGCAGACATTTCAAATCCAGCATGTATTAAGGGTTTTAAATGTACAAAGTAAGAAAACATAGGAGCTTCTGGATCTCAGCGTTGATGAAGGTGTTTTTTTATTACTAAAAATTATATTTATTTTTTAAACTTTTTTCTTATAGAAAATCTTAAACACACAAAAGTGGGAGGGTTTTGATATTAAGATTTGAGAATCCACTGTCTGGACCAATATTTTTGATTCAATGATTTCTGCAGTGTATCTTTTCCAGTTCAATTCTGCAAAGTCAAAACTCTTCATATTCTTTTTTAGACTATTGTATGTCTGAACTTTAAATTTTGGCCTGTTTTAATAGCCTGAGTTCTCATATTTATAAACCAGTGACTCTTTTTCCTCTAGAGTTTGTACAAGTAGGGTGCACCCTTAAATTTTGGAAATGTTATTGAGGTTCTTTGTTTCTGAAGTGAATTCTAGTGATCTACGCAAAACAAATGTCATGAACTGCAGTGTCTGCTTCAGAATGGCCAAGTTTGTGTGATTTAAACCAGGAAATTCTCGCTCTTTCTGCCTCTTGGTTGGTAAAGTCTCTGTGATGAGTATTTGCATATGTACATATAAGAAGTTTAAGCTAATGGTAAAATTGAAATTAAGATTTTTCTGGTCACGCATATTTTTTGTATTGGTTTAGTTTTCTTTTTTATTGACAATAGCATCAGTGGATCATGGAGAAGGAAATGGCAGCCCATTCCAGTATTCCTGTCTGGAGAATCCTATGGACTGAGAAGCCTGGTGGGCCACAGTCCATAGGGTCTCAAAGAGTTAGACATGACTGAAGTGACTTAGCATGCATGCATCAATGGATCATATACCTTAAATTCTAAATCTGCTATGTTTTAACTGTGTTGGTGGTTTAGTCACTAAGTCATGTCCAACTCTTGCAATCCCATGGACTGTAGCCCGCCAGGCTCCTCTGTCCATGGGATTTTCCAGGTAAGAATACTAAAGTTGGTTGCCATTTCTTTTCTAGTTTTAGATGTGTTACTTTGGCCAAATCAATTTTCTGATCCCATATTCTCTCATTATTAAAAAAAGATGAAAACCATTTCACAGATTGTTATGGAGATCAAATGAAATATTGCTTGGGAAGATAATTCATAAGTATAAAGCCTTTCACTAAAACCTAGTATTTCTATAGTCTTAAAGATCATTGATAATTTGGGAGCCTAATTATTACCTGCTATTCCTTTTCTCTCCCTTTAGATAGCTTTGTCTTGGACTTTTGCATGTTGTGAACCTCTTTTCTCACAGCTCAGCTTTAGTTAGCTTGGTAAATTGTGATATTTGTTTATCCACATGCATTGTATACCTTCAGATGTTAGTGCAGAGAATACCATGTATTTGTATTTAACAAAGGATACCGAGCTGTTCTTTTTGTGCGTGTCTTTTTTCCCTGTAGGTCTTAAAAATTGACAGCAAAGCTGCCCTGAATAACAGACGTCCCAAGAGGGACTGTTTTTCACCTCTATAATGAAGAAAAGCAGGAGTGTGATGACAGTGACGGCTGATGATGTAAGTTCCAAAAGTCATAGAATTGCTGATTCTACCCACTCTTTGTCTGCCTAATGAAGAAGGCACTCCATAATTCTGTTCTAAGGTCCGGTAAGGTTGTTTAGAAGTACTACTCTGTCACTAGGTATTTCTATGACACTGGGCATTACCAGCCCTTGGACCCAGAACTCTGCAGGGTAGACAGCAGGCATACCACACTCGTTGCGGCTTGGAAATAGGCTCAGTTTGAGCTTTGTGGTTTTTATTTACAAAATACCAGTCTGGAAATTTTTCTTTTCCCCATTTCTTGATGACTTTCTTGTACATTTTTATCCAGTCCTTGAGTCACCTCTTGAGGTGGGGTCTTTGACAGCTGTTTGTATTAAGAAGAAATTTGTGAGGTATACATCTTCTAGGACTTAACTGCTCAGTGTGGGCCTCAGACCAGCAGGGCTAGCATCACTTGTGGATTTATTAGAAATACAAAATCTCAGAACCATACCTTAGACCTATAGATCAAACTTTGTATTAACAAGTTCCCAGGGAGACCAGATATGTACATTATATTTGAGAAGCCCTGCTCTGGGTCCTTTGAAGAAGTGAAGAAGTCTATAGACATTATTTTCAGTAGCTTTGCATCTTGGTCAGCTGAGATTATCTTTTTTGCTTTCAATTGATCAATCCTCCATTTGTGTCTCTTAAACCCTGGAATTTTCCCATAGTACTATTTGTATAAAGTATGCTCCAGATTCTGTTTCTTTGGGAGAGCAAAACTAAGCAATACAGTCTGTCTGTAAAGGATGATCAATTTTTTTTCTTTTCATTCTATCATTGCAGTGATTATCCTAATCCTCTCTGAGGTAATGGTTGACACAATCAGAAGACAGGGAAGTTTTTTCAGAAGAATGTGCAGGAAAGAAGTGCATGTTTGAAGAATACAAACGCCACCTAGAGTGGATTGTTTTTACCTAGATTTGCACTGTCCAACATGGTAGCCATTAGCCACATGTGACTCTGAAGCACTAGTGTGAATGGGAAGGTGCTATAAATGTGAAATACATTTTGGATCTTGAATTCATAACAGTACAGATAGAAAAGAGTATAAAATATGTCATTAGTAATTTTTGATATAGATTACATATTGAAATGTCAATATTTTGGACAATCTAGGCTAAGTAAAATATGTTATTAAAGGTAATTTCATATTTCTTTTTTTAATGTGATTACTAGAATATTTAAAACTATACATTTAGCTCCCATTTGTGGCTTGTTCTTTATTTCTAGTAAACAGTAATAATCTAAAACTTTTTACCATGTACCTCAACTTTTCGAATATAGTACAGAAGATCATATCAGATGTTACACACAGTATCTCTTCCCTAACAATGAAAGCAACTTGGCAGATACTATGTTTTATATGCCACACTCCGAAGATTTACCCTTAAGTCAAGGATGTTTTATTATATTCTTAGTTATTTCAGCTCAGCAAACAGTAACTCAGCGATTTAAATGTTCACTTGATATTATTTAGCCCCTCTTATGCACCAAACACTGGTTAGTTCTAGGGATTAGCGTTCTTGTCCCTTTGAAGTTTATATTACAGAGGGGAGGGCATAAATAAATCAATAAATTATAAAATAATTCCAGCTATAATAAGAGCTGTACAGAAAAATGAAGCCAGTCGGGGGGCGGGGAAAGAATAACTGGATGATGACTATAAGTGTTTGTAGAAGGATGACATGAAGAGATGACATGTGGACAGTGAAGACATATGAACGTTGAAGGAATGAACTCTGAGAAGGTCTGGGGGAGGAATATTTCTGGCAAAGGGAACAGTGTGATTTCCAGAAGTAACATTCAAATTAATGTTTTATTCCTCTGCAGATCTTTGATCTGATAAATGATACAGTCAACCAATATCATGCTGGTTAAAATAGGAAAAGAAATCCAGGATCACAAATTCAGTAGTTTAGAATTGACAGAATTAGATTTTGCCTTTGAGGGTGTTAGCAAATTGGGGACAGTAATTATGAGTATGAATTAGAGTTTGAGATAATCATATTGATAATGCAACACGGGTTAATGAAGTGTTTGTAAAACAATGTTAATGTTTTCAACATTTAACTTAATTTCTAAAAGCCTATTCCATTATGTTCTTTTGTGGCAATGCATTTTCACATTAATTGAAGTCTTTAGAAAAAATTCTTAAAACTCAAAGAGTGACTCCAAATCTCTATTTCAAGTATGTTCACAAGTCAGTATGGGAGATATTTTTGTGGTAGGTGGTGACTTTGTAACCTTTCAAATAAGTATTGTATAAGTACCCATTTAGTTCATTCACTGCACTTATACCTGGTTGATACTATTTACTTTCCTAAAAGAGGAAAAAATATCCAATAACTTTATTATAAGACCATTGTGATTTGTGGTTTAACTAAGTGACATTCTCATTTTGTTCTTTTGTACAGTATTTCTTGTATAAGTGGTAAAATATTTGCTGAAGACTTTGGCTTCCAGATAATTGGTACTTTCTTTATGTGTATATTTGGAACAAACTGATATATAAAAGTTCTTTTAGTTTGTTCTTGAATCTCTTTAGGAAGACTTTGTCTCTTCTAAGACTTTCTTTCTCCTCTAGTCTTTTGAGAAAGAAACTTACATATGCTATGTTTTCTTCTCAGCTCTTATTTCTAACACACACACGCACACACACACACATGTGAGTAAGTGCCAGGCCATGGTAGATTTAATATAATCAGTTACTAAACCAGTTTGCTTCTTTAAACCAAGGGTGGTCTAGTTCCAATTACTAAACAGTTAAATCCTGGGCACATTCCAGAATATTTCAAACTCTGGAGAATTCTAGATTGTTTGGTCTTCTTCCTGCTACTGAATTGTGGTTCTACTGAATTTTAAATAAGTGGTATTTGAAAACCTTAAGTCAAACAGAAAAAATATGATGACATCCCATTTCCAGGTGGAGAGTTGGGCCCCTGAAAATTGTCAGGCCTATGCATGCCCAGATTTTCATCATGAAAATGTGGCTTTGTATAGATGAGATAAGCATAAATAATTAGAATATAAGTCCTGCTGCTTTTTGCTGTTGTACCCTCTCAAATTAGGGCTATATAAGATTCTAATATGTGTGCTACAAATATTTGTTGAATGATCCCAGCTAGGCCCTTAAACTTGAGTTAATTCTTATATGGGCTAGTATAGGGATGGGTAGAGGAGTGGTGGGTGGTTTTGTTTGTTTGTTTAAAGGCAGTCTAGTTCCAGGCTCTCCTAAGTCTATTTTGAAGGGCAGTAGGAAGTACCTGTCTTTTTAAGGGCTACTGAATGACTTCCAGGTGAGAGATCTTGGTCTTGTATTAGGACTTCAATTATTGCTTAAGATACAAGAGGAGAGTGACAGACAGAACTTTTAAACTCCTAGTGGCTATCAGTGGCTATTTGCATTGCCACAACATTTGCTGTCTAGCTCAGAGGTTAAAGGGTCTGCCTGCAATGCGGGAGACCCGGGTTCAATCCCTGGGTTGGGAAGATCCCCTGGAGAAGGAAATGGCAACCCACTCCAGTATTCTTGCCTGGAGAATCCCATGGATGGAGGAGCCTGGTGGGCTACAGTCCACAGGGTCACAGAGTCAGACAGGACTGAGTGACTTCACTTTCACTTTCACTTTCAAGTATGAGTGGTTAACCAGGCAGAGGCTCTTTTGGGTCTTCTATTCTCCACAGTACCAGGAACCAGAGTCATCAAGAGATATAGGAAGAATGAATAACTCTTATTGTTGGTTATAATTCAATGCCCTTATCTTTTCACAAGTATTTCATTTCATGTCAGCCTTAGGGCGCATATTAAACATATGGCAGTTCAATTCAGGACCAGATAAAGTATATTCTTTTTTTTTTCTGAACTCTTATATATTTAACCCCCTCCCCCTATTGACTCCTAAACCCCCTCAACTCTGAGGAGAACTTTTATGAGAAAAGGAAAAGTCAGGTACCCAGTCACCCACAATTATGATTATCTTCCTGGTCTGAGATAGAAAATATTTTTTCTTCACAACATTGAGCAAGAAATGTTATACTTTACCTAGTATAGCTTATTTCCATGTTGCGGAATGATAATATCAATATCCAAAATATATTTTCAGTGAATAGCTTTCATTTTAGCAAGTTAAAAAAGAGAAAGAAAAAAAAAGAATAATTTAAAAAAGAGAAGATATCCACAGTCCTAAAGATCACCATGACTATGCAACTGATATGTTTAAAATTTGAGCATTAGCCCCATGCCTGTATGTCTTCTCTTAAGCTTTTGATGTCAGTGTTAGATTCTGATTGTGAGATACTGAATAAGGACTTTATGAGTGACAGCTTGATCATTTAGTTTCTTATTTTACTACGTTGTGCATCATTTTAAACATTTGAATCTCATTTTCTTTTTCCTCTTTTTTCTTCCCCTGTGGTTCCTCTAGAATGTTAAAGATTATTTTGAATGTAGCTTGAGTAAATCCTACAGTTCTTCTAGTAACACACTTGGAATCGACCTCTGGAGGGGGAGAAGGTGCTGTTCAGGAAACTTGCAGTTGCCACCACTGTCTCAAAGACAGAGCGGAAGGGCAAGGACACCTGAGGGAGATGGCATTTCCAGACCAACCACGCTTCCTCTGATGACACTGCCAAGCATTGCTATTACAACTGTAACCCAGGAGTGGTGAGTAGACCCCAATGTAAATGTTAGCTGGAAGTTTTATTTTCTGGTTACTCCAGATACAACTTTCTTGTTACTAAAATGTTAGTTATCTGTGGAATAACTAAGGCTTTTGACATTTTGAGAATTTGTTTCCCTTTGGATAGCAAAATAAAATCTTTTAAACAGTGGAGATACTGTCTACTTCTCAAGATTGGGAGGAGCCTGTTGAAGAAGGAATAAGATGCATTTTTATTAATGGCTAGGAAAGCAAAATTACTGCCTATGATCCTTTTTTCTTTTTTTAACTTCAGTGAATGTTGACATGTTTAATTTAGAAAAGAACAATCATATAGGAGTACCTAAAGGAAATACATATATATGAAATAGATAAATTGTCTGTTATATATATGAATGACAAGAGATATTCTTACTGCTATACTCAAAATATAATTATTCTTAGTTTCTTTTCACTATAATCCCACTTTAATAATTTCAGTTTATGATTAGATAGTAAAGAAAACACTTTTGTAAATCAAAAGAGAAATGAAAATTGTACAATGGGAGATGCTTGGACTTTTTGCAGAATCTATGTTTGTGAAAGAGACTATTTTAATCTAGTGTTAAAACATTAATCAAGTACATATAATTTATGACTGTGGTTAAAATTGTGCCATGATATTTCTTCAAATATGTGTTTTTATCACATATTTAGGATTTAGCAGTTTCTCTGATTTTTCTTTTTCCTTTTCATAATCCAAATATTTTTCCAAGAATAGCCTGCTTATATAACATAGAGTCCTGTTCAAATGAAAAATACTTTCTGTATATTTTATATAATTTTAAATTATAATAATATGGAGCTTTTAAAATGACTTTTAAAGTCATTTTTTAAGGAAAAGAACTAAACATTAAATCACTGTGCAGTATCATTGCTGTAAATCCTTAAAATCTGTGAGCTTTATTGTGTGCCACTTTCCATGACCGTATACTGAGCTGTGCAGTGCTGATGAGTAGTCGAGTATGTGCTCACTGGGTGATGCAGGAAAGCTTTTAGCTGATGGTTATCAAATGTAGTAAGAATTAGATCCCTGAGAGTTCAGGTATCACAGTTACTAGCACGAAATGGTTCACCAAGCAATCTGTATATATGATAGAGAAGCATGTAAAACATTATAAGGGGAATGGGTTAAAATTTTGAAAAGCAGTAACTGGCATCTTCTCCTTAGCTGAATTAACATTACAATAATCATAACCAATCACTGAGAACTCATATGGGCGTGTGGCTCCCACATCGCTTACTCAGTCACATAGCCTATGTGATCAGTCTTGGTTTGCTTCTACATTATGACAGATTTGGAATCTAAAATATAAATCTACACAGATTTATATTTCAACAAGTTGGCACCAGTGTGGTAGTACCAGTTGTTACAATATTGAAATGCTTCCTGATGTTGGTAAATACATGCTTTCCCGGGCTCTATGATTGTCCTTATTACTATCCCAGACTCTTCCCCAGAAGGAAATTCTTCACAAACCAACAGCAAAGAGGTGATCAGTTGATGACTAGTATAGCAGGAGCCCAGTTTCGTTGGGCATTGGTGCTTTCTCTGTTAGAATAACTGTCCGGATAAAATGTACCTTGCAGTGTTGCAGTTCATTTTACCCAAAGACCCTTTGGGAGTTATGGAATTGTTCTTTTCTTAGAAGTATTGAATCCAGACTCTGGCGTGTTGGGCATGCTTCTTTACCTCTCTAAGTTGAATGTGTTCATCAGTACATACAAAGAGGGTAATTGTACTCAATCTCATGGGCTATTGTAAAGATTAGATATGGTAATCTCTATAAAATGCCTAGTTTAGTAAAAAGCACATGTTAGGCAGCCAACAAACATTAGTTTCTCTTCTCTTGATCATTATCCATTAAAGCCTTTTGAACATGAGAAACCATGTTTCAAGTATCAGTAGTCTCAGGCTGAGCATCAGTAGTTTAGAATGAAACGGAGGATTTACCCATTATCCAGCTGGTCATGCAGTCAGCCAGCACCACATATGAGTAATTAACTTATAATATGTCTTTTTTTTCCCCAGTCACCTGGATACTTTTTTTTTCTTTTTTTAAATTTTTACCTGGGTACTTTTTCAAGTGTGAGAGTATTCAGTCATTGACTCCAAATTTATTTTTAAGTATAAGCAACTAAAAGCATTTCAATGCATCCCTTAGAAATATTTCTTTTGGAATATTGATAGTTAGAGACTGGAGGAATTGCTGGCAGAGGAATTCACATGGAAAGACCATTTGATTAGAAGTGAGAAAGTAGGGTTCAGATATCATCAGGGCCATCACTTGATGAAAGGTCCTAGAGATAAGGAATGCAGCCTACAACCCTGTGTGGGAAAGAATTATACTCACCACTTAGAGTGCGGAGAATGTGGAATCAATCTACAAGCCTAGATGATGGGTCAGTAAACTTTTCTTGCCAGTTAGTAAATATCTTTGGCTTTGTGGGCTTTATAGTCTCTGTTGTGACTGTTCAGCATCACCAGTGTAGTATGAATGTGGCCACAGACAGTGCATAAATGAATGTAGCTGGTCTCTAGTAAAAGTTTATTTACATAAACAGGCAGGAAGCTAGATTTTGCCAGCCAGTCAGTTTGATGAATTCTGTTTTAGACTAGCAAAAATCCCCAAGTTATGATGCCCTCTCTGATAATTGCTTTGACGGCTGTAACTGGGTGAAACTGACCTTGAGTTCCTGGTTGGTGTTCTAAATGTGTCAAAGATATGGGAATATATGCTGTAGATCAAGTCTTTAAAGCTAGTGAAGGAATTTGAGTGAGAACAAATAAAAATTACTATCCAGTGTACATAAAGTTAAATACTGGGTTGGCCAAAAAGTTCGTTTGGGTTTTTTCTATAAGGTGTTATGGAAAAACTTATACAAACTTTTTGGCTAACCTAATAGAAAAGATTGCTATAAATTTAGCTTTTGTTCAGGGAGAGTACATTGGATAAAGGGAGTTGGCCATCATCACAAGCAAAAGGCCTGGAATAGAAGGAAAGTGATTTTGATTTACTGTGGAGAAAGGAAGAGTGAGGACCTGAGTCCAGTTGGGTGAAAATCCATCTTGCTACTTTTTGGGTGAATTTCATCATGCCACAAAAATTCAAATGAATAAACAGAGATAAACAGAGATGATACAACTTTTCAGAGTTGTGGTGAGAGAGAAAATATTTTTGGTGTATGTAGTTTAGTAACTAGCACTTTAGTGGTTATTTTGATATTATCATTATTTTATTGTTAAATATTGACTAAACAGCCAGCATTATGCATTTTTTTATTGCTGGGGATTCCGGGGGAATTTCACCACCTGCGTTATTGGAACCATCTCGGAAATATGATGAAAGAAGAATTCATATATGAAAGCAGGATGTTGCTTTTATTACTGATAAAGTTGATATTGGAATATGTACTCTATGTCTGTGGGCAAGTAGATGTCTAACACTGTACACCATAATTATACAGACTTACCACGCAGTAATAGGAAGTGCTAGGGCTGGGCAGGCAGATCTTGTCCTCAGAGAGAGACTCTGACTCTGTAAAGCTTGAACGTGAAAGAGTTGTGGAATCCTGCCCGGGTGAGGCAGCAGGAAGGAAGGACTGACTTGTGCACATCTGCTTTCTCCTCTGGAAAGACCAGTGCAGATTAAATTACTCCTTCTCCCCACGGAAGGCTGAGTGAGACGGCAGAAGGTGGTTAGGAATGTCAAGACAGTGGCATTTGACCCTTGGAAGACACATCCAAAAGTGGAAAAAGTACGTTCTTCCTGACATCCCCCAGCCTTTCCCCTTCTTTTCACCTTTAGTCTGGGGTTACACTAGGGACGTGGCCAATGCCACATCTCTGGTGGTCTTTTTTTTTTTTTTTTAAATAGTTCAAGGAGTTTACTGACCTACCAAATTTATTAGTGTCACCACAACCTAATTAGGAAAATAAGTCAATACTCAGCCTTGACTGTCTATAGTTAAATCTTTAATTTTAACTGTCCTCCATGAGGCCCTTAGAACTCTTTGATGCCTTCTAGGCCTTCCTTGTTTGCAATTGTTAATTATCTGTTTTTTAACCCCAAAATACACTAGCTCTCTGTTTGGGATCATTTACCTTTTTGCTTGAAGTAAGTCCTTTACAATTTACTGTCATTTTTCTGTTTGTTTCTCTGAAAATGTCCGTATTTTGTCTCATGCTTGACAGTGTTTTCTTTTTCATTATGTAGCAGTCTGTTTAATTCAACACTTTCCCCTTGCCTTTTGGCTTCCATTACTGTTGTTGGGAAAATGGCTCTAATTGTTTTACTGTGTAAATAAACTGCATTGGGGGTGGTGGACCCTTGATTTCTGAACTCCATCTTTGATGTGTCTATGGGTGGATTTCCTTTTATTTATCCTACATGAGATTTCCTGGACTTCTTGAATATGTTGTTTGGTATCTTTTATCATTGGATCTGGAATATTCTTTGCCATTATTTCTTCAAATATTTTCTCTGTCAGCCTTGTGCTCCTCTGCTATTGGACTTTGTATTTTGGATCTATTGGAATGTATTTCAGATCTACTTCTTTATCTTCCATTTCTTTTAATGTCTTTCATGCATATATGCTTAAACGGTATTTGTCTTCCTGGGTTGTATTCTTGTAATTGCTTTTGGTCTGCTTCTGGTTTGCTAATTCTCTTTTCAACTATGTTTAATTTGCTGTTAAACCTACTATATTGCATATGTCAATTTTTATTATTATATTTTTTATTTTTAAAATTTGTATTTATTTAGCTTTTAAGTATGAGGTAATTTTATGTAGTTTTCTTTTCCCTACATGTATTAGTCAACTATTGTTGCATAACAAATAACCCCCAAATGTAATGGCTTAAAATAATAAGCATGTTTTATCTTCTGTTTTCTGTGGGCCAGGAATCTAGCTGTGATCTAGCTGGGTCCCTCTGGCTGGGTCTGTCACAAGGCCAGAGTCAAGTTACTAACCAGTAATACCATCATTTCAGTGGTTGGCTGGGTGGAAGGGACAGCTTCCAAGCTCACTCACATGGTTTTTTGACAGGTTCATATCCTTGCTGCCTGTTGACTGAAAACATCAGTTTTTGCTATATGGACCTCTCTCTTGGGCTACTCATGACATGGCGGTTTGCTTTGTATGGAACAAGGGCTTTTGATAGAGAAAGACTGATAGAAAAAAAATTAGTGATATCACATCACTTTTGCACATTCTATTCATTAGATCTAGCCCATACAAGTAGGGGAGGAATTGTGCAAGGGCCTGAATATAAGGAGGTGGGTATCACTGAGGACTAAGTTGGAGGTTGCCTATCATATTGCTTCCCAGGTGGTGCTAGTAGTAGAGAACCTGCCTGCCAATGCAGGAGACCTAAGATACGCAGTTTTGATCCCTGGGGCAGGAAGATCCCCTGAAAGATGGCATAGCCCCACTCCATTCTTGCTTGGAGAATCCCATGGACAGAGGAGCGTGGCAGGCTACAGTCCATAGGGTCACAAAGAGTGGGACAGGACTGACGTGACTTAGCACACTCACATCATACTACAGATGTCTTGAAGCTTTTAAAAAGTTCTCTAAATATAGCAAAGAAAGGAGAATAGACAAATCCACTGTTAAGTTGTAGACTTCAACACTGCAGAAAACTGATAGACCAAACAAGGAGAAAATCATTAGAAATATATTTGACCTGAACAGCATTATCAATCAACTTTATTTAATTGAAGTTTTTAGAATACTTCATCCAATAACAACACAATATGTATTCTTCTCAAGATTGCATTGAATGCTCACCGAGATGCATCTATTCTGGGCTCTAACCCATAGTTTAACAAATTTAAAATAATTAAATGGTCTGTGTTCTCAGACATAGTGGAATTAAATAAGAAATCAACAACCGAAACATAAGTGGGAAATTCCAAATATTCAGAGACTAGAAATCCAACTATAAATAATAGACCAAAATAGCCAAAGAGAAATCTCAAGAAAAAATTAAAAGTATTTCAAGCTAAGTAAAAATAAAAGTAATATTTACTGTAATTTATAGAATGCAAAAAGCATTGCTTAAAAGGAAATTTATTTCTATACCTATATCTACCTATAGATCTGTTTCTATCTCTTCCTGTGTATATATTTGACAGGAACAGAGAACTAAATCAGTAAACCTTCTGTATAAGAAAACTATAAAGAAAAGGAACAATTAAAGACTCAAATAAGCAGAAGAAAAATAATAATTAAATTAGAGCAGAAATTAATGCAATTGAAGACAGGAAAATAATAGAGAAAATTAGTGCAATCAAAAGATGGTGCTTTGTAAAAGTCAATAAACTTTTGATAAACTTTTGATCAGGTTAGCCAAGAAAAAGAAGACATAAATTACCACTTTAATTGAAAGAGAAATGAAAGAGAAAACATTACTATTAATTCCCTGGAGATGAAAAAAATAATAAAGGAATACTGTGAGCGACTCTCCCACGTATTAGAAAATTTAGTTGAAATGAGCTAATCCCTGTGCTGTGCGTGGGAAGTTGCTTCAGTCATGTCTGACTCTTTGCAACCCCATGGACTGAAACACACCAGGCTTCTCTGTTCATGGGATTCTTGAGGTAAGAATACTGGAGTGGGTTGCCATTTCCTCCTCCAGGGAATCTTCCTGATCCAGGGGTTGAACCTGAGTCTCTTACGTATCATGCATTGGCAAGCAGTTTCTTTACCACTAGTGCCACCTTGTAGGTGAATTGGTGAGTTGTGGTACATACACACAATGCAATAATTGATAGAGAAAGATGAACTTTAGACAATATTAGAAATTTCTTCTTTTGAGACATGTAAATTCAATGCAGAAAAGAAGGAACGTATTGGAAATGACAAGGAGAGAAATAGGAGAAACTCATTTCTAAAGGTGGAGATCAGTTCAGCTCAGTTGCTCCGTTGTGTCCTACTCTTTGCAACCCCATGAGTCACAGAACGCCAGGCCTCCCTGTCCATCACCAACTTCTGGAGTTCACTCAAACTCATGTCCATCGAGTTGGTGATGCCATCCAGCCGTCTCATCCTCTGTTGTCCCCTTCTCCTCCTGCCCCCAATCCCTCCCAGCATCAGGGTCTTTTCCAATGAGTCAACTCTTCGCATGAGGTGGCCAAAGTATTGGAGTTTCAGCTTCAGCATCAGTCCTTCCAATGAACACCCAGGACTGATCTCCTTTACAATGGACTGGTTGGATCTCCTTGCAGTCCAAGGGACTCTCAAGAGTCTTTTGAACCACAGTTCAAAAGCATCAATTCTTTGGCGCTCAGCTTTCTTCACAGTACAACTCTCACATGCATACATGACCACTAGAAAAACCACAGCCTTGACTATGGTTTGTTGGCAAAGTAATATCTCTGCTTTTTAATATGCTGTCTAGGTTGGTCATAACTTTTCTTCCAAGGAGTAAGCGTCTTTAATTTCATGGCTGCAGTCACCATCTGCAGTGATTTTGGAGCCCCCAAAAATAAAGTCTGACACTGTTTCCACTGTTTCCCCATCTATTTGCCATGAAGTGGTGGGACCAGATGCCATGATCTTCGTTTCCTGAATGTTGAGCTTTAAGCCAACTTTCCCACTCTCTTCTTTCACTTTCATCAAGAGGCTCGTTAGTTCTTCTTCACTTTCTGCCTAAGGGTGGTGTCATCTGCATATCTGAGGTTTTTGATATTTATCCTGGCAGTCTTGATTCCAGCTTGTGCTTCTTCCAGCCCAGCATTTCTCATGATGTACTCTGCGTACAAGTTAAATAAACAGGGTGACAATATACGGTAGAGATCAGTGGTTGCCAAATGTTAGAGTGATTCAGAATAACTTGGATAACTTACTGAAAAACAGATTGCTGAACCCCAACCATAGAGCTGGGAGTTTGGGATAGAGCTGGTGATCTGTAGTTCTAATAAGTTCCTAGGTGATACTTGTGGAACTGACCTAGGGACCGCATTTTGAGGACTCTGGCCTTGATTTTCTCAGTTGAGTAGATTAGATCATCTGCTGAGAATAAGGGAGTGTGGACCCATTAAGTCAAAGGCATACATTGTTCCAGATCGCAAACATGTTTTTTTTTTTTTTTTTTGTCCAGGGACATTTCTTTTTCGTGTGCCTTGCCAGCTGACCTGTCATGGGACTGAACGTCCAGGGGTTTGGTAACAGTACTGCTTTAAGAATACTCACCTCTTAATGATGCAACAAAACTGCTGTCAGCTGCATTTTCAGTTGGATAGGAAGAACACAGAGAAAAAGTAGGCAGGGAATCTTTTTTCAGGGATTTCCTAATGGTTCCCTGGTGGCTCAGACGGTAAAGTGTCTGCCTGCAATGCGGGAGACCTGGGTTTGATTCCTGGGTCGGGAAGATCCCCTGGAGAAGGAAATGGCACCCCACTCCAGCACTCTTGCCTGGAAAATCCCATGGACGGAGGAGCCTGATAGGCTACAGTCCATGAGGTCGCAAAGAGTCGGACATGACTGAGCCACTTCACTTCACTTCACACTTTTTCATAAGAAACAGTTCTGGCTTCTCCTTTGTTATTCCCTCAAAGAAGATTATAAATATCAATTTGCTTATCTCCATCCTTCATCTGCCTGAGGGCTGTGCTTTGCTTCTCTAAGTGTTTCAGTTGAGAACATGATGATTCTGTTTGGGCATCTATTAACCTAGGTGTGATGTCCTTAATATTTGCTGTTCTGACTCTCGCCTCCACTGGGGAGAGCGGTGTCAATTGCCCTGTTGCTGTCTGGAAGGCTGGGAGCAATTTCAACTGTTCTCATTATTACGGAAAGGGAATGTGGTTAGTCTGCTGAGGTGGTGGTTCACAAACATGGGGTGTGCTTTTTGTTGCTCCCGCAATCTGTCACAAGTTTACTGTCTGATAAGGTTTTCAATAAAATGTTTTATATTTTGGGGTTGCCTCTTGATTATAAAGCCTAAAGCCCTCTTTTAAATATCAAAATAGCCACAGATGCTGTGTACAAATGGCATAGATTCAACAAACACTGGTGTGAAGATGGGAAATTGATGACACTTCTGCTTAGCTCCCACCAGGCTTTACCACCCGCTGAAATCTTTGGCGAGAGAAACTGCATTTGTAATTCATGCATCAAGCATTGCAATCTGCAGGTCAGCAATTTACAGAGTTACCCCCCAAGACTTTCCCCTTCAGGTATGTGAAATAATGGCCAATGGATATTTAAAATCACGTGTCATCCATTCCATTCCTCATTGCTTGTATATTTTATTATGAGCCAGGTCAAATGTATATAAGCATAATTATGAATTATGTTAAAATATAAGTTATAAAGAAACTCTACTACTCTATCTACTCTATCTACTTATCTGCTTTTAGGATAGAATCTAGTCTGTATGATTATAATAATTAATGTAATACTTTCCAGTATAGAGATAATGTTCTCACTATAATACATACGTAGTGCTCTTTCCATTTCTTATTTTATTTAACTCTCACAATGACCTTGTGAGGTGGACACTTTTACCTTAAGCTAAAGCAAGAACAAACAACAATGGGTTTGTTGATTCAACTGAATGATTGAATTCAATTGAATTGATTATGATTCAACTGAATCATAATCATGGGCATGAGAGGTTTCATGATACAGAAAGACTCCGTTTTTGACAACTGATGGCTGATAGCTTTCAACTCTCCATCTCACTCCTTTCCCTTTTGTCCCCATTTGGGAAGGATAAGAAAATCTGGATGCTGTCTTCCTTGGTGCCTATGAGAAGTTCAAACAGCACAAAGTCCTGCCCTCTTTGAAAACCCTCATCCTAGCCCTACCCCCTGCCCTTTGTTAATCATAATAAAACCCTAAGTGACCTACTTCTCTCTCAATTTTGTTTCATCTTAGACAAAATCTGAACCCTTCTCTTTGGAGAATCTTTTTGCTGTTTACTGTGTGAGTAGTAAACTTATTTCATATCTATCCATCATACGTGTTATTCACCCTGACATCCATAAATTTCTGGGCAGGAGCTGCCCAACATCCCATAGGGGATGCTGTTAATAGGTCCCAGATAAAACGGGCTTCTTAGTTTTAGATAAGCTAATAGTGCTCTGAAACTCCGGTACATTGGCCACCTCGTGTGAAGAGTTGACTCATTGGAAAAGACTCCGATGCTGGGAGGGATTGGGGGCAGGAGGAAAAGGGGACGACAGAGGATGAGATGGCTGGATGGCATCACCGACTCGATGGATGTGAATTTGAGTGAACTCTGGGAGTTGGTGATGGACAGGGAGGCCTGGCATGCTGCGATTCATGGGTTGCAGAGTCGAACACGACTGAGCAACTGAACTGAACTGAATAGTGCTCTATTCCTTCAAATATGTGGTCATTTTAGACACCAACAGTAATTGAAAACTCAGGGCTAAGAACTGAAATATGAACAAGATCTGTTTCTTTGTCTTTTTCTTCAGTAGTTACAATCTCATAGAAAGGCAGAGGTGTAAGTTTAAAAATTACAAAGTGGTGTTGTTATATGTGCAAGGTATTGTGGGAATGCAGAAGAGTGACCATTCTTCCTGGATTGGACAACATGTGTGTAAAGTCATAAAAGCATGAAAGAGGATGGGATGTTGAAGGGACTATCTTTCGTTGCATTTGGCCATGGAACAGGGTGACCGTGGTGAGATACAGTTGGCAAGGGCCTTGAACGCTCTGCCTGAGGATATTGGTAAGTTATTGAAGGACTTTAAAAAATGAAATAAAACAAATGTTCTTATTTTAAATAGCTCACTTTGATGGCAGTGTGGTATGGATATTGAGACAGAAAGGTAATGTAGACTTGCTTTGGTCCAAGTGAGCAATGATGATGGCTGAGTCAAGACAAAGTCTAGGAAAATGGTCAGAGGACACATGTGCTGTAGGACACTGTTCTAGGCTCTGAGATACAGTGGAATGTGACGGAGAAACTCTGTTTTTATGAAGTTTCCATTCTAAGGAGGTATATGGAGCTTCCCTGGTGGCTCAGATGGTAAAGAATCTACCAGAGTGTGGGAGATGCAGGTTCAATCCCTGAGTTGGAAAGATCCCCTGGAGAAGGGAATGGCTACCCACCCCAGTATTCTTGTCTGAAGAATTCCATTGACAGAGAAGCCTGGCAGGCTACAGTCTATGGGGTCACAAATAATTGGACACGACTGAGCAACTAACACTTTCACTTTTTCATAGAAGGGAACTCCTAATATCCATCCTTTCCTTCTTTCCAAAAAGAAAGCTAGCATTGTAACTGAGTACGCGGTTTCCCAGAAAACAGACAGTTCTTTCAAAGCCATTCTTGCAGCTTCCTTTTAGTCTAGCTAGAACCTGTATACACTAGGTTCTGGTAGATCATACCAAAAATCAAAGGATGTCCATTCACTTCCATTTCCCCCATCTCTGTGGACTGGAATGGGTGTGCAGTGGTGAGATTTGTTGTACTTTGTAGCCAAGGTAACACCATGAGCCTGATGGAGCAGCAAAGCTGAAGGGCCCTGAGCATGTGATAGCTTCATAAAGAGCTGCCACCCACACTGGGTTTTCATGGGAAGTAAATACAATTTTTTTGTTGTTGTTTTGGGCTTCTCTCTGATACAGTAGCTGAACCTGTATCATAAGTAATACTGGGGGAAGTATATAGTTGTAGTGGAGGTTTACATAAAGGGGACACCCAGATCATGAGTCTCACAAAGGCAGTCATTTAAAAGTATAAATAAGTTATATAAATATGTTGTTTACAGCTGGATCTGTTAAACGTAACATGTTACTATTCAAAATGACTATTAGCTATACTTTGCATGCAAGGAAGAGTTTTACAGAATGCTCAAGCCAGTCAGTTGGTTATTACTCAGACAAGAAAGATTCACTTGTACAAGGTACTTACATCTGAGTGTGCCAGCCAGTGTGGTGACTGCTGAATATCCCTTCATTATGTTTTCTTATTATGTGGTATACTTACTAATCCAATACTAAGTAAAGTGGCTAATTAATTGATAAAGGCATGAGTCTGTTCATGGAGGTGCCATCTAATTACAATACTGATTTAAATAAGTAGCAGAACACAATAGAATGAAATAATGTGATAACAGGAAATAAGCAGGGTGTCTGACAGAGTAATGTGAGCTGAGCCAAAGAATGGTACTTAGATAAAGTAGCTATGAAATACTTCCAAGAGGAGATGATATTTGATTGATATCTAAATGATAAAAAGCAGTTAATCTGTTCAAAAAGTGCATACAGGCTATTAATAGGCAGAGGGAATAGAACTATAAAAGCCCCGGGTTGGGAAAGAGCCTAGTATTTTTGAATAGGAGAAAGGAGACCAGTGTGGCTGGAGCACAGAAAACAAGGGAGAAGAAGATGGACGTTGGGATTTGAAAGGAGCAGTTAGTTAGAAACTCACTTGTAGTCTATTACAAGGAGTTTTGTTTTATTCTAGGAGCAATGAGAAATGCTGGGCTGGAAGAAGCACAAGCTGGAATCAAGATTGCCAGGAGAAATATCAATAACCTCAGATATGCAGATGACACCACCCTTATGGCAGAAAGTGAAGAGGAGCTAAAAAGCTTCTTCATGAAAGTGAAAGAGGAGAGTGAAAAAGTTGCCTTAAAGCTCAACATTCAGAAAACAAAGATCATGGCATCTGGCCCCATCACTTCATGGGAGATAGATGGGGAAACAGTGGAAACAGTGTCAGACTTTATATTTTTTGGCTCCAATATCACTGCAGATGGTGACTGCAGCCATGAAATTAAAAGACGCTTACTCCTTGGAAGGAAAGTTATGACCAACCTAGATAGCATATTGAAAGGTAGAGACATTACTTTGCCAGCAAAGGTCCGTCTAGTCAGTTCAGTTCATTTCAGTCGCTCAGTCGTGTCCGACTCTTTGCGACCCCATGAATCGCAGCACGGCTGGCCTCCCTGTTCATCACCATCTCCTGGAGTTCACTCAGACTCACGTCCATCGAGTCCGTGATGCCATCCAGCCATCTCATCCTTGGTCGTCCCATCATCCTGCCCCCAATCCCTCCCAGCATCAGAGTCTTTTCCAATGAGTCAACTCTTCTCATGAGGTGGCCAAAGTACTGGAATTTCAGCTTTAGCATCATTCCTTCCAAAGAAATCCCAGGGTTGATCTCTTTCAGAATGGACTGGTTGGTTCTCCTTGCAGTCCGAGGGACTCTCAAGAGTCTTCTCCAACACCACAGTTCAAAAGCATCAATTCTTTGGTGCTCAGCCTTCTTCACAGTCCAACTCTCACATCCATACATGACCACTGGAAAAACCATAGCCTTGACTAGACGGACTTTAGTCTCTGCTTTTGAATATACTATCTAGGTTGGTCATAACTTTTCTTCCAAGGAGTAAGCGTCTTTTAATTTCAATACTGCAATCACCATCTGCAGTGATTTTGGAGCCCAGAAAAATAAAGTCTGACACTGTTTCCACTGTTTCCCCATCTATTTCCCATGAAGTGATGGGACCAGATGCCATGATCTTCGTTTTCTGAAGGTTGAGCTTTAAGCCAACTTTTTCGCTCTCCTCTTTCACTTTCATCAAGAGGCTTTTAAGCTCCTCTTCACTTTCTGCCATAAGGGTGGTGTCATCTGCATATCTGAGGTGATTGATATTTCTCCTGGCAATCTTGATTCCAGCTTGTGTTTCTTTCAGTCCAGCATTTCTCATGATGTACTCTGCATAGAAGTTAAATAAGCAGGGTGACAATATGCAGCCTTGACGTACTCCTTTTCCTATTTGGAACCAGTCTGTTGTTCCATGTCCAGTCCTTACTGTTGCTTCCTGACCTGCATACAGATTTCTCAAGAGGCAGGTTAGGTGGTCTGGTATTCCCATCTCTTTCAGAATTTTCCACAGTTTATTGTGATCCACACAATCAAAGGCTTTGGCATAGTAAATAAAGCAGAAATAGATATTTTTCTGGAACTCTCTTGCTTTTTCCATGATCCAGAGGATGTTGGCAATTTGATCTCTGGTTCCTCTGCCTTTTCGAAAACCAGCTTGAACATCAGGGAGTTCACAGTTCATGTATTGCTGAAGCCTGGCTTGGAGAATTTTGAGCATTACTTTACTAGTATGTGAGATGAGTGCAGTTGTGCGATAGTTTGAGCATTCTTTGCCATTGCCTTTCTTTGGGATTGGAATGAAAACTGACCTTTTCCAGTCCTGTGGCCACTGCTGAGTTTTCCAAATTTGCTGGCATATTGAGTGCAGCACTTTCACAGCATCATCTTTTAGGATTTGAAACAGCTCAACTGGGATTCCATCACCTCCACTAGCTTTGTTCATAGTGATGCTTTCTAAAGCCCACTTGACTTCACTTTCCAAGATGTCTGGCTCTAGATTAGTGATCACATCATCATGATTATCTGGGTCGTGAAGATCTTTTTTGTACATTTCTTCCGTGCAAGGCTATGGTTTTTCCAGTGGTCATGTATGGATGTGAGAGTTGAACTGTGAAGAAAGCTGAGCACTGAATAATTGATGCTTTTGAACTATGGTGTTGGAGAAGACTCTTGAGAGTCCCTTGGACTGCAAGGAGATCCAACCAGTCCATTCTAAAGGAGATCAGTCCTGGGTGTTCTTTGGAAGGAATGATGCTAAAGCTGAACCTCCAGTACTTTGGCCACCTCATGAGAAGAGTTGACTCATTGGAAAAGACTCTGATGCTGGGAGCGATTGGGGGCAGGAGGAAAAGGGGACAACAGAGGATGAGATGGCTGGATGGCATGACCGACTCAATGGACGTGAGTTTGGGTGAACTCTAGGAGTTGGTGATGGACAGGGAGGCCTGGCGTGCTGTGATTCATGGGGTTGCAAAGAGTCGGACATAACTGAGTGACTGAAGTGAACTGAACTGAACTGAAGAGCAACAACCTCAGATAGGCAGATGATACCACTCTAATGGCAGAAAGTGAAGAGGAACTAAAGAGCCTCTTGATTAAGGTGAAAGGGGAGAGTGAAAAAGCTGGCTTAAAACTCAACATTCATAAAACTAGGATTATGACATCTGAGCCTATTACTTTATGGCAAGTAGATGGGGGGAAATGGAAACTGGCAAATTTTATTTTCTTGGTCTCCAAAATCACTGTGAATGGTGACTGCAGCCATGAAATTAAAAGACACTTGCTCTTGGAAGAAAAGCTGTGACAAACCTAGAAAGCATATTAAAAAGCACTGACATCACTTTGCTGACCAAAGTCCATCTAGTCAAAGCTGTGTTTTTCCCAGTACTCATGTTCAGATGTGAAAGTTGGGCTATAAAGAAGCCTGAGTACAGAAAAACTGATGCTTTTGAATTGTGGTTCTGGAGAAAATTCCTGAGTCCTTTGGACTTCAAGGAGATCAAACCAGTCAACCCTGAAGTAAATCAACCCTGAATATTCACTGGAAAGACTGAAGCCGAAGCTCCAATACTTTGGCCACCTTATGAGAATAACTGGATCTTTGGAAAAGACCCTGATGCCAGGAAAGATTGAGGGCATGAGGAGAAGGGGACAACAGAGGATGGGATGGCTGGATAGCAGCACTGACTTAATGGACGTGAGTTTGAGTAAACTCAGGGAGATAGTGAAAGACAGGAAAACCTGGCATGCTACAGTGGGGTCACAAAGAATTGGACATGACTTAACAACAAAGAGCAGTGAGAAGTCTTAATAATGTTTAAAACAAAAAATATGACAGGATCTGACTTTGAAAGAATAATGTTTTGGGTACAGGTGTAATGAATTTTAGGTGCAAAGTGGAAGCAGAGATGAATGCAGAGAAGTCATTTGAAGCAGGATGAGGCCAGAAGAGATGAAGAGAAGTGAAAGGATTTAATTGATGTTTAGAAGTGGGTTGATAGGGCTTGCTAAGGGATGCATGCAGAGGTCTGGGAAAGGAAGGCATCAACAACCAATTCTGTGCTTTTGCTTGGGTTGATATTGGTGTCATTTGTTGAAATTAGAAATACCGGGGGAAAAATGTTAGGGGGTTTAATCCAAAAGACTCATTTTGGACAAGTTAACTATGAAGGTGCTGATGGTTTGTGATAGCCATTAGCAGTTAGAGGTATATGGGTCTGGGCTTCAGAGGAGAGAGAAATTTAATAAATTATCAGAATGAATATAACATTAATGTTTTAACAATTCATTTTGTTTATAAATGCTTCAAACAAACTAAATCTATAGAAAATAATTCAACAAACATTCACCATCAATTGATATACCTGCTACCTAGACTTAACAAGTGTTGATGCTTTGCCTATTTGCTTTAACCCTCTGAAAAATACGATGTTGCAGATAAAAGAATGAGAGAACATTTCTAAAGATGCTGGGAAGACAATGGCTTAAATACATTTTGTTTCTCATCCTCTCTGAGCTCTTCTTCTTCTGCCAGTAGACAGATCCTGGAGGATGAGAAAGAAGTCTTGAATTATGTCACAATCATGCCAAAGACAGAAGGAGAGGAACAAGGAGAAAACACGCAGGAGGCTCCTGTGAAGTGGAGTTATTAGGGAAAACAGACAAAGACTTAAGGCAATAACAAAGTACTTGACATTCAAGTACAGCATGAAGAAAGACTTTTTGAAACCAAAATCATTTAATATATTCAGCATATAAATTAAAACAGTACAGTCTTTGATATTAAAAATAGCAACACAGAGAGGCATATACAAACACACAACTCACGTACACAAACAGAAACTAATGGTTCTGAAAGACGAAATGGTAGAACTATCTCAAATGTCAGAGAAAAATACAAGGACATAAAAATCTTTCAAGAAACTGGAAATTTAGCTCAGTAAGCCCTAATATGTAAGTGATAAGGAGTTCTGAAAGAAGAAGAAGAAATAGATGGAAGTTAGGCAATAGTTAAATAATTATCAGACAAGTATTTCCCAGAGTTTAAGAAAGACTTGAGTCTGAAAGTTGATCAGGCTTACAAGGCAAGATTGATGAAAACAGACTCACATCTTGATACACTGTAGTAAAGTACCTGAATTTTTAAGTACATATAAGAAAAATGTCTTTAAGCTTTCAGCAGGAAAGAACAATTCAGTTACAAGAAAAAATGTAAAATGAGATTTGATTATTGATCTTCAACATGAAATACTAAATAGGAGAAGGGGATAATGTACAGACTACTAAGAAAAAAGACTACAACCTAGAATCTTGTATCCAACCAAGATACCAAGATGTAATTTACAACTGTGTTAAGGAAAACAGTCGGTTTGATGAATATGAATGACCTTGAGATGGAAAGATTATGCTGAATTATTTGTTGTTTCTGTTCAGTTGCTTAGTTGTGTCCTACTCTTTGTGGTTCGATGGACTGTAGCCTGCCAGGCTCCTTGGTGCATGGAATTTCCCAGGCAAGAATATTGGAGTGAAGTGCCATTTCCTACTCCAGGGGATGTTCCTGATGGGGACTGAACCCATGTTTATTGTTTCTCCTGCATTGGCAGATGGATTCATTACCTCTAGTGCCATGTTAAGTTAAAACTAAGTGGACAGTTGTGGCCTATAAGGGAATGTGTAGTACATGTAATAAATAAGAATTATGGATGGGCATCCACTATGGAAATAGTATGGGGGTTTCTTAAAAGACTAAAAATAGAACTACCATAAGGTCCAACAATTTCACTCCTAAGTACTTATTCAGAAAAATGAAAGCACTAATTGGAAAACATGCATATACCCCAATATATTATCATAGCAGCACTATTTACAATAGCAAACTTATGCAAGTAACCAAAGTGTCCATCAACAGACAAATAGAGAAAGAAGATATGGCATACACACACACACACACACACACTCACACAAACATGTTGTTGGTCTGCTGCTCAGTTGTGTCTAACTCTTTGTGACCCATGGACTGCAGCATGCCAGGCTTTCTTGTACATCACCATCTCCCTGAGTTTTCTCAAACTCATGTCCATTGAGTTGGTGATGCCATATAGCCATCTCATCCTCTGTCTTCATCTTTGCCTCCTGTCTTCTATCTTTCCCAGCATCAGAGTCTTTTCTAATGAGTTGGTTTCTCGCATCAGGTGACAAAAGTATTGGCACTTGAGCTTCAACATCAGTCCTTCCAGTGAATATTCAGAACTGATTTCCTAAGGATTTACTGGTTTGACCTCCTTAGAGTCCAAGGGAGTCTCAAGAGTCTTTTCTAACACCACAGTTCAAAATGATCAATTCTTCGGCACTCAGCCTTCTTTGTGGTCCAACTCTCACATCTGTACTATTGGAAAAACCATAGCTTTGACTGTACAGACCTTTGTCAGCAAGATAGTGTCTCTGCTTTTTAATACGCTTTCTAGGTTTGTCATAGCTTTTCTTCCAAGGAGCAAGCATCTTTTCATTTCATGGCTGCAGTCACCATCTGCAGTGATTTTGGAGCCCAGGAAAACAAAGTCGGTCACTGTTTCCATTGTTTCCCCATCTATTAGTCATGAAGTAATGGGCCCATATGCCACGATCTTAGTTTTTTGAATGTTGAGTTTTAAGTTTTTTCACTCTCCTCTTTCACCTTCATCAAGAGGCTCTTTAGTTTCTCTTTGCTTTCTGCCATAAGGGTGGTGTCATCTGCATATCTGAAGTCATTGATATTTCTCCTGGCCATCTTGATTCCAGCTTGTGATTCATCTAGCCTGGCACTTCACATGGTGTACTCTGTACACAAGTTAATAGCAGAGTGACAATATATAGCCTTGATGTACTCCTTTCCCTATTTGGAACCAGTCCATTGTTCCATGTCCAGTTCTAACTGTTGCTTCTTGACCTGCATGTAGGTTTCCCAGGAGTCAGGTAAGGGGGTCTGGTATTCCCATGTTTTTAAGAATTTTCCACAGTTTGTTGTGAACCACACAGACAAAGGCTTTGGTGTAGTCAATGAAGCAGAAGTGGATGTTTTTCTGGAACTCTCTTGCTTTTTCTACAATCTAAAGTATATTGTCAATTTGCTCTCTGGTTCCTCTGCTTTTCTAAATCCAGCTTGAACATCTGGAAGTTCTTGGTTCATGTACTGTTGAAGTCTAGCTTGGAGAATTTTGAGCATTACTTTGCTATCATGTGAGATGAGTGCAACTGTGTGGTAGTTTGAACTTTCTTTGGCATTGCCTTTCTTTGAGATTGAAATGAAAACTGACCCTTTTCCACTCCTGTGGCCACTGCTGAGTTTTCTACTCAGTCATAAAAAGAATGAAACTCTGCCATATGTAAAGGCATGAATGGGCCTGGAGGTTATTATGCTGTGTGATATTACTTATATGTGGAATCTAAAAAAAAAATAGTACACATGGATATACATAACAGAAATGAAACAAACTCACAGATACAGAAAATAAGCTAGTAGTTACCAGTGGGGAGAGTGAAGAAAATTGTATGTGATTAAGTGATAGGAACTTCTCTGTATAGAATAAATAAGCATCAATTGTATATTACATATAATTTAAGGAATTAGAGCTCTTATATTTATAATAACTATTAATAGAGTAAAATTATAAAAATATGAATCACTGTATTGTATGCCTGAAACTAATATAATATTGTAAATCTACTATACCTAAGTAAAAATAATACAACCAACAAAAGAGCCAACCCAGGATTAGCACAAAGGCAAAAAAAAAAAAATTATGGAATGAAAATGACATGATGAAGGCAAAACTAATAATCAGAAAATAAATATAATAACCATTTTATCATAGCCTGGGAATTCTGGACTTCAATGAAAGCCCTGCAAAATTTGCTTCTAAATAGTTGGAAGGTCAGGAAAATATTTTAAGAGACCAATCATATCTGGGGGAAATGAGGGAAGAGAACCTCGCTTATCTTCCCTAGTGGTAAAAGACACAATAGAGATCTTACAGTCACATCAGAGTAAAGAAGTTGGTTTGATCATCTGTGCTTGTGCTCAGTTGCTTAGTCGTGTCCGATTCTTTGTGACCCCACAGACTTTATCCACCAGGCTCCTCTGTCCATGGGATTTTCTAGGCAAGGATACTGGAGTGGGTAGCCATTCCCTTCTCCAAGAGATCTTCCTGACCCAGGGATTGAATCCGGGTCTCCTGCATTGCAGGTGAATTCTTTACTGTCTAAGTGTGTACTTACATAATGTATTTTGCTACCACAAGTAATTCCAGTATTATGGGTGATGTAGCCCAAGCAACCATCCAGGACCTTATGCAGAACATTTTTTTTTTTTATCCTGGGCTCTGCTCAACAGCTTTTTACATCATCTGAAAAATGGATCATAGCAGTATCCTCAAGTGTATTATATGCTGCCTCTCAAAACTAAAGATGCCTGTTAAGCATTATAATTCTTTTTCCTGCTAAGAGATGTAATAGGATAATAACTTTCCTGCTAAGAGATGTAAAGGATAGTAACTTATCCCTTACTTTCAAGTGAATAGTGCAGGGTGCCCATAACACTGGACCCCTAGAAACTTCACCTATGTGCCCAGACTCCTAAATCTTTCTGAATTTTATCTTCTTCTAGAACACATATGTTTTTCTGAGGCATCCAGGAAACTTGCTGCTTCCTGCTCACAGGGTGCGATTAACATAGCATCATCAATATAGTGGAACAGTGTGATATCCTGCAGAACATTCATAGAAGGCTCTTCTGATAATACTGTTACAGAGGGCAGGGGAATTAAAACAGCCCCAAGGCGGCAAGACGGTGGATGTACACTGTTGTCTGTCCATGTGAACTGGAGCTTCTGACTCTCTTTCCTGATAAGAATGGAGAAGAAAACATTTGTCAGGACTATATTCGTCCGCTCTAGTAAACATACAACAGGACGCAGCAGCTGCCATTGAAGTGACTGCTTGATTAACTTGTGCTTAGTACTTAGTCGCTCAGTTGTGTTGGACTTTTATGACCCCATAGACTGTAGCCCACCAGACACCTCTGTCCATGGAGATTCTCGAGGCAAGAATACTGGAGGCTACAGTCCATGGCGTCACAAAGAGTCGAACATGACCGAGTTTCCTTCTCCAACTTGTTGTAGTCCATTGTAATCTTCTGTGACCTAGTAACTTTTGCAGAGGCCAGATCTAATGTATTAAATAAAGTTATACTGGGGACTACCACTCCTGAGTTCTTTAAGATTTTGAGGGTGCCACTGATTTGAGGTCCTGCCTGTGAACATACCTTTTTTTGGAAATAGAGTCATTGTAGTTATAATGAGTTAGTTCAGTTCAGTTCAGTCGCTCATTCATGTCTGACTCTTTGCAACCCCATGGACTGAAGCATGCCAGGCTTCTCTGTCCATCACCAACTCCCGGAGCTTGCTCAAACTCATGTCCGTTGAGTTGGTGATGCCATCCAACCATATCATCCTGTCGTCCCCTTCTGCTCCCACATTAAATCCTTCCCAGAATCAAGGTCTTTACCAATGAATCAGTTCTTCGCATCAGGTGGCCAAAGTATTGGAGTTTCAATTTCAGCATCAGTCTTTCCAGTGATTATTCGGGATCGATTTCCTTTAGGATTGACTGGTTTAATCTCCTTGTAGTCCAAGGGACTCTCAAGAATCTTCTTCAACACCACAGTTCAAAAGCATCAATTCGTCGGTTCTCAGCTTTCTTTATGGTCCAAATCTCACAAAATGAGTTAAGATATACTCATACGAGAGTAGGATGGGCCCTTCATCTAGACTGGTGTCCTTATAAGAAGAAGGAGACTCAGACAGAGATACAGACACAGAGGGAAGATAGCTTGAGAGAAGACAGAAGGAGGCAGATGGAAGTTGTGTGGTCACAAGTCAAGGGATGTCTCGGGGCTCCCAGCAAATGGAAGAGGCAAGGGGAGTTCTCCTATAGAGGCTTTGGAGGGAGCATGACCCTGCTGACACCTTGCTTTCAGACTTCCAGCCCTCAGAATGGTCAGAGAATAAATTTCTGTTGTTTAAAGTCATTCAATTTATAGTTATTTGTTACAGTAGTCCCATGAAACTAATAGAGATGTGATATCAGCTTTAAAATAATTATTATCCTTGTGAAGCACTTCCAGGATCTTCTCTTGTCTTTCCTACAAAACTTTACAATCCAAGGAATAAAGATATTGTTCTACCAAATGCTTAGTATGCTCATCCCAAATGTGCATTTGGAAACCAGGAGAATGACCACTGTGAGACAAACAGGGTTAGGATGCTATTTATCAACTGACTTCCACACACCTCTGCTCTTAAAGCAAAGTTCAATAGCTTTGAGACATCTGAACAATCCAGAGGGCTAGCTGTAGTGTTGCAGAGGCTTTCCTTTAGATGATATGTTCTGGGTCAGAGAACTGGACATGTGAACACAAGTTTTCATTGGGGGTGGCTGACATCAAACATCTCATCAGTTCTTAATCTCTATTTTATATGTGTGTGTCTGTACCCTTTTGTACTGCCCATCTATCTTGTCCCTGTGTTTTATGAGCTATTTCCATATATTCATGTGGGTTAGGCCTTGCTGATATTCTGAACCTGCTACATTTTTTAGTAATTCTGTCCACCTCCCTTCTACTGGTTATGTGCTGCCACCTGGCCTCTGCCATTTTCAGACCCTATTGCTATTAGGGAACACAGTGCTATCACAGATATTCCCAGTTGTCTCTTAAAATTATTGCCTCCATAAAAGGAGTATCTTTTGTGCCTTCCTAAGAAGAGCTACAGGGTTTTCTGTCCTATAGAGGACCTTATGTGTGCTTCTCTCTGCTTTCTAAACCCTTCCCCCATGTTTTGCTACAGCAATTCTGGCATATCTACTTTGTTTGGGCTTCCCTAGTGGCTCTGATGGTTAAGAATCTGCCTGCAGTGCAGAGGACCTGGGTTTGATTTCTGGGCAAGGAAGATTCCCTGGAGAAGGGAATGGCTACCCATTTCAGTATTCTTGTCTGGACTATTCCGGGGACAGAGAGCCTGGCAGGCTACAGTCCATGGGGTCGCAAAGAGTCAAACATGACCGAGTGACTTTCACTTCACTACTCTGATTAATATAGAGCTTTTTTCTCCAAATTTCAAGGGCCTTTGCAACATCCTGTTACAACTATCACCAGGGCCCTTGCTAGGGCATTGAATCTTGTATTACTGGAAAATACTACCACATTGCAAACCCCTCCCTAATCCAGCTTGATTGATCTGTCCCCTCTTGATCTAGCCCTATCAAGGACTGCTCCTGGTTCCTGATGGTAACGTGTTATCCAAGTCCTGAAGCTTTTCAGGCATATACTTTCTCCTCTGCCTTAGCTGGCTCCACATTTCTTGAGTTAGGTTATGCTAAGATTTGATTCTAGTTATGAGCCAAGAGAGGAGGTAGAGCCAGTCTTGAGAAGTGTGATAAATATCTTCCAAGGCACTTGCCACATTTAAGGCCTTTGTATAACTTTCAAGTGTGTGTATGTGTGTGTGTGTGTGTGTGTGTGTGTGTGTGTGTGTGTCTTTGTGTCTGTCTGTCTGTCTGTCTTCCAATGGGGGAGGCAGAGATGGGTGAATTCTTCAGGCTTCCCAGGTGGCTCAGTGGTAAAGAATCATCTGCCAATGCAGGAAATGTGGGTTAAATCCCTGGGTCAGAAAGATTCCCTGGAGAAGGGCATGGCAACCCACTCTAGTATTCTTGACTGGAGAATCCCATGGACAGAGGAGCCTGGACGGCTACAGTCCATGGGGTCCCAAAGAATCAGACATGACTGAACAACTGAACACACACACACAGTGATTTCTTCAGTCCCATAGGATTCAGGATAACCTCGGGATTTGAGATTCTTAACCATGTCTTCACAGATATCTCATTCCCAGTGTCAGGATGCCTCTCCTTCCCTGCAGGGCTCTGAGTTTGTGTAAGAGACTTGCCTAGGCTGAGATTCAGCCTTCTCTGAAGCTCTGCCAAAAATTAAGCTCTGTCCCCATTTTACTATTGATATGACTGCTGTGCAGCTACAGGATCAGAAGGTCTCTTTGAATGCTACCCAGGAATCCCTCCTGCTCTCACACTTTGATTAAATTTAACAGATCCAAGCCTATCATTTTTCTCTCTTAAATCAATGACGCTTAGCAACAGCCAACCAATTCCCCAATTTTATAGTTAGTGTTATAGTAAGTCAAGTGGACCTTTGGAAGCATCACTATGAACAAAGCGAGTGCAGGTGATTGAATCCCACTTAAGTTATTTCAAATCCTAAAAGATGATGCTGTGAATGTGCTGCACTCAATATGCCAGCAAATTTGGAAAACTCACCAGTGGCCATAGGACTGGAAAAGGTCAGTTTTCATTCCAATCCCAAAGAAAGACAATGCCAAAGAATGTTCAAACTACTGCACAGTTGCACTCATCTCACACGCTAACAAAGTAATGCTCAAAATTCTCCAAGCTAGACTTCAACAGTACATGAACCGAGAACTTCCAGATGTTCAAGCTGGATTTAGAAAAGCAGAGGAACCAGAGAGCAAATTGACAATATCCTTTAGATTGTAGAAAAAGCAAGAGAATTCCAGAAAAAACATCTGCTTCACTGACTACACCAAAGCCTTTGACAGTGTGGATCACAACAAACTGGAAAATTCTTAAAAAAGATGGGAATACCAGACCCCCTTACCTGACTCCTGGGAAACCTATATGCAGGTCAGGAAGCAACAGTTAGAACTGGACATGGAACAATGGACTGGTTCCAAATAGGGAAAGGAGTACGTCAAGGCTGTATATTGTCACCCTGCTATTTAACTTGTGTACAGAGTGCACCATGTGAAGTGCCAGGCTAGATGAATCACAAGCTGGAATCAAGATGGCCAGGAGAAATATCAATGACTTCAGATATGCAGATGACACCACCCTTATGGCAGAAAGCAAAGAGAAACTAAAGAGCCTCTTGATGAAGGTGAAAGAGGAGAGTGAAAAAACTTAAAACTCAACATTCAAAAAACTAAGATCGTGGCATATGGGCCCATTACTTCATGACTAATAGATGGGGAAACAATGGAAACAGTGACAGACTGTTTTCGTGGGCTCCAAAATCACTGCAGATGGTGACTGCAGCCATGAAATGAAAAGATGCTTGCTCCTTGGAAGACAAGCTATGACAAATCTAGAAAGCATATTAAAAAGCAGAGCCATTACTTTGCTGACAGAGGTGTCTATTCAAAGCTGTGGTTTTTCCAGTAGTTGTGTATGGGTGTTAGAGTTGGACTATAAAGAAAGCTGAGTGCTGAAGAATTGATGGTTTTGAACTGCGGTGTTGGAGAAGACTCTTGAGAGTTCCTTGAACTGCAAGGAGATTAAACCAGTCCATCCTAAAGGAAATCTGTCCTGAATATTCATTGGAAAGACTGATTCTGAAGCTAAAACTCCAGTACTTTGGCCACCTGATGCGAAGAACTGACTCATTGGAAAAGACCCTGATGCTGGGAAAGACTGAAGGCAAGAGAAGAAGGAGACGACAGAGAATGAGATGGTTGGATGGCATCACTGACTCCATGGACATGAGTTTGATTAAACTCTGGAAGTTGGTGATGGACAGAGAAGCCTGGTGTGCTGCAGTCCATGGAGTCGCAAATAGTTGTATACAACTGAACTGATAATGTTTCCTCAGACCACTGGGCTTCCCAAGTAGTGCTAGTGATAAAGAACCTGGCTGCCCATGCTGGAGACATAAGAGAGTTGGGTTTGATCCCTGGGTCAGGAAGATCCCTTGGAGAAGGGCATGGCAAGCCACTCTAGTATTCTTGCCTGGAGAATCGCATGTAGAGAGGAGCTGGGTGGGCTACAGTTCATAGTGTCACAAACAGTCGGACACAACTGAAGCAACTTAGGATCACACAAGCACACAGATCACTGAAATGCTAAAGGTGTTGCTCCAGCCATTGCATCCCCTTCCACCTGTCATCATGGGTGACCACTGGTGGAAACCAGAAACATGTCCTAGCATTCCAAGGGCTATCCCCACTGTATCTGTCGGGAGTGATGGGTTCTTATTGATTTCCAGCAGGAAAATGGTCTAATTCCGAATTCCTATCTTTAGAATCTGCTTTCCAGCAACATTTCTGGTATCAACTGTCCTAGATTGCGTTCCTCAGAACAAAACCCAAAGTAGGAATCCATGCTTAAGAACTTTATTTAGAATGAGCCCTCGGTAAGTGCGGAAAACATAACAGGGCAGGGGAAAATTGCCAAGCAAGAATGTGATCTTACACAAATGAGCTTACCTATGAAACAGAAACAGACATAGAGAATAGACTTATGGTTGCCATTGAGGGGAGTGGAGAAGATAGGGATTGGGAGTTGGGATCAGCAGATGTAAAATATTACATGTAGAATGGATAAACAAAAAGGTCATGCTGTATAGCACAGGGAACTATATTCAGTATCCTATGATAAACTGTAATGGAAAAGAATATAAAATTATATATATGTATATATATCACTTTGCTGTACACCTGAAATGAACACAATATTGTAAATCAACCTTACTTCAATTAAAGTAAAGAATGTGGTCTCAGTAGAGACTGGCTTCAGTCTGATCCCACATAAGTGACATGACAGAGCTCATGTTCAGGCAAGGGGTCCGGCCTTCTGTGTTTGATGCCCACAGGTTGTTGACAAAGTCAACCGTGTTGGAGAGTGGAGAGAGGTATAACCTCCCAGACAAGGTGCTTCCATTTGGTTCAGGAGAATTCTCTGTATTGTTCTCTCCACTTACAGCAAATGGGAGAGAGGTGCACCAGCCTGAGGAGGGGATCACCCACTACAACAGCATAGAGCTATTCTGAACTGTAATGATCAGTAAACTCTTTGAGTTATTCTGTACACAGGGTAAGAAATATATTTCTTTATTTGGAAATCTGCACTATGTTTGGGTAAGAAGGTTTTATTTATCTTTCCTTCCTTTTTGTGAAATTGCACTCAATCTCTTTGGCCATAAATCCCAAATAACTAACTCACTGACTTTGACTAAGGACACTCATGAAAATGAGATATCCTCTCCTGATCTGCTATCAATTCACCATCTTCAGATTGAGACTATTAATTCCCCCTGTGACCCTTGGTTATTGTAATGAATTTGCCTCTTCCTTCTGACCCTTATTTTTACTCTGTGGTAGCTAGAGTGAGAGATTATGAGGACATTACCCATTTGGAATGGGTCGATGTGGTGTGAACAGTGCTTTACCTGTTCCTTTTTTATGTGCAATTGAAAATGTCTCTGTACTAGTATAAACTATGTATGAGAGGTGGACAGAAAGTGGAAAAGGAAAGAGAAAATGAAAGATCCAAAGGTAATGTACAAACAGATGAGAGTGAGATTTTTATTTTCTTTTTTTGCAGTTTGAGTTTGGGAATTTGTACTTTTTTGCCAGTAAAATGATACATAACCTCACTCAGAACTTCAGCCTTCTTGAAGAGCTTAGAAATGTCATTGTCTTCCAAGGTGACAAAAAGTAGTCTATGGTTAACATTCTCCTGTTCTTTACTCTCCAGAACTTACAGTATACAGTGGACTGAGTAGTCTGTACTCCACAAACACTTGAAAAACGGTGGCGCATGTTAAAGTACTTTGAAAGCTGTCAAAATTCATGTTAAAATAAGGTGTTGTGGCATTGCGTTAAGTGACCTTGTCCAAGGTCTGCACTAAAGTTGTCTTTCAACCTCTTACCCCACTTACCCCCCCATACGCACATTGCTTGTTTAGCCTGATTCTTCTTCCCGCTTGCCACACCCCTTTTCATTTTCTCCTTCCTCGCTATCAAAATTCCACTCATAATTCTAAGCTTGGTTTAAACCCCCAGTCTCAGGAAACAAACCCTGATACTCCAAGGTTTGGCAACAGAAGGCGAATCTCCCTGGGAAAAGCATGGCTGAGACCTGTTGGTTTCACTCTTGTGTACTAAGATTCTTCTTCCTCAAGGGAACTCTTTTCCTTTGGATGGTGTTCTCAAAGTGTGGTCTTCAAGTTAGAGTATTAATGTCAATGGAGAATTGGTTAAAATGAAAATTACTGGCTCCATTCTCAGACCTATGAAATTAGAAATCTAGGTTTATGACCCACAACCTGTGTTTTTAATAAAACTTCCAGGTGATTCTGAAGTCTGCTAAAGCTTGATAATCACTGTCTAAGGGAGTCTCTTACTGATCACCTTTGGTACATCCTGCTGACCTCAGGCAATACGCCTCCATGTACCATGCAAGCTAAATAAACCCTTAACTGCCATGGCATAGTTGTAACATTTAAACTAACTTTCCTAGTGGCTCATCCATAATATAAGGAAAATTAATTTTGCCAGTAATGTGTAATTAGATAGTGATTCATCAAATATAGAAATGTATTATAGTGGCTAAAAGCAGAAGTTTTATAGTCAGACGAACTAGACCTTGAATCCAGCTTGTCACTTAATCATGTTGACATGAAAGCTCTGCAGCCATAATAATAATGTGAAGATTAAGTGAGATGATGAAAGTAAAGCAATTAGCAAAGCATAGAAAGTGTTCAACAAAGAGTAATAAGCTGGATTTTGCTTAGTCATCGTCAATAGCCGTCTCTTTGCAGTAGATATCAGCAATCAACTCTCTGGCCACCTCCACGGGGCTTGGAACATTTTTCACCCTTGGAATTCCAAGGCACTCTCAACATCATCAAGGGTGCTTGAAGTCTAGGCTGAAAGAGATATAGGAATTATTTCTTCTGTGTTGACTCCTATAGCCCAATTCCTATTTTATCATCTCAGTGCCCTTCTAGCATCTAGGCTGTCATTCTGGGGGAACATCAGGCCCAACCTCAACATTTGCAGAGTTTAGAAGAAGAGTATAACTTGGAGTCCCACACAACATACACTTACATTTATAATTTAACAGAGCAAGCTTAAAAAAAAAGTCATCTTATCTGATGACTATCAGAATAGCAGCCCCTACAATCCCTGTAAGCTGTGGGTACATTACCTTATATGATAAAGAGACTTTGCGAGTGTGATTAAGTAAAGACCTTGAGATGGGGAGATTATCCTGAATAATCAATCGTATAATCATCAGGATCCTGTTAAGAGGAAGGCAGGCAAGTCAGAGAAGGAAATGTGACAAAATGCAAAATATAGAGTGGTAAGGAATGCAGGCAGACAGGTTTCCAACCTGGGCCATGGACCACTACCTGTCCTCGATGTTGGATACCTGGCTGCACAGCAGAAGGTGAGTGTCAGGTGAGCGAGTGAAGCTTTATCTGCTGCTCCCTATTGGTCCCCATCACTCGAATTACCACCTGAACCATCACTCCCACCCCCTACCCACACAATCCCACCCTCATTGTCCGTGGAAAAATTGTCTTCCACAAAACTGGTCCCTGTTACCTAAAAGATTGGGGACTGCTGCTTTAGAAGATAGAAAAAGAGAGGAAATAAATTCTCCCTTAGAATCTTCAGGGAGACCACAGCCTTGCTGACCTATTCTGGATTTCTGAACTTCAAAATTGTTCAGTAACACATTGGTGTAATTTTTATAGCAGCATTCTGAAACAACCCTTCATAACAAAGAAATTTAAAAAATGTGTACAAATGCTTTTACAATACTGCACATTAGCAAAATATCAATGATGATTAAGCCTAATGATTCTTTTGCATACTAAATTATCCAGTGACATTTAAATGAATAATACAATTAATTTTTTATTTTTGTTCTTATCTATTTTCCTTGCCTTTATTTCAGCATACTTATGAATTATATTATTCAGGTAGTTTGCTTTTAATAGAAAGTATTGCTAAATTAGATCACCTTTTAAAAATTATTGTAGTTATTAGATGATATTTTCGTTTGTTTACAATATGGAGAAATTTGGCTCTATGAAGGCATCGGCTACTGAATTGTCATTAAAACTCTTAAAAAATAATTAGATTTAGAAATAAACCATTAATTTATATATCATGTTTACACATCTTAAGGGAACTACATATAATAAATTATGATCTTGGGAAAAAACCTAAATATTTAAATTAAAATAATTCACTGTCAATTATAACTGTTGTTATTAACATCTATAAAGCAATATCTAGTTGTACAGAACTTTGTATAAATTCTTTTTTTCTTGTTTTTTTAATGCTGATGCTTAAATTTTTTCAAGCCTCTCACTTCAGTTGATACAATAGCAAGACTTAAAATGGCTAGAATGAGTCCCAAGTTTATTTTGTATGCAAATCTTATTCTTCATCATCATGCAAGTGTTTTCATTTTCTTTTTATAGTTTCTTTGTATTTTTTTGGCATGGCACTTGTTGCATATTTTGCAGGCAATGTATTTTGATTTAGAAACATTTTTTTTTCAAAAAAGTAAAAAATGCTTTTTATCATTTTCAAAATGAAGTAGCCAGACTCATATCTATTTGTGTTTTTGTTGAAAATACTGCACAGGTTGTGAGTACCTCAAAATCATGAGCAGGGACACAGAGATGTAAGTCAGTGGATGCTTGGCACTACTGGAAAATGAAATGTTATAAGCAAATCTATTGCATTCATTTTATAGGAGAGGACATATTTAAGCAATTTGTGTGGTCTTTCCCCTAAATCATTCCCCAGACTCTGAATCTTTCTCAATGTCAGTTATACTACATAACATAAATCTTCAGGTTTAAGACACTGATGTTACAAGTAGCAGATCTGTTAATCACCTACTGGATTACATGCTAGTCTACTGATCTCTGAGTTCCTTGAAGACAGGAATTGTGTCTTATTCATTTCCATATTTTGGAGACCTCACAGTGTGCCTAGAATATGTTAGGAAATGAACAAAGAAGTTTTGATTAAATTAAATAGAATAATAAGGTTATTATTGATAAAAAATAGATCATTGTTATTGATGATCAAATTATTGATCTAAAAAAAGAAATCTGCTTCTCCTATAAATTCAGCAAATAGAGAAACATAAGTATGAGCATGACATGCAGAAGTCAGACTGATTAGCCCCAGAGATATTTTAAGAGAGATCCTGAGAAGAGTCCCCAGTTTTCTTCAAGGCCCTTCCATGCTGTCAGCAAATTCTTCCGATATTTAACCTGAAGCAGTACTTTCTAAATGATGTGCTGCAACTCAGAGAGAGCTGATGTAATTGCCAAAGTTTCAATCTTACCACTGGGGCATATTTAAGGTATGAGAACATCTTAACTCAGCACATTTTAAAGAGCAGTATTTTTAGTTTCTTGGCTGGATGGTCCTGTTTTAATTCAGGAAACAAAAGGTGTTGGTTTAAGTAACAGTGATAGCGTCTCACTGTTTTTCTTTCTGAGGTCTTTCCATCAACTGTTCACTCTTTCCCCGTGTTCTCAAAGCCACTTCATTTAAAACATGCATGCATTCCTCCTGACACAAACATATGCAGAGTATTACATTATGAATATATGCTATTTTACAAGTGTGGACTGATGCTAACGCTGAAACTCCAGTACTTTGGCCACCTCATGCGAATAGTTGACTCATTGGAAAAGACCCTGATGCTGGGAGGGATTGGGGGCAGGAGGAGAGCGGGACGACAGAGGATGAGATGGCTGGATGGCATCACCGACTTGATGGACGTGAGTTTGAGTGAACTCCGGGAGTTGGTGATGGACAGGGAAACCTGGCGTGCTGCAATTCATGGGGTCGCAAAGAGTCGGATACAACTGAGCGACTGAACTGAACTGAACTGAATAGATATACAAAGCAATAAATAGATTTCGGTTCCTTGATATTCTGGGAGTTTCTTCCTCGTGCAGTTCTACAGTGAGAGCAGAATTTCAGTAAATGTGAAATACCGGAATTAATAAGCGAGATAAAATGAAGTAAGGATTGAAGTAATCTTGCTACCTTTGTTTCTGTTGCTGTGTATACATGTCTCCCTGCAAGATTTTGTTGGAGAGATATGTACTGATGACAATGCTGGCATAGAGGGTGTACACCCTGAACTTTACTAGGAAACCCAAACTGTTTTTCAAAGAGGTTGAAAATGTGCAGTCCTACCAGCAGCGTGTAAAAATTTCTGTTTATCTCTTCACTCTATGATCCTTGATATTTTCAGACATCTTGGATTTTACCAACCTAGTTTGTTTGTAATGTCTCATTATGACTAATTTGTGTTACAAAATTACTAATGAATTTGAGCACGTTTTCAAATGTTTGTGTGCCATTTTTGACTTTATTTTTTAGAACAGTTTTAGTATTACAATGGAATTGAGAGGATAGTATAGACTTCCCATACATCTGCTCCCCTGCTCCTCACATGCATATTCTCCCCCATTACCAACATCACTCTTCCGAATGGTACTTTTTTTTTTTTTTTTTTTTACCATGGATGGACCTACATTGACACATCATAATCACCTAATGTCCAAAGTTCCCCTTATTCTATGGATATAAATCCACCACTATAATACACTACAGAGGTTTTGTCCTAAAAATTCTCTGTGTTCAACCTATTCACCCCCCACTTCAAAACCACTGATATTTTTATTGTCTCTATAGTTCTGCATTTTCTAGAAGTCATCTAGCTGGAATCATAAGTACATAGCCTTCAGGATTGGCTTCTTTCACTTAGTTATTGCATTTAAAGTTTCTTCATGTCTTTTTATGACTTGAAAGCTTGTTTATTTTGTGTTGAAAAATATTCCATTGTCTGTTTGTCCATATTTATTTATTTTTCTACTGGTAGAAATCTTGGTTGCCTCCAAGTTTTGGTGATAAACATCTTTGTGCAGGTTTTGAGTGGACATAACTTTGCAAATCTGTTGGGTAGATATCACTTTGCTGACAAAGGTCCATATTATCAAAGGTATGGTTTTTCCAGTAGTCATTCATAGATGTGAGAGTTGGACCATAAAGAAGGCTGAGTGCTGAAGAACTGATGCTTTCAAATTATGGTTCTGGAGAAGACTCTTGAGAGTCCTTGGACAGTAAGATCAAACTAAATTCTAAAGAAAATTAACCTTGAATACTTATTGGAAGGACTGGTGCTGGAGCTCCAATACTTTGGCCACCTCATGTGAAGAGCCAATTCATTGGAAAAGACTGAGGGCAGGAGAAGAAGGGGGAGACAGAGGATGAGATGGTTGGATGGCATCACTGACTCAATGGACATGAATTTGAGCAAACTTTAGGAAACAGTGAAGGACAGGGAAACCTGGCATGCTGCCGTCCATGGGTCACTAAGAGTTGGACACAACTTAGTGATTGAACTACAACATGGAATATAATTGCTGAATCATGTGATAAAAATATGTTTTGTTTTGTAAGAAACTGCCAAACTATCTTTCAAGGTGTACCATTTTGCATTCCCACCAGCATGAGAGTTTCTAAGAATTTTTAAGTGTTATTTTGTAAGTGTTCTGGATTTTCTCCATTTTAATAGATGTATAATGGTATCTTGGTTTAATTTGCATTTTTTCCTGATGACATGTGATTTTTTAATATGCTTATTTGCCATTTGTATATCTTCTTTGTTGAGATGTCTGTTAAAATATTTGGTCCATTTTAAAATTAGGTTGTTTATTTTCTCATTGTTGAGTGTTAAGAGTTCTTTGCATATCTTGGATAATAGTCTTTTAATCAGGTGTCTGTTGCAAATATTTCCTCCCAGTCTGTGGCTTGTCTTCTAATTTTCTTGACATTATCTTCTGCAGAACAGAAACTTTTAATGATCATGTCATCTATGAATAGAAACAGTTTTCTGTCTTCTTTCCCAATCTGTATACCTTTTGTTTTCTTTATTTGCCTTGTTGAATTAGCAAGGATTTCCAGTTCATTGTTGAAAAAGATGGATGAGAGGGGACATCATTACTTTATACCTGATTGTTAGTGAGAAAGTTTCAAGTTTCTTATGATTAAATATAATGTTAACTGTAGGTTTTGGAGATAGTTTATCAAGTTGAGAAAGTCCCTTCTATTCCTAGTTTACTGGGAGTTTTTATTATGAATAGGTGTACTTTTGGGGATTCAATTTGCTAAAATTTGGTTGAGTATTTTTGCATATATGAGAGATATAAACTTTGTCTGTAATTTTCTTTTCTTGGTAATTATCTGTCTGTTTTTGGTGTGAGGGTAATACTGGCCTCATAGAATAAGTTAAGAAGCATTTCCCTGGCTTCTATCCTCTGAAATGAATTGTAGAGAATTGGTATACTTTCTTCCTACATGTTTGGTAGAATTCATCAGGGTACCCTTTTAGGCTGGTGCTTTCTGTTTGAAAGGTTATTAATTATTGATTTAATTTATTTAATAGATATAGGCTTATTCAGGTTATTTCTAGCTTCTGTGAATTTTGGTAGATTGTGTCTTTGAAGGAATTGATACATTTTATATACAACGTCAGCTTTGTGGGCATAGAATTATTGCCATTTATTTTTTATTTCTGTGACATGCTTGTGTGTTTTGTCCATTTTTCTGTATTTTTTTTCTCTATTAGTGATTTTCAGGCATTCTTTACATATATCTAAATACTTGGGCTTTATCAATAAATGTGCTACAAATGTCTTTAATATAATTTTATGTATTCCTGATGTAATAACTTTTCCGTAGTGCTAATAATGATAGTCTTTAACTCTTTTTGTCTGATATTTTGTTCTGGTTTTTTGTCCATCATCTATTTGTATATGGTGCCTTTTTTTCTATGTATTTGTGTTCAAAATTTCCATGTCTTTATGAGTTAGAGATATGTCTCATAATGTATAAGTGGAATGGTTGTGTTTTTGTTTTTCATTGTGGTCCCATAATCTTTGTTTTTAAAGGGCAAATTTAAGCCCTTTATAGTCATTATGATCATTGGTATCGTTGGACTTGTTTCTATTGTTCTCTGTCCTTTTTTTCTATGCATTTTTCTTCTTTTGATTGATTGAGGCAATTTTCCCTCAATTCTATTCTTTATTTTATACTATTCTTAGTGGTTACTCCTAAGCCACAGCCCTCTGAAAAGCCTCAAAGCCTTTAAACACTTTCCTTATTTATCATGCTATTTTAGTTCTGCTCTATTTTTTTTTAACATCCCTGGTAGCTCAGAAGGTAAAGAATCCACCTGCAATGCAGGAGATTGGACTCAATTCCTGATTTGAGAAGATCTCCTGGAGAAGGGGATGGCTACCCACTCCAATATTCTTGCCTGGAGAATCCCATGGACAGAGGAGCCTGGTGGGTTACTTACTGTCCACAGGATCACAAAGAGTTGGACATGACTGAGTGATCCAAACTTATTTTTTTTAGCAATCGCCACATATTGAATATTCTTCTTACTTTGTTCATTTTTTAAATTAAGCAACACATTTTCCATTTTGTTTGCTCACCATTTCCTCTTTCTTCTTGGATATGTTGCCCTGGGAGCTTTACTTCCTGAAGTACATCCTTTAGAAGTTCCTTTAGTGAAGGTTTGGTAATGGTCTGCATTTGCCTTTACTTTCTCTCTTTCTTAAAAGATTGTTTTAATTGATTGAAAATACCACTCTGACAGTCATTTTCTTTCAACAGTTCCACCTACTCATTTCTTTTTTCATGTTGTTCAGAAGACTGCTCCCCTGCCTGGCCAGCTGTCCTTTGTAGATGTTCTGTCTTTTTGCTGTAACTGCTTTCTTGACTAATTCATCTTTTTATTTTGAGATAACTGTAGACTCACTTATAGTTGAGTACCTTTTACCTAGTATATTATTTACCTAGTTTCTCTTAACTTCTTACAAAATTGCAATGTAATATCACTCTTCTTTGTAATTTTGTTCTGCACTTATTTAAACATTTTAAACCTAGTAATGCTACATTCTGTACTGGACAATTCCAACATCTATAGACTCTGGAGATCTCTGACTTTCATTTATTGCAGCTGACCCTAATGTGCTTTGTGACACTTTAATAGGTGCTCAGTACTTAATCATGTTATGTGAGAACTTTGCCAGCCTAAGCTGGGATGGCTTCCTTCCAGTGATGATTTGTGTCATGTTTTGCTTGGATTGAGGGATGCCGCAGACCCAGGACCATTTTGAGACCCTTAGAAGCCTGTCTTGGTGAAGGACTCACAGGCTTATTTCCTCTCATTCTGCATCCTTCAGCAGTCCTGTTGTGATCCTTTGCCCACAAGACACCTCTGCCTCTGCTCAGTTCTCACTGCTTACTGCTTTCAATGGCTGCCCTGCTTAAGGCTTATTTGTTTTTAGTGGGGTTTGTGAGCACAGCAATATATCACAAATTGGGTCCTACTGAAGATCCAGCTGCTTTGTAGCAGATCAGTAAAGCTCTTAGCCCACTATATTGCTGGAAGCAGAAGTACTGGGAAAAAGGTGACGGTGGTTATTGATCTTTGGAATGAGTACTATCTTTGTATTGTTTGAGTTGTACTGTTACCACAATACAAGACAAACCCTTTTGACCCCCTTCCAGGACTGAAGCACTCATTTCCCCAGCTGCTGGATACCACTCCCCTCTCTGACTTGCTCTTGGCTGAAGAGGACTGTCATACCCAAGGGTCAGTCTGTATCCAATGACTATTGATGTATCTATGTGTGTGTAATTCAGGACACCTCTCAAGAGCCATCCTAACTCAGAGTCCCCTGTGAAGTTACTCGAGAACTTTATTGTGATTGTATGTTCTCTGCAAATCCTGCTTTTGTCAGTTCCCCACAGGTATAGATCTTGTGGCCAATCACTCCCAGGAAAATCTCTGCAGGCAAATCTGTCTCAGAATCTACTTTCCTGGAGGAAATTGAACTCAAACAGTCTTGTTTTCGAAAGTTTTTGGAACTTTCATGACCCCATAGAATACATAATTAAAATATCTTTACTATGTCATGAATTTTAGTCCTGGGAGCCATTTAGAAATAATCTAGTTTTACATCATTCTAAAATTTAAAAAAATTGAGACCCGGAGTTGAACTATTTCATAAAAGATCATCAGCTCACTCTGTGGTCTCTGTTGTCTTCACATGAAGGGGACTGACCTCTCTTTTTTAAGTTCTATTATTCAACTGATCTGTGGTTCTGAGCTTTGAGACCGAGGCGCTTGCCAGTCTCTGGTGCTGTTTTCCTTCTTCGCCTCTTTGTATGATTTTTTGTTCTTCCATGTTCTTCTAGCAAGTTTGTTCAAATAATTTTGAGTGTGGCCATAAAATAGAGTATAGAAAATGTAGCCAAAGATATTATAACAAAGAAATTCGATGCATTTTGCTTGCTTATTTCCTGCAGCACCCTCATTACATTGGGCATGGATGTAGGTGCAGGGCCAGCTTTGTGGGCCTGTGATTGGTCCCGGATTCAGAGTTTTCTAGCTGTTGATTTCATGCTCACTATCAGATGCGTTGAAATTCATAATCATTTTTTTTTAACCAGGGGGCCCACATTTTAATTTTTCGATAGGTCTCATAAATAATATAGCTGGCTCTGGGTAGACAGTTTGGCATAGAAGTCAGAACGATGTGTGGGGTCGAATCATGCCTTTGTCTCTTACATGTTATGGTCTTGGCCAAAATTCTTAAACCCTCTGGATCTCTTTCCTCATTGAGAAAATATTGCTGGCAGGACCTACAAATATTTGAAATTTGCTATTGAAAAGACTAATTAACAAATACTATTACAGTAGCTGTCATTTTGAGCTTCCCTCATAGCTCATTTGGTAAAGAATTTGCCTGCAATGCAGGAGACTCCAGTTTAAAGATTCCCTGGAGAAGGGATAGGCTACCTACTCCAGTATTCTTGGACTTCCCTGTGACTCAGCTGGTAAAGAATCCACCTGCAATGCAGGAGACTTGGTTTGACTCCTGGGTCGGGAAGATCTGCTGGAGGAGGGATAGGCTACCCACTCCAGTATTCTTGGGCTTCCCTTGTGGCTCAGCTGGTAAAGAATCTGCCTGCAATGCGGGAGACCTGGGCTCCATCCCTGGGTTGGGAAGGTCCTCTGGAGAAGGGAAAGGCTACCCACTCCATTATTCTGGCCTGGAGAATTCCATGGATTGTATAGTCAATGGGGAGCTATAATATGAAAAAATTAGAATTAGTGAAGTTAAGCCAGTGGGTTCTGGGGTCAGATTTCCTGGGTTCGTGTCTGAGCTTTGTGATTTACCAATGGTGATACCTTGAGTAAGTTCCCTAAACATTCTTTGTGTCTCATCATAGGATGTATGTCAATGTTAAATAAGTTAATTGTAACTTCTTGGCATGGTACCTGGTTTTAGGTATGATACTGGTTTTAGGAGAGATAACCAAACTCTTCTAAAACATGCATGCTATGAGAGAAAATAATCAAAAGGGTCCTTGGTAGAGAAAGAGAAAAGTTTGGGAACACATGTGAACCACACTGTGGAGAAGGACATGACAACTACAAACCACAGAATTAACTGTTTGTGTTGGTCAGTATAGCACCTCTACTTAGCACACACCTATGGACGGGTCACTGTGTCCTTTAGGGAAGGTGGTAACAATTTTACACAGTTTTATCTAACAGGAAACCTGGAGGCATAGATTCCCTGTGATGAAACGCTCATTGTTCTCAATTTTATACTTGGCAGCTAGTTGGAGTACAGACTCCTTCTATCATCATTAACCTCATTAGTCATCCCCAAATGAGGAAAGCCCAGGATGAGCTTTGAGAGGGAAGTCCAAATTCTTGGAAGATATCTCAGGATGTTCCCAAGGTATAGTGTAGTGAGCAACCAAACTGAAGCAAATACGCCTCTCCCACCAAAAAAAGTCTTCCCTGATGGCTCAGTGGGAAAAGAATTCACCTGCAGTGCTGAAGACACTGGAGACGTAGGTTCAATCCCTGGGTCAGGAGGATCCCCTGGGGAAGGAAATGGCAACCCACTCCAGTATTCTTAGCTGAAAAATTCTATGGATAGAGGAACCTGGCAGGCTATCGTCCAAAGGATGGCAAAGAGTTGAACAGGACTTAGTCCTTAGACTAAGCAAGCAGGCCCCCCAGGAAAGCAAGCATGTCTTTTCTCTGAATTACTCCTTCCCTACTGTGCACTGAATTGTGTACCCCCAAAATTCCTATATGCAGGTCAGGAAGCAACAGTTAGAACTGGACATGGAACAACAGACTGGTTCCAAATAGGAAAAGGAGTACGTCAAGGCTGCATATTGTCACCCTGCTTATTTAACTTATATGCAGAGTACATCATGAGAAACGCTGGACTGGAGGAAGCACAAGCTGGAATCAAGATTGCCGGGAGAAATATCAATAACCTCCGGTATGCAGATGACACCACCCTTATGGCAGAAAGTGAAGAGGAACTCAAAAGCCTCTTGATGAAAATGAAAGAGGAGAGTGAAAAAGTAGGCTTAAAGGTCAACATCCAGAAAACAAAGATCATGGCATCCAGTCCCATCACTTCATGGGAAATAGATGGGGAAACAGTGGAAACAGTGTCAGACTTTATTGTTTGGGGGCTCCAAAATCACTGCAGATGGTGATGGCAGCCATGAAATTAAAAGACAATTACTCCTTGTAAGGAAAGTTATGACCAACCTAGATAGCATATTGAAAAGCAGAGACATTACCTTGCCAACAAAGGTCCATCTAGTCAAGGCTATCGTTTTTCCAGTGGTCATGTATGGATGTGAGAGTTGAACTGTGAAGAAAGCTGAGCACCGAAGAATTGATGCTTTTGAGCTGTGGTGTTGGAGAAGACTCTTGAGAATCCCTTGGACTGCAAGGAGATCCAACCAGTCCATTGTAAAGGAGATCAGTCCTAGGTGTTCTTTGGAAGGACTGATGCTAAAGCTGAAACTCCTGTACTTTGGCCACCTCATGTGAAGAGTTGACTCATTGGAAAAGACTCTGATGCTGGGAGGGATTAGGGGCAGGAGGAAAAGGGGATGACAGAGGATGAGATAGCTGGATGGTATCACCGACTCGATGGGTGTGAGTTTGGGTGAACTCCGGGAGTTGGTGATGGACAGGGAAGCCTGGCGTGCTGCAATTCATGGGGTCGCAAAGAGTCGGACACAATTGAGCGACTGAACTGAACTGAAAATTCCTTCGTTAAATCTCCTAACACCTACTGTGGTAGCATTTGGAAAAGGCCTTTGGGAGGTAATTAGAGTTAGACTCAGTCATGAGGATAGGGTCTCATGTGGGATTAGTGGCTTACTTAGAATGAGGAAAAGAGATATTTCTCTCCACAAGCTCACACCAAGGACAGGCCATGGGAGGATACACAGAGAAGGTAGCTTTCTGCAGGCCAGAAAGGAGAGTGCTCCCCAGAACATGACCATGATCTCTGATCTCAAACTTCCAGCCTCCAGAAGTATGAGAAAATAAACTTGTATTGTTAAACCCACGCAGCCTGTGATATTCCGTTATGGCAAACTGAGCTAAGATGATCCCTTTCGACAACTGTCTTCTGTCATGTGTTTTTCCTCCTGTCCTCCTTTGGATTGATGGTCTATGATCACTAATTGAATAATTACCAGAAATATTTATAATTATAATCCATCTTGTGCTCAGTCATGTCTGACTCTTTGTGACCCCATGGACTGTAGCCCACTAGGCTCCTCTGTCCATGAGATTTTCCATGCAAGAATACTGAAGTGGATTGTCAATTACTTCTCCAGGGAATCTTCCCAACCCAGGGATTGAACCCACAATCTCCTGTATCTCCTGCATTGCAGGCAGATTCTTTACCCAGAAATATTTAGCTAAAAATTAATAAATCCTTCCCCATAGGAGTATTAAGAGAGTATTTAGCCTGCTGTTGTGGGTTGAATTGTGCCCCACAAAGATATGTTGAATCCCCATATATCCACGAATGTGATTTTATTTGAAAATAAGATCTTTGCAAATGTGATCAAGGTGAGATCCTATTGAAGTACTGTGAGACCCCCTAGTCCAATGTAACTGGGTTCTTCATAAGAAGAGGAAAAATGCCATGTGAAGACACACACATGGAAAGAAGGCCTGGAGATAAAAGCTAAGGAATACCAAGGATCTATGGCCACCATCAGAAGTCAAGAAGAGGCAAGGAAGTACTCTGCCCAACATCTCAGAGCCTGGCTGTGCTAACACCTTGGCTTCAGATTTCTACCCTCTATAACTGCTGGAGAGTGTATTTCTATATTGTCACCCAAGTCTGTGGTAGTTTGTTAAGGCTGCCCTAAGAAACAAATTCAAGTGCCTCCCTTCACATAGTAAAGTAAAGTAAAGTCACTCACTCTTTGCAACCCCATGGACTGTAGCCTAAGGCTCCTCCCTCCATGGGATTCTCCAGGTAAGAGTACTGGAGTGGGTTATCATTTCCTTCTGCAGGGGATCTTCCCAACCCAGGGATCGAACCCGGGTCTCCTGCATTCCAGGCAGACGCTTTAGCCTCTGAGCCACCAGGGAAGCCCCTTCACAGAAGCAGTATTTTATTCTTGCTTTGAATCTCATTTCCTAGTGATTGTCATCAGTAGAATTACCTTCAAAGCAGAGGAACAAGATACAAAAGCATGAGGACCTTTCAAATTATACTCGTTTTGTGGAATAAAAGATAATCTGAAAAAGAATAGATACATGTGTATGTATAACTGAACATTCAGAAAACTAAAATCATGGCATCTGGTCACATTGCTTCATGGCAAATAGATGGGGGAAACAATTGAAACAGTGACAGACTTTATTTTGCAGGGGGACTCCAAAAAAAACTGCAGATGGTGACTGCAGCCATGAAATTAAAAGATGCTTGCTCCTTGGAAGAAAAGTTATGACCAAACCTAGACAGCGTATTAAAAAACAGAGACATTACTTTGCCAACAAAGTTCCATATAGTCAAAGCTATGGTTTTTCCAGTAGTCATGTATGGATGTTGAGAGCTGAACTCTAAAGAAAGCTGAGCGCCAAAGAATTGATGCTTTTGAGGTGTGGTGTTGGAGAAGATTCTTGAGAGTCCCTTGAACAGCAAGGAGATCCAACTGGTCCATCCTAAAGGAAATCAGTCCTGAATATTCATTGGAAGGACTGATGCTGAAGCTGAAACTCCAATATTTGGGCCACCTGATGTGAAGGGTGCAAAGACCCTGAAGCAGGAAAAGATTGAAGGCAGGAGGAGAAGGGGGCAACAGAGGGTAAGATGGTTGGATGGCCTCACCAACTCGATGGCCATGAGTCTGAGTAAGCTCCGGGAGTTGGTGATGGACAGGGAAGCCTGGCGTGCTGCAATCCATGGGGCTGCAAAGAGTCGGACATGATTGAGTGACTGAACTGAACTGAACTGATACATATAACTGAATCTCTTTGCTGTATACCTGAAACTAACACAAAATTCTTAATAACTATACTCCAGTATGAAGTAAAAATTTAAAAAAATTTTTACTTAAAAAGAAAAGTTGCTGTGGGTATGAAATCCATCCCACAATACCACTCAATCTCCCAAGGCCAACCCATTCTTTAACCTGTTAAGTAAACCCAACCAACCACTAGTGAACAAAGTGGCAGAGCTGGTTTAGTCACTAAGTCGTGTTCGACTCTTTGAGACCCAGTAGACAGTAGCAGGCTAGCCTCCTCTGTCCGTGGGGTTTGCTGGGTAAGAATGCTGGAGTGGTTTGCCATTTCCTTCTCCAAGAGATGGATCTTCATGGTGTAGGGATCAAACCCAGGTCTCCTGCATTGCAAGCAGATTCTTTACCTCTGAGCCACCAGGGAAGTCCTAATGAGCAAAGTGTACATGCATATTTGGTGGTGAATGGGAGGTGATTTCAGTCTAATCCTTGCCTGGTTCGTGATGGATGAAAGATCACAGTATGCTTGTCTCAGATGTAGAGGGAGCTATAAAAACTGGAAAGGACAGTAAAGATATGTGGTGGCTTTACTACAGATGCCTTTTGTTTATGGAATCTCACTTCCAATTATGGACATATTCTTTTAAAAATTCTTCTTGAAATGTTTGCCTTTATAACCATGTGTCATTCAGTCTGTCCCAGAAAAGCAGAAATAGCATATTTTCATTGTTTTATTTTCCAACACAAGAGGGCAGCATTGCAGCATTGTTCATTTCCTGTAGGCCCCACACTGCTGTACTTCACATTTAAATACGCAGTGTACCTTTTTCAAATGGATAATCAGTTGAGAATTGCACAAAGGAGGACCCAGGCTATTTATCCATCACATGGCATTTATTTTAATGTTAGTTTTGAAAACAGTACCCTCTGATGAGCATTCATACATTTTATATTTGCTTCATTGTTTCAGATGCTATACCAATCATCCAGTTTCAAGAAGATGAGGTCCTTTTGTGTTTTGTAGTGTTTGTGTAGGGTAATTGTCTAAACATCTGAATTCATTTAAATGGCATTTTCAATCACATTACTCGGAAGTACATAGGGTACCAGCACATAGGCAGTTTGACATAAAGGATGAGTAACCCACTGGGCAGGGGGGTTTCCTGCTTGGTTGAAACAAGTCTGTGAGAGAGTAAACCTGGTGCCACGGATTCCAGCCACAGATTCCTGTACAAATAAATGGGCTGGGAGATAGGAGGTGGTGGGAGTGCAGTAAAGATAGTAAGAATAATGATACAAAGAGGGACCATTTTTGACTGCTTATTGTATCTTTGTTGTTGTTTAGTCACTAAGCTGTGTCCGACTCTGCAGCCCCATGAATTGTAGCATGACCGGCTTCCCTGTCCTACCCTATCTCCCAGAATTTGCTAAAACTTATGTCCATTGAGTTGGTGATGCTATCAATTTTATCTTAGATCCGTTATTTGCATAGCTATATTGTTCTTAATACTTGTGCATAACTCCTCTCGTTTTTATAGGTGAGAAAGTAGAAGCTTGGCTTAGGTTAGTGATTCACCCCTCAATTCATGAAGCTCATAGGAGGCAGCGCTGACTGCCAAACTCAGGTTTCTCCCACTACTTCATGTTGACAGTAAAAGAGATTGAATTCAGTGATTCACTCTAAAACATTATTGATTTGATATTCAAACTTCTTCATCCCTACCCTATCCACTTCATATATTTGATTTAGTCGAGACTACTGTGATGGTTAATTTTATGTGTCAGCTTTACTGGTCTAAGGGATGCCCAGATGGCCAGTAAAACAGTATTTCTGGATGTGCCTTTGAGGTCATTTCTGGAAGAGATTAACATTTGAATCAAGAAAGAAGATGACCCTCACCAATGTAGATGGGTATCATCCAATCCCTTGGGGGTCTGAATAGAACAAAAAAGGCAGAAGGACGAATTTCTTTGTTTAAGCTGAAACATCAGCACTCCTGGCTCTTGGCTTTATGGACCAAGACCGGAACTTGGCTGGATTACACTACTGGTATTACTGCTTCTCCAACTTGCAGATGGCAGGTGTACTATTTTCTAACCCTCATAATGGTGTGAGCCAGTTTTTATAATAAATGTCCATATTTTATATATGTATAAAATATACACATATATAATATATCCATATATGTATGTCTACGTATGTTCTGTTTCTCTAAAAATTTTGACTATACAGCTACCTAGTAAAATACAATAATGCTATGTAAGGTCTAAGTTTTATTATTACATTTATTATCTTTTGTTCTTTGCATCTGAGCAATAATTTAGTGCCTTATGTCTGAGAATCTTCATCTCAACAGAACTGTGGAGATCCCAGAAGATTCGAGTCCCTTTTAGAATTGTCTTTGACTGTAGGAGTGAATGAGTGACTGAGGAGGGAGCATTTGCTTTAGTGTGGTAGCACAGTGCATTTACATAACACATTTTCCTCTGGGGCGCTCAGGGCAAAGACGGTGGGTTACTATCTGCATTACCTGACAGTGGCAGATATGAAAGATGGTATCTGAACCTTTGAAGAAGAGAAAACATGTCCACAAGCATCTTTTTTGATGCAAGAACAAATTGCTGAAGTAGGTTGTCCATGATTGCTAATGGTTGAACTCTTTGAACCAGCATTGTTTATTCCTGAACCTGGACTGTTTCTTTTGAGGTTAACGTCACTTTAGGAGTCAGGCTTGAATTTTTGTCCCAGGGTTGCCATGGGACAATTTTTGTCCCAGGCTCTTGGCTTTAGGAAAACTCTCTGAGCCTCCAGAGAAGGCAATGGCACCCCACTCCAGTACTCTTGCCTGGAAAATCCCATGGACGGAGGAGCCTAGTGGGCTGCAGTCCATGGGGTCGTTGAGGGTCAGACACGACTGAGGAACTTCACTTTCACGTTTCACTTTCATGCATCGGAGAAGGAAATGGCAACCCGCTCCAGTGTTCTTGCCTGGAGAATCCCAGGGATGGGGGAGCCTGGTGGGCTGCCATCTATGGGGTCGCACGGAGTCGTACACGACTGAAGTGATTTAGCAGCAGCAGCAGCAGCAGCAGCAGCAGCAGCAGCCTGATCCTCAGATTCTTCATCTGTGAAAGAAAAATAAGAATAATATAAACTTCTTGGAATTATTAAATAGATAAACTAATGTGTTTATACGTATATGTGTATGTAGGCATGTGTATACTCTTTTTTTCCTGGTACACATACCCATTCAGTGCACTCTGCTCTGTGACCAGTCTGTAACTCAGAGCCATCTGCAGTTCTGAGCAGTGCCCATGGAGACCACTGGGTGTCTCTACAAAGCTTGAATTTTAAGAATAAGAAAAAAGATGGTTGTGAGCATGTTTTAGAAACTGTAAAGCTTTGTAAAAAATAAGATTATAATGGTTCCTTCGTTGAACTCAACTTCTGTTAATACTTGATACATACCTATGCTTTTGCATTTATCTAGTTTGTTCAAATCTAAACATTTACAGAGCACCTAATATATCCTAGGGAAATGTTCATTCACTTTACAGTGTGCACTGCTCTAGGGACTGAATATTCAGCACTGAACAAAGTGGACTAATCGTTTGCCTCTGGAGCTTATGTTTGTAAGGGTGACAGGAAGCAGGCACGCACACACGTGTAGAATGGTAGAATGTTTGGTAATAATATGAAGGAAAAAATGAAGCTTGGTAAAATAGAGAATCATAGTGGATGCCATTTTAGGTAATAGACCTTAAAGGTCATCTTTGAGAGGATTAGAACTAAGCAAAAAAACTGAATTAAATAAAGGAATGAACCACATATATATCCAGAAAAAGTGAGCGCTCGTCAGAGAGAACAAAACATAAAAGGCCTTCAAAGCAAGATGTGTGGTTATTATGTTTGAGAAACAGCAAAGAATATCGTGGGCAAACCATACACATTGATAGGGTTTTCTATATAATTCATTGTCTTTTGGGGAGACAATATCTATTATAATATTATACCTTTGTAGCTCCTTTCTGTAAGTGTATTCACCTAAATATTCTGTTACAATGATTAGTACTTATTGAGTACTCATTGTATTCTGAGTTAGTCCTTACAACCCTGCCTACCATATAAATATAATTACCCCCGATTATTCAGAGACTCTAAAGAGCTTCTGAAGGTAACATATCCAGGGAGTTGGTGAGGCAACACTTGGCCTTGTTTGAAAGTGCAGTAACTCAATGGGAAGACAGATGAGTAAAAGATAATGAAGTGATAGGAGCAATGGAAAGTTACCAAGAGCAGGTGACATGTGACCTGTGACATGTGATTTGGAGGATGAGGTTGGATTCTTAAAGGAAGAGAAGATGGGGATGAGAGTGGAGAGAGAATCTCCTGGTAGAAAACAAAGCAATGGGGGCTTCAAAGAGCATGGTTTATGGAAAAAATAACACAGTTGAGCGTAGCTGAAGGATCTGTAGCTCTAAGTGTAATAGATACGTTGTGGTGCCTGCAAGTGCCAGGACAAAGGTCTTCTACCGTGATTAGAAGGAGATGGAACCCTGACCAAAAGGCAGCAGAGACTCTGGTATTACCAGGGACATAAAACTGTGTGACTTGGCTTGAACATGTGAGATGGCTGAATCAGATTCTCTCTTTCAAAATTTTGAAACAAAGATACCAAGACTACTGCTAGTCTATAACTTCCCTAGAATAGAGAAGTTATCTGAATTTGGGGGCTTAGGAAGTTATCTGAGGTCATGTGAAACTGTTCCAAATTGGGAAAGGAGTACGTCAAGGCTGTATGCTGTCACCCTGCTTATTTAACTTATATGCAGAGTACAACATGTGAAATGCCAGGCTGGATGAATCACAAGCTGGAATCAAGATTGCTGGGAGAAATATCAATAACCTCAGATATGCAGATGACACCACTTTTATGGCAGAAAGCAAAGAGGAACTAAAGATCCTGTTGATGAAGGTGGAAGAGAAGAGTGAAAAAGTTGGCTTAAAACTCAACATTCAAAAATCTAAGATCATGGCATCTGGTTCCTTCACTTCATGGCAAATAGATGGGGCAAAAGTGGAAACAGTGACAGACATTATTTTTTTGGACTGCAAAATCACTGCAGATGGTGACTGCAGCCATGAAATTAAAAGACACTTGCTCCTTGTTTAAGACCAACTTAGACAACTTATTAAAAAGCAGAGACATTACTTTGCCGACAAAGGCCCAACTAGTTAAAGCTATGGTTTTTCCAGTAGTCATGTATAGATGTGAGAGTTGGATGATAAAGAAAGCTGAGCACTGAAGAACTGTTGCTTTTGAACTGTGGTGTTGGAGAACTCTTGAGAGTCCCTTGGACTGCAAGGAGATCTAACCAGTCAATCCTAAAGGAAATTAGTCCTGAATATTCACTGGAAGAACTGATGCTCAAGCTCCAATACTTTGGCCACTTGATGTGAAGAACTGACTCATTTGAAAAGACCCTGATGCTGGGAAAGATTGAAGGCAGGGGGAGAAGGGGATGACGAGGATGAGATGGTTAAATAGCATCACCGACTTGATGAACATGAGTTTGGGCAAGCTCTAGGGGTTGGTGAAGGACAGGGAAGCCTGGTGTGCTGCAGTCTACGGGGTCTGAGTCAGATACAACTGAGCAACTGAACTGAACTGAACTGAAACCTGATAAGGTAGCTGGCCATAGAAAAAGTGCAGCAAGTGCAGAGATTAGCAAAGATGGAACACCATGAGGTCTCTGAGGAAGAGAAGTGGGGACATCAGCTCTCTAGTCTCTGCTGCATTTACAGTTCTTAACTCTTTAGGGCTCACGAGGCAGTCTAGTTTCTGTCTCAATCCCAGAGATCTCTGTATCCTAAAATTAGGGGGATCATATGATCTGTTATTCAAACTGGCATATTTTTGAAAGTGAAAGTGGGTACTATTAATAATTGCAAGCATTAACTGGACAATGACAGATATGAACTGGGATGTAGGCAATGGTGGGTAGAAGAACCACTTCTCTCCAGAAAATGACAGTGATGATGATGGGAGCAGCAGAACAAAATTTAATTTGTAGTGTTTGCCGATTTCCATGGTATAAATACTACCACCACAGTTGATTCTAAACTCCCAAGGCAAAATCAGCTGGTTGCAAATTCCTAAAGATTTAATAATCAGCTTCCTCAAGCTGTGACAAGTCAGCTCCAGCAACCTGCTGCATGCACACTGCCCCACCTACAGTACTCTCTCCACCGGGTCCACTCTCCTTCATTTTCACTTAGGTTTTGTTGACAGCATGTGATTCTCGCAACTCCAAAAGTACTGATTAGAACAGTGGTGCATTTGGGTGTGAAACTAGTGGGAAGTCTGCTTCCCAGCCTCCCTTATACCTCCTCGAAGGGACAGACTGCCTGCAGCCTCCTCTCACTCCCAGGTGCCTAGCACTGTGAGGAATATGCAGAAGCTGTCAGTAAATACTGCTGATTAATGCTTCAAGGGTCACGCCTTGGCTCCCCTATGGGAAGGTTGGAGGTATTAGGTGGTATTAGTCTTTCTGTCATGTCCGATTCTTTGTGACCCTATGGACATATCCTATCAGGCCCGTCTGTCCTTGGAATTCTCCAGGCACGAATACTGGTGTGGGTAGCCATTCCCTTCTCCAGGGGTTCTTCCTGACCCAGGAATCAAACCTGGGCCTCCTGAATTGCAGGCAGATTCTTTACCATCTGAGCCACCAGAGAAAGGTTACCCAGCCGTGGTTTGCAATTTGCTTGTCAGCAGTGGGATAGCACCTTTGTGACAAGTTAGCCAACAGCAGCTTCTCAGAGGATTCTGAGACCTGGCCTCTGACGTTCTCCCCCAGGGCTGATTGCTGTCAGCCCAACATCCTCTGTCAAACTGTAGCCTTCCATATACAGATGAAGTTTATTTATTCAGTGGGGGGAATGGTTATGGTTAAGTTGCTCAGTTGTGTCTGACTCTTTATGACCCCATGACCTGTACCCTGCCAGGCACCTCTGTCCATGGTATTTTCCAGGCAAGAATACTGCAGTGGTTTGCCATTTTCTTCTCCAGAGGATCTTCCCAACCCAGGGATCGAATCCAGGTCTCCACATTGTAGGCAGACTCTACCATCTGAGCCACCAGGGGATCCTTACAGTCACTTGAGTACTAAGTGTCTGATCAGGGTTCCTCTTTAACTTTCTCATATTGGCCTGAGGCAACCGCTGTTACACTTATTCCTCAGTCTTCATTCTTCAAATAACACAATCCTTGCCTTCCAAAAAGCAGAGTCTCCAAGCTGCTCTGGAAATAAACAGGTTACCCAAGCTTATTAGATGAGCCTTGCTTGTGCAAACACATTCTTACTTGGACTTAATATTTTTCTTCCTTTCCCCCCTGTTTTATTCTTATTTCCTCTTATATATAAAGATTTTTATACCTTTTTGAAGAATAGTGAAATGTCAGAAGAATTCAGTTTCTAACAGATTTCCTACAAGCAATTTTCCTTGTTTCTGAGAAATGATAAGACTGGGAGACATTGCCTCTGGAAATCCTAAATGTATTCATTAGTTCAATGGCTGATGTTGCTGGGGCAGAATTTAGTCCAGGTCAGACACACATGTGCTCGTATATACACATGCTAATACACAGACACACAATTTCTGTTCCAGCTCTTCTCAGCTGAAAGGAAATCAGGTGAAATGACAGTTCTGCACCTGTCCCACCACCATCCTTTTTAAGTGAATTGATTAAATATTTGTTTATTTAAGAAAGTCTTCCCAGTGTATGTGCCAGCCAATAACATAATTATTTTCCAAGGTGAATTTTATATATATATATAAATTAAGGTACAGAATCTTACCTGTGTCCAAAGACTCTTAAGTATCAGCTTTCCATACACATGCATCAAGTCAAGAGGTTAGGATTCACTACTGTTCCTGGTACTTTTTGTTGTGGCAAGAGTTGTTAACTTTCCTAACCTGTGCATGCATCTGTGCTAAGTCACTAAGTGATGGCTGACTCTTTGCGACCCTGTGGACAGTAGCTGTCTGGATCCTCTGTCCATGGGATTCTCCAGGCAAGAATACTGGAGTGGGTTACCATGCCATCTTTCTGACCCAGGGATTGAACCCATGTCTCTTCTGTCTCTTGCCTTGGCAGCTAGTTTCTTTATGACCAGTGCCACCTGGGAAGCCCCTTGTAACTTGAAGTGTTATGAAATCAATTCACCACAAAGTGCCATGGACCTACAATGTGTCCATTAATGTCTTTGATAATGTGAAATAATGACATAAACCTAAATTACAGATGTTCATAAAGTGGTATATATGTGTATGTACATGTATGTGTATAAAACTATTTGCTAAAGCAATTTTTACAGTTGTGTAAAAGAGTAAAAATTCTGCAGTGTAATAAATAAGGGTGATTTAGTTTGCAGTCACTTAATGAATTGCTATCAGACCATTTAAAACTGTGTTGTAGAAGAATATTTGCTGCTGTGGAAAGATATTCAGAACATATTGCCAAGTGGTGAAAATAATCTACAAAACTTTATGGGAACGTTTTTACCCGTATGGTTATTGCATTTCATGTGTGTGTGTGTTTCTTAAGACTAGAAAAATGTATACCAACATGGTCTGTGGACACTGATTACAACTGGGTGGAATGATTACACTGGTTTATGTCCTATTTCCATTGCTCATTGTGCGCTGTCTTTACTTTTTGAGCATGCTTCACTACTGCAGTTAAAGGAAAAGTTACTCTTAATGAACTCATTGAATTTAGAAGGAGGTAGAGTTACACAGTTAACTATAAAGTGAGGCATGCATATGTACTAAATATGGACTAGTATATGTACTTAAATAGTACATGTACTATTGAGCACATGTACTAAACTTACGGAGGTCTTCCCTGGTGACTCAGAATCGGCCTGCAATGCAGGAGATATAAGAGATGTGGGTTTGATCCCTGGGTTGGGAAGATCCCCTGGAGAAGGAAATTGCAACCCACTCAGGTACTCTTGCCTGGGAAATCCAATGGACAGAGGAGCCTGGCTGGCTATAGTCCATGGGGTTGCAAGAGCTGGACATGACTTAGTCACTAAACCACCACACCACCACCAAATTTATGGCATAGGGACATGTGAGTAAGTCATTAAATTCCTGTCCTTCTGTTCAGGGGTACATTTTAGAAAGATGATTAGGGTAACTTAGAGGAAAGGGTACACCTTAGGTGGCATGAACTGATCCCTGCTTAAAGAGTTAAGGAATCTAACTTATTCCCCTATGGAGCAAGGAGAACAAAGCTTTTACTGTACTATTAATTAGAATTCAGCTTTGCGTAGTCTGTGGTTACAGACTTCAGTGAAATTGGTGCAGGATCCTATTCTCAAAGGGTTACAAAGCACATATTGTTCTCAGAGTAATTCTAGTACAGAAAGATGGTATCCTTGGAAAAAAGATAAAATACATTTTATGTGGAGCAAACCACATTAGACATTTCATAGCTTTAAATGTTAAACAGTAATGAACATTTCTAGGAATCTTGTCAACTTTTTAACTTAAAAACAAATGACTCTATTTTCCATAAATGCAAAACAACATATTTTAACAGTTTATCTGATGGGAAACATTTGAACTGAAATATAACACTAAAATATAACACTGAAATATAACATTTGAACTGAAATAAACACCGTGATGGTTCCCAATTAATGGATCAAGGTAACCAAGAATAAATTTCTATAAAGCAACCATCCTATCCTATTCAACTTCTCCCCATTGTGTTTGGCACAGTGAATGACACGTTAGGCGTTCACTGAAAGGATGTATATTTGATAGAGCTGGAAAATGTACTTACTTGAATGTCTCTAGTCTGTCACTGTTGAATAGAATAGCATGATGGAAAAAATAATGGATTGAGAGACCAGTGACTTCAGTTTTAATCCCAGCTCTTCTATTAACTCAGGATATGACTTCTCTTTGTGGCTCCATTTACCTGTTTGCTATAAAGGAGACTGCATAGATGAGCTCCAATGGGAGTTTTCTCCATAATCCTTAATAAGTACCTAAGGTTCTAAGGGATCCCACAAGGGTTTTTTCCTTTCTCTCCCTATCGCCCAAGCTCTTGTATTTGTTAATGTAGTCTATGTGCTTACTGAATGTCTTCTGTGTGTTAGGCATTGTGCTACATCATACAGAAGAGGCCTGTAAATAAGACACACACAGTCCTTGGCACTTGGGTTTCTTCCTCCAGTGAGAGAGTTGTGTGCCCTCCTACTCAACTGATTATATTTTGAAAAATTTTACTCATCATTTAACGTATGATCTTATAGTTGTTGTTTTACAGTCGCCCAGTTGTGTCCAACTCTGCGATCCCATGGACTGCAGCATGCCAGGCCTCCCTGTCCCTCACTGTCTCCTGTAGTTTGCCCAAGTTCATGTCCGTTGCATTGGTGATGCCATCCAGCCATCTCATCCTTTGACGCCCTCTACTCCTGCCCTCAGTCTTTCCCAGCATCAGGGACTTTTCCAATGAGCTGTTTGTTCATGTCAGATGACCAAAATACTGGAGCTTCAGCTTCAGCATCAGTCCTTCAAATGAGTATTCACGGTTGATTTCCCTTAAGATTGACTGGTTTGATCTCTTTGCTGTCCATGCGACTCTCAGGAGTCTTCTCCAGAACCACAGTTTTAAGGCATCAGTTCTTTGATGCTCTGCCTTCTTTATGGTCCAGCTCTCACAACCGTACATGACCACTGGGAAGACCATAGCCTTGACTAACCAGACCTTTGTCGGCAAAGTAATGTCTCTGCTTTTCAACACACTGTCTAGGTTTGTCATAGATTTCCTGCCAAGAAGCAATCATCTTCTGATTTCATGGCTGTAGTCACCATCCGCACTGATTTTTAGAGCCCAGGAAGAAAAAATTTGTCACTACTTCCACCTTTCCCTCTTCTATTTGCCATGAAAGAATGGTGCTGGATGGTGCCGGATGCCATGGTCTTAGTTTTTTTTAATATTTAGTTTTAAACCAGCTTTTTCACTCTCCTCCTTCACCCTCATCAAGGGGCTCTTTAATTCCTCTTCAATTTCTGCCATTAGAATGGTATCATCTGCATATACGAGATTGTTGATATTTCTCTCAACTATCTTGATTCTAGCTTGTAATTCATCCAGCCTAGCATTTCTCATGATGTGCTCAGCATATAAGCTAAAAAAACAGGATGACAGCAGATAGGCCTGTCGTACTGCTTTCTCAGTCTTGAACCAAGCTGTTGTTCCATACAGGTTTCCAACTGTTGCTTCTTGACCTGTATATGGGTGTCTCAGGAGACAGATAATATAGTCTTGTATTCCCATCTCTTTAGAGCTTTCCACAGTTTGTTATGATCCATATAGTCAAAGGCTATAGTGTAGTCAATGAAACAGAGGTACATGTTTTTCTGGAGTTCCCTAGCTTTCTCTATGATCCAGTGATTGTTGGCAATTTGATCTCTGGTTCCTCTTCCTTTTCTAAACCCAGTTTGGACATCTGTACATTCTTAGTTCACATAATGCTGAAGCCTAGAATGCAAGATTTTTAATGACCTTACTAGTATGCTTAAAAAGAGATGGGAATACCAGACCACCTGACTTGCCTCATGAGAAATCTGTATGCAGGTCAAGAAGCAATAATTAGAACTGGACATGAAACAACAGACTGGTTCCAAATCGGGAAAGGAGTACGGGAAAGCTGTATTTTGTCACCTTGCTTATTTAACTTATATGCAGAGTACATCATGTGAAATGGTTGGCTGGATGAAGCAAAAGCTGGAATCAAGATTGCCGGGAGAATATTAATAACCTCGGATATGCAGATGACACCACCCTTATGGCAGAAAACAAAGAAGTACTATGGAGCCTCTTGATGAAAGTGAAAGAGGAAAGTGAAAAAGTTGGCTTAAAACACAACATTCAGAAAACTAAGATCATGGCATCCAGTCCCATCACTTCATGGCAAGTAGATGGGGAAACAATGGAAACAGTGACAGACTTAATTTTGGGGGGCTCCCAAATTACTACAGATGGTGACTGCAGCAATGAAATTAAAAGACGCTTGCTCCTTGGAGGAAAAGTTATGACTAACCCAGACACCATATTAAAAAGCACAGACATTACTTTGCCAACAAAGGTCTGTCTAGTCAAAACTATGTTTTTTCCAGTAGTCATGTATAGATGTGAGAGTTGGATGATAAAGAAAGTTGAGTGCCGAAGAATTGATGCTTTTGAACTGTGGTGTTGGAGAAGACTCTTGAGAGTACCTTGGACAGCAAGGAGGTCCAACCAGTCCGTCATAAAGGAGATCAATCCTGAGTATTCATTGGAAGGACTGATGCTGAAGCTGAAACTCCAATACTTTGGCCCCCTGATGTGAAGAACTGACTCATATGAAAAGACCCTGATGCCGGAAAATATTGAAGGCGGGAGGAGAAGGGGATGACAGAGGATGAGATAGTTAGATGACATCACCAACTCGATGGATATGAGTTTGAGTAAGGTCTGGGAGTTGGTGAAGGACAGGGAAGCCTGGTGTGCTGCAGTCAAGGGGTCGCAAAGAGCTGGACGTGACTGAGTGACGGAACTGAACTGAACTTACTAGCACGGGAGATGAGTGCGATTGTCTGATGCTTAGCACATTCTTTAGTGCTACCCTTTTTGGGAATTCGGATAAAGATCGACCTTTTCCAGTCCCATGGCCACTGCTGGGTCTTCCAGATTTGCTAACATATTGAATGCAACACCTTGATCGCATCATCCTTCAGGGTTTTGAATAGTTCTCCTAGAATTCTGTCGCATCCACTAGTTTTATTAGCAGCAGTGCTTCCTAAGGCCCACGTCTTTGCTCTCCAGAATGTCTAGGTCTGGGTGGCTGACCACACCATCATAGTAATCCGGTTCATTAAGATCTTTTTTGTAGTTTTTTCTGTGTATTCTTTCCATCTCTTCTTAATCTCTTCATTGTCTACTAGGTCTCTACCATTTCTGTCCTTTATTGTGCCCATCTTTGAGTAAAATGATCTTATAGTAATTGGAAGTTATTGTTATTGGGGGGATTGTTTGTCATCATAGAGCTCTCTTTGATAAGATAAATGAATTGGGAGAGATTAAACTCGTAGATTATATTTGCTTGTTTATTGTTTGGACCAAAACAGTGACAAAGTTAATGTTTTCCAGTTTTTAGTGACATAGTGAATATACTTCACATTACAGTTTTGATGTGTGTTTAAAATGCAGTTTATGAATTATATTTTATAAATTGCGATATTGTCATTGTACCAGAGTAAACTGATACTTAAAAGGAATATTTCAATGACATAATGAAGGCATGGAAAAAGTGAAAGTGTTCATTGCTCAGTCATGTTTGTGACCCCATGGACTGTAGCCTGCCTGGCTCCTCTATCCATGGGATTCTCCAGGGAAGAATATTGGAGTGGGTTGCTATTTGCTCCTCCAGGGGATCTTCCCAACTCAGGAATCAAACCCGGGTCTCCCATATTGCAGGCAGATTCCTTACCATCTGAACCACCAGAGAAGCCCTCCATATTGTTATGTAATTATGATTCAAGCTACATACATTTTTCTTTTACTTTAGGATTTTTCTTAATGCAAAATATCTTTATACTTTTATAAAATGGATTATACTAAAATAATCATAGGCACATTTTGGCATAGCATAGATCTTTTTATTACATCAATCTCATAGAGAATGTACTGAAATATTCTATCTAGTTTTACTATATAAAACTTTCTTAGGGTAAGTGAGAATAAGCTGGTCATATTGCTGTGACAAACTCCCAAACTCCCAGAGGCTTAAACCCCATAGATTTTCTTCTTGCTCATCCTACATATTTATCTTGGAAATGGATGAGCTGGACTGATCATAATCCTTCTGGGACACAGGGTGACAATCGCCACCACCTCAAATATTTTCATGGCAAGTGCAAGAGAACAGAGAGCTCTGGAAAGTCTCACCGTGGCAATGAATTATTTGTCTACATCCAGTTGCAAATCATTGGTCAGAATTAGCCACATGCTCCATGATCTCACAAGGGGCCAGAAAGTGTTATCCTACCATCTGCCTCAAAGGAAGACAGCTGGGCTCCTTGGTGAGTAACACCAACTACTACCATACATGGTGTGAAAGATTTGTTTTCAGGCATTAGCTTTCTTAATTGTCTTGGGAATCAATTAACTCTTGGTTATCCTAGTCACTTGTTCAGTTGAGAAACCATTTTTTCCTAAAATATCAAAGCACTATCTTTTTAAAAAAGATCTACTGTGTTATATATATTGCTAAAATTTATCAACATTTTCAAATTTTAGATTTATAGCAACATTTGCAGTGGTGTATATTTCTACATCTTGCCCATGGACATTAATCACTTGATTACTATGATTCTCCAAAGCATTAAAAAAGAAATCACTTCAGGTTATACTGCTACTGCTGCTAAGTCACTTCAGTCGTGTCCAACTCTGTGTGACCCCATAGAGGGCAGCCCACCAGGCTCCCCCGTCCCTGGGATTCTCCAGGCAAGAGGTTTTATTTCTTTAATGCTACTTTTCCCTTTTGTGTTTTATTAGACGCTTTTGATTTCAGTTGCTATTTCAGTATTATCCTTTGACAGTACTCTACTAGGGCTTGCTCATTTTCCATTCTAATGTGGTTCTGATCCAGAGTAGACAGGAGTTTGTCAGAAAACCATTTTAGACTCACAATACTATTGAATATCAATCATGAAAGTCCACTTCATTGTTCAGCTTTCTTAGCTAAAATAGTAAACAATGTATGAATGGCTTTTACTTTGCATCTTCAAGCTAAAGCAGTTTTATATTCATTAACAATTTTATTTATTTTTATTTACTTACTCAACAAATTTTCATTGTACTCCTAGTATAGTAGGCCCTCAAACTGATTTAATTATATGAGTATTATTAAGAATTTATGAGGAGTCACAGATAATTTTCTAAGTAAGTTAGTTATAATTTGAGTCATAACGGTTCTATTCTTTTATATGAAGCTGGCAATTCATGCATAACAATTGAACCTGCACTCTGAAAGACATGTCCAGTGGCAGGGGCTCCCCAGGAAGGGGTTCCTTCCTGTCATCCTTTGCAGAAGAGTGATATACACATTTGAAAGATCGGGGTCTTCCCAGGTGACACTAGTGGCAAGAACTCACCTGCCAATGCAGAAGATGTAAGAGATGCAGGTTTGATCCCTGGGGCGCAAAGATCCCCTGGAGGAGAGCATGGCAACCCGCTCCATTATTCTTGCCTGGAGAATCCCATGGACAGAGGATCCTGGTGGACTATGGTCCATGGGGTCCCAAAGAGTCAGACATGACTGAACTGACTGTGCCCTCAAACAGGCACTGATACGATGATATGTTACCATTAAATGTTCCGGACCCCATACTTTATTCACTTAGTCAGACAAAAGTATCTATATGTCTACACTATGCCTTACTTTTTGGTAGAAACTTAGAATATAAAGATCATTAAAATAGCAACCATATTCTCATGGAGTTCACAGTAAACTGGGGGAAATAGATATATTAATGTATGATTAACAAGTGTATAGGGTAATAAGATTTAGCATAAAGGTACCAACTGGGTATCATGCAAATACCAAGAACTTGTGGAAAACCAACTTGGAAGTATTGGTAAGATCTTCCAAGACTGAGGTTATCAAGTGACATATACCAAAGTCTTGAGTGGAATTCAAGGAGCAGGGAAGGGGAGAGAACACTACAAACATAGTCAGTGACATGAGTGAGTGAATACATGTGAAAACATGCAAAGCCCAAGGGCTGTGTACAGGCTATGGGGGGTGCTTTGGGGGTGTTGGCAGGAGATGAAGCTAAAAGAATGCCGTGATCCAGGCAGAACAGGGGCTTGGCTTGGGTTTGTGTCAGAATAATATATTACTTTTTCAGGATAAGAAAAGAGAGGCATTACCTAAAGGGATTGGAATTTATCTGGGATCTTTGAAACTTACAAGGCAAGAGAGTGACACAGTCACGTTGATATATTCAGGGATATAAGTGATTGTAGTGGAAATAGAGAGGGAGAAATAGTGAGATCTAGAGCCACAGAAAACTTAATCTTGGTTTCTTCAGCAGTTAATTTTCCAGTGACTAGATTCTAGGCTGTTGAGATAGGTGACTAATTCTTGTCCTTTAATTTATAATATTATGACTGTGTGCTTGGAAAACGGCAGCTGGTGCTTTAATAACTTGATTGCTTTTCCTACGTAAGACATTTGTATTAAATTTTCTTTCAAGTACCAATACATTTGTTAGAAAGCTGCATACATTTTAACAGCAATCATTGCCTTCTTCAGCTATGTAAATCTGTGTGTTGCTAAGTACTTATTTAACAATTTCTATTAATAGAGCATAATAGGTATACTGGGGCTATTTCTCAGGGGATTATTTCATGAAGAGCCTCATGTGACTCAAATACACGAACCTGTCAGTGAATAGATGTCACATATGTAATCATTGATAGTTTGAAGAGTGGTACATAGATGAAGTGAAATAAAAGTGCTGAGAATGATATTTATTTCAACTATTTCAAAAGTAGAATATAATAGTCCCTGAAAGTGTTCACAGAGGATGCTGTTATCAGCAGTATTAGCTATTTTTGACAAATCAAGAATAAGAATGAGGGAGAATGACTAGCACCAACATTGACTAACTCTAAATAATTATCTCTAGAAGGCCTAAGTAGGTGTTTTGCTATATTCTTATATAACAATGTATAATTTGAGAGATTTCAGAAATTAGCATCATTATTAATGAAGCAAAGTAGGTCATGATCTCTTCTTTTGGACTTTTCGATGCAATGTTTTGAATCTTATGAATATAAGAGCCTTTATCTGTGTTACCAAGAAACACCCACTATTGTTGCTTCTCTCTGTTATGAAATCATACTGTTTTTTTTCCAGCCAGACTGGGTAGAGACTACTGTACAAAAACTTTGTTAAATTGTTATTACTGTGTATTTGTTGGACTTTTTGTTTCTTTTAAACTGATATATTTGATTTTTAAGTTTCTGAGCACTTAGGTCCCTTGTACTTTCACATAAAATGTTTTGATGCTTACATTTTGCGGTCAGATTGCCAATTGTTTTACAAATCAGTTGGAAGGCTTCTCTGGTGGCTCATTGGTAAGGAATTGGTGCTGGAGACGCAGTTCAATCTCCAGGTCGGAAAGATCCCCTGGAGAAGTAAATGACAACCCACTCTAATATTCTTGCCTGGAAAATTCCTTGGATAGTAGAACCTGGTGGGCTATAGTCCACAGGGTCACAAAGAATCACACACGACTGAGTGACTGAATATGCACCTTCATTGCCACTTAGATGATCGGACTCCCCAAAACTTAAGAGATTATTCCTTCAAATTGTCTTCTGCGTGTGTTTGTACAGTTCCCTAGAGGTTCATATCATACTATATTACACGGAAGATTTTTTTTGTCATTTGGATTATGTGTTTATTATAGATCTTGAGATCTCAGCAAATCCATGTATCTTTACCTTTTAAGTTTTAGGGTTTTTTTCCTACAGTATTTTATAGGTATTGATTATTAGGAAGAGACGTAGAAAAGTGTGATACTTTCCTGAAGGGACAGTTTGTAATCTTCTAGGTCAGTCTTTCTGGGATCAAAGAAGGTTTGGCAAAAAAATCATGAAATTTTCAATTGATGAGTATGAAACTGGGTAAGACAGAATCAACCTGAAGGTCTGTAATATTTACCAAAAAATAGGTAAATATTTGCTATACCCCCACTTACTGTTTCTGCCTATTTCTGGACAATATTTTCAATTATTTCCCCTTGTTTAGTTGCAATTATACTATAACTAATTAGTCTTCTTATCTTTTTAGTGAAGAGAGGAGGTGATAACCTACATTTATCTTTAGCTTCTCTAGGACCAAACATTTGTTGAATGCCCATTTTGTGGCATAAAGTTGATTGTGACAAATTGTTGCCCTAGAGAATTTCTAGTCTGGTGAATATTTTGTCTTGTATGTTCTTTGGATTGTATTTAAGTAAAGTTCTAGGAGCAGAGTGTTCTTTTGGCTGGAAATCTATTCCTTCTGTTTTTATCAGGAAACCCCAGAGCTAGCTAGCTTTGAGCATTAGCTAATTGACAATATTGGAAAAAATATCAGCTCCAGAACCAAGACCTTTTCTCATCACTTGGAAACCACACAGAATTATTCCTTAATATAGTTCCCCTTCCAGAGAACTAAACTGAAGGTGAATAGATGTCAGAGAAATGCTTTAATTCGTAGATCATTATGAATGGATGCAGGTTTACTTGTATAAGTATTCAAACTCAGTGGCCATTTATACGTATCTGTAGTAGATACGTATAAAATAATAAATATATACTATGTTTTATAGGGTAATTATTAGAGAAGACTTTCTTTTTGGAGGAAGAACTTTGGAATGAGACAGCTAGGTTTGAATCGAACTTTCAGAAATTACTAGTTTTCAGCTTTGAACCTTACTTCTCAGAACATGAATTTCTTCAAGTGTACAATGGGAGATAAAAATATGTTTGTGAAAAGTTATTTTAATATCTGCAAAGCAGCTAGAACACAGTAGACACTTCAGAATTGCTAGCTTTTTGCCTTTTGTTGTTAACTCATTTTGAATGAATATCTAAGTGCTGTTATGAACAAAAGATTACAAGGAGATATTATGGGAGGGATGCAGAGAGAAAGAAACAAGATGTGTCTTTAAAGGAGTTTCCCACAATTTGGGTGGGGAGACAGATGGCATTCATCCATCAAAGAATTCTGAAATAATCCTAATATAAGACATAAAAATAATGCAAAATCTTTATAGGGAAGAAAAGTAGTTCTGGAATAATTTTTATGTCATAGAATGAAAATTCTATATTATCACTGTCCTTTCTCCAAATCTCTATAAGAAATCTCTTCCCTGGATGTAGATGGAATAAAATACTTTTTTTTTGAAAAGACGATTTTTCAGAGTAGTTTCAGGTTTACAACAAAACTGAAAGAGAGGTACAAAGATTTCTTCGACACCCCCTGCCCCCACACATACTCAGCCTCCTTAAGCATCAGTCTCATTTGGAAAATGGTACACTTCTTTTTACCAAAGATGAACGTACGTTGGCATATCATAATCACCCCTCAGAAGTCTATGGCTTTCCTTAAGGTTTACTCTTGGTGTTGTACATTCTGTGCTTTTGGACATCTGTATAATGACGTATAACCATCATTACAGTATCATGCAGAGTGTTTCAACTCCTCTACAAAAACCTGTGTTCTGCCTATTAATCTCTACCACCCACTCTACCTCTGGTAGCCACTGATCTTTCTATTCTCTCCATAGTTTTACCTTTTTCCGGAAGTTTGGATTCACACAGCACATAGCCTTTTCAGGTTGGCTTCTTTCACTTAATGATATTCAAGGTTCCAGTAAAATGCTTTGAGTAAAGTCAAATATGTGCTTGAGAACCTTTATTAATTGTGTTACCAATAAGTGGTCCAACTGTAACAACAGGACTGTGCTTGTAATTATCATGTATTGCTTCAATTCTATATTATCTCCAATAGGCCCCAATCTTTAAAATCTTTAAGTTGGCTTGTTGTGTAGGAAGTACTCAGATGTAGGCATAATTAGAGGTGCTCACTGTTGGCCACTGGACTGCTTAGGTACTTCATCCTGACCCATGGCAGACCTTACTAATTGATCACAGCATTCTTTCCTATTGAGTGCAGCCTCCCCATCTGGGTCTTCACATTTCAGGTAGTCACATCAATTGATTTGATTTGACACCTGCAATAACATCTGTGTGTTATCCTGACCTACGCATGTCTTGGGGGTTGAGAATGTCCCTGCTTACTATCTTAACTGAAGGCAGATTTCTCTAGCTTAGTAAATCTAATTTAGCAAATTGACCTTTTGTTTATTTCTGTATTTCCCTCCTTTTCAGCTCATTATATGCTTGAATTCCTTGAGATCAACTCTGAAGATATCAGGAAATACCATGGTTCACAAACATCGGTGTGCATCATAGTCATCTGAAGACTGGTTACAGCACACTGCAGGTCTCACCATCAGGGTTTCTAATTCAAGGTAGCAATCTTTAACAATAGGTCCAGGATACTCTTTAGGAAATAAAACCACAAATGATGCTGGTTATGCAGTTTATGGAACCACACTTGGAAAAACACTAGTGTAGTGAAAAGAACACAGAATAACATAAAGAAAGACCTTAGGGCATCATTACTAGTGCTCTGACTTTGAATAAGTTTCCTAAGATATTTGGGCCTCAAATTATTTACCTATAAACTTTTCTATGTAATAAAGCCTATATCATGGAATTATGTTAAGTGCTACATGAAATAATATTTTAAGCACTTAGTGAAAATAACCCTTTAACACGTTTATTTTCTTTGTGTGCTTTCTTTTTATACTTTGTAATTGAAAAAAAAATCAGATTGAGCATGTTTTTGGATACTCTAGGAAAATAGAGACAGTCATGCATTGTCCTTGCTCTTTCTTCCGTGAAATGTTATGGAGTCTAATCTTCACGGTCTCATTCTATGTTATTTTTAAGATAGTTTTGCTTTGCTTTGAAATCTCGCCTTAGGCTCTGAGGACAAAGTTTTATTTAGGAAGGTGGACAAATGGTAACTTGGCAGGGAACTATGTATAAAAGCCAAGGAGCCACATGGAGGCTGGAATTTCCCTCTTTACAGGGAATACTTTAAAATGAGGGAGTTCCCTGGTGGTCCAATGATGAAGAATCCACCTTCCAATGCAAGGGACACAGATTTTATCCCTGTTGAAAGTGAAAGTGAAGTTGCTCAGTCGTGTCTGACTCTTTGTGACCCCATGGACTGTAGCCTACCAGGCTCCTCAGTCCATGGGATTTTCCAGGCAGGAATACTGGAGTGGGTTGCCATTTCCTTCTCCAGGGGATCTTCCCAACCCAGGGATCAAACCCAGGTCTCCCGCATTGTAGGCAAACGCTTTACCATTTGATTCCTGGAGGGGAACTAAAATCCCACATGCCTTGGGGCATCTAAGCCCCAGAGCCACAATTACTGAGCCTGCACACTCTAGAGCCCCTGCTATTCATTAAGAGAAGCCTGTGCACCACAGAGAGATGCCCAGGTGCAGCACCAAAGACCTGTGCAGCCAAAAAAAGTGAATTTTATCATGTCTGTAACAGTTTTTCAATCCTTCAAGGGAGTGTACTATCTAAATATATGTACCAGATTGCATCGCAAATGCAGTGCCATTTACAATTTAAATTATAATTTGTTAATTTACATGAATTACCCTGTAACATACTTGGTATGAACATTTACATCTTACAGGCAAGAAACTGAGAAACAGAAAGTTGAAGGAATTGCCTGATGACGATGAAGAAGTTGGTATATGTTAGATCTCAAAGCAAGACTCCTGCTGAATAATTCACTCACCTTAGGTCATTCTTTTACTTCATTGCTCTTCAGTTTACCAGGGGTTTAATTTGTTTCCAATAAGCATTTTCACATACAGACTTTGTAAACATAGATTGCTATATGTTTTGTGCTTAGTAATCTTAATAAAAAACATCAAGATTGCTCTTTAGGAAATGTAATGTTATCTATGGCAAAATAGTTCTTAATTATAATGCAATGTTTCTGGATGGCATAAATGATAGCCTAGAATGGAAAGGAGGATTACTCAGCTTACTGTAAATCTCCTTGACAACAGGCTCAATGTTTTGAATACTGAATCATTTAGAATTTTCTACAGATTTAAGGGTCTTTCACCTTAGCATCTCTGGGTTTTTAGTAGGTGATTTTCAGAATCCCTTAAAATATTCTCTGTATTTATTTTTGTCACCTAATTCAGTTATATTTGAAATGTTTCTCTAGTTTTCATCATCATCATCACGACATTTCTCACAGTATTTATTGAGCTTTGAGAAACTAAAAATCAAGTTCAAGAAATATTTTGATTACCAAAGTGAAGCTCATTATTGGAACTCCAGTCCAGAATAAGGGAAGTTATTCACACATCCTGGGTTTTCCCACCTAGGGACATATATTCCTGCTTGGATAGTTCATATCCCACCCCCCCATCCCCATTCCCGACCCCACCCCCCCCATCCTCCCCCCAACTCATGCTTGTTTCTCATTTTTAAACGAAAAGAAACCCTCTCAGTGTATAGTATTCTGTACAGATTGCCTTTTTGCCTTTGGCGGGGCTGCTGTTCTGTGAATCATGCTTTTGCATACAGTGTTACCATTGTGCGAACTGAATCCTGCTGGGCGGCTGTGGCACAGCTACTCTGATGGGAGGGTCACAGGTTCATGTCTGCTTTGCCTTGTGTCTAGCAAGAAGTGCTCTGGCTGAGCCATAGATGTTTGCGGTATTCCTATGCATATTGAAGGTTTGACTTTCAGTGGTACCCATGTAGTAGTGGAGTCATGTTCAGTTCAGTTCAGTTCAGTCGCTCAGTCATGTCCGACTCTGCGACCCCATGAATTGCAGCACGCCAGGCCTCCCTGTCCATCACCAACTCCCGGAGTTCACTCAGACTCACGTCCATCGAGTCCATGATGCCATCCAGCCATCTCATCCTCGGTCGTCCCCTTCTCCTGCCCCCAATCCCTCTCAGCATCAGAGTCTTTTGCAATGAGTCAACTCTTCGCATAAGGTGGCCAAAGTACTGGAGTTTCAGCTTCAGCATCATTCCCTCCAAAGAAATCCCAGGGCTGATCTCCTTCAGAATGGACTGGTTGGACCTCCTTGCAGTCCAAGGGACTCTAAAGAGTCTTCTCCAACACCACAGTTCAAAAGCATCAATTCTTCGGCGTTCAGCCTTCTTCACAGTCCAACTCTCACATCCATACATAACCACAGGAAAAACCTTAGCCTTGACTAGACGGACCTTTGTTGGCAAAGTAATGTCTCTGCTTTTCAATATGCTGTCTAAGTTGGTCATAACTTTTCTTCCAGGGAGTAAGCGTCTTTTAATTTCATGGCTACAATCACCATCTGCAGTGATTTTGGAGCCCAAAAAAATAGTCTGACACTGTTTCCACTGTTTCTCCATCTATTTCCCATGAAGTGATGGGACCAGATGCCATGATATTCGTTTTCTGAATGTTGAGCTTTAAGCCAACTTTTTCACTCTCTTTCACTTTCATCAAGAGGCTTTTGAGTTCTCTTCACTTTCTGCCATAAGGGTGGTGTCATCTGCATATCTGAGGTTATTGATATTTCTCCTGGTAATCTTGATTCCAGCTCGTGCTTCTTCCAGTCCAGTGTTTCTCATGATGTACTCTGCATATAAGTTAAATAAGCAGGGTGACAATATACAGCCTTGACGTACTCCTTTTCCTGTTTGGAACCAGGCTGTTGTTCCATGTCCAGTTCTAACTGTTGCTTCCTGACCTGCATACAGATTTCTCAAGAGGCAGATCAGGTGGTTTGGTATTCCCATCTCTTTCAGAATTTTCCACAATTTATTGTGATCCACACAGTCAAAGGCTTTGGCATAGTCAATAAAGCAGAAGTAAATGTTTTTCTGGAACTCTCTTGCTTTTTCCATGATCCAGTGGATGTTGGCAATTTGATCTCTGGTTCCTCTGCCTCTTCTAAAACCAGCTTGAACATCAGGGAGTTCACGGTTCACGTGTTGCTAAAGCCTGGCTTGGAGATTTTTGAGCATTACTTTACTAGCGTGTGAGATGAGTGCAATTGTGTGGTAGTTTGAGCATTCTTTGGCATTGCCTTTCTTTGGGACTGGAATGAAAACCGACCTTCTCCAGTCCTGTGGCCACTGCTGAGTTTTCCAAAAACTCATGCGAAGTTTTCCACAAAGTCATGAGGAGTGGTTAATTCAAGGCAAGTCTTATTCTTACTTTTGCTCTGTCATTCTGAGCATGTCTTTCAGCGTCTCTTTGCAGTGACCGTAAGAATAGATTTGCTTATGGAGCTCACTGAGGTGACTGAGAAGGAGACAGATGGTGCTTAATTGGAGCACAGAGTAAATGCTCTTGCTAGTTAACTAAGTGACCTTTATTTATTAACCAGACATGTATTAAACTCCTATTATATGCTGGGCACAATTTTGCATGCTGGTGTCAGTATGGAAAATGAAACTAAAGGAATCTGTCCTCACTGATTGTAGTGGGCGTGACAGACAATAACAGAGTCAGAGAGCCATGGATGCTGTTAGAAGAAACTAAGTAAGGTGGGCGGGAGGCTGGGGTACTCTCGCAGGAGAAGGCTTATGACTAGGTCTCTGAAGGAAACAGAGAGGGAACTCTAGAAGGATCTAGAAAGGTTTCCAAGCAGAGGTAAAAGCGAATAGCCTCTCAGGTGAGTGTACCTCGGCATGTGATGAGCTGTGTGTCAACTCAGCATTGATTTGAAATAGAGATGTTTTGTTAATAAAGAGCATATATTTCTACATAAAATACACTTGAAATATTACATCAAGAAAGAAAAAGAGCCATTGCCATTTTATATATGTGGTATCAGGAAGGCATAAAATAACATTTTCTGTTATAAATCTTTTTCCCAGGGGAGCCATCACAGGGTTAAAATGATATATTTCACACATAATGTACTGTAACTGCTTTTTTAACAACTGAAAATGTACAGAAAATGCTGTTTTGACTGTCTATCTTTAGTCCTCAGCTGTTGCTGTCACGATTCAGAAATTTGGATCCCTGCCTTAAAAGGCACATTTCCTTAGCTGTAAAAAATAATCTGATGGAATCTACAGCTGTAATCATTGCCTGTGATTTTAAAAACACAAATCACTTGCTGTAAAGGGGATAGGGCATTTCTTGTCTTTTTTATTTGATTTTCATTTATATTCTCAATATGGCTTACTTTGAGTTTGTTTATATTTTCATGAAACGAAATTTTCTTTGGCTTCTGGATTTGGCAAGTGGTACCCATTAATTTTAGTGGATATTGTACCAGTTGAGTCCCAAAATGTGTCTAAAAATCTTGAAAACTGAAATAAGAAATGGTGCTCAGCACAGTTTGGAAGGATGATTAAAGAATCCCTAGATTTTATTTTGGCAGCTGGTATGAAGCAACACCTTTGAGGACTGTCTGACCTGCTTTCCAAAAAAGAGAAAAATTAGGAGAGGTTAAACAACAGCAGTATCATTAGGAATTTGGTCTTCCACTTCTAAAATTTCTAAATTACCAAAAATAAAATGAAAATATTGGTTATGGCTAATGTAGCACAAATGAAGCAGTTTAAAATCTGAGTGTAGAATTTGCAAAATCAGTGCAGATTTCATACCAAAATAGTTCCTAGTAATAACTGCCAACCAAATGAAGTTTCTTGCCTGGGAGTCCCCAAAAAGTGACTCTCAAGAATGTTTACTAGAAGCTGAAATAGGCTAGGGAGAGAATCATAGGAAGACAATTCTATCTTTAATATTTAAGATCATAAAGAAAAGGAGGTATATAAGACAGTTTTTTTAGTTTTTAACTGCACATGAAGGTAAAAATAAATTCTCATTTTGAGTTGCAGTGAATGAATACCCTAAGGCACATTAAACCAATATCCCCTCTTTCAAAATTAACTCGAAACTGATATAGGTGCATTCAGACAAGATTATTTAAAAAATAACTAAGTAGTGAAATGTATTGTTGGTTGGGTGAAATTAATCACTTCTGTTGCATATTCAAATTATTTTGTACTGTACTGAAATATGGCATTTATAGAGAAGCAGATCTAGTTTCAGGCATAACATAATTGGAGCCAACAGGTTTTTGTACAATCAGTTTTTATATTTAGGGCATATTCTTACATTTCCTTTGTGATGCTATATAGTGGATTAAAGCATGAGTTTTGAATTTCAGTGACTATGGGTTTAATCCTTACTGATTGGATCATCTTGGATAGTTCATCCTTCATTTCTTTAATTCAGTTTCTTTATCTGTAAAGGGTGTATTTACAGATACACCTTATAAAGGGTATATATACAGATACAATCTTTGAGAGTTGAACTATAAAGAAAGCTGAGTGCTGAAGAATTGATACTTTTGAACTGTGGTTTTGGAGAAGAGTCTTGAGAGTCCCTTGGATAGCAAGGAGATCTAACCAATCAATCCTAAAGGAAATCAGTCCTGAATATTCATTGGAAGGACTGATGCTGAAGCTGAAACTGCAATAGTTTGGTTACCTGATGCAGAGAACTAACTCATTTGAAAAGACCCTGATGCTGGGAAAGATTGAAGGTAGGAGGAGAAGGGGGTGACAGAGGATGAGATGGTTGGATGGCATTGCTGACTCGATGGACATGAGTTTGAGCAAGCTTTGGGAGTTGGTGATGGACAGGGAATCCTGGCGTGCTGCAATTCATGGGGTTGCAAAGAGTCGGACATGACTGAGCAGCTGAACTAAAAGGGTATATTGTATATTTCAAAGGGGTTTTGTGAGGTTTAAATGTGGGAATCATGCATGCTGAAGTACCTTGTATATAGTCCACTCTCAGTGAATACTAGTAATATCTTAATCCTTGACTTTCTCTTTCTCCTTTTGCCTACCACTTGAGAGAGGCCTGGAAAAGATATTTTTTCCACAGCCCTTAGAAGGAACCAACTCTGCTTGATTTTGTACTTATAGCCTCCAAAACTGTGAGACAATAAATTTGTGTTATTTAACCACTCAGTCAGCAATACTTTCTTACAACAGCTCTGGCAAAGTAATATAGATTATAGTACCAGAAAGTGGGATGCTGCTGTAACAAGTACTTAAAATATGGGAGTGGCATTGAAATTGAATTGTGAGTAGAGATGGGAAGAGACACCTGATGGAGAAAGCCTAGATTGCCGTGAGGAGATTTGGTTAAAATATGAATGTTACAAGTACTTCTGTTGAGATCACAGATGGAAATGAGGAGCGTGTTCTTAGATGCATGGCAAAGTTGCAAAAAACTTGGCTGAACTGTGTTCTCATTTTTGGTAGATGGGAAGTAGAAATTATGGGTGACAAACGGATTTGTAATTGAGGAGATTTCTAAGCAAGTATTGAAGGTATGATTTGGTTTCCTTTTTCTGCTAATAATAGTAAAATTCAAGAGTAGAGAGAGCAATTGAAAAAATGAATTGTTAAACAAAAATTAAGCAGGACTTGAAAACTTGGAAAATTCTCAGCCTATTTCTATTGCAAAATAAGAGAAAATATGTTCTAGAGAGAACATCAAAGGTGTGACTGGACAGCCATTTGTCAAGGAAATTAGGCATGTGACCCATGGATCTAATCAACGGTCTTAGAAGAAGTTAGGAGAAGGCAATGGCACCCCACTCCAGTACTCTTGCCTAGAAAATCCCATGGATGGAGGAGCCTGGTAGGCTGCAGTCCATGGGGTCGCCAAGAGTCGGACACGACTGAGTGACTTCACTTTCACTTTTCACTTTCATGCATTGGAGAAGGAAATGGCAAGCCACTCCGGTGTTCTTGCCTGGAGAATCCCAGGGATGGGGGAGCCTGGTGGGCCGCTGTCTATGGGGTCGCACAGAGTCGGGCACGACTGAAGTGACTTAGCAGAAGAAGTTAAGAATAGAGACATGGTTATTCAGAAAGGATCTATGGGAGCCTCCCATCTGATAGTTTAGACCCCCATGGATTGCTCAGGAGACCAACAAGGTTTATGAGAAATTTATATCAAAGGAAACATTGCCAGCTTGGAGTGAAGGGGGACAGAGTCAGGATGAAATGAAGGAAGGCTCTCAGACTTCTGGGGTGCCACAAGCAATAGAGCCTACCAGAGTCTGAGAGATCTACCCAGGTGCAAATGTGTCATCTTGCAAGAAAAGTGAATATTGACCTTGAAAGCAATTCAGAAGCCAGCAGATGCTCCCGGCACCACAGGCGGAGAGGAAACAAGCCCATGAAGGTTGGGCAGTCTTCTCCTCAGTTTCTGAAGGTGGGTCCACTTTCTTAGTTTCAGAGAGTGGAGTCACTTTCTTGGTTTCAGAGGGCAGAATCCCCACTGCCCAGGGCTGAGGGGATGGGGCGGCCACCCTAGTGAGCCCAGAGGATAGAGCATTGGGCCAAGAGGATTATTCTCAAGCGTCACATTCTCATCAATTTGTCCTAGCAAGTTTCAAACTTGACTGGGACCCTTTCCTTTCTTAAAATTTATCCCTTTTGGAGCAGGAATGTCTATCCTGTGTCTGTCCCATCATTGTTGTCTGATAGAAAGGAGCTTTGCCCCAGGATGAATCTTGCCTTGAGTTGTACATATGACTGATGTGGCTGATCTAAATGATTTTAGAGTTAGAGTTGATGCCAGGATAGTTAAGACTTTTGGAGACTTTAAAATGGAGTGAGTATATTTTGTATGTAAGGACATGAATTTTGAAGAGTCAGAGAGTGGAATGGGGGCTTTCCTGGTGGCTCAGTGGTAAAGAATCTGCCTGCCAAGCAGGAAATGTGGGTTTTATACCTGGGTCAAAAATATCCCTGGAGAAGGAAATGACAACCCACTCTAGTATTCTTGCCTGGGAAATCCTATGGACAGAGGAGCCTGTTAGGCTATAGTCCATGGGGTCTTGAAAGAGTTGGGCATGACTTAATGACTAAACAACAGTACAAGGGTGGGATGTTATGCATTGAAATGTATCCCACCTCAAGTTCATATGTTGAAGTCCTAAGTCCCACAACCTTAGAACATGATCTTATTTGGAAACAGGATCTTTACAGAGGTAATCAAGTTAAACTAAGGTCACTAAGTTGGATTCTAATCCAACAGTAACGGTGTTCTTAATAAAAAGGGAAAATTTGGACACCAAGACATACATAAAGTGAAGATGATGTGAAGAGATATAGGGTGAAGATGGTCATCCACCAGCCAAGGAGAGTGACTTGTGAGAGATCAGGTCCTTCTTTCATAACTCTCAAAAGGCACCAACTCTGTCAACATCTTGACTTTGGATCTCAGGCTCTTAGAACTACGAAGCAAGAAATTTCTGTTGTTTAAACCACCTAGTCTGTGGAACTTTGTTACCGCAGCCCTTGTAAATTAATATACCCTCTCTTGTTGCTATTGTATATGCCAGGGTTTCAGTCTAAGTATTATTTTAAGGAGATACAATATGTGTTTGATAAGGAAAGTTGAAAGAGATGTATTTATTTAGAATGGAGAATAAATGTGTTGGAAGATATATCTTTGAAGGGCATTCAGATGACTTATTCTTTGTAATTCGAGGTGACCAAACTAAAATTAATAGGAGGATATTGAGAGTCAGACTTTGGTTCAATAGAAAGGAAAACTACTTTCCATTTATAATTAAAATGGGACAGAAATTGCCTATGTGCCAGTTGGAATTCAAGGAGAGTTGAAACAAATTCAAGGAGAGTTGAAAAAGATATATTGATGGCAAATAAGCACACAAAAAGAAAATCGTACTAACCATAAACTAAAAGCAGCATGAGATACCACTGCAGATCTATTAGAATGGCTAAAATAAATAATAGTGAAAAGAAGAAGTGCTGGCAAGTCTGTGGAGCAACTGCAAGCTCTCATAGAGTGCTGATGGAAATGAAAAATGATGAAGGCATTCTGGAAAACAGATTGACATTTTGTTGTAAAGATGATTGTATAGTTAGTGTATAAGCCAACAATCCCAAACCTAGGTAATTACAGTAGAGGAAGGACAGCATCTATTTATACAAGACCTGTACACGAATGTTTATTAACAGCTCTGTTCATAATTGTCCCAAGTTGGAAACAACTCAGTGTTCCTAAATGGATAAACAAACGATATAGCTGAATACTATTTGGCAATGAAAAGGAACTAACTATTAATAAATGTATCATCTTGGCTAAATTCCAGAGACATTTTCTGAGTGAAAGAAGGTTGTCTTGAAGGCTCAGTTCTGTGTGATTTCATATATATGACATTATTGAAAGGACAAAATTATAGTGGTGGAGAGTAGATTAGGGCTTGCCATCATTTAGGAGAGGGAAGAGAATAAGACTATAAAGGTACAGAATTGGAGGGATTTTGGGGGATGATAGAATTGCTCTGTATCTTGACTGTAGTCATAGTTACATGAATCTATACATATGCTAAATTTTACAGAACAATGCACCAAAAATGTTAATCATATTGTAGGATACATTTAAAAATAAAGGAAATAAAAGAGTAGCCAAAGGAACTTTACAAAAACATTTATTTTATTTAAAAGTCTTTGCTACAAGGCTCAGCATGCTTATGTAAATGTGTCTCCAGACTTGAATTGTACATATGCTAATATTACAGTATTGATGATAACAAAATATTTTTATGAAATTAAGTTTGAGTTATTTCTTAATGCCAGAACTTCATAGTTGGCCTTGATAGATAAAATTCTATTTTTCGATTATAAGTCCAAAAGTCATCATTAATAGTATCACTAAGTTAAAAAAATTAATATGAACAGATTGAAAATTGAAAGAATGTGTAACAAATAAACAAAACTTGAAATTAAGTGACCCAATGTTGATCCAGCCCACTATTTTGGAAACATTTTCCATGTTTCTGTGTATTCTGTATCATTTTAAAACTCATACAATTAAAATAACAGTTTAGGAAAATTTTATTTAGCTTTCAAATAGATGCTTAAACATGAAATGGATCCCTGGAAATTATTCTCTTTTTAAGAGCAGTGGAACGAATTTCACTTAATTTTCATGTTTGCTGTGCTCTTTATGTGATCTCTGTAGTACCATAGCTTTTTGATCTTACAAAGATAATTATTTACATTTAAAAATTTAAAGATCTGGGTAGAAATAAATGGAAAAAATGAAAGAATAGCAAAGATTAATAAAATTAAAAGCTAGTTCTTTGAAAGATAAACTAAATTGACAAATCTTTCCAACTCATCAAGAAAAAAAGAAAAATCAATAAATTTAGAAATGAAAAAGGAGAGATTACAACAGACAATGCAGAAATACAAAGGATTACAAGAGACTATTATGAACAACTATATGGCAATAAAATGGATAACCTGGAAGAAATGGAGATTCTTAGAAAAGTTTAGTCTTCCAAGTGTGAGACAGGAAGAAATAGAAATTATGAACAACCCAATTACAAGCACTGAAATTGAAACTGTGGTCAAAAATGTCCCCAAAAACAAAAGCCCAGGACCAGATGGCTTCACAGGAGAATTCTATCAAACATTTAGAGAAGAGCTAATGCTTATCCTTCTAAAACTCTTTCAAAAAATTGCAGAGGAAGGAATACTTCCAAACTCACGCTGATACCAAAACCAAAGACAACACAAAGAAAGAAAACCACAGGCCAGTATCACTGATGAACATAGATGCAAAAATCCTCAATAAAATTTTAGCAAACAGAATTCAGCAACACATTAAAAAGTTCATATACTATGATCAAGTTGGATTTCTTTCAGGAATGCAAATATTCTTCAATATATGCAAATCAATCAAAGTGATATACCATATTAACAAGTTGAAAGATAAAAATCATATCTCATCTCAATAGATGCAAAAAAAGCCTTTGACAAAATCCAGCACCCATTTATGATTAAAACTCTTCAGAAAATGGGCATGGAAAGAACCTACCTCAACATAATAAAGGCCATATATGATAAGCCTATGGCAAACATTATTCTTAAGGGTGAAAAACTGAAAGTATTCCCCCTATGATGAGGAACAAGACAAGGGTGTCCACTTTCACTGTTATTATTCATCATAGTTCTGGAAGTCCTAACTACAGCAGTTAGAGAAGAAAAAGAGATAAAAGGAATCCAGACTGGAAAAGAAGAAGTAAAAGTCTCACTGTTTGCAGATGACATGATACTGTACATAGAAAACCGTAAAAATAGTGTCAGAAAATTACTAGAGCCCATCAGTGAATTTAGCAAAGTTGCAGGATACAAAATCAATACACAGAAATCACTTTCATTTTTATATACTAATGCTGAAAAATCAGAAAGAGAATTTAAGGAATCAATCCCATTCACCATTGCAACAAAAATAATTAAATAGGAATAAACTTACTTGAGACAAAAGTACTGTACACAGAAGATTATAAGACACTGATGAAAGAAATCAAAGATGACATAAATAGATGAAGAGATGGTCCATGTTCCTGGGTAGGAAGAATCAATATTGTGAAAATGACTGTACTACCACCAAACACAATCTACACATTTAATGAGATCCCTATCAAATTATCAATGGCATTTTTCATAGAACTAGAACAAAAAATTTCACAATTGATATGGAAACACAAAAGACCCCAAATAACTGAAGCAGTCTTAAGAAGAATGGAGCTAGAGGAATCAACTGTCCTGACTTCAGATTATACTACAAAGCTACAGTCATCAGGACAGTATGGTACTGGCACAAAAACAGAAATATAGACCAATTGAACAAGATAGAAAGCCCAGAAATAAACCCATGCACCTATGGGTACCTTATTTTTGACAAAGGGTGCAAGAATATACAATGAGGTAAAGACAACTTCTTCAATAAATGAAGAAGTTTCAGTGCTGGGAAAACTGGACAACTACGTGTAAAAGAATGAAATTAGAACAGTTCCTAACACCACAAAGATAAACTCAAAAAGGATTAAAGACCTAAATGTAAAACCAGAAACTATAAAACTCTTAGAGGAAAACTCAGGTAGAACACTCAATGACATAAATCAAAGCAAGATCATCTATGACCCACCTCCTAGAGTAATGGAAATAAAAGTAAACAAGTGTGACCTGATTAAACTTAAAAGCTTTTGCACAGCAAAGGAAACTATAAGCAAGGTGAAAAGACAACCCTCAGAATGGCAGAAAATAATAGTAAATGAAACAACTGACAAAGGGTTAATTTCAAAAATATACAACTCAATGCCAGGAAAACAAATGACCCAATCAAAAGGTGCAAAAAAAGACTTAAACAGACATTTCTCCAAAGAAGACATACAGATGGCTAACAAACACATGAAAAGATGCTCAACTTTGCTCATTATTAGAGAAATGCAAATCAAAACTATAATGAGATATCATCTCACACCGTCAGAATGGCCATCATCAAAAAGTTTACAAACAATAAATTCTGGAGAGGGTGTGGAGAAAAGAGAATTCTCTTGCACTTTTGGTGGGAATGTAAATTGATACAGCCACTATGGAAGACAGTATGGAAATTCCTTAAAAAACTAGGAATAAAACCACCATATGACCCAGCAATCCCACTCCAAGGCATATACTCTGAGGAAACCAAAATCGAAAAAGACACATGTATCCCATTTTTCATTGCAGCACGGTTTACAATAGCTAGAAAATGGAAGTAACCTAGATGTCCATCGACAGATGAATGGATAAAGAAGTTGTGGTACATATACATAATGGAATATTCAATTCAGTTCAGTCGCTCAGTCCTGTCCGACTCTTTGCAACCCCATGAATCGCAGCACGCCAGGCCTCCCTGTCCATCACCAACTCCCGGAGTTCACTCAGACTCACATCCATCGAGTCAGTGATGCCATCCAGCCATCTCATCCTCAGTCGTCCCCTTCTCCTCCTGCCCCCAATCCCTCCCAGCATCAGAGTCCTTTCCAATGAGTCAACTCTTCGCATGAGGTGGCCAAAGTACTGGAGTTTCAGCTTTAGCATCATTCTTTCCAAAGAAATGCCATGGCTGATCTCCTTCAGAATGGACTGGTTGGATCTCTTTGCAATCCAAGGGACTCTCAAGAGTCTTCTCCAACACCACAGTTCAAAAGCATCAGTTCTTCAGCGCTCAGCCTTCTTCACAGTCCAACTCTCACATCCATACATGACCACTGGGAAAACCATAGCCTTGACTAGACGGACCTTAGTCGGCAAAGTAATGTCTCTGCTTACTTAGCCATAAAAAGGAATGCATTTGAATCAATTCTGATGAGGTGGAAGAACCTAGAACCTATTATAGAAGTGAAGTGAGTGAGAAACAGAAAGATAAATATTTTATTCTAACACACTTATACAGAATCTAGAAAAAATGGTACTGAAGAATTTATTTATGGGGTAGCAATGGAGAAACAGACAGAAAATAGATTTATGGACATGGGGAGGTGGGAGGAGAGGGTGAGATGTATGGAAAGGGTAACATGGAAACTTACATTACCATAAGTAAAATAGATAGCCAACAGGAATTTGCTGTATGGCTCAGGAAACTCAGGGGCTCTGTATCAACCCAGAGGGGTGGGATGGGGAGGAAGATGGGAGATGGTTTAAAAGGGAGGCGATATATGTATACTTATGGTTGATTCACATTGAGGTTTGACAGAAAGCAGCAAAATTCTATAAAGCAATTATCCTTCAATAAAAAAATAAAAAGAAAAAAGTTAAAAAAATCAAACCATAAATTGATACTACACTATTTTTTTTCTTACAGATTTCATAGAAGATTGCTGACAGGTTAGAAAGTAATGAGAAGATGAAAGCTCATTTTAGAGAAAGAGGTTTTCCCAATTGTGCCTTTGTTTTTTAACATATATGTCCCTAATAGCTTATTCATCTGTAATCACCCTGTTAGATAATTTGCTGACAGGTTAGTATTTTCTTTGGGAACTGGGGTACCCTGTTTAGATTCAGATTTTAAAACACTTACCATGGGAATAGTTTCCCTCCTCACATTTATGTATCTGATTCATCCTTGTTAATATATCTTGATGTTAACAATGACCTAGGAAACAAAGAGAGGAGCTTCCTTAGTACTTTTGTCTGTACAGTCTTCCTTCACAGAATGTGCCATGTGAAAGAAGCTCCATATTACTCTGGCAAAACCAAAAGCAGTGTGAGGAGAGGGCATAGCAAATCTCTCCTACTTGTATACCACCTAATGGAAAGAAATTTCAATGCATAGGTATTCTGCTTTTGCATTGTAGTGAAGATATTAATAATAATGGTAGCAGTAATAATAATAATAATAATGTTTTAAAAAGCTAAGAAATGCTAGTTAAAATGGCAAAACATGGTCAAACTTCTATGATTTACGAAGTTCAATTTGGAATCCTGTGTTGATCAAGAACAAAAAGTTATAATATTGACTGGACTAGCTTTCAAGACAATAAGAAAAATATGAGACTCACAGGAGAACATGATTTGGGACACTATATTAGTTTTCTATTTGTATTTTCCACCAATAAATACAAATCAGTCAGGATGAAATCACAGGCTGTGGGGATATAAACAGAAATAGAATAGTACAGATCCTTAGAGAGCTCATAGGTTAGTTCAGGAGACAAATGAAAATGTGTATTGTAATATACTATGAAAACTGAAAGACGAATCCAATGCTTGTGGAGTATAATTGGGGTGGAACAGCTGGCTTTGCCTATGAAAGTTGGAAAAGATTCCACTGAAGAGTTTTCATTTGAATTTAGTCTTAGTGGATAAGACATAGCATTATGGAAAAAAAGAGGAGTAACACTTCAGGCAGTGAAAACTTCATAATATAATGCCCCAAATCATGAAAGAGTTACTGCTTAATGCTGCTATCATTCTTGCTCTCATTTGAGAGAGAGATATTTTATCTTTCTTTTGCCCACTGCCTTTTACTCCCGCATGTCTCATTCTGCACTGAGGATATTATTGTTTTCTTCATCCAACAAATGTTTACTTAAATACCTACCATGTGGTCACTGCACTTCTGAGTATTCAGATTATTCTTGTTGTTGTTCAGTCGTTCAGTCATATTTGACTCTTTGTAACCCCATGAACCGCAGCATGCCAGGCTTCCCTGTCCTTCACTATCTCTCAGCATTTTCTCAAACTCATGTCCATTGAGTCGGTGATGCCATCCAACCATCTCATCCTCTGTCCCCCGCTTCTCCTCCTGCCCTCAACCTTTCCCAGCATAAGGGTCTTTTCCAATGAGTCAGGTGCAATTATGAAACTTTGAATTCTAAGGGGAGTAAATGATGGTAAATAAGTAATACAGGCAAATATTATGAAAACAAATGGAGCCAAATGGGGCAGATTGTAGTTTTAAATAGAGTGATAAGACAAGACATTCTCAAGCAAGTGATCTTTGGGCAAACGGTAGAAGAAGATGAAGGAACACACTGTATAGATAAACACGGAAGAGGAAACTTTTGTGATATGTTCAGTGAACAGAAATGAGGCCAGTGAGGCTGCAGCAGAGAGAGCCAGAGGAGAGTGGAAGGAGATGAAGTCCAAGAGATACTGCAATGAGAATGGAGAAAGCCTAGTGCCTTCTAGGCCATTGTGTGGGCTTCTGCTTTTATTCTTGAGTGTAATGTGGATCCATTGGAAGGTCTTTCTTGAATAGGACTCTCTAAGAACCTTATGATACCATGCTCAAGCATCTAGAGTACCGGCTTCCCACCTCCTCGCTAGGATTCAGGTGATATTGCAAGTAGTTCAGGAAGAACTTCTTTCTGAAGCATCAGTGGTGTATAATTAAATTGTATCATATGGATAAAAGTGAAACATTGCTATCATCATATAAAGATAGCGTGCTAGATAATTTCAGACTCAGGGACATTAGGACATGTGAACCTATACTTTTGGTGACATGCCTAGACCACCCAGGAGCCTGCATCCCCTCTTCTGTCTCATTAGGTATCTTCTGTTATAAAGCTTGATATAGGATCAGCTCAAGTATTGTGCAGTTTTGTGCCTTGATGTTCTCATCTGAAATGAGCGATATAATGTGCATTTGACCTACAGAATTTATTGAGTATCTACTCTGTGCCAAAGTCTGTTCTATGTTCTAAACATAGACAAGACTCAGCCCAGCCCTAAAGGACATCATAGTTTAATATCATGAGGAAGTCCAACTAGGATTTCAACAGCTCTTGTCTGATGTATCTATAATGAGGGTGAGATGAAATACTTTATTAAAAAATACTTATAAAACTATCTGGCACCCAGGAGGTATGTAATAAGTGTTAACTCTTTCTTTGTAATCTCTCAATTTTAACAGTAGTAAGCTAATTGTTCTCTTCCAAGATGGCTAGACAACTGTTTACATTCAGTTGAATGTTGTCTTTTCTTCAATCAAATTAGATTTATTCTATAGTTCCATTTCTTCTAACTGAGATAGGGCAGTTGGGAGGAGTTGCCATCTGTGGTGAGCTGGGTTTTCAGTTGAAAGAGGCTACAGTTGTTTCTTGGTATTCTGCTAAATGACAACAAAAATTCACTTACTAGCTTGTCCAACTGAAGGAAGAGTTTGTGTATCTTCAGTTGAATAGAGCCTAATGGCTGTGCTCAGATGGTATGTTGTTTTTGAAAAACTGAATAGTGATATAAATTAAGATAAAATAAATAATAATTTAATTGTAAATATTGATAGCCTTTCTATTTCTTTTGAAAAAGAAACTACTGAATAAACTGTGTTTTCAAATATCTAGCTTTGTATTTACAGTAAATGTGAATCATGTTATTTTGTGTTTGATATTGTGATGTATACTATTATCACACGGAATCATAACAATATCAACCAGTTAAAAATTGGTTACTCAGTTCAGAGAAAATGTATTCCAAGGTTACTTTTTAAATCCTGAAAAGCATTGAATATAAAAAGTATAACTATTTTTATTTAAAATAATTTGATTACAAAGCTGTTACCTTTAAAAGACATTTTAACAATGTTATAGTACTTGCACTATAAGTTTATTTTGTTTGGTTGAAATTAATTTGCTTCCCATTTCGATTTAATGAAAAATCATGTTCAATTTATCCAAAATAGTTATAAATAATACATGATTGAGTGTTATGGGCCGTATAACTCTATTCTGACCCATGAATGATACTTTATTATGATAATTCTTGACTCTTGTTGCTTTGTTAGGATGTGGATATCAGGAATTTCATTATTTAAAATTGAGACTAGCTGTAATTGGAATTCTCAAGGGCAATTATCTCTACATTAATAGTCTCGCTTACTCATTTCTCCCTTTGAGGTGCCAAGGGCTAAGCATTACATGTAAATAGAAGAGGTTTTTAAGCTCCTTTCTAGGCACTCAGAAGGGCACATCAATTCTATTTTCTTTTTCCTTGCCTTTTTCTGCTGTTTGGCTCTCTCTCAAAACAGTATTTTCTCTGCTGAACTATTGCAGGGTGCTATTTGCTTTTACTGTGCTTTTTGTTTTATATTTTCTTAGATAACTTCTCCTGACTTAGATACCTTCTCCTGATGACTTCAGTAGTCATCTTGATTTCAATATTTAACACAATATCAAGTTTTTCTATAGCATATTGACTCTAGAAACAAACTTTCCTGCATGTGTCTGTAAACATGCATTTCCTTTTCTCAGAGGTAACTAAATTCAGACTTTAAAATAGTCTGTTAACTTTTAGGTTTTGTATTTCAGTTAGCTGTCTTTGGTATTTGTAAATGTTATTTAGAGTAGGTAGACTTAATTGACTACATTTTTTTTCTTTTTCATTTTTTAAGTTATGAAAAAATGATAACACATTTACAGAAGATTTGGCAAATACAGAACAAAGTTACATACAGTTCCATGATATGTTACAATTATTTTTTAAGTAGGTAAATTGAGATTTTTAGTTGGAGTTTCTGTATGAAACTCTCAAAAGTTAATAGAATTAGTCGACAGAAAAGTAGACAGAAAAGCACTCTGACCCAACTCAACACAGAACTGGGGTCTCCCGCACTGTAGGGAGTCTTTACCAGCTGCGCTGCCAGGGAAGCCCTACATTTATACAATTTTTACAAAAGAGAAGATTGCAAATTCTATTCAAGTTCCCACAAAGTATAAACCAGGAGACACTGGAGCATATCCAGGAACATAAAACAAGGTGTAAAAATTTCATGGTCTAACAAGGTATTGAAATCAAAGAGTCTGTTTTCTTATTACTGTGGAATCATGTTAGAAATCAATATCAAAAGATATTTGAGAATAATTCTCATATTTTCAAATGCAATATGACATTTACCAAGAGAAATATTTGACTTAGCCACTGAAAGCCTCAACAGAGTTAAAAGATTGAAAAACGCAGAGGGGAATGGCAGAAAAGCAGCACTTAAATAAGGAATTAATATCAAAATGAGAAACTAGTAGCAGAGATACTTTAAAGATCCATATATTTGGAAACTAAATGTCCACTTTTTAATTATGGGTGTATCTAAGAAGCTATAACAAGGAAAATTGGAAAAAGTTTGTAAATCGCATAAAAACAAACAGAGAATTTATTAGAATTTGTTGCACACAGCTGAAGCTGCTCAGTGTATATCTTGAGTAAGGTATGAAAACAAATAGTGGAGACTAGCATAAAATTTTGTGAAATTTGAACAAAATCTGTACTTTAGTTAATAATAATACTGTATCACATGTTAATTTCCTGTTTTTCTTTTTTTTTTTTTTTACAACATTGCTCAGTTACTTCAGTCATGTACCACTCCTTGTGACCCTGTGGACTGTGGCCCGTCAGGCTCTTCTGTCCATGGGATTCTCCAGGCAAGAATATGGAGTGAGTTGCCATTTCCTCTTCCATTGGGTCCTACTGACCCAGGGATTGAATACTCCTCTGTCACAGCTCCTGCGTTGCAGGCAGAATCTACCACTGAGACACTGGGAAGCCTTTTTACAATATAGTATTTCTTTATATTCTCAAAATTGAATCAGAAGTTTCAAGCCTCATTCAAATTTTCCTTAAATCAACAAGTTTTAAGCTTTCTAGACTTTTAGCAGTAATATTGGTGGAGTCATACAAGTAGAATCAAAATGTCATAAATTTTTTTAGCTAGGCAAAAAGTTATGTTTTCCTATATATATACATATATATATATATGTATTATATATATAATATGTATTATAGATATATAATATGTATTTTATATATATATATACAAAAACTTTTTCTATGATCTTGATAAAGGCTTGAGAAAAAATAACAAGGAAAAAGAGATGGAGTATTGGAAAACATGAACTAAGTGAGTTTGTGAGAGAGCCCTGAGTAATTGGAAAACATAGCTCATTTAGTTATAAACTTACTTAGTTTATGAGAGAGCACTGAATATGAAGTAGAAAAAGTGAAACAAGCTAGATAGAAGTAAAAGATCATCATATAGTCCAGGTGTTAGTTGTTTTCAAACATGCTGTTCCTTAAAATCACATTTGGAACTTGGGAGAGAAAACTACTACTGGGGCATTTGTACTTTTCAGAAAATCCCAAGATAATTCTAATGTGCATCTGGATTTTAAAAAGTGATTACAGACTTTTCTATTAAATGGTTGTTTTAGTAATATAGAATATAGTTGGAGTTTAGAATATAGAATCCTATTATTTTCTATTGACTAATCATTATACAATGGTATTAAATGAATAATAGTTACATAATCACAGTAGCCATGAAATTAAAAGATGCTTACTCCTTGGAAGGAAAGTTATGACCAATCTGGATAGTATATTGAAGGGCAGAGATATTACTTTGCTGACAAAGGTCCGTCTAGTCAAGGCTATGGTTTTTCCAGTGGTTATGTATGGATGTGAGAGTTGGACTGTGAAGAAAGCTGAGCACTGAAGAATTGATGCTTTTGAACTGTGGTGTTAGAGAAGACTCTTGAGAGTCCCCTGGACTGCAAGGAGATCCAACCAGTCCATTCTAAAGGAGATCAGCCCTGGGTGTTCTTTGGAAGCACTGATGCTGAAGCTGAAACTCCAATACTTTCGCCACCTCATGCGAAGAGTTGACTCATAGGGAAAGATCCTGATGCTGGGAGGGATTGGGGGCAGGAGGAGAAGAGGACGACAGAGGATGAGATGGCTGAGGAGAAGGGGACGACAGAGGATGAGATGGCTGGATGGCATCACCAACTCGATGGACATGAGTTTGGGTGAACTCCGGGCATTGGTGATGGACAGGGAGGCCTGGCGTGCTGTGATTCACGGGGTTGCAAAGAGTCGGAAACGACTGAGCGACTGAACTGAACTGAACTGAATCACAGTAGTGGACTTCCCTGGTGACTGAGACAGTAAAGAATCCCCCTGCAATGTGAAAGACTTGGGTTTGATCCCTGGGTTGGGAAGATTCCCTGGAGGAGGGTATGGTGACCCACTGCAGTGTTCTTGCCTGGAGAATCCCCATGGACAGAGGAGCCTGGCGGGCTACAGTCCGTGGCATCGCAAACAGTCAGACACAACTGAGCAACTAAGGACACACACAGGAATCACAGTAGTAAAAGATGCTTATCAGTTTTCACAGTCACTAGCCAGACAATGAATGACAGCAGAATGAAGCACGGCAAAGACTAATAGAGTTTTGCCAAGATAATGCACCGGTCATAGCAAACACCCTCTTCCAACAACACAAGAGAAGACTCTACACACATGGACATCACCAGATGGTCAACACCGAAATCAGATTGATTATATTCTTTGCAGCCAAAGATGGAGAAGCTCTATACAGTCAACAAAAACAAGACTGGGAGCTGTCTATGGCTCAGATCATGAACTCCTTATTACCAAATTCAGACTTAAATTGAAGAAAGTAGAGAAAACCGCTAGACCATTCAGGTATGACCTAAATCAAATCCCTTATGATTAGACAGTGGAAGTGAGAAATAGATTTGAGGGCCTAGATCTGATAGAGTGCCTGATGAACTATGGAATAAGGTTCATGACATTGCACAGGAGATAGGGATCAAGACCATCCCCATGGAAAAGAAATGCAAAAAAGCAAAATGGCTGTCTGGGGAGGCCTTACAAATAGCTGTGAAAAGAAGAGAGGTGAAAAGCAAAGGAGAAAAGGAAAGATACAAGCGTCTGAATGCAGAGTTCCAAAGAATAGCAAGAAGAGATAAGAAAGCCTTCCTCAGTGATCAGTGCAAAGAAATAGAGGAAAACAACAGAACGGGAAAGACTAAAGATATCTTCAAGAAAATGAGAGATACCAAGGGAACATTTCATGCAAAGATGGGCTCGATAAAGGACAGAAACGGTATGGACCAAACGGAAGCAGAAGATATTAAGAAGAGGTGGCAAGAATACACAGAAGAACTGTACAAAAAAGATATTCACGACCCAGATAATCATGATGATGTGATCGCTAATCTAGAGCCAGACATCTTGGAAAGTGAAGTCAAGTGGGCCTTAGAAATCATCACTACGAACAAAGCTAGTGGAGGTGATGGAATTCCAGTTGAGCTGTTTCAAATCCTGAAAGATAATGCTGTGAAAGTGCTGCACTCAATATGCCAGCAAATTTGGAAAACTCAGCAGTGGCCACAGGACTGGAAAAGGTCAGTTTTCATTCCTATTCCAAAGAAAGGAAATGCAAAAGAATGCTCAAACTAATGCACAATTGCTCTCATCTCACATGCTAGTAAAGTAATGCTCAAAAATCTCCAAGCCAGGCTTCAGCAATATGTGAACCGTGAACTCCCTGATGTTCAGGCTGGTTTTAGAAAAGGCAGAGGAACCAGAGATCAAAGTGCCAACATCCGCTGGATCATGGAAAAAGCAAGAGAGTTCCAGAAAAACATCTATTTCTGCTTTATTGACTATGCCAAAGCCTTTGACTGTGTGGATCACAATAAACTGGAAAATTCTGAAAGAGATGGGAATACCAGACCACCTAACCTACCTCTTGAGAAATCTGTATACAGGTCAGGAAGCAACAGTTAGAACTGAACATGGAACAAGAGACCGGTTCCAAATAGGAAAACAAGTACTTCAAGGCTATATATTGTCACCCTGCTTATTTAACTTATATGCAGAGTACCTCATGAGAAATGCTGGACTGGAAGAAACACAAGCTGGAATCAAGATTGCTGGGAGAAATATCAATCACCTCAGAGATGCAGATGACACCACCCTTATGGCAGAAAGTGAGGAGGAGCTAAAAAGCCTCTTGATGACAGTGAAAGAGGAGAGTGAAAAAGTTGGCTTAAAGCTCAACCTTCAGAAAACGAAGATCATGGCATCTGGTCCCATCACTTCATGGGAAATAGATGGGGAAACAGTAGAAACAGTGTCAGACTTTATTTTTTTGGCTCCAAAATCACTGCAGATGGTGATTGCAGCCATGAAATTAAAAGACGCTTACTCATTGGAAGAAAAGTTATGACCAACCTAGATAGCATATTGAAAAGCAGAGACATTATTTTGCCGACTAAGGTCCATCTAGTCAAGGCTTTGATTTTTCCTGTGGTCATGTATGGATGTGAGAGTTAGACTGTGAAGAAGGCTGAGCGCTGAAGAATTGATGCTTTTGAATTGTGGTGTTGGAGAAGACTCTTGAGAGTCCCTTGGACTGCAAGGAGATCCAACCAGTCCATTCTGAAGGAGATCAGCCCTGGGATTTCTTTGGAAGGAATGATGCTAAAGCTGAAACTCCAATACTTTGGCCACCTCATGCGAAGAGCTGACTCATTGGAAAAGACTCTGATGCTGGGAGGGATTGGGGGCAGGAGGAGAAGGGGACGACCGAGGATCAGATGGCTGGATGGCATCACGGACTTGATGGACATGAGTCTGGGTGAACTCCGGGAGATGGTGATAAACAGGGAGGCCTGGAGTGCTGCAATTCATGGGGTCGCAAAGAGTCGGACACGATTGAGCAACTGAACTGAACTGAACTGAGCCAGACAAAAAATAATAGATAAATTGCAATTTCAATTCATAATGGAAATATAATTAACCTAAAAATATAAAATAAGTATGTACACTTTGGGGGTTAAGTAGAGTGAGGTGTAAGTGAAAGTGTATAGACCCACATGTTTTTATTCACCCAGTCAGTATATGTCTTGGTTGGTGCATTTAATCCATTTGCATTTATGGAAATTATTGATATGTATGATCCTATTAACGGTGGGAGGAGAAGGGGCCAACAGAAGATGAGATGGTTGGATGGCATCAGTGATGCTGTGGACATGAATTTGAGTAGGCTCCAGGAGTTGGTGATGGACAGGGAGGCCTGGCATGCTGCAGTCCATGGGGTTTCAGAGTAGGACACGACCAAGTGACTGAACTGATGATCCTATTACCATATTCTGAATTGTTCTGGGCCTTTTTTTTTTTTTGTAAGTCTCTTCCTTCTGTTGTGTTTCCTGCCTGGAGAAGTTCCTTTAGCATTTGTTGTAAAGCTGGTTTGATGGTGCTGAATTCTCTTAATTTTTGCTTATCTGTAAAGCTCTTGATTTCTCTGTCAAATCTGAATGAGATTCTTTCTGGGTAGAGTATTCTTGGTTGTAGCTTCTTCCCTTTCATTACTTTAACTATATCATGCCATTCCCTACTTCTTGTAGAGTTTCTGTTGAGAAATCAGCTTATAACCTTATGGGAGTTCCTGTTTATGTTATTTATTATTTTTTCCTTGTTGCTTTTAATAAATTGTCTTTATTTTTTGTCAGTTTGATTACTGTGTGTTTTGATGTGTTTCACCTTGGGTTTATCCTGCTTGGGACTCTCTGTGTTTCTTGGACTCAGTTGACTATTTCCTTTCCCATATTAAGGAAGTTTTCAGCTATTATCACTTCAAATATTTTCTGAGGTCCTTCCCCTCTCTCTTCTCCTTCTGTTACTCCTATAATGTGAATGTTGGTGTCATTAATGTTGTTCCAGAGGTTCTCTGAGGCCGTCTTCAGTTTTTTTTCACTCTTTTTTCTATGCTCTGTTTTGTGGCATTGATTTCCACCATTCTGTCTTCCAGATCACTTAGCTGTTCTGCCTCAGTTATTCAGCTATTTGTTCCTTCTGGCATGCTGTTCATCTCTGTTTGTTCTTTAGTTCTGGGTATTTGGTAAACATTTCTCACATCTTCTCCTTTCCATTTCTGAGATCCTGGATCATCTTCAGTATCATTATTCTGAATTCTTTTCCTGGAAGGTTGCTATCTACGCTTCATTTAGTTGTTTTTCTGGAGTTTTGTCTTGATCTTTTATCTGGGACTTAATCTTCTGCCTTTTCATTTTTATTAACTATATGTGATGTGATTTTCATTCTGGAGGTTGCAGGATTGTAGTTCTTCTTGATTCTTTGGTCTGCCCTCTGGTGGATGAAGCTAAGAGGCTTGTGTAAGCTTCCTAATGGGATGGACTGGTGGTGGGAAAAACTGGGTCTTGCTCAGGTAGGCAGGGCTATGTTCAGTAAAACTTTAATCCAATTGTCTGCTGATGGGTGGGGCTGTGTTCCCTCTCTATTAGTTGTTTGGCCTGAGGCAATCCAGCCCTGGAGTGTACAGGCTCTATGGTAGGGTTAATGGTGACCTTAGAGCTCTGTAGCTAAGTGTCTGGTAAAGTGTCTGCCTACAATGTGGGAGACCTGGGTTTGATCCCTGGGTCAGGAAGATCCCCTGGAGAAGGAAATGGCAAACCACTCCATTATTCCTGCCTGGAAAATCCCATGGACTGAGGAGCCTGGTAGGCTACAGTCCATGGGGTCACAAAGAGTGTGGACTGAGCAACTTCTCTTTCACTTTTCAAGAGAGCCCCTGTCTCTGTGGCAAGCCATGGCTAACCCATGCCTCCACCAGAGACTCTCCAACACTAGCAGGTAGGTTTGGTTTAGTCTTGTGTGAAGTCACTGCTCCTTTCCCCTGTGTCCTGGTACATGCAAGATTTTGTTTGTGCGTTCTAAGAGTGGAATCTGTTTCCCCCAGCTCTGTGAAAGCCCTGTAATCAAACCCTCTTCCCTTCAAAGTCAGATTCCCTGCAGGTTCCCAGTCCCTTTGCTGGATCCCCAGACTGGGAAGTCTGACATGGGGCTCAGAACCTTCACAACAGAGGGAGAACTTCTTTGGTACTACTGTTTCCAGTTTGTGGGTTGCCCATCCAGTGGTATGAGATTTGCTTTTATCATGATTGCACCCCGCCTACCATCTCATTGTGACTTCTCCTTTGTCTTTGGACATCTTTTTTTTGGTGGGTTCCAGAGTCCTGTTGATAGCTAATCAACAGCTAGTTGCAATTTTGGTCTTGACTTTACATAGTTTTGAAATTCTTTTTCTTAGGATGATTCTTAAAATTTCTTTAACTGGGACATTGATTGTCATGGTATGCAAAGTGAAAGAATAATGTGAAATGTCACATAATGTCACATAAGTTGACAATAAGAATTAGAAAGTAATTGTAATTCTACCACTATTCTTCTTTTGGTGAGTTTATGTCAACATTTCCTCATCTGAATCCCAGTTCACGTACAGCTAAATCTGGGTTGTGAAATTTGCTATAATTTTGGGAGAGGTAAAAATCCCTAAAATGCTTATTGTGTTTTGGCAGCCTTTAAAAGTGAATAAGAGAAAGACTTAAAATTGCTAATTCATTTTTTTGCAAATAAGTCACTCTGAATATTGGCAGTATCACATATTCTAGTGTGATCTAATAATGATCTAGTAATGATCTAATGGGATCATTATTGTTGGAAAAAGTTTGACTTTGTTTTCATAATGTAGTAAATAATAGTTTTAACTACATTTTTCTCCCATGACATCACTAGACATTACTAACAATTCATTCTCAAATAAAGCAGTTAAAATATCTTCAAATATATAAACTGCATGTGCTAGGGCTTAGCAGGACAAAATGACTATGTTAACTTCTCTTATCATATAATGGAAGAACAGTCACTTGGGAATCAGAAAGTCTGGGTTTTAGCTTTTCCTCTAATATCAACTACAAAAAAGGACTTTGGACAAGTCATTGACAGTTTCTAAGTCTATGTCCTTGTCTTTAAAATGAGGAGCCAAACAAAGTGATTACTGGGATTCACTCAAATTTTGAAATTTCATGACTTTGCTTTTGTTCAATAATATGCTTTTACTATATTATTGCAATACTGATATCTTTCCAAGGCAGTACCTATAAGCTAGGAGTTTAAATCCTTCCTGTTAAGTTTAAACCATTCCCCCAACGGCTGGAGTGGGGCTTATTTTTTCCTGTGCACAGGTCATAGTCTGTTCTTATTCAGCTTTTAGATATTTAACTAGAGTATTTGACACATATAAATGATTTTATTATAAAGGTGAAAGTTCTCACGCATTAGAGAAAAAATAAATTTCTTGCTTTCTCACTGAAGTCTTACTGTGAATCATTCCTGAACTGTTGCTCTAGCTGGCTAGCCCTAATTCTGCTTTGTCAAATTTGTGTGAGATCAGACTGGCCTGGTAGTAAATGTTGCAGGTACAGAGTTCCATAGCCTCTGTATACTTAAGCACCACACTAGTCTTTTTACTTCTTTTAAAGTGTAGAAGCTGCATGCCAGTATATTTCTAAATGAAATTTCAGGTTGCAATGATCTGCTTTGGAAGTTGAGACATTTTTTTTTTGGACTCCTCTACCCATATGTCTCACTGGCATGCCCTTGTGAACCAAATACACACACGCTAGCAAGTAAAGATACCCACACACAGACACTATTGTGTACATCTACCTGTATGTGTGTGTGCACACACACATGTGCATGTTGCTTGATTTTGGACCCTGCACTTGTAATGGGGAGCATTCATTTCTCCTGGTTTTTACCTCCATTTCCATTGTAGAGAACTTTGACTTTAAAGTGACTTTTACATCTAACAGAGTGGCTGTTGTGGGCACCTCAGGGACAATGAACTTAAGCAGAAGAATGGAGGTAATTTTTATTGGATTAAAGATTAGTCTTTAAATTCCTTAGGGGACTGAACCAAATCTAATGTTTTTCTGTTATGTTTCCAAACCTAATGTTTTCCTGACTCTTTTTATATTGTAGTTTTGTATCTTCTGGAGAGGAGAGAGGGAAAAAAAGCTTTAGCAAATCAGCTCTTTCATTCAGAAATGGAATTTGGAGGGGTCTGTTTTAGCTAGGCTTTTTGACAATGTCTGATTTACTGTTTTTGCTGATGATGCAAGTGGCTTCACAAATGTGAAAATCTGGGTGATGGAGGGTGTTGTTGAGGGGGAAACAGAATGCAGTTGTTTAAATAGTCCTGGGCCAATAAGCGTTTGGTGGGTGGAGTTACTGTTGTATGCATTACAGAGAAAGATAATTCTGAATGAAGACTTTAAACATCACACATGCTGGCTGGACTCTGGTTCTGTGCTTTGTGCAAACAAAAATGAGTGACTCAGTGACTAGGTTTTGCTTACTATCCATTAGTGGATGCAGCGTGTTTGAAAAGATTTCTTTAAAAAAAAAATGCATGTAAAGGATTTATCAGAAGCCCTCATGAATATTTCATGAGTTGATATATTCAGCTGAATGAATTCAGCGAGTGTCAGTGTGTAGCTTGCAGACAAACCTCATCCACAAGGAGGCTACTGACATAGGAAGCACTTTGGCGCATTTTCAGAGGCAAAGCCAGGCTGATAAAGCTCCTTGTGACAGGCTGACTTGCCATTCTTCGATTATGCTGCTCCTGCTCTAAGCAGCTCCTACTTTGGAGCCACAGCTTCCTAAATTAAACTGGGAACAGTTTGCAGACTTACCAGCCTCCTAACCTGCAGCTGTGTCTCTGCTATGTTTGAGAATTTTGTTTTGGATGGTAAAAGCCAGCACTCCATATAAGACATGACAGCAAAAGATTCTTCAAAAGAACTTACTGCTTCTGAATCTGAGGTTTGCATAAAGACTTTCAAGGAGCAAATGCACTTAGAACTTGAGCTTCCGAGACTACCGGCAAACAGACCTACATCTCCTAAAATTTCTCCACGCAGTTCGCCAAGGAACTCACCATGCTTTTTCAGAAAGTTGCTGGTGAATAAAAGCATTCGTCAGCGTCGTCGCTTCACTGTGGCTCATACATGGTAAGAAGGGATTTGGTGGTGTTTGGAGTGCTTTTGACTAGCAACAGTGATTTAGAAATGTAGCAAATGGAATATTTGAATTTTGTTCATAATACAGACCTTAAGTGTGAGGTGAGTGGAGAGCAGGTCAGCTGAAGAATACATAGTGCTCTGTGTGTTCATGTCACTGTGCCTAGCTGTTTCCAGATGAAAAAAGGCTCTCACTGGAGAGAGTCTTTAATATTACTGCTTATAAAAAACACCTAGCTAATTCTAGGGCAACTGAGTATTGAAGGAGTTTTAAAATTCAGTTTTTAATCTCTGTGGAGGTGATTGGTGACTTTTTTGGTGTGTGTTTTTCTGTTGATGTTGATGAGTTTTTCTGATAGTATATTTTTGGTACAAAAATAAATGATTCAGTCTTGGATTTGTTTCTTAAGACAATGTATAAAGTCAAACTTAATGTATGGCATTGCCATATTGTAGTATGTCAGCTAGTGATTTTGATTTATTGGCTCTGTCTTTACACTTGTCAAGGTAAGGGAAAACTAAGTTTCCACTTCTGAAATTATGTGCTTAATTAATTTATGATTCAAATTGCTATTATCTTTGAGATTCTTACTGTAAAAAAAAGTGACTTAAAATTTATACATAATAATAAATAAACTCCCAATTTGCTTGGGAATGCCAAGTAAATAAATCCAAGAGCCCTCTATAAAAACTGTTCTGAGCCTTTAATATATATAATATGCTATATACAACAGAGGAGTTTCCTTAAACCAGTATAATAACAAAACACAAGGGAAGCACAAAAGAAATTGAACTTTAATTGCAAAAGCTAAGCTTTTTCAGATTTCTTTGAATATTATACTTTCTTTCAGATTAAAATACCCTTCAAAATTGGTACCTATTATTTTTATTTAATAGGGACCTTAGCAGTGAAGGGAGCTATTACCTCTTAAGGATAATTCTAACACACTGATTTTGACTGCGTCTTAGATTGCCAACCAACATTATAAACTGAGGAGATCCTGTTTTTGAAAATTATTATTTACTTGAATTCTGTTTTTTACTCATCTGAAGTGTTTGTCTGCCTGATCTACTGCACACTATATTGGCAAATTCAAGTTACCGCTAGAAATGTGTAGCTCGCCTTTGATAGACACCACATGTTAAGGCCAGTATTCATGCTTTACTTAGCTAAAAATGATATGGTTATTTTTGTTTTCTGACAATGCAGTGTTGTTCACTTAATTGCTTTATTGGCAAACTTTTTTTTAAATCACCTTTTCAATGAGTTAAATCTTATTATTCAATTATAATCTCATACTTGTAGAGTACATGTGATTAATTTCTCAAAACTGACCAATGGTAGCATTTGTACAAAGAGAAGATTTATATGTAAGGATGTACTGCTTTGAAGAAGTCCTCTCTCATGATTTACCCCACCCCTAAAGTGTGTGTATTTTCATATAGTTTGCTAAGTAGTATGATTGAATAGGAGAAAGGTATATAGTTATATTGCTAATTAGTTCTCATAAAACGAATAAAGGTGAAAAACATACAATTAATTGATTCATGTTTTACTAATTGGTTAATATTAAACCATTATTTTGACTAGATGGACATTTAATTTTAACTGATTCTCAGATAATGGTGAATCTTCATAAAACCTTGGTAATATTTCTTTATTACAGAGTTCCTGAATATAATAACATGACCTTTCTTTTATTCAGAATAGATTTTTGATTTAGTAGGAAGGTAGAGCTATAAATACTGATTTTTTTTAAAAGAATCCAAAGTTTAAAGGGACTAAAGAGCCAGTTTCACTCTTGCATTATACAAATTTTCTTGCAGCAAATTACAAAAAGAAAAATTAAGTGGTATTTGAGATAACTTATGCTATGAAAGTGATCTTCTAGCTGAGTTAAAACAAAAATTTCCACAAATTGCCAAAAATAAAAAAAAAAGCCCACATGACTTTGATATGATGTATCATAAGTTTAATCATCAAACTTACAAAATAACTTTAGTTTGACAATGATTCATTTTCACCTCCCAGCTCACACACTCTTCTTGTATTTCTTAGTAAAGGTATATCATTGTTTCTTTTAACTTCTGATTAAGTCTCTATTTATGTTTATTTCTTTCTCAGTGCACATTTAATATTTTTCAAATGTTTTTTTCATGGAGCATTCAATGAAATTTTCTTTTCATAAAATACAAACATATGTATTTGAATGACTTTTTCACTAACTTTAAAAATTATGTACTCCTTTTATAAAAGCATCAGATGTAATTTACATGAGGAAATAAGAGCATAAGTACTTTATTTTTGCCTCTTTGTTATGATGAAATGTAACCATTCTTTTCATGATCAACAATTAGTATTTTACAAACCATGCATTTAAGTTAGAAATTCCAAGATATGCACTTAGAAGTCTCTAAAAACATGTTATTACTTTACAGTAGACAGTAAACGTCTTTTAAAAAGACTGGATTGTTTTGATCCCAGCATTGAAATTAAAGTAATTTCATGATGAGCTAAACAGTGCAGAGGATGCAGTTTATATCTAAACCCACTGGACAGAGTTTTATCTTCACTTATTTGTAGATTTCATATTTTTTTCAGATGAATGTATAGTTCTGATTTTGAAAACCCAAGTTATGAAGTGTGAGTTAATGGCAGAAGATTTAAGAAACACTTGTGAAACACTGACTCTGTGATTCTTTGTGAAATATCTGAACAAAGATAAATATTCAGTGTTTTGTCACTAATTAGAGTATTGACATAGTCTTAAATCTGGAAGGAATCTGGGTGATTTATCTAGTTGCTTTCTTTTACTCTTGGGCAGGACCAGAGTTACTCTACCTTTGACATATGGTAATCTAAGTTCTAGAACCTCACTTAGTATACTGACTTACTACTTAATAGTCCTATTATTGAAAATTATATTGGTCTTCAATGGATATTAAGATAAAACTTATAAGTACTTGCATGAAAGTGAAGATCATTATTAACCAGTCCTAGGATTTTTTTTTTTTCTCTCAACATATATAATTGAGCTCTGCTGTGAGCAAGAAAAGAAAAAAATGCTGATTCAATCCATGTGGATTCCAACATTTCCTATATTTTTAGTTCTTTACTAGGATATTCACACGTATTATCTCATTTAAGTTTTATTAGGAGAATAGGAATACTCTAATATTACATGCTGCATTTATAAAAATGTTCTGAATTGCTTTAGTTTCTTCCAAGTATTTCTATTCCCTTAATTATTATTTGACTGTGTACCATTATCCCAAATTTCTAAATTCTCCTTTTAATTTTGAAACCCAAAAGTGAACACTCAAATCCATGATAGTTGATATGAGACAATATAGATTTTTAAAAAATGTGTCCTACACTGCAATGGAATGTCAAGCATTGGTGAACAGGGAGAAGGGAAAATTTATCTCTAACCCGAAATCAGGGGTGAAAACTCCTGAGACATAACCTTATCCTCCTTGTCTTATGTGGTCTGCTTGTTCTTCTTATTATTTTTTTTCAAATTTGAACTTTTTATTTTGTATCAGGATACAACAATTAACAATGTTGTGTGGCCTGCTTGTTCTAGAATTACACTTGCCACCTGTAGCTTTGTCAACCTTCTCTCCTCTGCTCATGTTCCAACCTCAGTTATCAGTTCTCCTACATCATCAGCAGCGTGATGCTCTCTGATGGAAGCTACTGGTGATGGTCCTGAATACACTTCAGGCCTAACACACTGCTCTTGAAGAGCAAGTGCATTGGTGAACACCACCACTCTATCTGTCCATGCTTGCACCTGGGATATGCTTCACAGAGGACAGTATACTTTCAGAGTTAGTATTAGAAAGACCTGTTTTTGTTTTTTTTTTTTTCCAGTTCCCCATTTAGTTCTACCTAGACCTTGGAAATATTTCCTCATTTTTATTAAAAGTTCATGAAATGTGAAATTTTGTGCTTAGTATTTGACCACAAAAGTATGAAAAGACATAGTTCATACTCTAAAGGAACTTACTTACACCTGACAAGACAAAGCTAGAATAACTGGAGAAGAGTAAAAAGAAAATGTTTAATAGTATATGTTTAACTTTTCTCTAAAGCTTTGGGCACATTTACTGCCTTATACAATTTAGTCCTAGTTTGTGAGCTAAATCTAAATCTGTGCCTTGTGTTATTTCTTATATTTCCCGAATTATTTCCTAGCAGTATGGAAAGTTTTTGAAAAATAGCTGTGTCTTTAAGTACTTACTGATTGAACATTTGACTGAACAGAACACTTGTTGAGAGCCTACCATGCTCGGGGTGCTACTCTGGGAAAAAGAGTCCTTACCTTCAGAGAATGCTCATGCCCCATGGAAGACAAATGGTATGTGTATAATGCTAATGAAGAATGACACACAACTTGTAAGAGCACAAGAAGAGATAAATACTGCTAGAGAGTGAGTCAGTGTGTTAGGGAAGGTTTGGAGAGGGGATGACATTTGTGTGGGATCTTGAAGAATGATTAGGAATTTTTCAGGAGAAGAGTGGGCAGGAAGGGCAATTTTTTTTTGGCCAAAGTGACAATAATAAAATTCTGTCAAGCAATAACAATAATAATAACATTTATTTTGTACTTAGAATGCATCTGACATTATTTTAAATTATTTGCTTATTTTTGTGCCATGATGTATGGCAAAAATCATAATTATCCAAAGTAATTATCCACCAATTAAATAAATAAAACAAGCAAAAATGTCCAGGTTATGTACTGATATTTCCATTTTATTGGAAAGAGAATGAAGCATGGGGAGGACTAGTAATTTGCCCAGGAGTAAACGGCAAGTAAGGGGCTGAGTTGGCATTTAACTCAGAGGGTGGTGGAAAGTGAGTAAAGTTCATTGGAGTTATAGCCTTAGGTGCAAGGTGGGAGAGATAGGAAGTCAGACTTTTCCTGGACATTGGAGTCACACTGGGCTTCCAGTATCCTGAACAAGACTTGGGGATTTATCCCATCATCAGCGGAGACCCACTGCAAGGCTATGAGAAGGGAGTTGCCTTAAATAGCTTTTACTTTGAAAAGGTCTTTGCAGGCATTATGGAGAAAGGATTGGAAGGTGAGAGGATTTAGAAGAAATGGGGAAAAGGGAGAATGTTCATTTGAGAGATAATGACTTCTAATTATTGTGTATGTTCCATAGCATCAAAACTATGCTTATAACATTCTTTAAGACTTAGCAAATTATGGTTTATGGAAACTGGGAGGAAAAGTGTGTTAATTCCATACGCCTTGCATTTATCACCTCCAGCATGGTGCTATGCATAGTTCTAGTTAATGCACCACTTCCAAATGCATCAAAGAATCTTAGCAAAGGTGCTAGGGAGGATGAGTGCATCCAGGGAAAACCGATTAGCTCAGTCCGAATTTATTAGAAATGCTTATTGTTGTGTTTGTGTATAATCCTGGTGAGTTTTTTTATAGAAATTATCTATGTCTGCAATCTGATTTCAATGCCAGTGGAAATCTATGCCTCATAGCCCTATTCTGTTCCTTAATCAGGGCAACTGTTTTCTTATTAATGGAAGTCTGCAGATGGTGTTTTTCTGGCCTTTTAGTGTGTGCAACTCTTCAATATATTGGATTTTAACAATACTTACTGGAAAAAGGGCTTTGAAAGTAGTGATGACAAACCCCCTGCCGGGAGTCACACTGGAAGGTGACCCAGCAGGCATGCCAAGGGCCCAACTGCTAAAGTCTAAGTTCTTTTGTGCAATTCCACTTGCTTTCTTTTCCCATTCTTCCTTCTTTTGTTGACTCCCAGTTTTTAATCCTTGGATGTTTATTGTGCTTCCTTCTGTAGTATCACTGTCAAGACGTCTGCAACATTATCCTTGAGGAATTTAAATGCTTCCCAGAAAAGTATCGAAAATGCTTGCCATGGTTCACAAGGCCCTACATTTTCTGGCTCCAGAATACCTGTGACCTCATCTCCTATTCCCCAGCCATGTTAGGCTCTTTTCTGTTCTTCAACAAACCTTGTATGTTTCTACTTCCGGGCCTTTGTTTGATGTTGCTTCTGCCTGGAAGTCTAGTTCCCTAGGTGTTGACATGGTTCACTATCTCACTTTCATCCAGGCTTCTACTCAAACCTCACTTGATAGAGAGGCTTCTGCTGACCCCTTCATCTAAAAAAGCATTGTTTGCTTTCTTGTCCCTTGTTTTGCTTTCTTTATCTTCTTGGGTGTTATTACCTGGAAATATATTGCTAGAAAAGACACACTTGTTTGTATGTTGTTTTTCTCTTCTTTTGTCTACCAATCTAGCAAAATTGCATGAGAGCAGGGATTCTGTCTTGTTTACTATATCCTAGGGACCTGAAGCAAGGCTGGTGCTTGGTATATATTTGATGAAAAAATAAAAGAAAAAATGAATATAGTTCCTATGTCCTATTTGTTTTCTTCTTCTAGCACTTTCCCTTTAGCTTGTTATGAAGGAGGAGAAAAGGAAACTTAGCTGATACTCTATAAGCACCCTTACTTCATCCATCTCTTAATAGTTGTATTCCCTTTTTGCTGGTAGGGCTACTCTAAGTTGCTTTCTGTTTTGTGTTCTGTGATATTGTAGGTACAAGTTTAATCACGATATCTCACTAGAGGCTAAGCGTTTTACATGGTAGCCTATTTAATTAAGCCACTGTGTACAAATCACACTACCTAGCCTGTAGTGCTATAAAGTAAATATTTGTCTGTAGCACTGTACAATTATTATTTGGTTATTCTTCATGCATCAAACAGCACACCAAATAGTTGGTGTTTCAGCTTAGGAAAGCTCTACATATCTCTCATTAACTACCTGAATGGAAGCATCATAGAGACAAACCTATTTGTTATTTGGCCTTTAAAATATCTGCATATTATTTGTTAGAATGCTTAATTATTGATTATTTTCTACTAATGCAGCATCTAGAAAACATTAAGTTTTCTGAGCTTTCGATAGAATTTTCCCGGGAAACTTGGAAGGAAGAACCCATTACTTGCAGAGTAAGGAAATTGTGAATTAATAACCATTGTATTCTAGAAAAGACATCCTCAGGAGCAAAAATTTTCACTTGGTTCTGTTTCATTTTTTCTGAACCAAGAGTTTGGGACCTCTGTCACTCCTAGTGATTTGTTTGACAGAGATATGTTTGAATCCCACTGTGTACTTTAAGTTAAAAAAAATAGAAGTAATTTGTTGACCTTCTCAAATTGCTTGAAGTTCTTCTTGCTAGAACTTAGACGTTTTGTCTTATAGGGAGAATACGAATGACTACTTCTTTCGACCTTTTGTGGAAAAGAACACTTGTCACTAGGGATGCTCTCCTGAAAGCTGAAAAGAAAGTGAAGTCACTCAGTCGAGTCTGACTCTTCGCGACCCCGTGGACTGTAGCCTACCAGGCTCCTCCATCCATGGGATTCTCCAGGCAAGAATACTGGAGTGGGCTGCCATTTCCTTCTCCAGAGGATCTTCCTGACCCAGGGATCGAACCCAGGTCTCCCACATTGCAGGCAGACACTTTAACCTCTGAGCCACCAGGGAAGATCTCCTGACAGACAGCTTATCCCCTCCTTCACCCTATACCCTCACAATGTCAACTTCAGCAAATAACGCAGATTGTAAATAAAGGGAGATGGGGTATTATGGCTTTCAGAAAAACTTTCAAACTATATTTTGTGAAGCATTAGCAATAGTGTTCTAGGACCCATTTTGGGAATTCCTTGAAAAATAAGATAGTGATAATCTTTTTGCTGGTCCTGGGTCCAAACGAAGAAACATGGATGAACCTGGGGAAATTTCGGGAAATTTGGGGGAGCACAGATTCCATAATCTCAGTGTCTAAAAAACCACAAGTGTAAGAGATAAAGGAGTGGATAAAAAATTTCTGGATAGCTATGCTTGATAAAGTCATAGAAATTTTCAGACAGTAAAATTATATGCATCTAAGATGTCCAGGAATGGCAACAGAATAAATGAGGAGGGTGGACATAATTTGGTTCAAGGAGAGGTTACTGGTAGTGAGGATTTAAAATTTCAAGAAGTTGAAAGAATAGTAGTAGTATAATGAAACCTTCTACTTCGATTTACTGATTATTAATGGTTTTCCACATTTACTCTATCTCTGTACCTCTCTCCATATTTAAATGCTTATATATGCTTTCTTTAGTTTCAAGGGAGTACACTTGGATGGAAAACATTAGTTTTGGATTTAAAAAAAGACCTCATTTTAAAGTATAATTATTTCTATTTCATTCGCATGTTCTCATATAATTTGAGTTTAATTCTTAATAATTGACTAATATCTTGACAAGTTATAAAAAGTTTGTGGCCCATTTTTAAAAGCAAACTATTGGAGCAGTGATAGTGAAGGGTTGTTGTTCAGTCGCTCAGTCGTGTCTGACTCTTTGCAACCCATGGACTGCAGCATGCCAGACTTCCATATCCTTCACTGTCTCCTGGAATTTGCTCAGATTTATGTCCATTGAGTTGGTGATGCTATTTAGCCATCTCATCCTCTCCTGCCCCCTTCTCCTTTTGCCTTCAATCTTCCCCAGCATCAGGACTTTTTCAGTGAGTCGGCTCTTTGCATCAGGTGGCCAAAGTATTAGAACTTCAGCTTCAGTTCAGTTCAGTTCAGTTCAGTCGCTCAATCATGTCTTTGTGACCCCATGAACCACAGCACTCCAGGCCTCCCTGTCCATCACCAACTCCCGGAGTCTACCCAAACCCATGTCCATTGAGTTGGTGATGTCATCCAACCATGTCATCCTCTGTCATCCCCTTCTCCTCCTACCCTCAATCTTTCCCAGCATCAGGGTCTTTTCAAATGAGTCAGCTCTTCGCATGAGGTGGCTAAAGTATTGGAGATTCAGCTTCAACATCAGTCCCTCCAGTGAACACCCAGGACTGATCTCCTTCCTTCCAATAAATATTTAGGATTGATTTCCTTTTAATCTCCTTGCAGTCCAAAGGACTCTCAAGAGCCTTTTCCAGCACAATTTGAAAGCATCGATTTGTTGGCCCCCAGACTTCTTTATTGTCTACTCTCACATACATACATGACTACTGGAAAAACCATAGCTTTGATTATATGTACCTTTGTTGCTGGGCTTCCCTGATAGCTTAGCTGATAAAGAATCCACCTGCAATGCAGGAGACCTGGGTTCGATCCCTGGGTTGGGAAGATCCCCTGGAGAAGGGAAAGGCTACCCATTCCAGTATTCTGGCCTGGAGAATTCCATAGACTGTATAGTTTACAGGGCTGCAGAGAGTCGGACACGACTGAGTGACTTTTACTCACTCACCTTTGTTGGCAAAGCGATGCCTCTGCTTTTTAATATGCTGTCTAGACTTGTCTTAGCATTTATTCCAAGGAACAAGCATCTTCTAATTTCATGGCTGCAGTCACAGTCTGCAGTGATTTGGAGACCAAGAAAAGGAAATCTGTCACTGCCTCCACTTTTCCCCATCTATTTGTGTGAAGTAATGGGACCAGATGCCGTGATCTTAGTTTTTTGAATGTTGAATTTTAAGCCAGCTTTTTTTTCACTCTCCTCCTTCACCCTCATCAAGAGGCTCTTTAGTTCCTCATCACTTTCTGCCATTAGAGTGGTATCATCTGCATATCTGAGGTTGTTGATATTTCCCCCTGCAGTCTTGATTCTAGCTTGTGATTCATCCAGCCTGGCATTTTGCGTGATGTACTCTGAATATAAGTTAAATAAGCAGGCTGACAGTATATAGTCTTGACATACTCCTTTCCCAATTTGGAACCAATCCGTTGTTCCATGTCCTTGATTCATGGACTTAGCATTCCAGGTTCCTATGCAATATTGTTCTTTACGTCATTGGACTTTACTTTCACCACCAGACACATCCAAAACTGAGAGTTGTTTCTGCTTTGGCCCAGCTGCTTCATTCTTTCTAGAGCTATTAGTAATTGCCATCAGCTCTTCACCAGTAGCATGCTGGACACCTACCGACCTGGGGTGGCTTATTCTGGTATCATCTATTTTTGCCTTTGCGTACTGTTCATGGGCTTCTCGTGGCAAGAATACTGGAGTGTTTTGCCATTCACTCTTCAGTGGACAACATTTTTTTCAGAACTCTCCAGAATGACTTGTCTGTCATGGGTGGACCTGCGTGGTGTGGCTCATACTTTCAAGCCCTTTTGCAATGACAAGGCTGGGATACATGAAGGGGTGTAGAGGATTAGAGATATCTATAATATTAATAGTTTATAAGTAATCTTGGTGACAAATTGTTGGTTTTAGGTACTTGAAACTACTTCTAAGAGGATGGGTGTCGGTAGCATTTATTTTTTTCTTCCCTCCAAAAGAGATGTTACTTCTTTCTATAAAACTATAAGATATAACATTAATATGGAAAACTGTATTTCTTAATATAGTACAGATGAACTTCTATCATTATATTTTTGATGTTATCTTCAATTTTATTTTTACTGTTGATCTTTCTTTTATGTTATGTTATTTGGAGTCAAGTAAGTTAGCTGACTCATTTGAAAAGACCCTGATGCTGGGAAAGATTGAGGACAGGAGGAGAAGGGGACGACAGAGGATGAGACGGTTGGATGGCATCACTGACTCGATGGATATAGGTTTGGGTGAACTCTGGGAGTTGGTGATGGACAGGGAGGCCTGGTGTGCTGCGGTTCATGGGGTCACAAAGAGTCAGACACGACTGAGCAACTGAACTGAACTGAAGTTAGGTTTGGTTTTAATATTTTGTCTTGAATTGCTATTGAAATTTTAGACCAGTTAATTCTCTGTCTTGGACCTCAGTTCCTTCGTTTGTAAAGTGGAGAAAATAGCCTCATATTTAAATATTTTCAAATGTTAATTTAATTTAAGCATGTATTTGTTAACTCTCCTGCTATCTCTCTATCTGTCTACGTATCCCACTGTCTATCTACTCCTAAGATAATGTATGAGAGTACTTAATGGAATACTTTATGCATTATAAGTCACATAATAGATATTACTGTTTAACTATCTTACTAAATCTCTAAACACACACAAACATTCACATTATTGTCAGCCTTGGTTGGTAAAGCAGAACTTATTTTTTATTATCTGAAAAGCATAGCTGGGTATTAAATATGCTAGTTCAGAAGAGTCAAAGTGCACTTGTGTTTGTAAAAAAATAATTTTATAATATTCACAATGTGACCATTACTGAGGAAACAAAATATCATTCATTATTTTCATGTGATAATCACATTCTAATGAACCAAGCTCAATTGTATTGAAACGCATATCAGAAGATCTAGTGTGAACAGCTTACATCCCTAATAAGAAACTTTATAGCCTTGTTTGGCTGCTATCAGCAACATATTTTTAAAAGCCATATGCAAAAGAGATAGGAACAGAAGCACTTTGATGTAATTCCATCCACTTGCACCAATAAGCTTGAGAGCAAAAAGAAAAAAAAAAAAGCATGAGAAGTTGCCTTGTCTATTTCAGGATCCTACATATAAAAAGCCAATATAGGATTCAGTGAACAAATGCCTTGGAAAAATTCCAGTGTCATCAAAAACTCATTTTTCTCAAAATCTCTCCCTGGTACTCTTCATATTTATGCACAAATTAATAAGTACAGACTGTTTGTCACAGCACAGAGAATCTGAGAGTGCTTTTGTGGCTTATTTGGGCCACAGTTATCTCAGCAGTTAGTTTATACAGGAAGCCTCTTTTTCACCATCAGAACTATTTAGGCCTACTGAAGAGAGGTCTAGGAAGGTAAGACAAAGAAACTCAGGGATCCAAGTCTCTCTCACTGATGATGTCTTAACTGCCCAAGACTTCCTCCTGAGATGTTACCATTGAAATTCACACATGGATTTTAACTTGCTGGGGAAAATCATGGCCTTTGTCCTTACCTGTCATTCTGCTCAGCCAGGACTGAGCTCACCCAGAAAATATGGTTGTGTCTCTAACATGCTCATGTTTACGAAAACAACATGAATCTTTAGGAGGCTGGGTGGTGCAAAGAGCACAGCATTTGAATCCCAACTCCACCTTTGACCAGATACTAGGTTTTAAGCAAACCGTTTAACCTTAGTTCCACTTTCTGCTTCTGCAAAATTAGAAAAAGACTTCTTATGTCTCATTAGGTCTCTATGAAAACTGAAAGAAGTAATGCGTGTTCTTGGCATAGTCCTTGGCCAATGAAAGGTAATCAGCAGACTTCTTTCACTAATGAGAGCTTAATCCAGAGCTTATGATTTCATATAAAAATGATAATATATATATAGTAATATAAACTAAGTATTTGTATGCTGCTGCTGCTGCTAAGTCACGTCAGTCGTGTCCAACTCTGTGCAACCCCATAGACAGCAGCCCACCAGGCTCCTGTCCCTGGGATTCTCCAGGCAAAAATACTGGAGTGGGTTGCCATCTCCTTCTCTAGAGCATGAAAGTGAAAAGTGAAAGGGAAGTCACTCAGTCGTGTCCGACTCTTTGCAACCTCATGGACTATAGCCTACCAGGCTCCTCTGTCCATGGGATTTCCCAGGCAAGAGTACTGGAGTGGGTTGCCATTGCCTTCTCCGAAATATCTGTATAGCATGGTTTAATTAAATCAGTTTTTATTGAGCAATGCTGTACATATTAAATACATTCTTTTTAGACCACTTAGATATTACTTAGTTTCACAGGATAGTATGTTATCTTAAAGCCCAAATTAAATGTTCTTACAACAGTAAAATAAAATTTAAAAAGAAAAATAAATCACTATGCATTATGGGGTTTAATCACTCTCATTTTTCACAGAGACAACTGTAAATGACTTTGGCCATAAAATGCTGTTTATTCTTTAAAATTCCTGTTATCTTCCTGAATTTGGTGCTTGTCTCCATTAATGAAAGTAGATGCCAATGAAACACTTTTTCTCTAAGTGAATTTAAATCAATTACTATTAAAAATATAGTGTTATTTTCAAAGTACCAGAATGTGCCTGCAGTTGTTTTCCCTAGTCAGTAGAATCTAACCTCCTAGTGATTTGTTTACATAAGAAAGTTTATTCACAAGAGGCAATGAGAAAAGAGCTTGCGACCTAGAGTCCTAGACTCTAGACATGCATCCTGGCGCCACCACTTACAAACTGTTTTGCTTTGTCTTGTTTTGTTTTTTTGAATGGCAAAGGGATAGTCATTTAACCTTTTGGACGTGCAACTTACTCATCAGTATAGATAAAGCAATTATTTCCCTATTCATATATGGTATTTATAAAATTAATTAGAACAGTTGAAAAACACAAAGAATTGGAACTTGTTTTCTGGAAGAAGAGGAAATATGTTTATAGAGCCAAAAGTAATGATAAACTATTGCTAATGAGTACGAAATGCTGCAGGTGTATTTGGGTTGTATGTAAAGAACATGTTAATAAACTTGATTAAATACCATGAACATTGCCTTATAAACATTTTATTTTACAGAAAGAGGAGGAATTTCTGCTGTATGGGACTATTTAAGGGAGAGACAGTGTGGAGACGGGGGCTAGACTAAGTGGTACCTTTGGGTCTTACTACCCTCATTGGTCTTTACATCACTTTCATGCTTCCTGTAGAAAAATAACAGAAAGCTCAGAAACTAATATTCAGTCCAGGGAAAGTTGTATTTAACCTTTATCCAGATGCCTTGACAGCATTTTAAGTCAAATTGCTCTGTTTATCTTGGTTGTTTCCAGGAATATTTAGGGATGAAAGCAGAAATAAAGGTTATGGCTTCTCTTTTGACAAAGACTTCCTTCTCACAGTATCACTGATCAGGTTGATTCTGTCTCTGAGCACCTGAAAGACAGTAAAAGATTATACCTTTAAGACAGGGGGTTTTCTGTTCAAGTGAATTTATACATCACCAAAAAATGACTGTCCGCATAAACTCAAAGTTTTGTGACAGTGCAAAATGAAACACTTTCAGGCTTCCAAAGAATTATGCCAAGTTTCTGATTCTGTCTAAAGTAACAAAAATAAAATTTTTAGGAACCTATCCTATTTTTAGGAACCAATAGGTTAAACCTTAACTTAACCTATTATAGATTAAATTAAGCAGCTGCTTTATCTGAATAAAGCTTTGCAGAATCTAATATTATAAAAGAGCTATCTTTTATAAACACAGTACTTGCTTGGGATTCAGTCGATTTGGGTTTTAATGCCAGCAGCATCCCAAATGCCCAGTAAGCATATATGCATACATTTGCCACTGGTAGCTTTTTTGTCGAGAGGGATTAATAATCACCTGGGCCTACCATCCTTACTTTATGCATTATGGTATGAATATTGAATGCCAGTGGTTATAGAGTGCTTTGGTGTTCTGCAGAGTGACTTGGCAAAGACATTCAGAAGAAAAAAAAAGGCTTCTAAGTAGTTTTATACATATCAGATTTTTGAAAATGTGATTCAACTTTAAACTGCATTAATAGATTTTATATTTTATGTGAACCTTAAAAATGCCAAGTATTTAGTACTTGGGAAGTTTGGATGTTTATATTTAGAGTTTCTTAAGCATTACCATAATTGTGTATGTTAGTTCCTTTTTAAAGGTACCCCCCAACATTGCTTAGTGAATTAATTCTTTGTAGCATGCAGTTTTTCTTTTTATTTTATTCCAATAAACAAATGTATATGGTTGAATGATACAAATATAATATGCTTTGCCATTAAAAATCTCTAGTCAAACCCAAAAATGTATATAATAATTCAGTATGTGAAATCATTTTATTGATGGATACAAGTATTAAACATATACAAGTATAAAATAATAATATTCTCTCATGACTACTGGGAGGTGTCAACCTAATTATGAAACTAAAAATCTACAGAACAATGGTGGTGCTCTCCTTTCCAAATGCCTGTGAGCCTTGGATCAACATCTGTTATGATGACTTATTTTTGAGAGTCAATCAGTATAAGTATAGTGAGCTGTACTTGGCAATCTGATATACCAGCATGAGGTCAGGTATAAGCAGACTGCTGGTGTGAGCAAGCAGAAAATATGCTCTAAGAGAGAAAGGAGCAAGATAGAAATATTTTAATATTATAAATAAAAAATGAAGCAATAATATAAAAATGATACCACATATACCTTATATTATTTAATGCTCACCTCTATTTAAAATGGGGAAACTGAGATTCATGAGGTCAACTGACCGATGCTAGGTAACCAAGGTGCAGAGTGGTAAACCAAGAATTAGCCCATAGGTTCTGATTTAGATTTACACATCTTATATATTGACAAGGTTCACAGATTCAATGAACTTCACACAACCCACTCCACTCCTGCCTCAACCCCCAACTCCCAGCTCCTATGGGAAAACATCTAGAGTTATCATACTTTCATGTCCCCTTATTAAAAGCCTTCTCACAGTGAGGGCTGACAAATTCATTTGCACTTAAGCGTAATTGACTCATGGGTTTTAATGTGTTATTCCATTTTTCGAAATAAACATTAAACCAGGCAAATTAATCTCTGCTTGTAGAGTTTGACACACTAGGTAGCAGAGGCAAAGGAAGTATTTGGAAGTAGAAAAGGTCGTTTTCCAGTCCCCTCAGGGCCTGGGACACAGAGGATGAGCTGAATGTCCCAGGCATGTAATTGTGTTTGCAAACCTTTTATTCATTCACCAAATTATTCATACCACCTACCTGTTCCATACCCATGTTTCCTGTCTTCCTTCCTATCTCTGTGGATCAGCTCTGTGTACCTGGTTAAGGCCAATCCCACCCTTCTGACCCTCAAAGGACTTTGCTCTTGGACTTGTCCTTGCTGTCTCCTGCATCACTGGTTTTCCATCCTATTAGATTATGTCTATCTGGCTATAAACACTTTAAAACTCTGTCCTTTCCAAGGGCCTCTTTGACCCTATGCACCCTTCTATCTATTACCCTATATCCGTTCCCCTTTACAGCAAAACCTCCAAAATAGTAGTCTATAGGCTATAGACAGAGATAGACATATAGACTATATAATAATTTATATGTCTCACTATACTTTGGCTGCTTGATGCGAACAGCTGACTCATTGGAAAAGACCCTAATTCTGAGAAAGATTGAAGGCAGAAGGAGAAGAGGGTGACAGAGGATGAGATGGTTGGATGGCATCACAGATTCAAGGACATGAAATTGGGCAAACTCCAGGAGATGGAGGCCTGGCTTGCTGCAGTCCATGAGGTTGCAAAGAGTCAGACACAGCTTAGGGACTGAACAACAAGAAGTCCTTTTTTGAAAACTTCAAGATTTGCCCTCACAACTCCACTAAAAGTGTTGTTACTGAGGTTATAAAATCCATGTGACAAATCAAATGATCAACTAGCAATCCTCATCTTGCTCAGCTCATCAACAGCATATCATACAGTTGGTTACATCTTCTTTCTTGAAACATTGCCTTCACTTGACTTCCTGGACACTGTAATCTCTTTCCTTTCTCAGAGGCTGTTCTTTCTCAATTTCCTCAGCTGGTTCCTCTCCCCAAACTCTAAACATTGGAATGTCCCCAGAGGAATGTGGTCTCTCTGTTTTGTCTGCACCACTCCCTAGGCCAAGTATCTCCCTTAGACTCATGACTTTAAATAATATCTGTGCACTGATGATTACAGTTTGTATCTTTAGATAGACTTTCTGAACTCCAGACCTATGTACCTGTCCAACAGCCTTCTTGACAGCAAAACTGAGCACGTCCAAAACTGACATCTTGATTTTCAGCCCCGACATCCTACCCTTGTTGCAATCTGTTCCCAGTCTTCTCCATCTTGGTAAAATGCAATTCCATTTTTTTTTTTCTGATTGTTCAGGCCAGGAATCTTGGAGTCTTCCATGGCTCCTGATTTTCTCTGATATTTCACATTCCAAATGCATCAACAAATTCTATCAGCTCTGCTTTTGCAGTGTCTTCATCACCACCACTGCTGCCATTCTGATCCAGGTTACCATTATCTCATACCTGGATTATTTAATTAACCTCTTGCCTGATTCTCCTGCTTTCCATCAGAATCCTTCAAGGGTAGCCCATGTCACTCAGAATGTATGTGCCATACATGCAAGGCCCTATTGATCTCTGCCTTTTTTGTTGTCAAAAAAGAATATCTCCTAGGTATCTGTATGGCCTTCTTCCTTTTTTCAGATCATTGCTTGAATTCATCTCATTGGAGAGAATCTTCCTGACCATGAATATAAAACCAATATAAAATAGCCTTCCTCTTATCCTCAGGTCTGCTTTGATTTCTTTATACCACATATCCATACCTGATGTATAGCTCTACATCATTGTCTGTATGTAGATATCTACACCCACAGCTATATTCATTTCTGTATTTACACTGTCTCTATCCATCATCTATCTTATTGTCTGCCTTTTCCCACTAGAATATAAACTCCATAATGATAGAGACTTTGTGTATTTTGCTCATTGTAAATCCATAATACAAGCTAGCACATTGTTTTTGTTCTGTCGCTAAGTCATGTCTGATTTTGTGACCCCGTGGGCTGTAGCACAGGTTCCTCTGTCCTCCACTATCTTCCAGAGATTGCTCAAATTTATGTCAGTTAGCTGGTTATGCTATATAAAAATCATAGCTTTGACTAGACAGACATTTGTCAGCAAAGTGATAGCTCTGTTTTTTAATATGCTGTTTAGGTTTGTCATAGCTTTTCTTCCAAGGAGCAAGTGTCTTTTAATTTCTTCGCTACAGTACTGTCCACATTGATTCTGGAGCCAAAGAAAATAAAATCTGTCACTGCTTTTACTTTCTCCCCTTTCATTTGCCATGAAGTGATGGGACAAGATGCCATGATCTTGAATGTTGAGTTTTAAGCCAGCCTTTTCAGTCTCCTCTTTTACCCTCATCAAGAGGCTCTTTTGTTTCTCTACACTTTCTGCCATAAGGGGTGGTGTCATCTGCATATCTGAGGTTGTTGATATTTCTCCCAGCAATCTTGATTCCACCTTGTGATTCATCCAGCCTGACATTTTGCATGATGTACTCTGCATCTTCCCTGGTGGTTCAGAGGGTAAAGCGTCTGCCTGCAACGTGGGAGACCCGGGTTCAATCCCTGGGTCAGGAAGATCCCCTGGAGAAGGAAATGGCAACCCACTCTGGTACTCTTGCCTGGAAAATCCCATCAATGGAAAAGCCTGTAGGCTACAGTCTGTGGTAGGCTACAGTCTATGGGATCACAAAGAGTCGGACATGACTGAGCAACTTCACTTTCACTTTCACTCTTCAACGTAGTTAAATAAGCAGGGTAACGATATAAGCCTTGATGTACTCCTTTCCCAATTTGGAACCAGTCCGTTGTTCCATGTCTGGTTCTAACTGTTATTTCTTGATCCACACATAGGTTTTTCAGGAGACAGGTAAGGTGGTCTGATATTCCCATCCCTTTAAGGATTTTCCACAGTTTGTTGTGATCCACACAGTAGGCTTACACATAGTTGGCAGTTAATATGTATTTGTTGAATGAATGAATGAATAAAAAATGAATTTGGCTGACTGTCTGGGTATCTTCCAGGTTTAAGCACTGAGTCCCCAAGTTGAATAAGAGAGAGAAATGTGAACAGATTCCTTAAAATACAATGATAAATGTTAAATTGTAGTGATAAGTTATAATAGTAAAAATAACTCCCCCTCAAAGAAGCAATTTTATATGCAAATATACATTTTTAAAAATTAAAAAACCTTAAAATTTGATAATAGATTAGAAGGAGAGAGGTGAGAGATCTACAGGAAATATAGAAAGTATACTGAACTTAAAATGAGAAGATTTTTATTCCTATTCTGATTACATTATTTACTAGTTGTGTGATCTTAGGCAAATAAATAACCTAGTCTTTTCCTCCCATTTTACCCACTAGGCCATCATCTTTATTTTTGTGAAGGTTAAGTCAAATAATATGATGCATAATAGGCACTGAGTTGATATTATTTTTCTTTGTTCCCATATCCAATAATTCTCTTTACATTCACAGGTTAGCCCTCTATAATCTGTTTTACTCCTCTATCATTTCTCAATTACTTTCTAAATTTCTGCCTCATTGACTGTCTTCTGTTTTCTTCCTACAAGAATTTTTAGTATCATGTGATAATATCATCAACCTCACCAGCCTGTCAAAGATTAATCAACCTTCTCTCCTTGCTTTCAGTTCAATTCAGTTCAGTCAGTCAGTTGTGTTCGACTCTTTGTGACCCCATGAACCGCAGCATGCCAGGCCTCCTTGCTTTACCTATATACATATAAACTGGTGAGTCCTTTAGCTATATTTCTAAGGGCAGAAAGTTGAATCAATTCTCAGAATTATAGGACAGTAATATATGTATATTATTCTTTAATTGATCAAACCAGTCAGTCCTAAAGGAAATCAGTCCTGAATACTCATTGAAAGGACTCATACTGAAGCTGAAGCTTTAATACTTTGTCCACTTGATGTGAAGAGCTGACTCATTAGAAAAGATCCTGATGCTGGGAAAGATAGCAGGCAGGAGAAGAAGGGGATGACAGATGATGAGATGGTTGGATGGCATGACCAACTCAATGGACGTGAGTTTGAGCAAGCTCTGGGAGATGATTAAGGACAGGGAAACCTGGTGTGCTGCAGTCCATGGGGTTGCAAAGAGTCAGACCCGACTGAGTGACTGAACAACAACATTCTTTAATTGGAAGTATGTTTATTTGACTCACACTAGAACAGTGGTTCTTATCATCCCACTAATATGTCATAATCAGCGAGAGTGAAAAGGGTATTCATAGAGTAACTGCAGTGTGAATTGCACCTAAGTATAAATTACCATACCATCCCCCCCCCCCCAAACCCCACAACCCCAGGCTACAACCAGACTATTAAAACAACAACAACATGAGTATTTTTAGGACAGAGTATCACAGTTGTAAATGTTTTTGTAGGACATTATGTAGGAGAAAAAAGAAAAAAATACTGGAAATAATTGTATTAGATTCATTTCTTTGAGGCCGGGTGCTATATCTGTTTTTTTTTTTTTAATTGGAAAGGATTTTATATTATTTTGTTTTTGTTTCCAGTTTTATCAATGTATAATTGACATATACCATTTATACAATGGCACAACATATGTGCATATGTTAAAGTATACAGCATGTTGATTTTATATATGTATATGTTTCAAAACAACTACCACAATGATTTAGTCTTATTTACTTGCATGCTATCTGGCAAGTGACTATTTAACTGATTTTCTTAATTTTTTTCTCTCTAAGGTATCTATATTTTTGTTGTACATGAGACAAACTTATTTTTGTCCCTGTTTTACCGCTGGGGTATTGGCAAGGCAGAGAGTGATATAATAATATAACACCCAAAATTATAAGATATGAGGAAATTTACACACATACTGTTTGTCAAACAATTAGAATATTTCTAAAAACATGAGTGGATGTATAATAGAAATTAACAAAATGAAAGACAACCCATTTTTTTGTTTTTTATATAAACATAGTTTATATAAGGTTTTCAAGGTTATGGTAGTTAAAACTTACTTGTTCTAGGTACTCAGCTGAGAAACTGATTAATTAAAGACTAGAATTTATAAGTTTTTTCCTTTTTCTATTATAACTATGGCAAATATCAAGAGTTATCCATGGGGTCGCAAAGAGTTGAACATGACTGAGTGACTGAACTGAACTGAACTGAACTGATCAATAGTTATGTCTTACCACTTTTTGCTGGAGTCCAAAGCCTGTTTCTTAAACTTCTGTGCAAGACTTTTTTATCCAAGTTTTCACCAGTTGGAAACTCTTAAGGTTTGTTTCGTTTTCAATGAAAGAATCTTTGATGGAGTTTATGTCCTAAATATTTTCTGGTTTTGCAGTAGCATACATCAGACATCGCTATTGTGTTTGGATTGGGGTTTTCATTTTTAACATCTTCTCAATTCTCTAGGCATTTATTGTTTCCATCTGGTCCTCATAAAAGATTTCACATTTGTGATGCAGCTCAGGCTCCTGCCCAGAGAGCATCATTGTAATTCTATCCATGACTCCGGTTTGATAGAGTAAATACGTTTTTAACTTCGCATTTTTTTTTGTTTTTACTTTTTTTTTCTTCTTTCTTAAACAACACTTGATTCTAGTGATGTCTTTCTCTTTGGAAACAATCACAGTGTGCACGCTGGGCCAATGTGCTTGCCCCCCACTGCCTTCTGTGCATTTCAAAGCTGTGAGGGCAGGAGAAGGGACTCCACTGAGTCCAGTAGTCCTCACACTTCCTTTGCATTAAACACGCTGTTCTCAGTCATCACAGATGGAGGGGATATTTTCAAAGACTCAAACATTTTCTTTAAATAGCCCACAACTAGGAATTCCTCTTTCACTGTTAAGTAGTGGGTTTTAGGGCACAGTTCAAGCAATGTTCAAGTTTCTAGCAAAGTCTTTTGTATTTAGTTAGGTGCTCAGGACGTGTTTGTGAATTTGTTTGGTGAATACTTACATAGCTGTTAATACATGCCCAGCAGTGCTCTCACAGGTTCAAAAATATTAAATCATTTAATCCTTATAGTAACTTTATGAAAAAGGTATTATTAGTACCCCCATTTTAAGGATGAGGAAACTGAGGCAAAAAAGCAAAATGACCACTTTTAGCAAGCGGCAGAGCCAGAATTCAAACCTACATAGTCAGGCCCGGGTCTGTGTTCTAAACTACTTAATTATGTGATGATTGATTTGGAAATCAGCTGCAGAATTCCAAAAATCAAATATCACTTTCCCAGAATTGAATTACACACTCTAACTCCCTCAGTGATATGCTTGACCTGGAGTTGGCACTGGATGGATGTTTGTTTACACAAGTGTTTAATTAAGATGATTCAGTTTGACATACTTTGAAATGATGATTCAGTCTGACATTCTTTGAAATAGGCAGAACCAAAGACAAATCACAGTGTTAACCAATGCAGAGGCTGCTCTTTGTTCAGAAGTGCCACTGGGCCCTAGTATCTAATAATAACCCATACTTAAGGCCCTAATACTACTAGGATGATGCTTTGCATCTTGGATTTCCAAATCTTTGAGAAAATTGTCTTCATTTTACTCATTGCTCTTTACTGATACAATTTTTAAAAATAAGCTGTGGTGAAATACACATAACAGAACTTACCATCTTAAGTATTTGTTAGTGTATTGTTCCACAGTGTTAAGTATATTCATTTTGTTTTGTAATCAATTTCCAGGACTTTCATTTTGCAAAACTAAAACTTTATACCCATAAAACAACAACTCCCTTCCTTCTAACCTTTGGAAACCATTATATTTTACCTATTTTTGCTCTCATGCTTTCACTAACTAGCTGATGTGAATAGCACTGCTGTGAACATGGGTGTACATATATCACTTTGAGACCCTGATTTCAATTTTGGGGGTATATGCTCAGAAGTAGAATTATTGTGTCTTATAATAATTCTATTTAAAATTCTTTGACTGGCCCTCATACTGTTTTGTCTAATGGCTGCATCATTTTACATTCCCACAAATAATATACAAGTGTTCCATTTTTTTCTACATTCTTGCCAACATTTGTTATTTTCTGGGTCTTTTTTTGACAGTGATTGTCCTATTGAGTATAGGATATATCTAAAATCTCACTGTAGATATTGCAATGCAAATTTGATTTGCATTTACTTAATAGTGACACTGAACATCATTTCTTTCTTTTTGTTTTTTTTTTCTTTTGGCCATTTGTATGTCTTTCTTGGAGAAATGTCTATTCAAGTCCTTTACCCATTCTTTAAGTTGCATTGTTTTTTGTTGTTGTTGAACACTTTATAGTAATATATTATGGATGTTAATTACAAATCTGATAGGATTTGCTACTATTTTCTCCCATTTTGTAGGCTGCCTTTCCACTCTGTTGAGTGTGCCCTTTGATGCACAAATGTTTCACTTTCTGATATAGTTTAACTCTACTTTTGTTGCCTGTGCTTTTGGTGTCATAGCTAAGAAAATGTTACCAAATCTAAAGTCATAAAACATTCCCCTGTGTTTTCTTCTAGGAGTTTTGCAATCATAGCTCTTATGTTTAGGTTTTGATTCACTTTAATTGATTTTTTTTTTTTTTTTTGTATAGTGTAAGGTAAATGTCCAGCTTCATTCTTTTACATGTGAATATCTAATTTGCTCAGCTCTGTTTGTTGAAAAGACTGATAGATATTTAAGTGAAATGTAAGCCACCTAGCTATAAAACTGTAATTCCTCTCATATTTTGGTCCAAATCACAATGGATTTAGAAGGAATTATTTCTAGAGTTTTTTAACGAGGGAAGTTTTATCCCCCAGTGACATTTAACAATGTCTGGAGATTTTTTGGTCATCACATTTTGGGGTGGGAGTGCCACGTAGTTGCTATTGGTTTGTAGTGAGTGGCAGCCAGAGAAGCTGCTATAAGATACAACCCTGCTACAAGGAATTATTGGGCCTCCCAATATCAATAGTGCTGAGGTTGAGAAACTTTAGCCTAGAGTATAGTGGAGAAAGGTAATATTGTGGATCCAGAAAATTGAGAAATCCTCTTTTATGTCATTGAAGGCTTGACAGTGATGATTGCAGTGATGACTGCCTTGGGATCAATTATATAGGCTGCTGTTATATAGACAGTCGCTCAGTTGTGTCTGACTCTTTGTGACCCCATGGACTGCAACACTCCAGGCTTTCCTGTCCATCACCATCTCGTGGAGTTTGCTCAGACTCATGTCCATTGAGTCGGTGATGCCATCCAACCATCTCATCCTCTGTCATCCCCTCTCTTCCTGCCTTTAATCTTTCCCAGCATCAGGGTCTTTTCTAATGAGTCTGCTTTTCCCATCAGGTGGCCAAAGTATTAGAGCCTCAGTTTCAGCATCAGTCCTTCCAATGAATATTCAGGGTTGATTTCCTTTAGGATTAACTGGTTTGACATAAGTAGGTGGCTGTAAAAAAGACCTGGATTTCATATATATCTAGTTTGATTTTGACAATGGAATACTATTTTGCATTTTATTTTTCCCTTCAAGATAGTCCTTTTTCACTTTCTTTCACTATGACTTTTCTCATTCATACATTACTTTTCACTTTTCAGTCAGGAAGCAAATGAATAATGGTAGTGTTGTCATAGAATGTTGGGTGCTATTAGATTCTATGATGGCCAAAGCTTACAGTAAGGCCCATAGCTTGCCTTGGCCCAGCTACTCCTCCTACTTCTGAGTTACTTTTGGGAGAAAAGTGCCTAAAAGACAGTATAAATTGGAAATAGATTATTTTATAGAAACCAGGACTTGTATCTAAAATTCCAAAGCTCATCTCCCTGCCAAACTGAGTTTCAGCCTAGGGTAATTTTGTATATGATTGAGAGAAACTGCATTGACTAGATCATGACTGAGCTGAGATCTGACCGGCTGAAAGTCTCTGTTATTGTTGTTCACTTGCTATGTTGTATCTGACTCTGAGACTCCATGGAATGCAGCACAGTTTGCAAACTCCCAGAGTTTGCTCAAACTCATGTCCATTGAGTTGGTGATGCTATCCAACCATCTCATCTTTTTTTTGCCTCCTTCTTGTTCTGCCCTCAGTCTTTCCCAGCATCAGGGTCTTTTCCAATGAATCAGCTCTTCACATCAGGTGGCCAAAGTATTAGAGCTTCAGCATCAGTCCTTCCAATGGATATTCAAGGTTGACTTGACTTCCTTTAGGACTGACTGATTTTATCTCCTTGCAATCCAAGGGACCCTCGAGTCTTCTCCATCACCACAGTTCAAAAGCATCAATTCTTTGGCTCTCAGCCTTCCTTATGGTATGATCTCACACCTGTACATGACTATTGGAAAAACCATAGCTTTGACTATATGGACCTGTGTTGGCGTTTTAATATGCTGTCTGGGTTTGTCAAAGCTTTCCTTCCAAGGAGTAAGAATCTTTTAATATCTTTTAATTTAAAAGTGTCTAACTAGGAGAAAGTTTGTAAAACAAATTCCATCAGAAAGAACAGAAAATTACAGTAGAAAAGGATTTCAGGTGGGAACATTGCTTGGCATGTTTAAGAACTAGAAAGGAGGCCAATAAAGCTGATGATATAAGGAAGTTAGTATGACAACAGTGTCATATGACAGAGATCAATTTATTATTTCCTCCTGGGGCAAAGAGGAAAGGGTTGGTTAAAGCATCCCATGTGATAGAGAAGATAGCTGGGCACTCCTCTCAACTTTGGAGACCTATAGTTGAGAAGCCTGTCAAGAATTGGTTTTATATTATATGGTGAGGTCATATTATTCATTATTCTTAAGATATCCATGCATTTATTAACCAAAAATTACCAAGCACTTGCTATATTCCGGGTGCTCTGCTATGATTAAGCATTGGAAAAACTGAGATAAATAATACAAAATGCTTATGTCAAGAAGTTCTTGCTTGTTTGTAGTTGGACAGTTTGATAGAACTCTTCTGATTACTGACTATGTGACCTGGTGTAGGTTATTTAACCTCTCTGTGTCTATGTATAATTATCTATAAAATGAGGAGCTACCCGATGGAGCTGCTGTGAGAATGAAGTTAATACATTGAAAGCATTTTAAATGGTGCCTGACATAATAATCACTCAGTGCCTATTAGCTACTTCTATTGTTGTGATTATTTTGCAGAATAGCAGAAAGGGATGGTTTAATTCAATCACCAAAGTGAGGAAAGTTTAAAAGAAAAAAAAGAGATTTGAATTCATTCATTCACTGATATTCTTATTTAATAAAGATGTATTGAATACCTACTATGCTTCAGACGCCGTTTTTCCACATACTCCTATTGTATTGCCTGTATTATCTTCACCATTATTATTTCACTGTCAGACTTTAATATCTGTGTCATCATTTTCAATGGACTTAACTTTAGTGGAGGGAAGAATATAGATATTAGAAACATAAGCTACACAAATAATTTTTAGGTAAAACTGTGAACTGTAATATCAAGTGTAATTCCATCAGTGAGAGGAAAAAAATGCCAAGAGCATCTAAAAGGAATAAAAGATGACTAAATAAAAGATGACTAAATGGTCTAGCCATGTGAGATAATACAAGAGAAATAAGAAATATGAGATAACATAAGAAGAAATGGAATGATCAAGCATATTCCACAGTATATTCATCCAACTAAGATCAATTGAAGGCCCACTGTGTGCTGAGGCAAAATATAAATATATATGATAATAATAAAAAGATTTTTTAATGTAGACTGTGATCTAAGGCTAAAATACTATAAAATGTAATAGTAACATAATCTCATAGTTTATACTGATGGAACTACCTATAAAATTGAAAATTTTTGCTGTTTTGTGGAGTAATTATATTCTCAAATTAATGGTAAGAGTTCTTATTTTCACAATCAAATGCATCCAGATGTGATGACATATAGTGTTGATGACCTGGTTAACACTGAAAAAAAATTTCAGTGTCATTGGAGCTAGCAGTTGCTGCATATTTGATTTTGATATTATTGAAATGACAACTAAATGTAGTGCTTTTCCTAGCCTAGAAATCATTATGGAACTGAAGCCTAATTTATTTAAGAAACAATTTTTAGAATATGCTTATGGTTTACATAGTTATTTAAATGCCCCATGCAGACTTATGGGATGCTCCAGCAAATGTTTTAGAAAATTATTTTCAATATATCACAGTCTTTGTACAATCCATTGCAAATCAGTGATGTATGGAAGTTTCTTTGCTTTCAGAAACACAATTAGGTATTTATACCTATATATATATCATACTCATACATTTTTAAATTTTATTCTACTGTATAGCACTAACCTAAATCTAAGCTGTATATCTATTCAGATCTGGTTTGGAGGGCTAGTTAGACAGTACATTCAGAGAGTTGCAGGAGCTAAGTGTACTTCTCTGGTTCATTCGTAGATATCACTCCAGTCTTGGGCTTGGCTGCTTCTGTTTAGGTCAGCCAAACAATCAGAATTCACTGAGTGGTCACTCCTGACAGACCTGCCCCAGACTGTGTACATAGAAGTCAAAGAAGAATTAATTATTCATTATCAAAATATTCATTGATACACTGAGGCACAATTTCTCTTTGAAGAGTTTTCATTAGTGTTGGGGGGACTAGACATATATATTTTTAAAATGCCTGTTGGAAATTTGATCTGGAAATTTCACTGCTGTTCAGTAGTGTAGCTAGCTGGGCTAGTTGCAAGAACATGTTGTAATAAAGTCAGGATAATAGATGCACTGTGACATTTTGCTAGGTATAGCAGGATTCAGATTAGGGCAGGTGTCTGACATTGTAATAATGGAAAGTGAAAGTGTTAGTTGCTCAGTTGTATCTGATTCTTTGTGACCCCATGGACTGTAACCTGCCAGACTCCTCTGTCTGTGGAAATTTCTAAGCAAGTATATTGGAGTAAGTAGCCATTCCATTCTCCAGGGGATCTTCCCCACCCAGGGATTACAGTATAAGTCTTATTAAAAAATGAGTATGTAAGTAAGCAAGTAAATAAGTAAGTAAACACTATCACCTAAAGAACACAGAGAAACGGGACTCTTACCATTGGGTGCATAGCCTGAGTGGCTCTAGTCCTTTGGTACCTTGGAGAGCTCTCAATAACCTCTAACTGATTTTGTTTAAGGTCCTGACTCTTTTTGTCCTTCTAGGCGTAGGCCTACATAATTAGGTTTATCATCGTGGTGGAACTAAAATTTAGTCACTACAGCTATACTTCTATTAGCTGTGACTAGGCTGCATGGTGCCAGGATAGCACCTTCATCCTATTAAACCTTTTGGCCTTCTCACTGGATCATGAGCAGTGTTTGGGGGTTTCTCAAAGGTTCCAAAGTACTGAGAAGGACAAATAAGCTTATCATGGGCTCACATCGTGGGCATGCTTTCTTTCCAGGGGAAGGATCCTGTTTTTCACTCAGACAGGAGAAGTGTTGCCAAGGACAAGGTAACATATGCTCAGTTCCAATTAGTGTGAAGACAGTAAACACTATAAAAGCTCAGAGAAGGAAGTTGTTACTAAGGGCAATAGAACCCATGAAAGACTCTGCGCAATAACTGGCCCTGTAGTAATGAAAGTTCAGACACCTGGGGAAAGGGAGCGGGAATTCCAAGTGGAGAAAATGGTTAACATTAACGTTCCATTAATTTCTGGGAAAGAAAATTACAAGACAGAATCTTTATCTTTAAATTGTGTGTAATCCACCTGCAAGAGAAAAGAAACACAGAAGCCCGAATGAACATTAAAATAATTATTAGTTATGTGGTAAAAGAATAAAGAGGTAAAGTATAAATGCAGTGATGATGCTTCAGAGATTAAGTCTTAGGAATAAAGGATTGATGTGGAGAGGGCTAATTAAGGCAGTGTTGAGATTAGTCTTCTGACCTGAGTTACTATTTTGTTTCTTATAATGTTATTGTTGTTTAGTCACTAAGCTGTGTCTGACTCTTCTGCAGCCCCATGGAAGCCTGCCAGGTTTCTCTGTCCATGGGATTTCCCAGGCAAGAATACTGGAGTGGGTAGCCATTTCCTTCTCCAGGGGATCTTTCTGACCCAGGAATTGAACCTGCATCTCCTGACTTGGCATACTGATTCTTTACTGCTGAGCCACCTAGAAAGCCTGTCTCTTATCTTAGTACTTCAAAAAGAGACGTTGTGTTTGTTTACCTGGAGATTTGACCTCTGGAAAAAATACTGATAAAATAAAGGCAAAAACTCTTGTATTCAGGAAGATTTCAATTATATGTATTTTGATCATTACTTCTGTGAGTTATTTCAGCCTGAGTTTAGTTTTTAGCTCTCGGGCTGCTTCCTCACTGGTGCTTTTGCTTCTGTCTGTCTGCCTCTTGGCTCTTTGGTTCTAGGAGATTCTCCATGCATGGGTGAATAGAGTTGCTTGTCCTCACAAAGCACGCTAGAGGATAGAAAAATAATCATTGGTAGGTGCAAATGATAGAAAAACTCTACTTTCAATGATATTCAGTTTGATCTTTTACCAAGCCATTTTCAGAATGTCTCTAAAAATTATTCAGTCTAACCTCAATACATCTTGGAGTTGAAAATGTTTCAGAGACTGCCTCACTTACTCCTTACCCAATCAGGTAGCCTTTCAACCTGCATCACATCTCTGGCAGCTGGTGTTCTGTGTGAACATTTTCACTACCCAAGGAAGCTGTTCCACTGTTGACTAATTTTAACACTTGGAAAGGTCTTGCATTAAGCTAGCATCTGTATCCAAGACTTTAAATCAGTTGTGCCAATTTCTTTCTAGGGAAGCTATGCTAAAGTAGGTCAATTCATATATTTATTCAGCAAAATTTATTGTGCATTTAATGTGTGCAAGGAATTTTCTAGACCTCCAAATGCTAAAATTATGTATAAGTAAATAATGATTTTCCTGGTAAGAAGACAGATTTTTAATAAATGCTTTTTGTATCAGTAAATGGATAGATAGATGAATAAATTATAATGTTTTCTCTTTTATATTATGAAATAATAAACTCTTGCTATGTAAGTAAATTTGATGTATTTCTTGATAAATGAAAAATGTGAGACTGAGCATATTAATATCTTCTACAGGGATATTATTATTTATTTATTTTATTGTATGCTATAGTATAAAAAATTCAGTCATTAGTATATATGTATTCATTTAAGATACATATTATAATTATAAATATGAAATACTAGACTAAAGTATTATGTGTATATCCTAAGGAGGCATATTTTAAAATATTTAATGCAAATGCACATATATATATATATATCAATAAAATGCCTTTCATTTCCCACTTTGAAGACCATGTGTGTGACAGAGAGTTAAGATTTATGGCTTTATTAACTTTGAAATATTTATATAGCCTCTCAACTAACATTTCAGGTGTCCAATACTAACCTTTGTTCTTTCTGTTACAAGTCCAATGAATGTAATGTGGTAGTGTTTCACATTTGGTTCAAGGACATAGTGAGACTCACCAAGTTTAAAAACATAGGCTTTGAGAGAATATTAAGAGAGCAAGGGAACTTTAAGGAAGGCTAGGACTGAAGTAATGCCTGAAAAAAAAAACAACAACAAAAAAGAAAGCTGTATTAATATAAAAGTATTACAGAAAAAAACCCAGTGTAGCAGTAAATAAAAAGAAATAAAAGTTTGAAACAATGCCAAAAAGCTAATATTTTGATTTCTTCAGGGGCATTATAATCAGTTTGGAGTACCACATATAGTAGAAATCTAGGATTTTTTTAAAGGTAGATATTTTCAAAGAAGACAACTGTACAGAGCTGAAATGTAAGTAAGGAAATTCAGGGAAAGGAAAAAAAAAAGGGAAGTAATCCAAGTCTATGCCTTGACCAGTAATGCTGAAGAAGCTGAAGTTGAATGATTCTATGAAGACCTACAAGACCTTCTAGAAGTAAACCAAAAAAAGGTGTCCTCTTCATTATAGGGGACTAGAATGCAAAAGTAGGAAAGCAAGAGATACCTGAAGAAATAGGCAAATTTAGCATTAGAGTACAAAAGGAAGCAGGGCAAAGGCTAACAGAGTTTTGCCAAAAGAACGCACTGGTCATAGCAAACACCCTCTTCCAACAACACAAGAGAAGACTCCACACATGGAAATCGCCAGATGGTCAATACAGAAATCAGATTGATTATATTCTTTGCAGCCAAAGTTGGAGAAGCCCTATACAGTCAGCAAATAAAAAGGCTGGGAGCTGACTGTGGTTCAGATCATGAACTCTTTATTGCCAAATTCAGACTTAAATTGAAGAAAGTAGGGGAAACCACTAGACCATTCAGGTATGACCTAAATCAAATCCCTTATGATTATACAGTGGAAGTGAGAAATAGATTCAAGGGATTAGATCTGATAGACAGAGTGCCTGAAGAACTATGGATGGAGGTTCATGACATTGTACAGGAGGCTGTGATCGAGATCATCCCCAAGAAAAAGAAATTCAAGAAGGCAAAATGGTTGTCTGAGGAGACCTTACAGATAGCTGAGAAAGAAAAGAAGCTAAAGATAAAGGAGAAAAGGAAAGATATAGCCATTTGAATGCAGAGTTCCAAATAGCAAGGAGAGATAGGAAACCCTTCCTCAGCGATCAGTGCAAAGAAATAGAGGAAAACAATCGAATGGGAAAGACTAGAGATCTCTTCAAGAAAATTAGAGATACCAAGGGAACATTTCATGCAAAGATGGGCTCGATAAAGGACAGAAATTGTATGGACCTAACATAAGCAGAAAATATTAAGAAGAAATGGCAAGAATACACAGAAGAACTGTACAAAAAAGATCTTCATGATCCAGATAACCATGATGGTGTGATCACTCACTCAGAGCCAGACATCCTCAAATGCGAAATCAAGTGGAACTTAGGAAGCATCACTATGAACAAAGCTAGTGGAGGTGATGGAATTCCAGTTGAGGTATTTTAAATCCTAAAAGATGATGCTGTGAAAATGCTGCACTCAATATGCCAGCAAATCTGGAAAACTCAGCAGTGGCTGTAGGACTGGAAAGGTCAGTTTTCATTCTGATCCCAAAGAAAAGCAATGCCAAAGATTGTTTAAACTACTGCACAGTTGCACTCATCTTACACACTAGCAAAGTAATGCTTAAAATTCTCCAAGTCAGGCTTCAACAGTATGTGAACCGTGAATTTCCAGATGTTCAAGCTGGATTTAGAAAAGACAGAGGAACCAGAGATCAAATTGCCAACATCCGCTGGATTATAGAAAAGGCAAGAGAGTTCCAGAAAAGCATCTACTTTTGCTTAATTAACTACGCCAAAGCTTTTGACTGTGTGGATCACAACAAACTGTGGAACAGTCTTCAAGAGATGGGAATACCCAACCACCTGACCTGCCTCCTGAGAAATCTGTATGTAGGTCAAGAAGCAACAGTTAGAACCTGACATGGAACAATAGACTGGTTCCAAATCAGGAAAGGAGTACGTCAAGGCTGTATATTGTCACCCTGCTCATTTAACTTATATGCAGAGTACATCATGTGAAATGCCAGGCTGGATGAAGCACAAGCTGGAATGAAGATTGCCGGGAGATATATCAGTAATCTCAGATATGCAGATGACACCACCCTTATGGCAAAAAGTGAAGAGCTGAAAAACCTCTTGATTAAAGTGAAAGAGTAGAGGGAAAACAGTTGGCTTAAAGCTCAACATTTAGAAAACTAAGATATGGCATCCGGTCCCATCACTTTGCAGCAAATAGATGGGGAAACAATGGAAATAGTGAGAGACTTTAGTTTCTTTGGCTCCAAAATCATTGCAGATGGTGACTGCAGCCATGAAATTAAAAGATGCTTACTCCTTGGAAGAAAAGCTATGACCAACCTAGATAGCATGTTAAAAAGCAGAGACAAAGGTTTGTCAAAGCTCTGGTTTTTCCAGTAGTCATGTATGGATGTGAGAGTTGGACTGTAATGAAAACTGAGCGCCGAAGAATTGATTCTTTTGAACTGTGGTGTTGGAGAAGACTCTTGAGAGTCCATTGAACTGCAAGGAGATCCAACCAGTCCATCCCAAAGGAAATCAGTCCTGAATGTTCATTGGAAGGACTGATGCTGAAGGTGAAACTCCAATACTTTGGCCACCTGATGTGAAGAGCTGATTCATTTGAAAAGACTCTGATGCTGGGAAAGATTGAAGGCAAGAGGAGAAGGGGATGACACAGGATGAGATGGTTGGATGGCATCACCAACTCAGTGGACATGAGTTTGAGTAAACTCTGGGAGCCTGGCATGTTGTCGTTCATGGGGTTGCAAAGAGTCAGACATGACTGAGTTACTGAACTGAACTGAATACCTTTTATATTTCATTCCTAATATCTTATATGCCAATTAAACTTATCACACTATAAATTTAACAGGCTTGTAGCTGAACTAATTTCTTTCCAGACTGATGCTTTCATGAATTTCCTAATTTCGTTTATGGCATCGCCACCCTTTAAATCTCCCAAGCTGCGTGTTTTAAACTCGACATTCTCTCCCCCATTTCACAACTAATTAGTTACCAAACTCTGATTCTCTGTTTGCAAATCTAGGTAGTAATTTAGTCTGTCTTCTTAGGTACAGTAAACACTTAGATCTTTACCAACAATAGAGGTTTTATGCTTTTAGTTTCATTGTCAGTGGTGGGAAATTAAATGCCAAGCTTAGGATGGCAAATAGATTTAGATTAGCAATTTTGCTCTTAGTTTTGAAGAATCTTATCAAATATATATGTTTTAGAATATAAACACTGATGTACTTTTTTTCTGATTGATGTTTTATTGTTTTCATTCTTCTTAGTCAGGGTTACAACTCTTGAAAAAGAATTTTAAGTATCAGAAGCATTTGGTTGGTATTGTTTTATAAGATAAAGGTGTGAATGCAAGTTTAGTTTTTTACTTATACAAACCTAGGAGATGCCCTTGAAGTATCAATGACAGGTTTTGTTTTGTTTTGTTTTGTTTTTTCTCAAGAGTTTAACTTGTATGTTGGAAAGGATCATGAAGCTGATAAGAATTCAGGGTTATACTTCCTGCTTTGACATACCTGACTTTGGGCCTTGGGTAAATAATCAGTCTCAGTCAGAAATAGAGCTTGAACTTGATCATGTCAATGACTCCTTTCTAGATCTAGATAACACCGTGTCTCATGTCCTCTATCTTCCCATATCACCCTGATTAGGTGAGGTCTATAGGATGGCAGCATGGCTTAGATTAAGCCCTCGGGCTTTGGAGTCTGGAAATTTGGATATATATCCCAGTTCTGTCAGCTCTGACACCCAGGAAAGGGTACTTCCTTTTCTGTGTCTTTGTTTCCTGATCTGTGAAATCGGGTTAATAATTGTGAGAATTCCACCAGTTAATATATAAAAGGCTCTGAGGATCCAGGCTAGCACATAAAACTATTTCTTTGCTATTATTGATACTCTTATGAAGCATTCAACATGGTTCTGGCATGTAGTGTGTACTCTGAAAAGTATTTGCTGTTATTCTTATTGCCAGATATTCCTTTTCAGTTTCTACAAGCAGCATCTCAGACTTTGGCCACAAAGAAAAATAGATCAGAGTATATGCTCTTAACACACATCTGTGCTTTTTTACTTCAGCAAAGTAACCAAGAAAATGAGCTGGGCAAATGGCCTCGTGAGGGAAGTGTGCATTTCATCTGGTAATGCTATAACATTACATTAGTGAAGGACTACTATGCAAGACATGGCTGAATAAGCTTGCTTTTTCTTTTCCCCAACTGCAAACCAAGATTTGCTTTGAGTAATACTATCAGTGTGTGGCCAAGTGTTACTGTGAAAATGCATATTTAAATTTGTGACCATTATTTTACCTGTTATCTTTGTATACTTCTTTAGTGGGCTTCCCTGGTAGTTCAGACTCTTGGTAAAACAGTCTGCTGCAATGCAGGCCACCCAGGTTTGATCCTTTTGTCAGGAAGATCCCCAGGAGAAGGGCATGACTACCCACTCCAATATTCTTTCCTGGAGAATCCCATGGATAGAGGTGCCTGGAGAAGTACGTTCATGGGGTTGTAAAGAGTCAGACACGACTGAGTGACTAACACACACACTCTATTAGTATTATAAGCCAGTGAAATTTGAAGCTGTATAATTATATAGGAAGATTGCTGTAAGCTGGCAGAATGTAATTTTAAACGAGAGTGCCTGGAAACATTTTTAGATAAATATATGATTTATATTACACATATTTTAGAGCAAATATTTTTCCATGTTACTATTGTTTAATGTTCTAGATTAGAAGATGGAAGATGAAGAGTCTGTTGATTCTTCTTTCTTCAACTATGACAATCTTAATATCTATTTATATACAATATTTATGAATGGTAATTTTACTTTTCCAGATAATTGTAAGACTTGCTACTATAATAGCTCTGTGGACAAAATTTCTTGTTAACTATCATCATAAGATAATGAAATCATTCCCTTACATCTAGACATAAAATCATGAACTATTTTGACTATTAAATTTATATTTTATTTTATAATCTTAACTTTAAAATGACCAGTTTTAAATTTCTCATCTAGTGATAATAATGATGTTATGTTTGCTAGATAACTAGTTGAAAAGTATTTTCAACTGGTATCCCATTTTTACTTTTCATCAGAAATTATTAATCCTAACTTAAGAAAATTCAGAGAAATTAAGTGACACAGTCAAGTGCAGTGATAAAATTAGTATTTAAATCTGGGCTTCTGATGGCAAATACTGTATTTTCAGATATTTAAAATAAGTAGATTGAAATAGTTGATTAGAGAATCATGGATGAGGACATCACACTCTTTTGACACAGATTAATGAGATAGGAATTATTACCACTTCTGTTTTTTTGGTATTCCTTTACAAAGAAGGACAGTGGAAAGGAGAGTGGGACAGGAAACGTAGTCAAAGAGGGAAACTGATTCATAATCAAATATGTATGGCTTAGCCACGAGAAGTCCTATATCCCATTGGTAAAAATTTGGTGCAGTATGCCAAAAACAAAAAATCAATTCACATTTTTTAAACTGAAAAAATTTTGGAATTGATAATGTAGAAGAAATATAAAATATCTCAGTGACCCATATATTTACTTTTATGTGTGTGCATTTGGCTGTTTGCCTGTTATTCCAGAATTGGGCGCAGCCTGCAAGTAAATTAGAGAAGACTTGTTTTCATTTTAAATTATTGATCAGCTGTAAGATTCATTTTCTATTAATGCGGAGGTGGGATTGTGTTTTTCCTTTCTCTTCAGTTCTTGATGAACCCCATATGGTTCTGGTGCTCAGTGCTCTTTAATAATTCAAGCTTATCATGGAAAAAAGTCAAGTTAAAAAAATCTACATCAGTGGTTCTCAAAGTATTTTTTCCTATTAGCTGGAGAAATAGTGCTTCAAGTTATATTATAATCTAGACTCAAACTTCTAAAAGCATATTTAAGCAGAACTGTTTGGTTTGCATATGAGAAGACTATGACCTTCTTGTTCCCTCAACTTTCCATCCCTCTGTGATGGCCTTTAAAGCCTGGGCATCTATTGAACAGAATTAGAAATATATTGATGTGGATGATAAAATGATTAGATAGAATTAGCCCTGGCGCAGGGCTGAGACAACCAGATCTGAATGTAAACCATCACCATACTACCAACTGGCCTTATTATCTTGAACAATTTTATTACGTTTTTACATCCTCAGCAAAAACGAAGATAAAATGGAGCCCACTTCATAAAACTGTTCTAAGAATTGAAGTAATACATTATAAAGTGCTTTGCACATATTATTACTAATGTCAATATTTAATCATCTTTTCTAAGACATTCTCTACAGTGTTGCAGTGTTGGCAGCATAATGAACTGGTAAAGATAACTCTGCTCACAGTAATTATGACTTTCTTGAGAGACATGAATATTTCAAATTATAATCCTGAGACACTACAGTTTGTTTTTTTTTTTTCAACTCAGGTTTGTGTAAAGACATATGTAAAATGTACCCTCTTTGAATAATAAACTGTAAAATATCCTTTAAGATACTGAACTGGTGAAAATCTTTAGATATGATCTAATTTTCTTTGATGGTATGTACAGTTAAAATGATTTCATAAGGGCAAGATGGCATACCTTAATCTTTCCATGTGCAAGTAGGCCCTCAATTCCACTCAGGGTGGGCCTCTAAAACAGACGTTGCTATGTCATGGTGTCATTATTCAGTTCTTAATAAGCAGTCCATTTTCCTTCATGCCTTCCCTCCTCCCTTTCTTCTCCCCTTTCTTTATTTCTGTTTTCTGCACACACTGTTTTTTAATCACAAAGCAAAAAATAAAATGGCTGTTCCAACCTAAGATGGTGTCGGACTCTTTGTGACCCCATGGACTGCACCCTACCAGGCTCCTCAGTCCATGGGATTTTCCAGGCAGGAATACTGGAGTGGGTTGCCATTTCCTTCTCCAGGGGATCTTCCCTACCCAGGGATCAAACCCGGGTCTCCCGCATTGTAAGCAGACACTTTACGGTCTTAGCTAAGATGATGGTGGCTGTCCAAAAATAATTGAACCTTCCATTATCAGATGTCACTTTAATCTCAGTACTATGAAACTAAAAATTTTAGCAAAAGCATGAAGTGAGGGCTCTCTGGGAGAAGTTATTCTCCAAGGCAATGTGGACAGAGTGAAGCAGTGAACGCTTTGCTCCCACTCTTTCTGTGCACACCAGACCATCTTGCTTTCCATTGGGTCTGCCACCCAGTCCCTGACGCAGGCTCTTCTTGCTCATCCTTTCCTATGGCTCACTGGCTTCTTGGAGAGCTGCACTTAGCTCTAACAGGGTACTGCCTATTCACCACTGACTCCCAGGACTAATGCATACAATTCTCCTGTTTATTGAATGAATTAAAAAGATTTCTTCTTTTAAAATATACATGCCTCTGAGAAGTAGTATATAGTCATACCTTGGAGATATTGCTGGCTGGGTTCCAGACCACCATAACAAAGCAAATATGGCAATAAAGGTAGTCAAATTTTTTTTTGGTTTCCCAGTGCATATAAAAGTTATGTTTACGCTATCCTGTAATCTATTTAAGTATTCAATAGTATTTTGTCTGAAAACAATATATATACCTTATTAGAAATACTTTATTGCTGCAAATGCTAGCCATCATCTGAGCCTTCAGCAAGTCATAATCTTTTTACTGCTAGAGAGTCCTGCCTCAATGTTGTGGCTGCTGACTGATCAGGATGATGACTGCTGAATGTTGGGGTGGCTGTAGCAATTTCTCAAGGTAAGAATTTGAAGTTTGCCACATCAATTGACTCTTCCTTCCAAGAAGTGATTGCTGGGTTTCATGCAGTTTTTTGGTAGCATTTTATCTACAGTAGAATTTTTTCAAAATTGTATTCAATCCTCAAGGCCCTGTGGTTGCTTAATCAATTAAATTTATGTAATATTCTAAATCATTTGTTGTCATTTCAACAGTCTTCACTGCATTTTTACCAGGAGTAGATTCAATCTCAAGAAACCACTTTCTTTGCCCATCCAGAAGACTCAACTCCTCATCTGTTCAAGTTTTAACCATGAGATAGTAGCAGTTTAGTACATCTTCAGGCTCCACTTCTAATTCTCCCTTGCTATTTCCTCCACGTTCTCAGTTACTTCTTCTACTGAAGTCTTGGACCTTTCAAAGTCATCCATGAATCATGACTTTTTAGTGGCATCTAGAATGATGAGTCCTTTCCAGAAGCTTCCCAATTGATTGTCCTTATCCATCAGAGGAATCACTATTTTGTGTAGCTATAGCTTTACAGAATGTTTCTTAAATAACAAGACTTGAAAGTCAAAATTATTCTTTGATACATGGACTACAGAATGGGAGTCATATTTGTAGGCATGAAAACAACATTAATCTGTTTGCACATCTCCATCAGAGCTCTTGGGAGACCAGGTACATTGTCAATGAGTAGTAATATTTTGAAAGGAATCTTTTTTTTCTGATCAGTAAGTCTCAACAGTAGGCCTAAAATATTCAATAAATCATGTACACAGATGTGCTGCCATCCAGGCTTTGTTGTTCCACTTGTAGATCACAAGCATAGTAGATTTAGCATACTTCTTAAGGGCTTTAAGATTTTTGAAATGTTAAATGATCATTGGCTTCAACTTAATGTCACCAGCTGCATTAGCCCCTAACAAGAGAGTCAGACTGTTTGAAGCTTTGATGCCAGGTATTGACTTCTCCTCTCTAACTATGAGAAGTCCTGATGGCATCTTCTTCCAATACAAGGCTGTTTTGTCTACACTGAAAATATGTTGTTTAGTGTAACCATTTCATTAATTATCTTAGCTAGATCTTCTGGATAATTTGTTGCAGCTTCTACAACAGCACTTGCTGTTTACCCTGAACTTTTATGTTATGCAGACAGCTTTTTTCCTTAAACTTCATGAGCCTGACTCTGCTCACTTCAAACTTTTCTTCTGCACCTTCCTCGCTGCTCTTAGCCTGCATAGCATCGAAGAGAGTTAGGGCCTTGCTCTGGATTAAACTTTGACTTAAAGGGAATGTTGTAGTTGGTTAGATCCTCTATCCAGACCACTGAAACTTCATCCATATCAGCAATAAGACTGTTTACCTTTTTTGTCATTAGTGTGTTCACTGGAGCAGCACTTTTAATATCCTTCAAAAACTTTTCCTTTGCATTCACAACTTGGCTAACTGGACAAGGAGGCCTAGATTTCTGCCTGTGTCAGCTTTGAACATGTCTTCCTCACTCTACTTTACATTTCTAATTTTTGATTTAGAGTAGGAGATGTTTAACTCTTCCTTTCATTTGAACACTTAGAAGTCATTGTAGGGTTATTAGTTGGCCTAATTTCAATATTATTCTATCTCTGGGAATAGGATGGAGAGGGAGTGATATCGAAGAACAGCTGATCTTTGAAGCAGTCAGACAGAACACTTAGGTTTATTATGTTTGTTGTCTTATATGGGCCTGGTTCATGACTCCAAAAACCAGTTATGATAGTAAAGATCACTGATCACAGGTCACTGTAACAAATATAATAATAATGAGCAAGTTTGAAATACTGCAGAAAAACCAAAGTGTGACACAGAGACATGAAGAGATCAAATGTTGTTGGCAGAATGGTGCTGATAGACTTGCTCAGTGCAGAGTTGCCACAAAACTTCTATTTTTAAAAAGCACAATATCTGTGAAACTCAATAAAAAGAAGTGTAATAAAACTGTGTATACCTGTACTTGAGGGTATACTTTGATTTTTAGTTAGAACATTAGCTGGAATATGTTAGCAGCCAGCTGAAAGCAAGACAAACCCAGGAAAGGTGCCAGAAAGCAGTAGATATGCCAAACAGGAGAAGACAAAAGCACCAGAGCTGGAAAAATGGGAGGAGCAGGAGAGGAGGCTGAAAGTAAATTTCTTTCTTTCTGGGTTTTTTTTTGTTTTGTTTTTTTGTTTTTTGGCCTTAAGCTTTCCATTAAAATCATCTTGTGCTTCTTGGACTAGTTATTAATATTAGACTTTGTTAATTAGCATTTCAAACAGATAGAGACAATGGGTGATGCTTCTGTGAATCACTGGCTCTAATTAATGGCAGCTTCACTAACCCAGTGACACAGGTCCCAGCTCCATCTCTGTGCTGTACTTCTTGGAATTTTCCCCTAATCCCAAACTTCCTGTGCCTGTCATTCTGTTTTATCAGATTCTTCTTGCCTCTTCTACTGAATCCTCTGTTTTTCTAATCTTTCTGTTTTTATAGTTCTCCATCACCACCTTTGTGAATTAGCTTTTTCTCTCCCCTCTCTCTCTTTTTTTTTACCCCTCTAAATGGTTTCCCTACCCCTAACTCTTATCTGTATGTGACTGTTGGATTGAATGTTAAACATATTACTTGTAGTTACTTCATAAAGACTTACAACCCCTAATTCCACACACCCCCCCAAAAAAAGGGGGATTGAAAGCTTTACATTTCATATTTTAAAGACAGAAATGAATTTTTTTGCTCTGTAATCAACTCCTCCTTTGGACTGTAGGTTGGGATATTTCAGTGGGAAAACAATCATCAGCCTTAATATGCTGTTATTTTAATGTTATTAAACAGTGAATTTAATTTATTCATAGTATCATGAGCTATGGCCTGGTTACCTGGCCTTCTAATTTTGTGCACAAATTTTTATAAATTGGCTTGACTACAGAAAATATTCTCTGAAATATATACCAAACATTTAAAGGGGAGAAAGCATTCAGACACCAAACAATTCTATATAAACCTCTGTCTGCCTGTAAATTCATTAAACTCACTCAGCACCTTTGTTCAACTCAGTTGCTCAGTCGTGTCCGACTCTTTGCAACACCATGAACTGTAGCATGCCAAGCGTCCCTGTTCCATCACCAACTCTTAGATCTTGCTGAAACTCATGGCCATCAAGTCGGTGATGCCATCCAACCATCTCATCCTCTGTCATCCCCTTTTCCTCCTGCCTTCAATCTTTTCTAGCCTCAGGGTCTTTTCTAATGAGTCAGTTCCTCACATCAGGTGGCCAAAGTATTGGAGCTTGAGCTTCAGCATCAGTCCTTCCAATGAATATTCAGGACTGATTTCTTTTAGGATTGACTGGTTTGATCTCTTTGCAGTCCAAGGGACTCTCAAGAGTCTTCTCTAACACCACAGTCTAAAAACATTAATTCTTCGGCGCTCAGCTTTCTTTATAGTCCAGATCTCACATCCATGCATGACTACTGGAAAAACCATAGGTTTGATTAGACTGATCTTTGTTGGCAGTCTTTGTTGACTGCTTTTTAATACGCTGTCTAGGTTGGTCATAGCTTTTCTTCCAAGGAGTAAGCATCTTTTAATTTCATGGCTGCAGTCACCATCTGCAGTGATTTTAGAAACAAAGTGAAAGAAAGTGAAGTCGCTCAGTCATGTCCAACTCTGAGACCCCATGGACTGTAGCCCTCCAGGCTCCTCTGTCCATGGGATTCTCCATGCAAGAATACTGGAGTGGGTTGCCACTTCCTTCTCCAGCAGTGATTCTGGAGCCCAAGAAAATAAAGTCTGTGACTGTTTTCATTGTTTCCCCATCTATTTGCCATGAAGTGATGGGAAAAGATATCATGATCTTAGTTTTTTGAATGTTGAGTTTTGAGCCAGCTTTTTCACTCTCCTCTTTCACCTTCATCAAGAGGCTCTTTAGTTCCTCTTTGCTCTCTGTCAGTAGTTTCTCACCTCAGTTCTATCAAGGAGAAGTGGATGCTTTAGCAAACAGAAATAACAATGCCAGTCCAAGTTGAGATGCTTCCTGGGAGAAAAGAGACAGTAGAAGGTATGATCAAAAGTTTAGAACCAGAGCAGGGACGGGGAATGGGGCAGGGTAGGGGGAGCGCTAGAGCAGATGGCACTGAATAGAGGTAGAAATAAAAAGGAAATATGGTCACTTCTGTTTCTACCTCTATTCAGTGCCATCTGCTCTAGTGCCCACCTCCAGTCCTAAACTTTTGATCATACTGTCTACTGTCTCCTTTCTCCCAGGAAGCCTCTCAACCGGACTGGCTTTGTTATTTCTGTTTGCTAAAGCATCCATTCCCTCTCTGATAGAGCCAATGTGAAGAATTGCTTAAACTTTTTCACTTTCCGGTCACCATTCTGTCTCCTTCTTCTCTGGTATCTTCTCTCTGCTGGAGAGGAGCTTCTTAATCTATCTGAATCCTTTAGGAACCTCTTTGCATCTTCATCTTCTAATACTTCCTTGCATTATGCTCTTAGTCTATGTAGTTTGGATCATTTCTTGATGTCTATTGCAAACATGAATTAAACAAAAATTGAAATTTTATTTTAATTAAAGGCTGTCATCATTTTCAACAATAAAAATATTTTAAAAAATTTGGGGTTGCAACAAAAATAACTTTTGAAGGGTATTTTTATTATTGGTGGAAGATTGTGAATCAGAAAAAATGTTATTAGAAAGAGAGCAAAACATATTGAAACTTCTCTTTTATCTTTACTTAATATGTGTCTAAATTGAATGGTAAATCAGAAACAGAAGTGACCAATGAAAGCAAAGGCTTTTTTTTTTTAAGAATTTTGAAGGATTTATACTATTTGGATAGAGAAAAATTGGGAAGGATCTTCCAGGAGCTCAGACAGCAAGAGTAGCAGGGCTTTAGGTTGTGGAATAAAATTGGTACATGTTGGTATGTTTCATTGCTAGAACAAGATGTGTGCAGTGGGTAGGATTCATTGAGTCAATCAGTCATATATTTAAAATATTATCTAGCTGCACTTACCTTGTCCCCATCAGTATATTAGGTTTTGGAGTTTCAGTGGTAATTAAAAACAAATAACATAAAATATATTCCTATGTAAGCATTAGTTGAATAATTGAATAAGAATTTAATGGTAAACCATGTAATATATGTTTTGCAAGGAAAGAATTTAAATTTATAAAAGTATATACCTGGAGGTCTTGGTATGTAGAGTGTGTGGGATCAAAGAATTTCATGATGAAGGGACATTGACCTAATATCTACAGTGGGATGAAGAGAAAATTCTTTTTGTTTTGCTTTAAGATGGGCACCCCACTATAGGGAGTAGTTGAAAATACTACATGGAAAATACTAAACACGGAGGAAAGGAAGATGTCTGTAATGTATCCAAAATGGTAGAAGTTGATCATGAAGTTGTAGGATTTCAGATGGGGTTTCACATTTTGGTGGCATTTCTAAGATGGGGGAAATAGTTGAGATTGGTTAGCAAATAGACTCTTGAGCTGGGAGTGAACTGATGAAGGCATTGCTTTAAGAATCTGGTGGCAATGGATTGTTGAGTGATTGCAGTAGGAAAAGTTCAAATGGAAGATTGCTGCGTGGAACCAGGCATGGAGTAATAAGGTCATGAATTAAGAGAGCTTAAAGTCCATGTGAAAAATATTCTGTATGCGTTCTCAGTTTTTGTGACACTTTTTCACTCTTTTTTTTTAGTAGAGTTGAGTGTGTGTGTTGCAGAAGTCGTATATTTAGTAAAATCTCTTCTTATTCCCTCAGGAAGAGTTAAGCTGCTTCCCAGTATTCCGCAGCTTTCTATTTCTACCTCTATTAGCACATACTTCATGAAGCAATTAATTATTTATGTTCTTGTTCTCTGAATAAAACTGTTAACTTCCCATGGGCTGAGATTTGTTGTTTATTTTATGTAGGGCACCTAAGGTTGAATTTGGAAAGTAATGGGCACACTGTGGCTACAGTTAATGATTGACTAAGTAACTAAAAGAATAGGGTCAACATTTATACTGTCTACATTTTCCACATGCAACATGTCTTGTTGCCTAGCTTCTTAGTGTGTCTTTAAGCAAAAGACTTTATAATTTGGAAAGAGTACTTTTCTTGTTGAAATCAGTTGCATGCACAAAGAAAAAGCATTACATTTTAAGACACAAAGAGAGAGTGGTAAATGATTTCTCTAAAAGTTTATTTATTTAGGTTTTAGTATGCTACATACCAAAACATTTTCTGTTTTTCCATTCTGAGTAGCTGATTCAGAGGTGGCCAAAGATAGTGTTCGCTCTCTCTGTCTGATCTAGCTATCTATCTATCTATATCATGTATCTGTATCCTCTCTCCACCTGTCTACCTATCTCCACATGTATAGGTACTCTGAAGGCAGATAAACATGGGTTTTATTTTTTTATTATTATTTTTTTTAAACATGGGTTTTAATCTTGACTTCACTAAACTGTAATTCAGAAAAGCCAAGTAGTCACAAAGTCAGTTTCTGAATCTCAAGAAAGGTGACTAGTTTCTCCTGTCTTATGGAGTTTATGGCAGGATTAGAAATATCTGTCAAGAATTTCATAATTGGTAAGCAATACAAAGTAGATATTATTTTGTTACATTTTGTGGTATTATTGTTTTCCAGATTTTCATAACTGACTTACTCAATGTTTTCTAATCAACTTTGGTGAGTATTTGAGAGGAAAGTCTAAGTTCAGATGCTTCTTCTTTAAGAATGGAACATTGGGAGGATGTGGCTGGGATTCCACACTCCCCTCTCTCCATCAGATCCACACTGGAGCCTTCAGGATGGAGGGTGAGATGGAGCCTCCTGTTATGGAAGGTGGTTGACCATCTGGACATTCGCTTTTCCTAGGACTCTTTGTTCATCTTTCAGCCTTTTCAATTAGGAAGACTCTTGTATTGGCAGGAAAATTGATTCTTGATATTTAGTTTTGTCTATGCCCAACTCCTAGCAAGTAAACCTAGCACAGGGCATCCAGGACACTGAGGCCCTCATTGTGATTAAACGGAGAAACTAGTACCCTGTTCTCTTCAGAGGAAACTTACAGTCTCTTAAAGTGGTGCTGAATTCTCTCCCCTTCCTTCGCCAGCAGCAAGAAGGGGGCTGGAGGCACAAATGCATGTTTCTTCCCATTCCCAAAGAGAAAGTCTGTGGAGAGGGAGGAGGATGTTAACATTCTTTGCTGCATTAGGAAATTCAAATGACAGATGACTCTTGAGAAGCTAGACAGCAACCTCGGAAAAAGGTTGTTTGCTTTGAGTTGCTTTTTAATAAGAAGAATATACTGAGGCACAGGGTGTTAGGAATCAAAGAATAGATAAGGGGCTTGATAAAATGACTGGGAATAAAAGCAGGTGCATTTCTTGTACGTCAGACACACAAAAAATGTCATCATAAAGTATCTGAGACTCTTCTGGATGCAGGTTTAAATAAGTAACTTTATTCAGGAAGTGAAAATTTTGATCAGACAGAGAAAAGATGAAGGTGGAATTTGCAGTTTGGGCCCATTTCTAGGGAAGACCTCAGGTGCCATGTGAGAGCCATATGGGAGTCAGTCTTGAGCTCAGGGTGGGGGCTTCTCTGGTGACACAGTGCTAAAGAATATGCCTGCTGGTGCAGGAGCTGCAGGTGACATGCGTTTGATCCTTGGGTTGGGAAGATCCCCTTGAGTAGGAACGGGCAACCCAATTTCAATTTTAATTTTAATATAAAAGTTTAGAAAGATGTATAGGGTTTGATTTCCCATTTTCCAAGGAACTGTCATATGTGGAGGTTACTAATCATGGAGTTAGTTCCTTTTAAATCAACTTCTGTTTATTTTTAATCCCACATAGCTTCAGATAAGTATTAAAATTATTTATGTAGATGTTGGAGTGATTCCTAGAGCTGTTGCATTTAGATAGCTTTTAAAATATTAATATTTTTATTTTCAAGCCAAAACAGCATAAAGTGTACTTTATTCATGTTTTTTCCAAAGAAAGGAATTTATATTACTGCTACTTAATCATAGTGTAATTCATAATTAACTATGATTAATCCATGTCAGACTTTATTTTGGGGGGCTTCAAAATCACTGCAGATGGTGATTGCAGCCATGAAATTAAAAGACACTTACTCCTTGGAAGGAAAGTTATGACCAACTTAGATAGCATATTAAAAAGCAGAGACATTACTTTGCCAACAAAGGTCCATCTAGTCAAGGCTATGGTTTTTCCAGTGGTCACGTATGGATGTGAGAGTTGGACTGTAAAGAAAGCTGAGCACTGAAGAATTGATGCTTTTGAACTGTGGTGTTGGAGAAGACTCTTGAGAGTCCCTTGGACTGCAAGGAGATCCAACCAGTCCATCCTAAAGGAGATCAGTCCTGGGTGTCCTTTGGAAGGACTAATGCTAAAGCTGAAGCTCTTAATACTTTGGCCACCTCATGCAGAGAGTTGACTCATTGGAAAAGACCCTGATGCTGGCAGAGATTGGGGGCAGGAGGAGAAGGGGATGACAGAGGATGAGATGGCTGGATGGCATCACCAACTCGATGGACATGAGTTTGGGTGAACTCCGGAAGTTGGTGATGGACAGGGAGGCCTGGCGTGCTGCAATTCATGGGGTCACAAAGAGCTGGATACAACTGAGTGACTGAACTGAACTGAACTGAATCCATAATTCATCTAATAACATTAAAAGATGAAAAATAATAATGCATTTGTTTATCTGAAGAAAGTATATGTTGAGGCTCATTATATTTTAATATACTGGTTTATCACTACATACATATGGCAGTGATTCTTCTCATGTGTCTGAAATACTTTTTTGAATGAGAAATTTATTTACTGAAGTTGAGGAATTGAATAAATTAGAATAAAGCAGAAAGCATGGCTAGAGCTGGGAGAACAAAATTGTAGGGAACAACACAGTTTGAATTCAGAGTCCCTCACTTAATAGTCCTGAGAACTTAGTTGCTTAACATTCCTGTGCCGCCATTTCCTCAAGTGAAACAGGTTGATAATGTTACCTAGTTCATAGTGTTGTTAAGAAGCTTCAAAGAGATAACGTGTGGAAAGCAGTCAGCCCTGTTCGTAGCACACAGCGGGTACTCCATAAAGCACCAGTTCTCTTTTCTTCATATAGTCACTCTTCTTGAGGAAGTGTATTGCAGTTTTTTCTTAGTCTGGCAGTCTGTATTTAAGAAGCAGTTTCATGGGCATTGAAAAGTTTTTGATCTTTTAAAAAAGGAAATTTTTATTGAAAAGACTGATTTTTTTGTGTTACCAAAAATAGATACAATTACTAATATAAAAATAGACTGGATAGTGATTATAGTTAATGATTTCTTATGTACTTGAAAGCTGCTAAAAGAGTAAATCTTAAATGCTGTCACCATAAAAAGAATTGGTAACTATCCTATTCTGACATGATGGAAGTGATATCTAATGCTGTGATGGTAGTCATTTTGCTGTATATCGGTATGTCAATTGTACACCTTAAATGTGGGCTTCCCTGGTGACTCAGTGGTAAAGAATCTACCTGCCAATGCAAGAAACATGGGTTCACTCCCTAGGTTGGGAAGAGTCCCTGGAGAAGGGCATGGCAACCCACTTCTGTATCCTACCTGGGAAATCCCATGCAGAGGAGCCTAGCAGGCTCCAGTCTGTGGGGACGCAAAAGAGTCGGACATGACTGAGCAACTAAAATAACAAACAACACCTTAAATGTACATAGGCTATTCCACAATGATGTCTCAATAAACCTGGAAAAATTAATTGGATGTATTAGTGAAAAATATTTGACTATGTAATACCTCTGAAATTTCTAAATAGCATTAATAGCATGAGCCCAGCAACTAGTGAATCAAATTGGAACTATACTCTAGCAATGGTATAATTTGTCACAATGTAATCTTCAACATTAACTATTTTCTTACTGTATGAAATTCATGTGTTCTTTCAAAAAATGTGCAGTTATGAAAAGACTGATGTGTTTTGAGTTTGGGGCTTTGGGTTTTAAGAGGCCTCTTAAAAGAAAAAGAGGGCAAATGGATCAGAGTGCCTACTGTGTGTTCTGCTGAGTATCCACATGTGTTAATGCTTTTGGAATAAAAATGTCTGAAGCCCTGCCTTTAACAATAGCTCTTTAGAGCTTTTAGAAAAAAGGAAACTAAAGATAATTGCTTTGAATGGTGACCATAGAGTGCAGTTATAAAATAAAGTGAAATGGAGAAGTCAACTAATTGGATTCATTCCACTATTTCAGTTAATCTGTGTTGAATCTGAGCTCAACTGGTCGAGCAGCTTTACATGACAGCCCTCCAAGTAAATGGAAAATTTCCTGAGCTCATGCTGGTTAAGAAACAGAAGCCCTCTTTGAAAGCAGTGCAAAACTCAGCAGTTTGGGTTTCATTGAACTGGTTTAGTGGTTTCAACTTATATAACTTCCATATGGAAACTTAAAGCAAGCATAGAAACTTAATCCACCTATTGTATTACCTGAGAACAGCTACTATTTCAGGGGTCTCTACTCAAGTACTCTGAAGACTTTCTAATAAAATTGGATTTCTTTCCCAAAGATCAACAGAACCAGTCACACTTATGTAAACTGATTTCTAATAGCAGTGAAAAGAAATCCAGTTTCGTCTCCTTTTCAAAGTTCAGGAGCACTTATAACTAGTTCACCTAAAAATCAGTAAAGGGTCTAAACAGAACCAGACAGACATCAACACTGTGCTTGGGAATGCAATTTGGATGGTGCAGTAATTTTGTTTTTCTTTTGCAGTAGTCCAGAGACAAATGATGGGTTTCCTTGGTGGCACTAGTGGTAAAGAGCCCACCTGCTAATGCAGGAGACGTAAGAGATGCTGACTCGATCCCTGGGTTGGGAAGATCCCCTGGAGGAGGGCGTGGCAACTCACTCTAGTATTCATGCTTGGAGAAGCTCGTGGACAGAGGAGCCTGGAGGGCTACAGTCCATGGGGTCTCAGTGTTGGACACGACTGAAGCAACTTGGAATGCATGCACAGAGACTAATGACAAAATTAGGCTGAACATTGTAAATTACAGTCAAGTAGGGACAATGATTGGCAAGGACTAAGGATGCAGTCTTTAAATTAAAACAAAAATCTATTTCTCAGTTGATTACAGAAAGGCTTCTTTGTGGCTCAGACGGTAAAAAATCTGCCTGCAAAGCAGGAGACCCAGTCTGTACCTAGGTGGGGAAGATCCCATGGAGAAGGAAATGGTAATCCACTCCAATATTCTTGCCTAGAGAATTCCATGGACAGAGGAGTCTGGTGGGCTACAAATAGTCCATGGGGTCACAAAGAGTTGGACACGACTGATCAACTACACTTTCACTGTAGGAGGGCAGGCTTTCCTGGTGGCTCAGATAGTAAAGAATCTGCCCACAGTGTGGGAGATCTGAATTCAATCCCTGGGTTGGGAAGTTCCCCTGGGAAAGGGAATGGCTAACCCCTCCAGTGTTCTTGCCTGGAGAATTCCATGGACAGAGGAGCATAGTGGGCTACAGTCTATGGGGTTGCAAAAAGTTGGATACTACTGAACAACTAACACTTTTCACTTGGTAAGAGGGTACCCTCAGCTTGAGGGTTGACCAAGCATTATGCTAAACTTCTTAAATGATTTTCTTCTGTAATTTTCTTCTCAATTCTATAGGGTAGGAATTATTTTAGCCTCATTTTAGCTTCTGAAGAAAATAATTGAGAGATGCAGTGTCTTCTGAGGGTCATACAGCTGAAAGGGGTGTATTCAGTATTGAATCTCAGGTGTGTCTCAAGCTCTTTCAAAGACACCAAACTCTATTTTGAGGAGTTCATAATCTCTCAACTGCATGAACTTAAAAATTATTAGAGTAGTATAATCCTCAAAATATTGACTGTTAGATTAAAAATTATTTCAAAAGACTTTGCATGCCTAAAAGTTTTGACTATTGCTTTGAATAAGTTTTTACATAGGCGGATATCTGTTGTGAAATGAGAAAACTTCTGTTTTTTTTTTTTAAATGTGCTATTTGATGACTCAGCAGTGTTTCCATCTGCCTTGTTTCAATTGCCTTAGCAAGCAATATAATATAAACTCAGTATTTTTTAAAGTAAATGTTTAAAAGATTGGCTATATCTTTTATTAGATAAAACTTTCTGGAACAACAGAGGGCAAAGAAGTTTGAGAAAATTGATACTTTATGCTAATTATATTTGACTATATATTGTATTGATATTATACTAAAGTCAAACTCACATGTTCAGCAAAGTTGCATTACATTTCTTTTATGCTTTGAGAGATAAAAATGAGATATTCTATACAGCTAAAACAGAATCTTAACTCTAAGAGGCAAAGATACTATTTTTAGAATTTTGAATAAAGATTTCTATTTTAAAAATTCCATCTTGTTACTGACCTTATGTTTTTATATCCTGAGTGTAAAGTTTTACCTTTCCTTGGTCTTTGTCATCATTAGGTACATCAGCTATTGAATTATTCTATTAATTGCCACTGATGCAACTTTTATGAAATATAACCTTGAGTAACTACTGGTTCTAGCTTTAAAAAAACACAGAAAACTACATTATCCATTTCCTTATAATAATGATATATTTTAAAGTCCCTTTACCTGGAATAACCTATCAATATATGTATTTGACCCACCTGTATTCTAATTCCAACCGCATAGTATAGGTGAAGCTCCTGCAAGGTGTATGATGTATGTCTGAAGATAGAGATTTAACTCAGGACTTTTGACTCTTTCCAGGCTGATCTTTTATCTCCTTTAACTCTTTTCCTTCATTTTAGAAGCTCAAAATAGTGATTAGTGTCAAATTTCTGTTTCTTCTGTTTTGAAGCCTAATCTAACTCCTCTTGCTTCCCAAAGACAATGTTGATTCCCAAAGAGGAGGCATCCTTAATTCAAATTCCTATGATCCATCAAATAACTCCTCCCACCATGTTTTCACTAAACTGATTCATATCAAAAATTTCTTCTACCAAAATATTTTCCTAACATGTGCCTCATAATTTTGTCCATATATGTAGCTGGAAGTTCATTAAGCATTGATAAAGTACCTACGATATGGGGGGCACTCTCTCAGATGCTGTACAAAGATATCTAAGAGGTACATTCAGTTCCCAAGATACATTAAGGAAGGGGACAAAGACATAAAGATGTATATGTATGGATTATTGTAAAAAGATATAAGATTTAATCAAAGAAGGGATGTTCTTGCAAAATGAGTCTTGAAGAGTGAATAAGAGTAAATGGGAGTGAATATGACAGGCAGTGGGACAAGGAACATGGAAACGTATGTTGTACTTCGCACTTGTGTGTGAAGTTGTACAATGCTGAGCAGAGAAGTGAGAAAGATGGCGGGTGTAAGGAGAGCAGGCTGTGGAGTGGGAACCAGATCAAGACTGGCAGGAAGCCATGTTGGGGAACCGGACTTGATTCCTGTACGTGATGGGGGTGCTACTGGGGTGTTTTCAATTTAGTTAGATTATTTTCTAATGGCAGTATGAGTAGACACTTGAAAAGGGCAAAACTAGAGGCAGGGAGACCAGTTAAGAAGTGAGTACAAATGACCTAAGCTGGATATAGTGAAGACTTGGACCAAGTCTGTGGTGATAGAGGAGGGGGGAGGAGACAAGGAGACAATTTAGAGAAATAGTCAATAAAGTCTTAAATGACATAGAGAGTTCTAAATGTTTACCAAGAGCAGAACAAATCCAGGTTTTGTGGGGCTTGAAACTTACACAGTTTATAAAAAAGAATGCAAAATTATGGATTCAAAATGAAGTACAAAAGTAAACATTTACTTAAAATTAGAAAAGAAACCACAAAGTTGTGCATTTTGAGAGCATGCCAGGAACCATAAACCTCACGAAATTAAGAGAGATATATCTCATTAAGCACAAACTAAATGTTTTTACCACCTCAACGTTCCTTTAGCCATATCCAAAACCTGGCTGTACCCATTTTAAATATCTCCCAACACACACAAAAAAATATGACAGGGATAAAAACCAGAGCAGAGTGGAAAGAGTCAGGAGAAAGTAGAACACCCAAAACATTTTGTCCCTGGTGATAAATTGAGTACTCATGGTTGGTGAGCAATCAACATAGATATATATATATTAGTCTTAGTCTTTCTTAGCTACACAAAGTGTTTTCAACTTTTTATCTGGAAGATTCTCAATTATCAGGAATTGCATGTTTTTGGCCTGAAGAATAGAATAATTAATGACTGTAATTGTTAACAGTGAGGAGTGAGAAAGACTATCCAGTGAAGAAAAGAAGTGCACCATTGCCTCACAAAGATATGCTATCTCTCTCCAGTATTTATTCTTTTAGTATCTTACTGAATTAAGAGACCTGCAGTATTCACATATATTGGTCTCTGATATGAATCACTCTTAAAGAATGTACCCTTTAAGAACAGTAAACTTGATACCATAATGTGTCAATGCAAATAAACTTCTCTGAACTTAGATAATTTTATCCAATTTGAGATCTATAAGTGAAAACAAGACAGCAAAACTAAGAGTGAGACGATTTTGTAAATTGCTTTATTTAGAGAATAGCAAATAGTTAGCATTGCAGTATTAATTCCTGGATTTTGTTTGTAATCGTGAGTCAACTAGTCATTCAATGAGAAATGGGGCAAGATTTGGTGAAATACAAAATTCACAAAACTTTCTATCTCTACTTTGAGAGACAGTACATCTTTGGGATTAAGGGTAAGGACCCTAGAACCTAACTGATTGAGTTGGGCTCTCAGCTTCATTGCTGACTGGTTGTATTTAACCTCTTTGGGCCTCAGTTTCATTATCTGTTAAGTGGGTATTAATACCTACCTTTCTGGGTTATTGAGTGAATGATAGGTATCAATGGATATAAAGATCTTAGAAGCAATACCTGACACATAATAATACGCATTATCTAAGTATTTGCTATTTTTGTTTTCCAAAGAGAAGGCACCATAGTTTTCCTTAGAATGCTCCAGAAGTCCCTGTATAACTGAGTGGTTAGATTTTCCAACTTTATTGCTGGCTGTTGTGCCAAGTATGCTGACCTCCAGCCCAGTGTTTCTTAAACTGTTCCATATGGGTGTTCTGAGATAAATTATGGTGCCCAATAAAGATTGAACTGAATCAAATTAAATGTTTTAGAGGTAATAGAAATTTCTAAGTAGTTTTTCATGCCCCAGATTATAACGCCACATGGTACAGACATGGACTCTGAAGATGATTGAACAATAACTTTTTTGTTTGAGGGGACTGCAGGAATACTGTTACATGGATTTTCACTGACTATAATGTACTATGCTAAGACTTGCCTACTTTGGATAATGCACATTCAGGCCCTTTGAAAAGGTAGATTGTAAGTGCCAATCAAACAAATTACACCCCAGCATCCATTGTCCTGCCCTGCACAGGAAAATGTCGCTTGTTTATTTGACATTTGTGAGCTTGTTAATAATAAAAAAAAAAAGAACCTTAATACTGGCGATGGTGATGGCCACTTGGTGTAAATAGGGCTAACGAGCTAAGTGACAAGTGAGTCATTTCCATGGGTGTGCACATCTGTTCTGTTCTTTGGATTGTGGCTGGAGCTGTCCTTGGCAGACCATTGTCACTTTCAGATTTGCTTCCAGTATCCTATTTTACTCATTGCATCCCAGCAACTTGTTCCTTAACTTCGGCAGAAAGTGCAGTTTCCTCATTGCTGCTCCTCTAGCACCATTCTCTGAACACAAGGTTTAGGTGACTGCCAGCATCACTTCCCTTGCCTTTTGATCACTAAAATTCCATTTTCTAGGCATCACTTGTATTTATGAGTAAACTTTTCCCTTTGAACCACCCCCATTCTCAAAGGCTTCTAGAAGAGCCCTTTCCTGACAGCTAAGGAGCAATCAACTCCACTATCCTCCTACATAACAATGAGTAATCTTTTCTGCAGTCAATATTACAGGCTCCCACGAGTGTACCCTCTTATGACTTTGGGATGATAGAAAAGAAACTTGACCAGATATTATCAGATTTGGAACAGTAGAACAGAACGAATATGGTATTCAATATGCTTTTTAATAACTATGTGGAACGTGTAGCTATCAAAGAAAATAGTCAAGAAGAAATAAACCATTCATGGGTGTTTAGTGATGAAAGCAACCTTGTGATTGTCTAGTCTGGTTTCTTTATTCAGTAGTTGTGGAAGGTAAGGAGCATGCATTGCTCCTTACCTGCTCAAGAGCATGCATTTAGTCAAGGAGCTGCAGGAATTCTGGAATGGCTTTCTGATTCACCGCCCAGTGTTTGAAAATGCCTAAATGTTTTTGGCTGGGAGGCTGCTTGAGGTAGTTTCATTTATACTTGTTATGTCAGAGGACACATAAGTAGTACCCTTTTTACATGTCAGTTAGTCAGTGATGGAGTGAGGGAATAAGTATAGACTTTTTCATATTTAAGTTATCTTGTTGAGGAGGGGAGAAAATTCTCTAATTAATTCTAGATCCGTCTTGAGTCTTTCTGCTACAATTGCTGCAGTAATTGATTGACCCACTGAACTGTGGAGCTTTTATTAGATACTCTCTCTCTTATATTTGAATTATTTTTTTAGAAAATTATTCACTTGTGATTTGGGGAGAGGAAAGAGTATAAACCTAAATAATTTAAGTTCTACTCCAAGTTCCACTTTGAACCTGAAGCCTGATCATGAGTAAGTCATTTTACCAGATTGGGCCTCATTTTTTTCTTTCAGTTATGAACGGGAAAAGCTACATTTCCTTGTTACAGCTGTCATGTCAGTTAGCCTCATGCATTCCATACATTTCCAATGCTTGATTGTTGGAAGAAAGACTAGGGCAGGAGTTTGGCATCTGCGATTGTGTTATCAACGGATGGGCTTTAAAATAGGAGTCCTATGTTTTGAGTAACAAAAAGACCATCGCAGGGTTTCTCACTCAATAATAAGAGAATGCTGAAGAGAATTTCTGAGTAAGAGCACTGAGATATTTTTGGAGGTTTTTCAATTAGGCCTCTATTTCATCTTAAAAACTAAAACTCATATAATTAAAATGTGGCTGATTTGTGTTAAAAATAGTATGTTAGCATATGTTCTAAAACTAGAACACAAGCATGGGTTTTCTAAATCTTTCAAGGGACTAGAGCAGGAAATTAAAGTTATTGAGCCTAACTCATACGTATTTGCAATGTGGTCTGGGTCTTCCTGAAAGAATAACAGGGAAGGCATTGGGGTGAGTGGCTCTGGATACTAGTGATGCCAAGAACTTTCTTTTAGTTTTTCTTAGCCTTTGGTAGTCCACTGTTTTGTACCTCATCAAAGTGTCTTTCACTTTTCTTTTTCAAAAATACAAATTGAGCCCTTAGTTACTCTCTGCCTTGAGGATGGAAAAATATATTTAAGATTTCTCATACTATAGTAAAGAAAAGTAGTGTGAACAGCCCATATAAAGAAATAAAAATATATTTGAAAATACTTCTAAGTATTTTAGAAGAAGTGTAACTTGAAATGGAGGTGTTTCTGAGGATTAGGCAACAACAACAACAAAAGTCTCTTTTGACTAGGTTTTTCTCATTCAGTGCTTTGTCATTCTAGACTTATGGAGATAGACGTCGACCCAATGAATTAAAAAAGACAGGATGTTCATTGTCATTTAAAGAAACATTGAGAAAATTAAATTCTCCCTGCTGCCCCCACCCCCCCCCCGTAAATCATAAGTTCAATTGAGAATAAATATTTAATTCAAGATCAGTAGAAAATCTATTGTTTGTTACTAATGACTCAGCTACTCAAATGATCTATTGTATCAGTGTCCAGTGGCAGGAAGGAGTCTTTGTGCAGTATCGTTGTAACCATGACATTAGTGACATCATTTAGTAGAAACAGAATTTAGAACATTTGAGAAACAAAGCAATGGCTTCTTCGCTTGATTCTGTGAAAACCCAATGAATACTAAGAGAGTATAATGGGCGATGTTGATTTCTCTGCAAATGTTTAGCAGTGTTATATGTACACATACATATGTACATAATAAAATGTTTTACTTAAATTTTCATACTGATCCTGAGATTCACAGTGTTCCATAGACTCTAAATAATGTTGTCCTTGTATTGCAAAGCCGTGCTCTACTTTGAAAGCAATACCTTTGGATTATACAGAGTATTGATTTAACAGGGCCTAGAAAACACACAAGATTGGTTCTTCTCTGAGGTATGCCTTTGTTTGAAAAAAAAAAAAAAAAGAATCCCTTCAGCTTTTCCTTTCTTGACCTCACTAATAATAATGAAAGAAAGGGAGGGTATTCTACGAGGCTGTGTCAGTCAGTAGTGTAGGGAGATCCGCGAGGGAAGCATCATTGTTACCATAGAAATGAATGCTGCTCCTGTCAGGGGCATACAAAGGGCAGACTGAACATTGAGGAGTGGAAAAGCAATGGGAAGAAAGGGTGCCATCCAGTGAGAACAGGAGAGACTATACTGAATTAATTTATTGGGAAAAGAACAGCATGAATCAGGGTGGGGGACCTAGATCCTGAAAACCCCCAAAGAAAATGTGATAAACAGTATCACAATTTGGGTGGAAACTGCAAAGAAAAGGTGATTTCTACTTTTAAAAATTAAATTTTTGGGACTTCCCCGGTGGGGCCTAGTGGTTAGGATTCTTGGGCTCACTCCCTGGTCTGAGAACTAAGATCTTACAAGCTGTGTGGTGCTGCTGGCTCCAGAAAAACAAAACAAAACAAAAAGCTTTTAATTTTCTTCTAAATTAGATGTATTCTATATTTTTGCCTTTAAAGCTACTTCTTGAATCCTGAGGTTTTCTTAAAAATTAAGTTTGGAAGAAAACAAAATGAGGAAAATATTAACATTTGTGCTAGACTGTGTATTTTAAGGGCTTCCCAGGTGGCTCAGTGGTAAAAAATCCACCTGCCAATGCCAGAGATGTGAGCTCAATCCCTGGGTCAGGAAGATCCCCTGGAGAAGGAAATGCAACTCACTTCAGTATTTCTTGCCTGGGAAATACCATAGACAGAGGAGCCTGGCAGACTACAGTCCATGGGATCACAAAAGAATTGAACATTTCTTGGTGACTGAACAGCAATTGTATTTTAATCCTGAGTTCTTTTCTTGCTTGTCTTGGAATTTGGGGTAAGTCACTTGACCATACCTTAAATCAGGGTGTTAAATAATACCAACCTCACAATTAATGGGTTAATATATGAGAGAACCAAATTCAAACCCCAGGCCATGGAGTGAACATTTTTAATTGGAGGAGAAGTTTAGGGAATGGAATCTGTGATATATATCATTAAAATCAATATAAATCATTTTGCATGTTTGAGAATGAAGAGAAAAAGTAGGATCCAAAGTTGGGTTCCCCCCCCCCCCTTCATCTCTCTCTTGGAAAAAGAGAAAAACCTGTTCATGTTTGATAACCATGGATAGAGATAGAAAACATACACATGTGAATATATAAGTGGGTGGTAATTTACAAAAGGCATTAATAAAATGCTATTAAAATATTACTTTTGGCCTTCAGAAAGATCTTAATGGGCTTAATACTTTCATTTATTTGCTAATTTGGGTAGATTGTCAAAGTGAAATTTTATTTTAAGTGTTTATTCATGCCCTGAATAGAATGCAAGGGTGATATTTTTATAAAATTTGATATATATCCTGGAAAAAGGTTAATATTAATAGGTTAATATTATTTATGTACTATGGTGAACATGGTGATATGCCATCCAGATACTCCTCCAAGGAAAATTTGTCTCAGCTCTGGCCTCCTCATTCCAAGATCATGCCATTCCCAGAGCAGCCCACTTTGATGGTTGATGAGGATTGGGAGTACAAGTCCAGGCACTTTTATTCAATGTGAAACAACTCTGATGTCCAGTGGAGTTGACCAGGGCACTAGGAGGGTCTGAACTGAAGCTCAGTTTCTCCTTCTGGCAATCCTGTTTCCCTCCCCTCCTTTCCACAGATGTTCAATCCAAAAGCACTGCTTAATAAACATCCCGCACGCCAAGCTCCATCTCAGAATCTGATTTCTGGAGAACCTAACTGGCTTCATGAACTTCTTTCTATTGCATGTAAATTCTCATATGGACATATTTTTGTGCATAAAATACACATGTCAGTTTTCAAATGTCCAGATGCCATCAAATCTTCTGTCTCATATTCTTTTAAGAATTCACGAAGCAAAGAAGTAATGCTGGTAAAATTTCAGTTTGCTCATGTTTTACATGCAGAGTCTTAGCTACTAAAGGGTTCTAAGGAAATACCTGATTACATTTAGCGTATTTTAGGAGACCCTCGTCTTTCCATATGGTGCTAGTGATAAAGAACCCACCTGCCAATGCAGGAGACCTAAGAGATGCAGGTTCGATCCCTGGGTTGGGAAGATGTCCTGGAGGAGGGCATGGCAACCTGCTCTAGTGTTCTTGCCTGGAGAATCCCGTGGACAGAGGAGCCTGGAGGGCTACAGTCCAGAGGGTTGCAAAGAGTTGGACACGACTGAAGTGACTTAGCATGCATGCACGCAGGGGGCCCACTAAATGCATGCATATAGATGAGACAGCTGGAGCCTAGAGGGGTAAAAGGACACACTCTAGGTATTACTGTCATACTAGAGGTTAGAACACAAGGCCGTTTACTACTCCTTCCTTAGCTTCCTGTGATCAGGGATGTTTTTGTCATCTTTTTCTCTCTTTCTTTTTCTGTTTCTCAAGCCCAGTTTCTTTCCTCATCATCCTAAGCCACAGCTGTTTATCACGAATGTAAAATCCTTTTAGAGAAAAGATTGGGAGTGTGGTGTGTGTAGGAAGTATACAAAGGGAGCGTATAGCTCTGGTAATTGTCAGCTTGTAACTTTGCTCAAAACTGATCAAATTGGAGGGTACTTTCTGAACTCCATGACATGGAGCAGGTCTCCATGATGAAGTGAATATTAGCCCTTCTTCCTCTGAGCATGCAGGAGAGACTGAAGGACAGCTTCTTCATTTCATATCTAGGACCTTCTTTCCATGAGCACAAGAATTATATTTAGTATTTCTTGGGATTTAGAGTCAACAAAGTAGAGATATTTCAGTAGATAAATATATTATTTCAGAGACCATGTTAGCCTTTGCAGTGTGGAAAAGACAGTAAGTACATTTATTGCTAACTGTGTTCTTGTGGGATGTTCTGGCTATTTTCTGTATTTATTTCATTTCTATTGATCTCTAAGTAGTTGAGATCCATTTATCCTTCCTATAATACCTTAATAATATTTTCATAACTATTTAGCATTGTAAAAAATGCTTTCACTTATAAACATTAAATGTTTATCAAATAAATAATATAATACATGTAAATTCAGATACTAGGAAAGGGAGTTATGTATAATTTTACCTAATGTTTACTGACAGTACCCATGTGAGGTAGATATGATCATCTTCATTTTCAGATAAGAAATCTAAGATTCATCAAGTTTGTGATGGTTACTGCTTGCACTTGCTGTTTGTTATGTCTCAGACATGCTCTAAGAGCTTTACATATATTAATTATTTATTGCTCTGAATGGCTCCACTAAAATGGGCCCAATTATCATCACTGGCGTTTTGCAGATGAGAAAACAGATACACAGAGATGAGGTAACCTGGCCAAGGTCTTACCGTGGGTTAATGATGAATGGGATTCAGCACAGGTCGGGTGACTGGCCTTCCTGATTGGCCCAGGACTGAGGGGTTTCCCAGGAAATAAGGACTTCCATTGTTAAAACTGCAGTAGTCCCTGGAAAACTGGAACAGCTTGTCAGACTAGATCAAGGTTGTCTGTACCACTGCTCACACTTTTAAGGACTTAACTCTTCTGTCTCTCAGGCAGAAGTTGGTACATTCCGAGTTTGGACCTTCCTCTATGTAATTCTAACGCTTGCCTTTTCTCTTTCCATCCTGTGGCCATGTTTTGTAATGTGTTTTTTTGTATTAACTTGTAACATACTAATTTGCACCAACTTGTAATGTGTTTGGATAGGTAGTCATGAGCCTCATATTTGTTATTATTCTTTTGTTTTACAAGCTCTATTGAGGTATAATTGATATATAAAGCTGCATATATTTAATGTATATATTTTATGAACTTGGGCATATGTATAAACCTGTGAAAACTTTTTCACTACAATTAAGATAATAAATATATCTAATACTTTCAGAAATTCCTTGTGCCCTTAAAAAAAAAATAAGTTCCAGAGATCTCTCATACAACATAGGGTCTATAGTTAACAATGTTGTATTGTGTAACTTAAAAAGTGTTAAGAGTGTAGTGCTCATGTTATGATTCTTAATTAACTTCATCTCATTTTGGGGCAGGCCATTTATTTTTCTTATGCTTTGGTTTCTCCCAGGCTTATTCATTTTCCCTAAGTCACTGGAGCTGACAGTATGGATGGATGCCTTATTTTCCCCCTCCCATGGGTCACTTCTGAATGACACCCTTCTCACATATACGCTACTTTTGTTTCACTTTCCCCCGTGGCTCTGGAACACATGATATATGCATTCAGTATCCACAGGTGACTCTCAGCATCCTCTTACGTCATGTCGGCTCCTCTTCGGCTCCCCTTTCTCTAAGTGATATTGTTTTCCTTATTCCCCTCACTGTCACTGCCTCCTTAGTCAGTGGCATGGCGTCTCCCTATAAGAGAGGACCAATAAAACTATCTTAGGTTTTAGAAGAGAGAAATTTGTATTATGTTTTCATGGCCCTCTTCTTAGAGAAGATATTAATCAAGCCAAGTTTTGAGGAGTGCAAACACTTTAGATGAGCATCACTAAAATCGAAAGCTTGTTTTTACTGATCTTGATTTTGATACTGAGGAAGAGTTACAGTCTAGGAACTAAGGAATGTTAGTTTTTTAATTGCATGATCTTAACCGTAAGTAACTTAACCACTGACTATCTTAATTAACAAGTTTTTATAGTTTCTGTGTTTGAAGGTGAAGTGAAGTCGCTCAGTCATGTCCGACTCTTTGTGACCCCATGTACTGTAGCCTACCAGGCTTCTCCGTCTGTGGGATTCTCCAGGCAAGAGTACTGGAGTGGGTTGCCATCTCCTTCTCCAGGAGATCTTCCCAACCCAGGGTTCGAACCCGGGTCTCCCGCATTGCAGGCAGACGCTTTACCAGGTGACTGATGGTACATAATTGTATTGGAGGTTGCCTTAGCATTGTAAAGAGTATGCGTGAAACACTTACTCGGAGAATAACTTTTGATTAGCGCATGTTTACCTTCTCTGAATCTCAGCTATCATCTGACTAGCAATATCTGTTGCATAGAGTTACTATGAGGACAAAAATAGAGAAAATATTTATTAATAATATAGCTAATTTGATGCCTGGCACAAACTAGCTAATGTTAGTCTTAGCAAAAATCTTTACCATTCTATTCATGGATAAAAGCACAGTAAAAACAACTGATTTTTATGCTTCTTCCAATAGCCTGATAAATAGATGGGAATTGATGACTGTGGTTAGTACTCTAGGTCAATAATAGGACACTATTTTTAAACATATCCCACTCTTTCCCTCTATAACTGTGCCTTTTGTGTGTGGGTTTGGCTTTATGTAGGTGCTTCTTCCCTGTGCCTCAGTTCTAGATTTTAACAGGCCAGATATAGTTTTTGCTTTTTAAAGCTTACTTTTTCACCTAAAATGATGTGTTTGAAACCTGATCATGGATAGGAGATGAAATGTTGTGATATAAAATAGATCGTTGCAGCAAAAACCCTGAAAAATTTTGCATTTAAATATGTTAATATATTAGATTTTAACAGTGAGGTTGACAGGGAGTTTCAGATGAAATATTTTGTCCTCAAAAAGATAAATATCAGAAATGGTTCAGTGCTCAACAGTTTGAATTCATATTACAGTACAGCCGCTACTTGTTTAATACAAATATGTGGATTTTTCTGGCTATACTTCTCTAAGAATGAAAAAACAAAGGCCAAAGTGATTTTAACTATATTTTGCCTATGATTGTTTCAATTTTATTATTCAGATGCATTTTATAATCAGGTGTATAGATAATATTTTATCTCTGATATCTAATATTTTTTATCATTCTTCTACAGTGTAGGAAATAGTGGGCTGAGGGAACTTCTGAAGGCAATAAGAAACAGATAGCCAGGGGGAATTAAATAAAACTTTAAATTTCAACTTAAATTACTATCTTTATGTGATCTCTATTTTTTCAGACCCTTGGCCTAGTATAGAAAAAGAGAAAGGGAGATAAAGAGAGAATGAAAGAGAGGGGAAAAAAAGAGAGAGAGTGAGAGGAGAAGAGAGGGAGAAAGAGATATATAGCCTTTTAGAGGTAAATATAGCATTTTTTCGCTTTCTCTTATGATCAGAGAGATATGAGACTATAGCCGAATGGCCAGAGATGTAATGTTGATGGCTTTGGAAATGGAGGAAGGTAGCTGTGTGTCAAGGATGCAGGTAACATTTAGAAGCTGGAAAAGATAAGGAGATGGATTGCCCCTAGAGCTTCCAGAAAGGAACACAGCCTTGCTATCACCTGACACAATGAGACTTGTGTCAGCTGTCTGACTTCCAGAACTATAAGATAACAAATTTGCATTGTTTAACCACTAAATTTGTCATAATTTGTTAGGGCAGTAATAAAAAATATGTAAGCATGTACACATTTCATATCACACTGAAGGAAGTATGGTTTTTTTATTGTTTTGAATTTATTTGATTTACTTCTACCATGTTCCCTTATGTTACATATATAATATATGTTCAAATCACCATCCCCTATGAAGCAAAAAGCAAGGAAGAGAGGGAAAAGTACATCCAATTAACTGCAGAGTTCCAAAAAATAGCTAGAAGAGACAAGCAGGCCCTCTTCAATGAACAATGCTTAATAATTAAAGAAAAGAACAGAAGGGGAAAGATTAGAGATCTCTTCAGGAAAACTGGAAACATCAAGTGAACGTTTCTCCTAAAGATGGCCATAATAAAGGATAAAAATGGTCAAGACCTAGTAGACACTGAAGAGATCATGAAGAGATGGAAGGAATACACAGAAGAACTGTATAAAAAAGATCTTAATAAACTGGATTACTATGATGGTGTGGTTAGTCATCCAGAGCCAGACATTCTGGAGTGTGAAGTCAAGAAGTCAAGTGGGCCTTAAGAAGCACTGCTATTAATAAAGCTAGTAGATGTGATGAAATTCCAGCAGAACTATTCAGATCCCTAAAGAATGATGCCATCAAGGTTTTGCATTCATTATGGCAGCAAATCTGGAAGACCCAGCTTTGGCCACAGGATTGGAAAGGTCAATCCTCATCCCAATTCCCAAGAGGGGTAGCTCACCAAAGAATGTGCTAACCATTGGACAGTTGCATTTATCTCCCATGCTCATAAGGTCAAAATTAAAATCATGCTTGCTACACTTCAGCATTATGTGAACCAAGAACATCCAGATGTCAAGCTGGATTTAGAAAAGGAAGAGAACTAGAGATCAAGTTGCCAACATTTGCTAGATTATAGAGAAAGCAAGGGAATTTCAGAAAAACATCTATTTCCGTTTCATCAACTATGCTAAAGCCTTTGACTGTGTGGATCATGACAAACTGTGGAAAGCTCTTAGAGAGATGAGAATACCAGACCATCTTACCTGTCTCCTGAGAAACCTGTATGCAGGTCAAGAAGCCACAGTTAGAACACTGTATGGAACAACTGGTTGGTTCAAGATTGAGAAAAGAGTATGATAGGTCTGTCTGCTGTCACCTCAGCTATATGCTGAGCGCATGATGAGAAATGCCAGGCTAGATGAGTTAAAAGCTGGAATCAAGATAGGGAGGAGAAACACCAACAATCTCAGATATGCAGATGATCACTCTAATGGCAGAAAGCAAAGAGGAACTAAAGAGCCTCTTGATGAGGGTGAAGGAGAGTGAAAGTGCTGGTTTAAGACTAAATATTAAAAAAAAAAACAAAAACAACAAACAAGATCATGGCATCCAGTCCCACTACTGCATGGCAAATAAAAGAGGAATAGGTGAAAGTAGTGATGATTTCCTCCACTTGGGCTCCAAAATCACAGTGGACGTTGACTAGCCATGAAATCAGAAGACAATGAAGACAATTGTTTCTTGGCGGGAAAACGATGACAAACCTAGACAGTGTGTGGAAAGCAGAGACATTACTCTGCTGACAGAAGTCCGATTAGTCGATTAGTCTATGCTATGTCTTTGCATAGTCTATGCATAGTCTTAGTCAAGGCTATGGTCTTCCCACTGGTCATGTGTGGTTGTGACAGCTGGACCATAAAGAAAGCAGAATGCCAAAAAATTGATGCCTTTGAACTGTGGTGCTAGAAAAGACCCCTGAAAGTCCCTTGGACAGCAGGGAGATCAAAGCAGTCAATCTTAAAGGAGATCAACCCTGAATATTCACTGGAAGGATTGATGCTAAAGCTGAATCTCAAGTATTTAGGTTATCTAATGCAAACAGACGACTCATTGAAAAAGTCCCTGATGCTGGGAAAGATTGAAGGCAGAGGCGAGGAGAGTGTCAGAGGATGAGATGACTGGATGGCATCACCAATACAATGGACATGAACTTGGGCAAACTCTGGGAGATGGTGAGAGACAAGGAGGCCTGGCATGCTGCATTCCTTGGTGTCTCACAGTGTTGGATGTGACTGGGCGACTGAACAACAACAACAGTGTAAGACAGATTTGTTATGGAAACTCTCAGTTTGCTGTATCATGAAAATTCACCAACGGGATTATACCCTTTATTCAGTGAATATTTATAGGGTATGTTATATGCCAGAAACTCTGCTAAGTGGCAGAGATACTGAAAAGAGTAATAGCCATTCAGATCTTCTGCCTATTTTTTAATTGAGTTGTTTGGTTTTTGAAATCAATTTGTATGAGCTTTTTATATGGTTTGGATATTAACCCTTTATAAAACATATCATTTGCAGATACTTCTCCTATTCAATAGGTTGCCTTTTCATTTTGTTAAACTGTTTAAATTTGATTAGATTCCATTTGTTTAGTTTTTGCTATTCCTTTTTTTGCCAAAAAAAAAAAAAATTGCTAAGGCATGTCAAAGAGTACAATGCTGGTTTTCTTCCAGAAGTTCTATGACTTCATTTATGCTTTTAATCCATTTTGAATTTATTTTTGCACATATTGTGAAAAACTGTCCAAAGAAGTCATACAGTTGGCCAACAAGCACATGAAAAAATGTTCAATACCAATCATGAGGGAAATGCAAATTGACACTATAATGAAATATTACCCCACACCTGTCAGAACAGCTCTTATCAAAAAGACAGCAAATAATATATCTTGGCGATGGTGTGGAGAAAAAGCAACCCTCGTACACTGTTGGTGGGAATGTAAATTGGCACAGCCACTTTGGGAAATACTATGGAGGTTCCTCAAAAATTAATATGATCAAGCAATTCCACTTCTAGGTATATATCCAAAAATGAAAATGCTTATTTGAAAAAATATACACATCCAATATTCATAGCAGCACTATTTATAGTAATCAAGATGTAGAAGCAACCCGAGTGATCATCAACAGTTCAGTTCAGTTCAGTCACTCAGTCGTGTGTGACTCATTGCGACCCCATGAACCACAGCACGCCAGGCCTCCCTGTCCATCACCAACTCCCGGAGTCCACCCAAACCCATGTCCATTGAGTTGGTGATTCCATTAAGCCATCTCATCCTCTGTCGTCCCCTTCTCCTCCCGCCTTTAATCCTTCACAGCATCAGGGTCTTTTCAAATGAGTCAGCTCTTGGCATCAGGTGGCCAAAGTATTGGAGTTTCAACTTCAACATCAGTCCTTCCAATGTACACCCAGGATTGATCTCCTTTAGGGTGGACTGGTTGGAATGAATAAAGAAGATGTGGTATATTCTTTATATATGTGTATATAAAACACACAAACACACTGAAATACTATTGAGTCATCTCAGCTTATAAAAGGATAAATTTGCCATTTGCAACAATATGATGGATTTGGAGGATATTGTGAGTAGTGAAATAAGTCAGACAAAGACAAATGCTATGTTTTCACTTATATGTGGAATCTGGAAATAGAACAAATGAATGAATATAGCAAAACAGAAATAGACTCACAGATATGGGGAGCAAACTAGTGATTACCAGTGGGGAGAGGGGTTGACAGAGGAGCAAGATAGAGGGAGAAGATTAAGAGGTACAAACTAAGAGGTATAAAGTAAGTAAGATACAAGATTGCAATGTGCACTACAGTGAATATAGACAGTTTTATTTAATAACTATCAATGGAGCTACTTAATAGTTAATTGGGCTTCTGTGGTGGCTCAGATGGTAAAGAATCTACCTGCAATGTGGGAGACCTGGGTCTGATCCCTGGATTGGAAAGATCCCCTGGAGAAGGGCATGGCCACCCACTCCAGTACTCTTGCCTGGAGAATCTCCATGGACAGAGGAGCCTGGTGGATTACCGTCCATGGGGTCTCAAAGAGTCAGACATGATGGAGCGACTAAACATAAGCATACAAACACAACACATGGAGTATAATCTATTAAATTATTGAGTCAATGTATTGTGCACCTGAAATTAATCTAATATTGTATATCAATGTGCCAGTGTGTGTGTTCAGTCATGTCTGATTCTTTGTGACCCCATGGACTGTAATACCAGGCTCCTCTGTCCATAGAATTTTCCAGGCAATAATATTGAAATGGGTTGCCATTTCCTCTTACCGATTCAGGGATTGAACCCCATCACTTGGAACTACTGCATTGGCGGGCAGATTCTTTACCACTGGGCCACCAGAGAAGCTCCTATGTGAATTTAAAAAGAAAAGCCATTTTCTTACTATATTCAGTTTAGTTGAAATCAGTTGCTCAGTCGTGTCCAAGTTTTTGCAACCACATATACTGCAGCACACCAGGCTTCCCTGTCCACCTCCAACTCCTGGAGCTTGCTCAAACTCACATCCGTCGAGTCGGTGTTGCCATCTAGCCAACTCATCCTCTGTCACCCCTTTCTCCTCCTGCCTTCAATCTTTCCCAGTCTTTTCCAATGAGTTCAGTCCTTTGCATCAGGTGGCCAAAGTATTGGAGCTTCAGCTTCAGTATCAGTCCTTCTAATGAATATTCAGGGTTGATTTCCATTAGGATTGACTGGTTTGATCTCCTTGCAGTAGAAGGGACTCTAGAGTCTTCAATATCACAGTTCAAAAGCATCAATTCTTCAGTGCTCAGCTTTCTTTATAGTCCAACTCTCACATCCATACATGGCTACTGGAAAAATCATAGCCTTGACTAGACGGACATTTGTTGGCAAAGTAATGTCTGTTTTTTAATATGCTGTTTAGGTTTGTCATAGCTTTACTTCCAAGGAGTAAGTGTCTTTTAATTTCATGGCTGTAGTCACCATCTGTAGTAATTTTGGAGCCCAAGATATTAAAAACTCTGACTGTTTCCATTGTTTCCCCATCTATTTGCCATGAAGTAATGGGACTGGATGCCATGATCTTAGTATTTTGAATGTTGACTTTTAAGCCAGTTTTTTTCTGAAATAGAAACTCTCCTCTTTCACTTCCATCAAGAGGTTCTTCAGTTCCTCTTCACTTTCTTCCATAAGGGTGGTGTCTTCTGTATATCTGAGATTACTCATATTTCTCCTGGCAGTCTTTATTCCAGCTTGTGCTTCATCCAGCCTGGCATTTCTCATGACGTACTGTGCATATGAGGTAAATAAGCAAGGTGACAATATACAGCCTTGATGTACTCTTTTCCCAATTTGGAACCAGTCCCTTGTTCCATGTGCAGTTCTAATTGTTGCTTCTTGACCTGCACACAGAATTCTCAGGAGGCAGGTCAGGTAGTCTAGTATTCCCATCTCTTTAAGAATTGTCCACAGTTTGTTGTGATCCACACAGTCAAAGACTTTGATGTAGTCAACGAAGCAGAAATAGATGTTTTTCTGGAACTCTCTTGCTTTTTCTATGATCCAACAGATGCTGGCAGTTGATCTCTGGTTTCCTCTGCCTTTTCTAAATCCAGCTTGAACATCTGGGAGTTCACAGTTCACGTACTGTTGAAGCCTGGATTGGAGAATTTTGAGCATTACTTTGCTAGCATGTGAGATGAGTGCAGTTGTGTGGTAATTTGAGCATTCTTTGGCATTGTCTTTCTTTGGGATTGGTATGAAAGCTGACCTTTCCAGTCTTCTGGCAACTGCTGAGTTTTCCAAATTTGCTGGCATATAGAGTGCAGCACTTTCACAGCATCATCTTTTAGAATTTGAAATAGCTCAGCTGAAATTCCATCACCTCCACTAGCTTTGTTCATAATGCTTTGTTCATAATGCTTCCTAAGGCCCACTTGACTTCACATTTCAGGACGTCTGGCTCTAGGTTTGTGATCACACCATGGTGGTTATCTGGGTCATGAAGATCTTTTTTGTATAGTTCTTCTGTGTATTCTTGCCACCTCTTCTTAATATCTTCTGTTTCTGTTAGGTCCATACCGTTTCTGTCCTTTATTGTTCCCATCTTTGCATGAAAACTTCCTTTGGTATCTCTAATTTTCTTGAAGAGATCTCTAGTCTTTCCCATTTGATTGTTTTCCTCTATTTCTTTGCATTGATCACTGAGGAAGGCTTTCTTATCTCTCCTAGCTATTCTTTAGATCTCTGCATTTAGATGGGTATATCTTTCCTTTTTTCCTTTGCCTTTAGCTTCTCTTCTCAACTATCTGTAAGTCTTCCTTAGATAACCATTTTGCCTTTTTGCATTTCTTTTTCTTGGGGATGGTCTTGATCCCTGCCTCCTGTACAATGTCATGAACCTCTGTCCATAGTTCTTCAGGTACTCTATCAGATTTAATCCCTTGAATCTCTTTGTCACTTCCACTTCCTTAATCATAAGGGATTTGACCTAGGTCATGCCTGAATGGTCTAGTGGTTTTCCCTATTTTCTTTAAGTCTGAATTTTTCACTAAGGAGTTCATGATCTGAACCACAGTCAGCTCCTGGTCTTGTTTTTGCTGGCTGTATAGAGCTTCTCCATCTTTGGCTACAAAAAATATAATCAATCTGATTTTGGTATTTACCATCTGGTGATGTCCATATGTAGAGTCTTTTCTTGTGTTTTTGGAAGAGGGTGTTTGCTATGACCAGTTCATTTTCTTGGCAAAACTCTGTTAGCCATTTCCCTGCTTCATTTTGTACTCTGAGGCCAAAATTGCCTGTTACTCCAGGTATCTCTTGACTTCCTACTTTTGCATTCCAGTCCCCTATGATGAAAAGGACTTCTATTTTGGGTTTTAGTTCTAGGTCTTGTAGGTGCTCATAGAACCGTTCAACTTCAGCATAGATTTGTGTTACTGTGATGTTGGTTGGTTTGCGTTGGAAATGAACAGAGATCATTCTGTCGATTTTGAGCTTGCACCCAAGTAACAGCATTTCAGAATCTTTTGTTGACTATGAGGGCTACTCCCTTTCTTCTAAGGGGTTCTTGCCCATAGTAGTAGATATAATGGTCATCTGAATTAAATTCACCCATTACAGTCCATTTTCGTTTTCACTGATTCCTGAAATGTCGATGTTCACTCTTGCCATCTCCTGTCTGATCACTTCCAATTTACCTTGATTCACAGAGCTAACATTCCAGGTTCCTGTGCAATATTGTTCTCTACAACGCTGGACTTTGCTTCCATCAGGAGTCACATCCACAAGAGTCATGTCCTCAGCTTGGTGTTGTTTTCACTTTGGCTTCGTCTCTTCATTTTTTCTGGAGTTATTTCTCCACTCTTCTCCAGTAGCATTTGGGCACCACTGACCTGGCGAGTTCATCCTCAGTTTCCTACCTTTTTCCCTTTTCATACTGTTCATGGGGTTCTCAAGGCAAGAATACTGAAGTGTTTTTCCATTCCCTTCTCCAGTGGACTGTTTTGTCAGAACTCTCCTACATGAACCATCCATCTTGGGTGGCCCTACATGGCATGGCAGTTCATTGAATTAGAAAAGCCTGTGGTCCATGTGATCAGTTTGGTTGGTTTTCTGTGATTGTGGTATTCATTCTGTCTGCCCTCTAATGCATAAGAGGCTATGGAAACTTCCTGATGGTCTACTAAATTATCACAACATCAGTCATGCCAGACTTCCCCCTCCCTTTTTTTTTTTTTTTCGGTTAAATACTTATTCATTTACTTATTGAAGTATATTTGATATATTGTATTATATTCATTTCAGATATACAGCCTTTTAGACTGCATATTTCTTAAGTATAATGATTCATTCTTCCTTTCTTTTACTTAGCATTGTTCTAGCCTTATGGCAGCATAAGTCATTATTAAAAGGTGGGATTTTTCAGAAGCTAGCATTTTTATATAAACTCATGTATTTTAAAATTTCCCTATATAATGTGGAATCAAGAGAGAGCTCTTTTTTTTTTTTTCGGTTTATTGCATTGTTTTCAAGGTACCTCTTACAGTGGAATCTTGGGGAATTTAAAACAATTTTTGGCTAAAGCCACGGTGAACAAGGAAAAAGTCCAAATAGAATTCCAAGTCTAGATACACATTAGTAATCCAGCCCTGACTTCAGAAACACTTTTAAAGTAAGTTGTTGTGTGAAAACTAAATCATAAATGACAGTTCTTCCAAGATTAATTCTTAAACTACTATGACATAATACGTTTCATGAATGCCAAAGGCTCTTATTTGATTCAGAAGGGACTACAACCAGTAAATGATGTCTTGTGGTTCTCAATCTGGCTTTATTTATCACTGTATTCTGAAGCTTCAGGAATAAGATTTGTAAGACTAGTGGATATAAACATTTCTTTAATGTTCTTGATACTACTTCTAAATCTTTAGGAATTGTGCAAAAATGGGAGAGAAAAAAAATACATAGGACCTAATAAATTTTTAAGAGTTTTAACATATTATGAAATTTGTTCTTTTATTTAAAATATATAATACAATAACTTTTTTTCCCTGAAAGAACATTCAGAGAGATGTAGGATTCTCTGTGCTATCTAACATGGTACCAACTATCCACATATGTGACTGTGAGCACTTTGAATATGGTTGGTCCAAACTGAGATATGATATAGATATAAAGTATGCACCAGATTTTGAAGACTTCATATTAAAGAAAATATAATGTAAAATATCTCAAAGTGAGTTTTGTATAGATTATATACTGAAAGGATAATATTTTGGATATGTTTGGCTAAGTAAGTATGTTATTAAAATTAACTTTCCTTGTTTCTTTGCTTCTTTTAATGTGGCTACTAGAACATTTACAATGTGTTTTCCTTTTGTGTCTCACATATTCTACTGGACAATGTTGCTTTATTTATTTATTTTGAAATTTATTTGGATCATTCATTATAATTTTATGCCTGTTTCTTACTTTGGAAATATGCATGTGTTTTTCACTTTTTAATTTTATATTGGAATGTAGTTGAGTAATAATGTGACAGTTTCAGGTGTACAGCAAAGTGATTCAGTTTTATATATATATATATATATATGCATACACACACACATGTATTCATTTCTTTTTGAATTCTTTTCCCATTTAGGTTGTCACATAATCATGAGCAGAGTTCCCTGTGCTATACAGTAGGTTCTTATTTGGACAGTGCTGCTTTAGATCACTGAATCTGTCATTTCAGCTATAGGCAACCATGTTCAAATTCCTAAATATTAAGTGTCTCTTGCTTGTGATTGGTATCCTCTTCCTGAGATTGGTATCCTTCTTGTTGAGAGACAGATTAAGAGGTAAAATAGATGTAAGAGAAATATTAGAGCATCAGTGATATGCCTTGTGCCATATGAATATTCACTGAGAGGAATGATGCTGAAGCTGAAGCTCCAATACTTTGGTCACCTGATTCAAAGAACTGACTCACTGGAAAAAACCCTGATACTGGGAAAGATTGAAGGCAGGAAGAGAAGGGGATGACAGAGGATGAGATCATTGGATGCCATCACCGAGGCAATGGACATGAGTTTGAGTAGGCTCTAGGAGAGTGATGGACAGGGAAGCCTGGCGTGCTTCAGTCCATGGGGTGGCAAAGAGTTGGACATGACTGAATGATTGAACTGAACTGATATGCCATCAAAAGAGTAGAGATAGAAATGGGCAGCATATTCTGTCAGCTGCAAGTAGGTTGTTTTTCCTTTTTCAAGAAAACTCTAGAATCCATCCCTTTAAAATGAGAGTCTGTTTAATTCCCTAGTAAAGATTAGATTATGTCTACAGCCAAAACTGTGGACCTCATAGAATATGAGAATGACAAATTTTAACCTTATTTGAGAGGAAAGAACTGGGTGAGATGGATTAAATATTGTGATTTTATACTGTCTTCTGATTTGATAGTGACTGAAATTGATTTATAATATAGCATTTATTATTTTATTGCAGTTCTGTGCTTTGAGAATGGGGAAGTGTTAATTTAAGTAGCCATACTTTCTAAAGAAGGAGCCGAACATCTGACATCTCCTGGACATGAGTTCAAACACTCCTCCCACTGAGAGGGAAGTCTTCTTAGTCTCATGAAGAAGAGGATGGAGAGGAGGCTGAGTTATAAAATCTCTAAGCTTTTGTTCAACGTTAAGATTTTTCCCTTTTCTTTTTTCAAGGCTTTGTTGCAGTCTTGTGAACTCCACTGTTTAGAATTAATGAAAGATAATATTGTCACCATGTAATCTGTTGGAATCTTATGATTTTATTTAAGTAAGAGGAAAGCATGAGTTTTGTGTTAGCAAAAAGGGAGACATTTTCAATAACCTCTTACTGCTTACCAACATATGTTTTAGACGTTCTTAATTGTCTCCAGGGAGAGAAGGACATAATTGTGATGTTCACAAGGAAGCAATTTAAGTGGCCACACTTGGTTCCCCAAATGGATCTTTGCTTGTTTTAGGAGCGGAAATGAGAGGGGGGTGCTTATTCATCTAATTTGCAAAATGTTGAATACATCAGCCATTTTAGGATGAGATTTGAAAATTGCTAATATTCCATTTAAAAATTGCTAATATTCCATTCCCTGAGCCATGAAAATGGATAATTTTGCCTAACCATTTAAGTAAAATGCTGTAATGTCTTGGTTAAGATATAAAGACAGGCGTTGCTGTGGGTTTCTTTGTTGTTGTTGTTTAGTCAAAGTTGTGTCCAACTCTTTTGTGACCTCATGGACTATAGCCTTCCAGGCTCCTTTGTTTATGCCATTCTCTAGGAAAGAATACTGGAATGGGTTGCCATTTCCTTCTCCAGGGGATCTTTCTGACCCAGGGGTTGAACCTGCACCTCCTGCGTTAGCAAGCAGGTTCTTTACCACTGAGCCACCAGGGAAGCCCCTGAGTTTCTTTTTAAAATGCATTTTTTCTATTCGACAGATAAACTGTTAGATGTTAATTAAAGGAACTGTAGTAGTTATAGCACCTAAAGATAGCATTCCATCCATCAGCACCATGGAGTGTTTACAGAAGAGGCTTCGAAGCGTCTACTGGGGGTGTCAACTTAGAGATGCTATGTAGATCTCTTCCAAGACTTTAGAATGCTTTCAGATGGTATAGGAAATTTGACTTGTGCTATGTGGTGGCTCAGTGGTAAAGAATCCTCCTGTCAATGCAGGGGACATGGCTTCAGTTAATGAATTGGGAAAATACCCTGGAGAAGAAAATAGCAACCCGCTCCAGTATTCTTGCCTGGGAAATCCCATGGACAGAGAAGCCTGGTGGGCTACAGTCCATGCATTCACAAAATAATCAGATACGACTTAGCCACTAAACAACAGCATATGACTTCAAGTGAATTAGAAAAAAGAGATGATCTTAAAAGATGAGGGAAGTTTCTTTTTAATTCACCCAAGAGAATCCTGGTAACTCAGTTGGTAAAAAGTCTGCCTGCAGTGCAGGAGACCCCTGGTTCAATTCCTGGATCAGGAAGATCCCCTGGAAAAGGAATGGGCTACCCATTTCAGTATTCTTGGGCTTCCCTGGTGGCTCAGACAGTAGAGAATCCGCCTGCAATGTGGGAGATCTAGGTTCATTCCCTGGGTTGGGAAGATCCCCTGGAGGAGAGCATGGCAACCCACTCCAATATTCTTGCCTGGAGAATCCTCATGGATAGAGGAGCCTGGCAGGCTGCAGTCCACGGAATTGCAAGGAGTCAGACACAACTGAGCAACTAAGCACCAGAGAAACCTAACAAATAGGAATAACAGTGAAATTGGTGACACTTGGACGTCAGGTTTACCCATGAAAGGATGTGTTTAAGCAGAGGATGGACAGTGGTTTATAAAGTATCCTGTAGTGGAATTTCAACCTTTGGGTTGAATTTAATAGGATAGTAGACAGACTAACTTTCAAAAACCTTTCAATGTTAAGATTATATGAAAAACAGTAAATACTGTGTGTTAAGAGGTCTCTAAAAAGAAAACTTCTGGTATCTGGATTACATTATCCATTGCAAATTCTATGAAATACATTTTTATGTTTTAAACTGTTGACTATTTGTATTAAAATTTACATCCCCACTTGAGTGCAATTAAGAACATGTTTATTAGCATGGGTCTCTATATTCTAGGAAAATCGCTTTTGATGACAGGTGGCTAAGAAGTGTAGGTATTTATGCAGCCCTCCCACACATAGCAGAACCTGGAAGCTGATAGTTCTGTTGGCACAGCTAGTCTGCACACTGACCTGATTAAAATATCAATCAGCTAAGACCTTGTGAGACTTACTTGCACACAGCTGTTTCATAGGAGATAGCATTCATTTTGTGCCCTTGTGATTTTACACAGTGAGGATTTGAAAGAGACTAAACTTAAAACCCTCACAAAACTGTGAAGATGGGAATGTGTCTCTTGTCTAATTTCTTACTAAGTTGGCATGACAAGATATTAGAGCAAAGGCGAAGGTGAAAATTTCCTCTTTCATTGGTTTTCAACCCTGGTTATCCCTTGGAATTCCTGGAGATTAAAAATTAAATTCAAATCTGGACCGCATACTCAGGGATTTTTGCTTGGACTAAAGTGGTTATTGGGCTCTGGTTTAGGGTTGTGTGTTTTTTTTTTTGACAGCTCCCCAGGTAATTCTAATATGTAATCAAGGTTGGGAAGTAATAATCTTTTCTAACTTTTTCATTTTCTTAATAGAGATATTAGGACTTAGAGGAATAGTTCTCAAAAGCTTTGATGCTTGTAACATGCTCTTAAAAGTTGTAGGTTTGGGCAATACCCTTGAGGGAATCAGAAGACTGAAAACCACTCGAAACCACAAAGTGATAAGTTACAACGCAGCACACTGTCTTATTGCAGTATGATGATGATTCACAGTGTCCACAGAAGCATCCCTGATCATTGTTCTGGTGTCCTGGTCAACTTTGTCAACAATTCATTACTGTCCTGACGGTGTGCTCTTACATATTCACAGTCAAATTTTTGCAGCTTCTCCAAATATATGACCTTTCTTTATTGCCGGCTTCTTATTCACTCATAATTGCAATAAGCTTTACTATCCTTGAAACCCAATTCCATGACCTGCCTTGTTCAACAGTTTGTCTAATGGAATTTCATTCTTCCATTCATCACTGGAGAGGGGGTAGTGAGAAAAAAGCAAACACAGTTCTTGTCTTCCTGGAAGTTATAGACCTTAATCAAATAATCACTTATACAGATGTAAAATTGTGTCTATAACAAGTACAAAGAAGATGTACATCTCTGTGAGAAGATGTAAAGCAAAGATTTGACCAAATTGGAGAAGTCTGGACAAGGTATCCTTGATGAAGAGAAAGATGAGCAGGATTTAACTAAGCAAAAAGTGAAAGGGAAGATCATTCCTGATTTAAGATATTAAATGTTTTACTCTACTCAGTTGTAACAAAGTATAATATTATATGTTGATCAAATTTAGCTGAATACCTCAGAATGATTTGAATGTCAAAGGATTTCAATTAGGAATGTAACAAATAGAATGTGTTGAAGTGAAACTTGTTTGGAAATGATTAGGTCAGTGAAAAATTGTTTATTGATATTGTTAACTATTGAGATTACACATACTAAGGGATAATGTTTTATAAATGGCCTTGGAACCAGGGATGATATAAAAATTCACATACATAGCTGCATTTGTCTCAATAGATTTCAGCATTTTTGATAAGGAGTTTTCAAAAAAAATAATCAACCTACCCTGACACTGTTATGAAATATGGTACTTATGATGGTTTTTTAAAGTATGTTTTTTTAAAAAATTCAGATCAAGCCCCTTGCATGTTCTATTTGTCCTGTCTAATTTTATGAATAGAAAAAGTTAGTTTCTCCAGTGTGCTTACGATTATTTATTCAGAGAAGGCAATGGCACCCCACTCCAGTACTCTCGCTTGGAAAATCCCATGGATAGGGGAGCCTGGTGGGCTGCAGTCCATGGGATCGCAAAGTCAGATACGACTGAGCAACTTCACTTTCACTTTTCACTCTCATGCATTGGAGAAGGAAATGGCAACCCACTCCAGTGTTCTTGCCTGGAGAATCCCAGGGACAGAAGAGCCTGGTAGGCTGCCATCTCTGGGGTTGCACAGAGTCAGACATGACTGGAGCGACTTAGCAGCAGCAGCAGCAGCAGCAGCAGCAGACCTGCTAAAGTGTCTCTGAACAAAATGCCAAAGTCTTCCATAAATTTAAGGAAGGGCAGAAGATAATAGATGGATCAGCAATTCTTGGGCCTTTCTATTGAGACCACACGATGGATGATACAGTTCTTGAGTAGAGATTTAGATCCAATAGTTAAACGTCCGCTTCTGTTTCTTCTGGTGATGAAAGCACATAAGATTGCACGTAAGTGAGAAGAGTCTCATAGAGATATTTTTGATACTTGAATTAAAATAGATACCTGTGTTTCAAACTTCTATATCTTCTTAAATAATATTTGATCCATCTCATTCCTAAACATAGTTCAACATTTATCCATTTCAGCTCTGTCTTAAAAGTTAAGGGATTGTTTTCTCTTTTAACATCAAGTTCAAATATCTTATAAATAATGGAAAGAGAATCTTTATTCTAACAAGTGGGCCATTGAGCTGTTGTTCATTTCTATAGAGAAATCTCCACCTGGGTCTTTTTGGTAGCTTCAGTGAGACAGTCTTCCCTAGAAAGTATTACCACCTTCTCTCTGAACTAACATGACTCTCTCAGAGGTGATGGGTGTTGCCTTAAACTAACAGTTAGAGACTGAAGATACACACACACACACACACACACACACACATGCTCACACTCCACCCACACACACACATCACATCTTTATTCATTTATCTGTCCATGGACATTTAGTTTGCTTCCAAGTCTTGGCTATTGTAATAATGCTGCTATGAACATTGGGGTACATGTATCTTTTCAATTTATAGTTTACTCTGGATATATGCCCAGGAATGGGATTGCAGGATCATATGGTAGCTCTATTTTTAGTTTTTTGAAAAGGAACCTCCATACTGTTCTCTATAGTGGCTGAACCAGCTTACATGTTACCAACCTATTCATTCCTTAAATACAACTCCAGTGTCCCTCTTCCCTAAGGCTTCCTTCATGTCTTCAAGGAAGTAGTAGCTACTCCCATCAACTGTGTACTCAGTCCATAGCGCTCCTGTATGTTGTGTCTCTGTTTTACAATTTACCTTCACATGAAACTTGAACTCCTCAAAGCTAGGCACCTGACAAAGGTTTGATCTATTCATGTACGTTATAGCATAGTTTTTGGCGTGGATTACACACCGGAGAGAGGTTTACTGAAGTAAACAATGGGTAGGTGCATGAATGAGTGAGTGTGAGTGAGGATCAAAGGCCTTTTGTTCTCACTGGGAAGCCGCAGCAGATTAAACAAGTGTTAAGGACATGGGTTTCTGCCTTGAACCGTGCAAATGCTCAGTATACAAAGAATATCGCTAGTCTTGCTTTAATGAGCAATAAAAATAGCTAACATCTTAGGCCTCGGTAACAAGAGACCATAAAAAATCAAGGTGGAGGACCTTCAGACACTGGTGATGTCAGCCTGAGTTTTAACAGTTTTGTGAAGGATGGCATTTTGATGACTGCGAGAACAAGGCTTTATTGTTTGAAATGTCTCAGTGATATGCATTGAGTTATGACAAGCAGGGAGCCAGGAGCATCTGACTTACAACCTTCTGGCTGGTTTCTTAAATATGTGCACCTAGGAGTATCTGGAGCCTGTTTCCTATACACTGACTATATTACCTTGAACTTCCTAATACCAAGCTGTCTTGATGCTATTTATTATTCTGGTTGCCTTTATAATTTTAAAAACCTTGAGTCCTGAGAAAAATTATTTAAGTCCTTGGCTAGTGAGCTGACTAGCTACTAAGCCTACAGCATAAAGAGGATGAGGGGTTATCGTCTAGGTGCTCTTTCGGGTGTCCAGTAGACACTTCTGCAACATCTCTCATTTCTTTGCTTTCCTGCTCCAGCACACTTTCCCAGGGTACCACCAGTCTACCACATATGTTGTCACTGAGGTCTTGGAAGCCCTCCAGGCACTGTTGTAGCTATCTGACATGCTACTACGGATAAATGGTTTAGTTAGTATTTTTTCAAGTCCTAGAAAAACTTAGCTTATACACCAAATAGAGAAACTTTTCTTTTTTTTAAGTACATTGAATAAAGGAGTGTTTGTTTTTTTTCCTTTTGGTATGTTAAGTTTATAAATTTCAAAGTAGACAACTTCTAAATGTTTTAAGATAAATGAACTCTCAAAGCTCAGATCAGAAGCTGACAGATTTATAGATGATGCTTTTGCAGAATGTAATCCATAAAGAACATCCAGTCTGTTTACTACTGAAACGAACTAGAACTGCCGATGCCGAACATCCTAATGAGGTTTCAGAAAGGTCAGGCTTAACAATAGAGCCACCCATAGTTGAGTCAGTGCTTTTCTCCTGAGAGTAATGAGATGACTTGTGAAAAAAAATGTTGAGATGCAATTAAGCAGAATTAGATTTTCATATTCCTCAAGATTATTCATTTGGAGGTTTCACCTGGGTTTCTCCTAGCCTTTGTTAGTCAGAGACACAGCAAAAATAGAACTCCAATCAGATGGTTGTGGTGGGGAGATCTTAGTGAAGGAACTTCTTACAGGGATGTGGTCAAGGGAGGAAGTGATGGTCTATGAGACGGGAGTGGGAAACCGAGGCCTAAAGGAGCAGGAAGTGAGACTGTTAGTGGGCTGTGAGCTAAAGCTGAAGAACCCTGCCCTTAGCAGGAAAACCTGCCTACGGAAATGAAGGGTCATGATGACTTAAAAAGGAAACAAAAGGACAAGAAAGAAAACAAAAGAAAAATAAGCATCTCATAGCTAGAAGGACATGCAGGAGAAAATAGATGGCCTCTTTTTGCACTCGGTTCCTGCTGGCGTTTACCGTTGGTCACATCCAAATGGAAGCCAAGTGACGCTTTCTCTTCAGAACGCTGATCAGAAGTTGTCTCACTGATTCTTGTCTTTCTCATCTCTTATTTTTTGGGTCTCTGGTCTATTTTTTCCCACTTTCTGTATGGAACTCTATAGTTGCACTATGTCTTACTGCTTTCTTGCATTTTGCATTCTCATCCCCTATCTTTATTAGAATGTTACACCATATATTTCAGCTTGAGTGACAACCCCTATATTAGCATTTGTTTAAAAATTAATCTGAATAAAATTTATGTGTTTGGTATTTCTTACAGAATTAGAAGGTTAAAAAAACCCTTTCCCCTGTTAGTTTCAGATGGACAAAATAATGACTCACACCTTCTGTGTCTTGTTGGTTTTTTAACTTTATTGAGGCTTTCAATGGCTAAGTCAAAGATCTTTCCTGGTAAAGGTCATAGTGCATTTGAAAATATGAGGATTATTCTCAAATATCTTTTGATATTGATTTCTAACATAATTCCACAGTGCTAAGAGAACAGACTGTATATGATTTCAGTGCCTTTAGATCATGAAATTTTTGTACCTTGTTAAATGGTTATGTTCCAGTGTCTCCTGGTTTATAGTTTATGGGAACTTGAATAGAATTTGTATCCAGCTGTTGGGTGAAAATTGTATAAATCTTAATTACATTGAATAGGTTCATAGTGCTTTTCAGGTCTACTGTGTCCTTCTACTTTTCTGTCTATTCACCCTATTAATTTTTGAGAGTTTTATATTAGAACTCCAACTAAAAAATCTTAATTTATTTACTCAATAAAATAACTATAATGTGTAGTGGAACTATATGTAACTTTGTTCTATACTTTCTAAGTCTCCTATAAATATGTTATCATGCTTCCATGATTTAAAAAATAAAAAAGAAAGGAAAAAATAGTGATTTGGTATTTTTATAGATAATACTTCATTTAAAGTTATTATAAAATATTAGTTATATATTTAAAATACACACACACACAAACTTTCTAGAAAAATCTACAGTTTTTCCCCTAGATTATCTTTGCTGTTCCCATATTATGACTCTGAAACATGAATTTGGAAATAAAGTAAGCATTTTGGTTGCTTTAAAATATACGTAAAATTTGCTGATATATTTTCCAGCATTTACATACAGATAGATTTCAAGGGCAATATGTTAAATTTATTTTTTAAGCATAAAAGAAATTCCTTATGGTTTCATTAATAGAAACAAGAGACTAAAATCAACTTGTTCTTAGTTCACAATTCAGTTCAGTTCAGTTCAGCTCATTCGCTCAGTAGTGTCCGATTCTCTGCGACCCCATGAATCGCAGCACTCCAGGCCTCCCTGTCCATCACCAACTCCCGGAGTTCACTCAGTCTGAGTGAGTGAGTCAGTGATGCCATCCAGCCATCTCATCCTGGGTCGTCCCTTTCTCCTCCTGCCCCCAATCCCTCCCAGCATCAGAGTCTTTTCCAATGAGTCAACTCTTCGCATGAGGTGTCCAAAATACTGGAGCTTCAGCTTTAGCATCATTTCTTCCAAAGAAATCCCAGGGCTGATCTCCTTCAGAATGGACTGGTTGGATCTCCTTGCAGTCCAAGGGATTCTCAAGAGTCTTCTCCAACACCACAGTTCAAATGCATCAGTTCTTCGGGGCTCAGCCTTCTTCACAGTCCAACTCTCACATCCATACATGACCACAGGAAAAACCATAGCCTTGACTAGACAGACCTTCGTCAGCAAAGTAATGTCTCTGCTTAGTTCACATCAATCTTTTATTATTTCGCCCATTGATTCATTCATGAAACAGGTTTTTTATTGAGTGACTATTACCATATGTCTTTGAATATAAATCATTATTAGTTTTAAGGAATATCCTGATTTCAGAAGTATTAAAATGTGAAAAAAGTACATTTTAGAATTGTTGAAATAATCTTTGTGGTGGGTATATTTATATTTAAAGTAGCTTGAGTTGGGAAATAGCTTATGATCTAGAATTTCTAACCAAAGGGAAGCAAAATAAAAGAAAAAATTATTATCTGGGTCCAGGGTGTCATTTTTTGTATCTTGATCTTCTTTTTAAGGTAAGTATATTTTATATTTTATGTAGGAGCTGTGCTATATTTCTTTGACATTCTCTTCAGTGTGATTATACAATATTATCATAGATGTTAGTGATAGAAGTGGCTATAGAAATCATTGAGTAAATCTAGTCCAAACTCCTTCTTTACAGGAGAGGGAATCAGAGTGATGGATTAGACTTGTCCTGGTCACTTAGCCAGTCTAAGTGGAGTGGAGACTAAAATCCATTTCTCAAATTCATGGTCCAGTATTTTATTCATTATTCAGTGCAGTTTTTAAGCAGTAAATGATCAGTGAATAATAACACATGTGCTCACTGTTTCAGAATTAAACTTCAATATAAATACTTCACTTAGGTGTTGGAGTTCTATTGTCATTAATCTTAGTAGAAAAAGGTTTAGTGATGGCTTTGCTTCACTTTTAGGTGCACTTGTGTGTTAATGGTTTTTATTTTAGAAAAACTTCATCCAGTTTTTGCTACACTGAATGGTTTATCCAGTCTTCTTTTGGGTGCCTTTGTTCTTCCTTCCAGGAACAAGAATTAGAATGAAAGTAATAAACATGATAAGTAATTTGTATGTTTAAAACATATAATATGTATAAGCAATTTGATCATTTATTTATTAATCCAGCCCTTACCAAGTATTTCGTTTTCATTTTCATTGATGAGTATTCTCATTTCCCTAGTTAATTTTGTTGTACTTACTAATGAGATTTGTACTCCTCCACTTCCTGAGTTGGCTATTCACTTTGAAGTCACATAGATATAGTAGGAATTAAAAAGAAATATGTATTGGACACATTGAATCAACATGTTTTGTCATGAGAACTGCTCTGCTCTAGTTGCTTTTAATCTACTACTTTCAAGTATATAATCTTCTACATTTCCTTTTGTATCATTGATTACATGAAAAGAAAAGGCTTACCCTGAAGTCTCACAAATTGTTGAATAGTATTTTTTATACAGATTCTTAAGTGTTCAAAGGCAAATTATTTCCAGCATAAGTAGGAAATGATTGGTAGTATTTCTGTTGAATAAACAAAACTGATTTTGCCTTTGAATTTAACTCCCATACTTTGGCACTAAGCTTTGTTGAAATGTTAATGTAGATGTGATGTGTCAACATTCAGAAAAATGGAAATCAAATTGTAAAGTTCCAGGTGGAGGCAAAGATTTCTTAAAAGTGGCCGAATATAAATATGCATGTAAATATCAGTTGACGCTCTTCATTCTGATCACAAAGCTAAAGCTTCATGTCCATTTCTGCTTTTCAAACCCTTATAGCTTACATCTCTTGTTTACTCTCCTCAACTAGTCTTCTGAAGACATAGCACATGAAACTAAGAATGTTGGTTTTGGAGTTACAAAGACTTAAATATGAATCTTGGCTCAGACTCCTAAGTAGATATATGACTTTAGGTATGCTGCTTCATCTGAGACTCGGTTGTCTTATAAGTAAAATATAATAGAACTTCACAAAATTACTGGTACAATTTGACAGGAAAATGAATGTAATTTGTTGTTGTTCAGTGTATAGCATATGATATGTTTGAGCTTCTGTTTTTATTTTGTACTGTTTACGCAGAAAAAATGAAATTCCTAGTGCTGGGGAACACATAAGATAGGGCAACCAAAGTCAGTGTCTTCAGGGGCCTGGCTGTATGTATGATGGTTCTTGTCTCACTAAAAAGCCAGGAGTAAAACAACTTGGAGAACTCTCATTAGAATAACACAGAGCAGAAATTCTGCTCAAAACCAGTGAAATCAGGGTAAGAGCCAGTAGGCGTTTTCACCAGGTCTTCTCTTCTTGAGAGGACCTCCATGGAGATTTGTGTAGCAGCTATCATAAAGAATCTGCCAGGAAATGCAGGAGACCTTCAGCACTGCAGGAGATGCAGGTTCAAACCCTGGGATCCAGAAGATTCCCTGGAGAAGGAAATGGCAACCCATTCCATTATTCTTGCCAATGAAATTCCATGGACAGAGAAGCCTGGAGGGCTATTGTCCATTGTGTCGCAAAGAGTTGGACACAACTGAAGTGACTGAGCACCAATGCACACCTTTACAAGACTGTGAACTCTTGTGAAGCAAATGCCACCATTTACTCTGAGTCATATTCACAGGTACTCAGCTCAGTGCCTGTAACATACAGGGCAAGCGCTCAATATAGATGTTAAGCTAGATTGATTAGCATGTCTATGTACGTTTCTTTTTTCAGGAGGAAAAGATCTGTTGCAATTTTTACTTGAAATATATGAGTGTTCTTGTTATTATATATAGTCTGTAACTTCATGGAGGAAAGGCTTTGAGGGGGGAAGAGACAGATTTGCAAGGTAGAGAAAAAAGAATGTGTCAATATATGGGAGGATGGCAGAGGGAGAGGAAGATAGAGTGGGAAGTTGGGGGTAGTGAAGGTGTTAAAATGAAACACAAAATGACAATAAGCCACTTAAAAAAAATTTGTCCTGACATGCTGGCTAATCTAAATTAATATTTGCAGAAAATTTTATCTTTTTGGTTCATTTTCTGGAAAAGTGGTAATTTAAGCTTAGAGAAAAAGTAGATAAGTTCAAATTTCCATGGAAACAATTATCATAAAATATTGATTGATGAGGATATTAGGAAGCAGGTAAGGAAAGAGTTAGTTGCCATGGTAACATGGACATTCAGAGAAATGTACTTGAAGACATTCCATCTTATTTTTTTAGCTAAATGTCTGATTAATCTAAAATTGCTACATCTTAGTAATTTATTTTTAATATTTCTTAAGATTTATTTAAGAATATTTTTATATCTTAGTAAGTTTTAGTCACAGAAATTAAGGAATATTTTTATTTCAATTTTATAAGACATCACTTTCATGATTATAAGATCTTTTTAAAAATGATATATTTACTTGAGAAGGTATAAAAGCACTATTTTAAAAACATGAATCTATTAATTTCTTTAAAGCATTCTCTTTTCTTTAGAGTATAAAGTCATGTTAAGAATGACATGTTGCTTAATGAAATTTCAATTATTGCTTTTAATTTGCACTGAATAGTAGCATGAAATATTAAGAGAAGAGCATTTTTAGTATTATGGTACAATAGAAACAGGCTTACTTTTTCTCTAAACAAGTTTTTATTTAAATTTTATTGAAAAATAGTTGATTTACAATATTATATTAGTTTCAGTTGCACAGCAAAGTGATTCAGTTATTCACAATGTATAAATTATTAACATATCTATTATTTTTACATTCTTCTCCATTATAGGCTATAACAAGATATTGAGTATAGTTCCACATGCAATACAGTAGGTCTTTGTTGGTTATCTATTTTATATATAGTACTGTATATATTTTAAGTTTTCATAACTGAGATTTTGAGATCCTTCTGGGGTTTAGAATTTTATTTGGTTATTTTGACTGTCAATATACTGTAGAAACATGAGGAAGTTTCTATTATGGATAATACATTTGTAGTGGAGGAATATGTAGAAATTAGATGATTGAAAAAACCCTTGTATATAAAAATGCAAAATGAAGAAATTTGAATTGATAAAGCAAGATATTAAAATTTAGTGTACCTGTACATTTTTAGGATTCAAGCTTTAAAATTCCCTTTGCTGAGTACTTTAGATAATATATCCTAAAAGTTATTCCTTACGTTTTAGTCCTGTAAAACTGAAATGTAAAGATCTTAAAGAGAACACATGATTTCCTGCCAGATATTACTATACCTTAAGTGTCACACTTAGATTGAATTGCCTTTTTGAGAATTGCTTTCCCCTCCAAGCTGTCACCTCTTGTCATTTTCTATGGCATTCAAAATTTAGTGTTTGAACGGGAGAGCATGTGGACCTTTTGCGGATGCCTCCCACATTATAACTGATCTTTTGTACCTCAAAAAAATATGTTACAAGAAAAGCTTCATTAGATGCTGTAAGGCTAGATATTATCCACAACCTTAGGAAAATACAGCATGTTGATTTCTCACACACTACAGGCAACTGAAAAACTCTCTTGTTTTCTTAAGATCTTACAACTGTATAGGTAAAAGGGAATTGGAGGTGAACTTGTCCAACTCTTACATTTCAAATGGGAAAACACTGAGATATAAAGAGATTAGGTGATGAATTTAAAGCCGTGTCTCCTGTTTGTCCATGTAGTGTTCTCTCCATAGCCCCAGTAGATTTCCAGGCATTGCTTGGGTATATTTGAGCCTATAGTCTCATCTCTATTGTTGTTTTTTAGTCACTAAGTCTTGTCTGACTCTTTTACGACTCAATGGACTGTAGCTTACAAGGCTTGTCAGTCCATGGGATTTTTCTAGGTAAGAATACTGAAGTGGGTTGCCATTTCCCTCTGCAGGGGATCTTCCTGATCCAGTGATCAAATCAGAATCTCTTGCATTGTCAGGTGGGCTCTTTACTACTGAGCAACCAGAGTAGCCCATTAACCCACTGCTCACTTCAGTTCAGTCATTCAGTCATGTCCGACTCTTTGCGACCCCATGGACTTCAGCATGCCAGGCTTCCCTGTCCATCAACAACTCCCGGAGCTTGCGCAAACTCATGTCCATTGAGACAGTGATGCCATCAAACCATCTCATCCTCTGTTGTCACCTTATCCACCTGCCTTCTTTCCCAGCATCAGAGTCTTTTCTAAGGAGTCATTCTTCGCATCAGTGGCCAAAGTATTGGAGTTTCAGCTTCAGCATCAGTCCTTCCAATGAATGGTTAGGACTGATTAGGATTGGCTGGTTTGATCTCCTTGCAGTCCAAGGGATTGTCCAGAGTCTTCTCCAACACCACAGTGCAAAAGCATTGATTCTTCAGTGCTCAGCTTTTTTCATAGTCCAACTCTCACATCCATACCTGACTACAGGAAAAACCATAACTTTGACTAGACAGACCTTTGTTGGTAAAGTAATGTCTCTGCTTTTTCATACTCTGTCTAGGTTGGTCACAGCTTTTCTTCCAAGGAGCAAGAGTCTTCATTTCATGGCTGCAGTCACCATCTGCAGTGATTTGGGGGCTCCCCAAAAATAAAGTCTCTCACTGTTTTCATTGTTTCACCATCTATTTGCAATGAAGTGATGGATGCCATTACTTACTATTTTGAATATTGAGTTTTAAGCCAGCTTTTTCACTCTCCTCTTTAACTTCCATCAAGAGGCTCTTTAGTTCTTCTTCACTTTCTGCCATAAGAGTGATGTCATCTGCATATCTGAGGTTATCGATATTTCTCCGGGCTTTTTTACTCTCCTCTTTAACTTCCATCAAAAGGCTCTTTAGTTCTTCTTCACTTTCTGCCATAAGAGTGATGTCATCTGCATATCTGAGGTTATTGATATTTCTCCGGGCAATCTAATTCCAGCTTGTGCTTCATCCAGCCCAGCATTTTGCATGATGTATTCTGCATGTAAGTTAAATAAGCAGGGTGACAATATACAGCCTTGACTTAACTCCTTTCCCAATTTGGAACCAGTCTGTTGTTCCATGGGCGGTTCTAACTATTGCTTCTTTACCTGCATACAGATTTCTCAGGAGGCAGGTAAGGTGGTCTGGTATTCCCATCTTTTAAAGAATTTTCCACAGTTTGCTGTGATCCACACAGTCAAAGGCTTTGGCATAGTCAATAAAGCAGAAGGAGATGTCAGTAAAGCAGAAGGAGATGTTTTACTGGTTTTCGCTTGCTTTTCAATGATCCAACAGATGTTGGTAATTTGATCTCTGGTTCCTCTGCCTTTTCTTAATCCAGCTTTAATATTTGGAAATGCTCAGTTCATGTACTGTTGAAGCCTAACTTGGAGAATTTTGAGCATTACTTTGCTAGTGTGTGAGATGAGTGCAATTGTGTGGTAGTTTGAACATTTTTTCATATTGCTTTTCTTTGGGATTAGAATGAAAATGGACCTTTTCCAGTCCTGTGACCACTACTGAGTTTTCCAAATTTGCTGACATATTTAGTGCAGCACTTTAATAGCATCATCTTTTAGGATTTGAAATAACTTAGTTAAAATTCCATCACCTCCACTAGCTTTGTTCATAGTGATGCTTCCTAAGGCCCACTTGACTTCATACTCCACAATGTCTGTCTCTAGGTGAGTGAGCACACCACTGTGGTTATTTGGGTCATTAAGATGATTTTTGTATAGTTCTTCTGTATATTCTTACTACCTCTTCTTAGTATCTTCTGCTTCGTTAGGCCCATTACATATTAATAAGTACTTGAAATGTAAAGAGACCAAGAGTTCCAATAAAACGACAGAGTGGCTGAATGGATACAAATCCAAGACCCATATATGCTGCCTAAAAGAGACTCACTTCAGATATAAAGTCTCACACAGACTGAAAGTGATGGGCTGGAAAGAGGTATTCCATGCAAATAGAAATCAAAGAAAGCCAGGGTACCAACACTTATATGAGACAAAAATTGAAGACAATTTTTATTGGGTATAGTTGATTTACAATGTTGTGCTAGTCTTTGGTGTAAAGCAAAGTGAATCAGTTATACACATACATATATCCACTGCTTTTTTAGATCTCTTCCTATATAGACTATCATACAGAGTATTGAGTAGAGTACTCTGTGCTATAAAATCAGTTCAGTTCAGTCACTCAAGGTGTCTGACTCTTTGCAACCCCATGGACTGCAGCACGCCAGGTCTCCCTTTCCATCACCAACTCCCGGAGTTTAATCAAATTCATCTCCATTGAGTCAGTGATGCCATCCAACTGTCTCATCCTCTGTCATCGCCTTCCTTCTGCCTTCAGTCTTTTCCACAATCAGGGTCTTTTCAAAGAAGTCAGTTCTTGGCATCAGGTGGCCAAATTATTGGAGTTTCAGCTTCAACATCAGTCCTTCCAATGAATGTTCAGGACTGATTTCCTCTAGGATGGGCTTGTTGGATCTCCTTGCAGTCCAAGGGACTCTCAAGAGTCTTCTCCAACACCACAGTTCAAAAGCATCAATTCTTCGGTGCTCAGCTTTCATTATAGTCCAACTGACACATCCATACATGAATCCTGGAAAAACCATAGCCTTGATGAGACAGACCTTCGTTGGCAAAGTAATGTCTCTGATTTTTAATATGCTGTCTAGGTTGGTCATAACTTTCCTTCCAAGGAGTAAGCGTCTTTTAATTTCATGGCTGCACTCACCATCTGCAGTGATTTTGGAGCCTCCCAAAATAAAGTCTGTCACTGTTTCTATGTTTCCTCATCTATTTGCCATAAATGATGGGACCAGATGCCATGATCTTCGTTTTCTGAATGTTGAGCTTTAAGCTAACTTCTTCATTCTCCTCTTTTACTTCCATCAAGAGCCTCTTTGGTTCTTCTTTGCTTTCTGCCAGAAAGGTGGTGTCATCTGCATATCTGAGGTTATTGATATTTCTCCTGGCTATCTTGATTCCAGCTTGTGCTTCATCCAGCCCAGCATTTCTCATGATGTTCTCTGCATAGAAGTTAAATAAGCAGGGTGACAATATACATCCTTGACGTACTCCTTTCCCAAATTGGAACCAGTCTATTGTTTCATGTGCAGTTCTAACTATTGCTTCTTGACCTGCATACAGATTTCTTAGGAGGCAGGTACGGCGGTCTGGTATTCCCATCTCTTTCAGAATTTTCCACAGTTTGCTGTGATCCACACAGTCAAAGGCTTTGGCATAGTCAATAAAGCAGAAATAGATGTTTTTCTGGAACTCTCTTCCTTTTTCAATGATGCAATGGATGTTGGCAATTTGATCTCTGCTTCCTCTGCCTTTTCTAAATCCAGCTTGAACACCTGAAAGTTCACAGTTCAAGTACTTTTGAAGCCTGGCTTGGAGAACTTTGAGCATCACTTTGCTAGCATATGAGAGGAGTACAATTGTGCAGTAGTTTGAGCATTCTTTAGTATTGCCTTTCTTTGGGATTGGAATGAAAACTGACCTTTTCCAGTCCTGTGGCCACCACTGAGTTTTCCAAATTTGCTGATATATTGAGTGCAGCATTTTCACAGCATCATGTTTTAGGATTTGAAATAGCTTATCTGGAATTCCATCACCTCCACTAGCTTTGTTTGTAGTGATGCTTCCTAAGGCCCACTTGACCTCACATTCTAGGATGTCTGGCTCTAGGTGAGAGATCACACCATTATGATTATCTGGGTCGTGAAGATTTTTTTGTACAGTTCTTCTGCCTATTCTTGCCACCTCTTCTTAATATCTTCTGCTTCTGTTAGGTCCATACCATTTCTGTCTTTTATTGCTCCCATCTTTGCATGAAAAGTTCCCTTGGTATCTCTAATTTTATTGAAGAGATATCTAGCCTTTCCCATTCTATTATTTTCCTCTAGTTCTTTGCCTTGATCACTGAGGAAGGCTTTCTTATCTCTCCTTGCTATTCTTTGGAACTCTGCATTCAAATGGGTGTATCTTTCCTTTTCTCCTTTGCCTTTCCCTTCTCTTCTTGTCACAGCTATTCATAAGGCCTCCTCAGTTCAGTTCAGTTCAGTTGCTCAGTCGTGTCCGACTCTTTGTGACCCCATGAATCACAGCACGCCAGGCCTCCCTGTCCATCACCAACTCCTGGAGTTCACTCAGACTCACGTCCATCCAGTCAGTGATACCATCCAGCCATCTCATCCTCTGTCATCCCCTTCTCCTCCTGCCCCCAATCCCTCCCAGCATCAAAGTCTATTCCAATGAGCCAACTCTTCGCATGAGGTGGTCAAAGTACTGGAGTTTCAGCTTTAGCACCATTCATTCCAGAGAAGTCCCAGGGCTGATCTCCTTCAGAATGGACTGGTTGGATCTCCTTGCAGTCCAAGGGACTCTCAAGAGTCTTCTCCAACACCACAGTTCAAAAGTCAATTCTTCGGCGCTCAGCCTTCTTCACAGTCCAACTCTCACATCCACACATGACCACTGGCAAAACCATAACCTTGACTAGATGGACCTTAGTCGGCAAAGTAATGTCTCTGCTTTTGAATATGTTGTCTAGGTTGGTCATAACTTTTCTTCCAAGGAGTAAGCATCTTTTAATTTCATGGCTGCAGTCACCATCTGCAGTGATTTTGGAGCCCCCAAAATAAAGTCTGACACTGTTTCCCCATCTATTTCCCATGAAGGCCTCCTCAGACAACCATTTTACCTTTTTGCTTTTCTTCTTGAGAATGATCTTGATCACTGCCTCTTGTATAATGTCATGAATCTTGGTCCATAGTTCTTCAGGCACTCTGTCAGATAAAATCCCTTGAATCTATTTGTCAGTCCACTCTATAATTGTAAGGGATTTGATTTAGGTCATACCTGAATGGGTTAGTGGGTTTTCCTGCTTTTTTCAATTTTAGTCTGAATTTGGAAATAAGGAGCCATGATCTGAGCCACAGTCAGTTCCTTGTCTTGGTTTTGCTGACTGTATAGATAGAGCTTCTCCATCTTTGGTTACAAAGAATATAATCAATCTGATTTCTGAATAGACAGTCTGGTGATGTCCATATGTAGAGTCTTCTCACGTGTTGTTGGAAGAGGGTGTTTGCTATGACCAGTGCGTTCTCTCGGAAAAACTCCATTAGCCTTTGCCCTACTTCATTCTGTATTCCAAGAGCAAATTTGCCTGTTACTCCAGGTATCTCTTGACTTCCTACTTTTGCTTTCTAATCCCCTATAACGAAAAGGACATCTTTTGGGAGTGTTAGTTCTAGAAGTTCTTATATGTACTCATAGAATCATTCAACTTCAGCTTCTTCAGCATTACTGCTTGGGGCAAAGATTTGGATTACTGTAATATTTAATGGTTTGCCTTGGAAAGCAACAAAGATCATTGTGTCATTTTTCAGACTGCATCCATTTCTCCATTTCAGATTCTTTTGTTGAGTAATGCTATTCCATTTCTTCTAAGGTATTCTTGACCATAGTAGTAGATATAATGGTTCCATCACTTCATGGCAAATAGATGGGGAAACAGTGGAAACAGTGTCAGACTTTATTTTGGGGGGCTCCCAAATCACTGCAGATGGTGACTGCAGCCATGAAATTAAAAGATGCTTACTCCTTAGAAGGAAAGTTATGACCAATTTAGCATATTAAAAAAGAGACATTACTTTGTCAATAAAAGAGACATTACTTTGTCCAGTCAAGGCTATGGTTTTTCCAGTGGTCATGTATGGATGTGAGAGTTAGCTTATAAGGAAAGCTGAGTGCCAAAGAATTGATGCTTTTAAATTGTAGTGTTGGAGAAGACTCTTGAGAGTCCTTTGGACTGCAAGGAGATCCAACCAGTACATCCTAAAGGAGATCAGTCCTGGGTGTTCATTGGAAGGACTGATGTTGAAGCTGAAACTCCAATACTTTGGCCACCTAATCCGAAGAGCTGACTCGTTTGAAAGACCCTGATGCCTGGGAAGATTGAAAGCAGGAGGAGAAGGGGACAACAGAGGATGAGATGGTTGGATGGCATCACCGACTCGATGGACATGGGTTTGGGTGGACTCCAGGAGTTAGTGATGGACAGGGAGGCCTGGTGTGCTTCAGTTCATGGGGTCACAAAGAGTCAGATACGACTGAGTGACTGAACTGAACTGAAGTTAAATTCACCCATTCCAGAGCATTTTAGTTTGCTAATTCCTAAAATGTTGATGTTCACTCTTGCTATCTCCTGTTCGACCACTTCCAATTTGCCTTGAATCATGGACCTAACATTCCAAGTTAGTATGCAGTATTGCTCTTTACAGCATCATACTTTGCTTCATCACCAGTCACATCCACAACTGGGTGTTGTTTTTGCTTTGGCTCCATCTCTTCATTCTTTTTGGAGTTATCTCTCCACTGATCTCCAGTAGCATATTGGGCACCTACTGTCCTGAGGAGTTCATCTTTCAGTGTCATACCTTTTTGCCTTTTCATACTGCTCATGGGGTTCTCAAGGCAAGAATACTGAAGTGGTTTGCCATTCCCTTCTCCAGTAGACCACATTTTGCCAGAACTCTCCAGTATGACGCATCCATCTTGCGTGGCCCTACATGACATGGCTCATATTTTCATTGAGTTAGGCAAGGCTGTGGTCCATGTGATCAGTTTGGTTAGTTTTCTGTGATTGTGGTTTTCATTCTTTGTGCCCTCTAATGGAGTAGAACAAGAGGCTTATGGAAGCTTCCTGATGGGAGAGACTACCTGTGGGGGAAAGGGTCTTGTTCTGATGGGTGGAGCCATGTCCTGTAAATCTTTAATCCATTTTTTGGTGGATGGGCAAAAAATCCATCCCTTTCTGTTATTTGACCTGAGGCCAAACTATGGTGGAGGTTATGAAGTAATGGAGACCTCCTTCAAAAGGTCTCATGCACACACTGCTACACTCAGTGTGGCCACTGCAGCAGGCCACTGTGGACCCACACCCCTGCTGGAGATTCCTAGACACTTATGGGCAAGTTTGGGTCAGTCTCTTATGGGGTCACTGTTCCTTTCTCTTGTGTCCTGGTGCACACAGTATTCTGTTTGTGCCCTCCAAGAGTCTGTTTCCCCAATCCTGTGTGAGTTCTGGTGGCTCTCAGTTCAGTTCAGTTCAGTTCAGTCACTCAGTCGTGTCCGACTCTTTGTGACCCCATGAATCACAGCATGCCAGGCCTCCCTGTCCATCACCAACTCCCGGAGTTCACTCAGACTCACAGCCATCGAGTCCGTGATGCCATCCAGCCATCTCATCCTCGGTCGTCCCCTTCTCCTCCTGCCCCTAATCCCTCCCAGCATCAAAGTCTTTTCCAGTGAGTCAACTCTTTGCATGAGGTGGCCAAAGTACTGGAGTTTCAGCTTTAGCATCATTGCTTCCAAAGAAATCCCAAGGCTGATCTCCTTCAGAATGGACTAGTTGGATCTCCTTGCAGTCCAAGGGACTCTCAAGAGTCTTCTCCAACACCACAGTTCAAAAGCATCTATTCTTCGGCGCTCAGCCTTCTTCACAGTCCAACTCTCACATCCATACATGACCACTGGAAAAACCATAGCCTTGACTAGACGGACCTTAGTCAGCAAAGTAATGTCTCTGCTCGTGGTTCTAGGTGGGGTTAATGGCTACCTCTTCCAAAAGGGCTTATGCCATACCCAGGTCTACTGCACCTAGAGCCTCTGCCCCTGCAGCAGTCTACTACTGACCTGTACCTCACAAGAAGACCTTCAAACACAGTTCTGTCTCAGTCTCTGGGTCCTGGTGCACACAAGGTACATTTGAGCCCTCTGAGCATCTCTGGTGGATATGCTGTTTGATTCTAAGTGCGATTTTGTGCTTCCTACCATCTTTCTGGGGCTTCTTCTTTGCCCCTGGATGTGGGGTATCTCCTCAATGTCACCCCAGTGCTGTGCAGCCCCCACTCCAGCACCACACAGCTGCTGCTCCGGTGCCTACTGTTGTGCTATACCATAGGTCCTTATTATTTATCTATATGTGTGTATATGTCAGTCCGTCTTCCAATTTATTCCCCTCACCTTCTGATAGCCAGAAATTTCTTTTCTATATCTGTAATTCTATTTCTGTTTTGTAGATAAGTTCGTTTGTGTTGTCTTTTTAGATTTCACATATGAACAATATCATATGATATTTGTCTTTCAGTGTCTGACTTACTTCACTCTATGACAATCTCTAGGTTCATCAACATTGCTGCAAATGGCATTATTTTGTTCTCTTTTTATGGCTGAGTCCTATTACATTGTATATATGTACCACATCTTCTTTATTCATTCCTCTGTTTATGGACATTTAGGTTGCTTCTGTGTCCTGGCAATTGTAAATGGGGCTGCACTGAGCATTTGAGTATATATATCCTTTTGAATTATGGTTTTCTCCAGATATGGGCCCAGTAGTGGGATTGCTGGTTTATATGGTAGTTCTATTTTTAGTTTTTTAAGGAGCCTCCATACTGTTTTCCATAGTGGTTGCACCAATTTATGTTCCAACATAAAATACTCAACAAAATATCAGCAATCTGATACAATACATTAAAAGGATCATACACCATGATCAAATGGGATTTATGCCATAGATGCAAGCATCATTCAATATCTACAAATCAACCAATGTATAACACCACACTTACAAACTGAATTACAGAAATTATACAATCATCTCTTTGGCATATGATATAAAATTCAATGTTCACTTATGATAAAAAGAACTCTACAGAATGTTTGCATGGGGGAATTAATATTCAATGTAATAAAAGTTATATATGACAAGCTACAGATAACATCATACTCAGTGGTGAAAAACTGAAAACGCTTCCTCTAAAATCAGGAACAAGATAAAGATGCCCACTCTCATGACTTTTATTCATTGTAATATTGCAAGTCCTAGCCATAGCAATCAGAGAAGAAAAACACATGAAAGGAATCCAAATTGAAAAGGAAGAAGTAAAACTCACTTTTGGCAGATGACATGAAACTATACATAGAATATCTTAAAGGTGCCACCAAATAACTATTGGTGCTCATCAATGAATTTGGTAAAGGTGCAGGATACAAAATTAATATATAGAAATCTGTTGTATTTCTATACACTAGCAACAAACTATCTAAAAGAGAAATTGATGAAACAATCTCATTTATGGTTACATCAAAAAGAATAAAATATTTGGGAATAAACCTACCTAAGGAGGTAAAAATCTATATTTGAAATGATATAAGACATTGGTGAAATAAATTGAAGATGACACAAACAAATGGAAAGATATGCCATGTTCATGGATTGGAAGAATTAATATTGTTAAAATGACCATACTACCCAAGACAATCTACAGATTCAATGCAATTTTATCAAAATATCAATGAAAATTTCCATAGACATAGAACAAATAATTTGAAAATTTGTATAGAAACACAAAAGAATTTGATTAGCCAAAAACTGTCCTGAGAAAGAAGGACAGAGCAGGAAGTATCCCACACCCTGAATTCAGACTATACTACAAAGCTACAGCAATCAAAACAGAATGGTACTGGCACAAAAAAGGCACATAGATCAGTGGAACAGAATAGAGTGCCCCAAAATAAACCAACACATTTATGATCAATTAATCTCTGGCAGAAGAAGAATTTGCAATATAGAAAAAACAGCTTTCTCAATAAGTGATGCTGAAAAATTTTACAGCTACATGTAAAAGAATGAAAGAATATTCTCAAACCACTATATACAAAAGTAAACTCAAAATATATTAAGGGCCTAAAGCTAAGAGTAGAAAAATTCTAGGAGAAAATGTACACAGAACATTGATGTAAATTGTAGCTAGTTTTTTGGATCTGTCTTCTAAGGCAAAAGAAACAAAGCAAAAATAAACAAATGGGACTTAATTAAACATAAATTTTTTTTAGTTTAAATCATTAACAAAATAAAAAGAAAGCCTGCTGAATGGGAGAAAAAATATGCAAGCAATATAACCAATAAGTTCAGTTCAGTTCAGTCGCTCAGTTGTGTCCGACGCTTTGCAACCCCATGAACCGCAGCACGCCAGGTCTCCTGTCTATCACCAATGCCCGGAGCCCACCCAAAGCATGTCCATCAAGTTGGTGATGCCTTCCAACCATCTCATCCTCTGTCGTCCACTTCTCCTCTTGCCCTCAATCTTTCCCAGCATCAGGGTCTTTTCAAATGAGTCAGCTCTTCACATCAGGTGGCAAAAGTATTGGAGTTTCAGCTTCAACATCAGTCCTTCCAATGAACACCTGAGACTGATCTCCTTTAGGATGGACTAGTTGGATCTCCTTGCAGTCCATGGGGCTCTCAAGAGTCTTCTCCAACACCACAGTTCAAAAGCATCAATTCTTTGCGCTCAGCTTTCCTTATATTCCAATTCTCACATCCATACATGACCATTGGAAAAACCATAGCCTTGACTATACGGACCATTGTTGACAAAGTAATGTCTCTGCTTTTTAATATGCTGTCTAGGTTGATCATAACTTCCCTTTCAAGGAGCAAACATCTTTTAATTTCATGGCTGCAATCACCATCTGCAGTGATTTGGGAGTCCAGAAAAATAAAGTCAGCAACTGTTTCCACTGTTTTCCCATCTATTTGCCATGAAGTAATGGGACTGGATGCCATGATCTTAGTTTTTTGAATGTTGAGTTTTAAGCCAACTTTTTCCCTTTCCTCCTTCACTTTTATCAAGAGGCTCTTTAGTTCTCCTTCACTTTCTGCCATAAAGGTGGTGTCATCTGCATATCTGAGGTTATTAATATTCCTCCCAGCAATCTTGATTCCAGCTTGTACTTCCTCCAGCCCAGCATTTCTTATGATGGGACTCTGTATATAAGTTAAATAAGCAGGGTGACAATATACATCCTTGATGTACTCCTTTCCCAAATTGGAACCAGTCTGTTGTTTCATGTGCAGTTCTAACTATTGCTTCTTGACCTGCATACAGATTTCTTAGGAGGCAGGTCAGGTAGCCTAGTATTCCCATCTCTTTCAGAATTTTTCACAGTTTGCTGTGATCCACAGTCAAAGGCTTTGGCATAGTCAACAAAGCAGACATAGATGTTTTTCTGGAACTCTGTTGCTTTTTCCATGATCCAGTGGATGTTGGCAATTTGATCTCTGGTTCCTCTGCCTTTTCTAAAACCAGTTTGAACATCTGGAAGTTCACGGTTCACATACTGTTAAAGCCTGGCTTGGAGAATTTTAAGCATTACTTTACTAGCGTGTGAGATGAGTGCAATTGTGAGGTAGTTTGAGCATTCTTTGGCATTGCCTTTCTTTGGGATTGCAATGAAAACTGACATTTTCCAATCCTGTGGCCACTGCTGAGTTTTCCAAATTTGCTGGCATATTGAGTGCAGCACTTTCACAGAGTCATCTTTCAGGATTTGAAATAGCTCCACTGGAATTCCATCACCTCCACTAGCTTTGTTCATAATGATGCTTCCTAAGGCCCACTTGACTTCATATTCCAGGATGTTTGGCTCTAGGTGAGTGATCACACCATCTTGATTATCTGGGTTGTGGAGATCTTTTTTGTTCAGTTCTTCTGTGTCTTCTTGCCACCTCTTCTTAATATCTTCTGCTTCTGTTAGGTCCATACCATTTCTGTCCTTTATTGAGCCCATCTTTGCATGAAAATTTCCCTTGGTATCTCTAATTTTCTTGAAGAGATCTCTAGTCTTTCCTATTCTATTGTTTTCCTCTATTTCTTTGCATTGGTCACTGAGGAAGGCTTTCTTATCTCTCCTTGCTATTCTTTGGAACTCTGCATTCAAATGGGTATATCTTTCCTTTTCTCCTTTGCTTTTTGCTTCCCTTCTTTTCACAGCTATTTGTAAGGCCTTTCAGACAATCATTTTGCTTTTTTTGCATTTCTTTTTCTTGGGGATGGTCTTGATTCCTGTCTCCTGTACAATATCACGAACCTCCATCCATAGTTCTTCAGGCACTCTGTCTATCCGATCTAGTCCCTTAAATCTATTTCTCACTTCCACTGTATAGCCATAAGGGATTTGATTTAGGTCATACCTGAATGCTAGTGGTTTTCTCCACTTTCTTCAATTTCAGTCTCAATTTGGCAATAAGGAATTCATGATATGAGCCACAGTCAGCTCTCTTTCTTGTTTTTGCTGACTGTATAGAGCTTCTCCATCTTTGGCTGCAAAGAATACAATCAATCTGATTTTGGTGTTGACCATCTGGTGATGTCCATGTGTAGAGTTTTTTCTTGTGATGTTGGAAGAGGGTGTTTGCTATGACCAATGTGTTCTTTTGGCAGAATTCTATTAGCTTTTGCCCTGCTTCATTCATCTAAGGCCAAATTTGCCTATTACTCCAGGTATCTCTTGACATCCTACTTTTGCATTCCAGTCCCATATAATAAAAACCAATAAGAAGCTAATGTAAAAATATAAATAAACAGTTCATGCAACTCAATATTGAAAAAAAGAAACATCCCAATTAAGAAATGAGCAGAAGACCCAAATAGACATTTTTCCAATAAAGACATACAGACAGCCAATGGGCACATGAAAAGATGCTCACCGTTGCTTAATCATCAGAAAAATGCAAATCACAACATTGATGTGCTATCACCTCATACCTTTCAGAATGGCTGATATTAAAAAGACTACAAGTCAGCAATGTTGGTGAAGATGTGGAGAAAACGGAGCCCTTGTGCAACACTGATAGAAATGTTAGTTGATTTATATACTGTGGAAAATGGTATAGTGTTTCCTTTAAAACTAAACATGGATTATCCTATGATCCAGCAATTCCACTCGTGGTTATGTATCCAAACAAAGCAAAAACACTAGTTCAAAATGATACATTTTGAATGATAATTTGAATGATACATTTTGAACACTAATTCAAAATGATACACTGAGCACGTCAGTGTTCATAACAGTGTTATTTACAGTAGCCAAAATACAGAAGCAATCTACGTGTATATTGTAGACGAATGGATAAAGATGTGTGTATCTATATACATTCGACCTGAAGGGTATTATGCTTAGTGAAATGAGTCAGACAGAGAAAGATACTCATATCATTTATATCACATATCTTTACCAGCCTCTTCAGACCCAATTTCCCTGTTCCTACTCCCTGTCCCTTCTCTACTATATAATGGTATAACTGTGTCTCCCCCTTAAACTTTTTGAAAAAATTCATTTGCAGCCATCTCCAAGTTTTCATTGGCAACAAGCCCAATAGGAGACCAAATAACATGCTGTTCCCCAAATCAAATATTAATTTAAACTGTATCCATAGAAGTGTGGATTTCAGAACTCTGGAAATCCTTCTCTGGCACTTTTGTGGACTGAATTTGGAACTGCCTAGTTTTTGATGCTGTTCCCGAGGACGTTAACAAATGAGAAAGCATCCCAGGAAGGGTGTGAAGATTGTTTAATACTATGGAAACCATAACACAGAAAGAGTTGAAAGACTTAGGGATATTTCATAAAAAAAAGAGTAGACACAGGATTATAGGAAAGTCATTTTTAAACAGAAAGAGGCTGTTAATGTAGAGAGGAAAGATCCTTAGGAAAATCAAGCCCAGAACCCTTCAGACATTGCTTTTATTTTGTGGTCCTATAAGTAAAGCATAAACAAATGCCACCTGCTTTTTAGGCGGGCATCTCTGCCCATTTGAGACTCGCTGCCTGTGTTAGAAAAGGTTCTGGAGATGTGATTGCTCATTGTTACATCTTTAGGAGGAGGGTTAGAAGTCCTCTGGTTTAATGAATTTGTTTGTGCACTTATAATGGCAAACATATCCAAATGTTTTCTTGGTCAGAAAATATTATTAGTTAATATAACAACAGCTCATTTCAATCAGGTCATGCTTTCTTTCACTCAATAGTTATTTGATATTCATTCACATAGTCCTGATTAAGCCATCCACTTATGTAAGAGAAGCTTACTGAGCACAGATAACTTTGATGAAAGAGAACAAATACTGTGCATTTAGAGAACCTAAGTCCTGTAGATAATGCCTTCAAAAAATTATACTGGAATACACATAATAGTTACCATTTTAACCTCTTTAAAGTATAAAATCCAGTGGATTTTAGAACATTCACAGTATTGTAACTAGTGTCTCTCTAGTTCCAGAACATTTTCATCACTCCAAAAGGAAAGGAAACATGTATCCTTTGACACAGTCACTCTTCATGTCTCCTTCCTCCAGTCTCTAGCTACTACTAACTTGCTTTCTATTTCTGTCCCTATGAATTTGCCTATTCTGGATATTTCATATAAATGGAATCATATAATATGTGGCCTTTTGTGTCTGGCTTCTTTCGTGCAGGAAGTATTCAAAGTTCTTTTGTGATGTAGCGTGTATCCATACTTCATTTCTTTGTATGGCTGCATCATACAGTCAGTTGTATAGATATACTGCATTTATCTGTCCATCAGTTGATGGATGGTTGGGTTGTACCCACATTTTGATTACTGTAAATAGTCCTGCTATGAACATTTTTGTGCAAGTTCTTGTTTAGTTGGCTGTTTTATGTTGTTTATGTGTCTACTTAGGAATGGAATTAGATGATAATTTTTTAACTTACTGAAGAACCTCTTTTTCTTTTTAAAGTGAGACTCTAAGCTTCCTCTTCTCTGGTTTGCCTGTTGTTTGTTGGATTATGAAAGGTTGTCAGTACGTGATTCCCAGTTCTTTAGAGCTTTAGCAATAACAGTGACCAAAATCTTATAAATTTTTTAGGAAATGTATAAATCTATAGAGGGATTTCTACAGTCCTCAAGCTAGCATTTTATATCATTCCTTGTTGGCAAGGTGTTGTGCAAATGGGGTCCTGGATCTCTGCTTCCAAGTTGGTCTCTGTACCAGACACTGGTTTAAGGACATCCAGGCCTTGAGCTGGTTAAACCCTGGCTCTTGATAGTGTTGGCCAGGCGGAAATGTGCTCTCATATTTTGATTTTTTTCAGAAGAGACTAGAAATCTAGATCTTATATAATATTCTAGTTTTTAAATTTGGCAACTTATTCATATAAATAAGTCAATAACCCAACCAATGAACCAACTAACGAACCAACCGATAAACCAGTGTGAACCAAACAAAACAAGACTGGGAGTTAGATTTGGCTAGTAGTGTTGTGTGTCTGCTCAGTCATGTCTGACTCTGCAACCCTATGGACTGTAGCTAGCCAGAGTTCTCTGTCCATGAGGTTTTCCAGGCAAGAATACTGTAATGGAGTGCCATTTCTTTCTCCAGGGGATCTTCCCAATCCAGGGATCAAACCAGCATCTCCTGCATTGGCAGGCGGATTCTTTACCACTATACCACCTGGGAATTGGATTTGATTTGGCTAACAGGCCATCGATTTACTACTTTTGCTCTGATTTTCTTTATGGCTATACCATTACTCAGGGCATTATAATAACAATAAAGCCAATAATAGCTAGTGCATTCATTCTAAATACCACATTCCAGGTAAAGTCCAAGCATTTGACACATGTCAACTTAATTCTCATGACAATTCATCAAGGTAGGTGTAGTTTATCATTATTTCTGAAGAATACTTCTCAGAATACTTCAGTTAGTTTTTTATGAATTTAATTTCCTGTATATACTATAGGCAACTTGTGGGCAGGGACCACTCTTTATTTATACTTATGACCCCAGAACTGAGTCCAGTGCCAAATGTATGTAGATATTCTCTTCAGTTAAGTGAATGAATGAATTGTATCTGTCTCCAAGAATCGTATAATTCTTGTCTGCTCTGAAATAGTAGAATCAGTCACTAACATTTAAGGGTTTCTGTGTGCTTAGGGAATTATCAGCCACATACCAGAGCTTTTAGGTTTTTAATAAAGCTCATACTATGAAGTTTCTGGATCTCTAGAAAAACTTTCTGATTCTAATCCTACCTCTGTTAGTTATAATTTGTGTGCTCTTGATCAAATCACATGCCTCTATGTACCTCATTTTAATTATCATCAGAATAGTGATAATGATGGAATGATAGTCGTGTCCTCATGGTTACCATATTCTCTGTCTTAATCTAAGCAATTTGTAGGAATGATATCCCTTAATGATATCTAGCTCCTGGACTTTGTGAGGATTAAATGAGTTAATTCATGTAAGGATTTCTACTTTGCTTAGCACACAGTGAGCATTCAGCAGAGTTGGCTATTATTTTTATGTCCATTTTACCAAAGAGGAAATTTAGTAGTAGATTGAGTAAACTGTCTAAGGTTACATGACTAGCAAACTGCAGGATTTGGATTCAGATCACTGCCTACCTGGATTAAAGATTCTTTCCTTAACCACCATGCTGTACTGCCCAACTACCAGAATATTCTTTGCCTTTCCCCATTTCTCTGTAGCATCTATATTTAGTCCCTAGAAGTATGGCCAAAATTAGCTCTCTCTCCCTTCTCTGACCTTCTTTGTTATTTATTGGGCAATTCATTTTGTACAAAACTGTGACATTTTCCTCTATCATTATATTAATCTGTATTTTAAATCTTACAGACTTTAGCTCTTGTCTTTCTTTTCTATGACACAGCCTAGCACAGTACACTGTGCATGAGGGGTTGAACCACTTTGTAACTTCAAGAGAATTCCTATACTCTTGAGGTGTGGGTCACTTACAGCTTTGGAGAGAGTGGACAGTAGCAGAAGGAAAGCGGCATCAGCCATGAATTCACTTACTTTTGCTTACCCTTGCAAGAAGTGTTTTGGTTTTAGAGCCTCTACTAGGTGCTATAAGAGACTCATTCCCTGTCTCCAAGGAGCTTGGCCACAGCTATATTCAGATCAGAATGATGATCAAAAGTGTGATGAATTTTGTAACCAGGTAGCCTACACATCTTTCTCATATACTGCATATTGCTTCACCTCAAACAGAATGAAAAATTAAAATGTGTGCTTGGAGCATTCTTTCATTGTCTCTGAGTTGTCTGTATCTCTCAGCCTGTCTTCTTTTGGTCTTGGTCATTCTCATTTCTATTTAAAACTTTCTTAGTGGGCTAGGGGGTTGGGAAGATCCCCTGGAGAAGGAAATGGTAACCCACTCCAGTATTCTTGCCTAGAGAATCCCATGGAGGGAGATGCCTGGTAGGCTACAGTCCACTGGGTCACAAAGAGTCGGACATGACTGAGCGACTTCACTTACTTACTTACTATCTTCCTTGGTGGCTCAGAGGTTAAAGTGTCTGCCTCCAATGCAGAAGACCCGGGTTTGATCCCTGGGTTGGGAAGATACCCTGGAGAAGGAAATGGTAACCCACTCCAGTATTCTTGCCTGGAGAATCCCAAGGATGGAGGTGCCTGGTAGGCTACAGTCCACGGGGTCGCAAAGAGTCGGAGATGACTGAGCGACTTCATTTACTTACTTAGTGGACTTGGGTATGGACAGCTATTATTTTATTTCTGGTTAAAATATCACTTTTCTTTTTGGGTTAAAAACTCCTGCTGATTGGATCATGGTTGGATAGATGACCCTGTTGATGACAGGAGCTTGACAATTCTGACCTTTGATCTTAGTTGTTTTATATAGCAGGTAGCCTGTAGGTTCCATGTGAAATATGTCATGTAAATCTGCTGGAGCTCTAAATTCCCCATGGGTATTCTGCAGGGTAGTTAATCAAGTGTATTGTACATAGTTTTTGTACTGAACCTCTAAAGCCACATGTGCTCAACAAATGACAGTGAATTTAAAAAGAAAACTGCAGACTGCACAAACTGATTAAGAGAATGGAGAGGATTGTTTAGAGAAGAAATTAGAGGAGCTAATTACACACAGCTTGACTGAACAGAAACTAAAGGGGGAGTTAATGACTCTTTCATATTATTTGAAGATGCTGAATGTTGAGGAGGAAAAAATATTTTATGTAATACAATGAAATGTTATTAAGAGTGATGAGGCAGAATTGAGAATGAGAATATTTAAATGAAGTACATGTGAACTCTATTAAAGATAAAATTTATTAAATTATGAGGTAGTCTTTCCAATTATAAGACAGAAGCATCACCTTGAAGAAATAAAAATAAGCATTTAAAATGGGCTAAAGTTTCTTAAAAATAATTTTAATATTTGTCAAGCAATTTAAATGACATGCTATTTTTTCATATTTATTAGTCTTCAGTTTGAGCAATCTTTTTGTTCCAACAAAGACCCATTCTGTCTCACATATTTCTACAATGTGTGTTCTGTAAATTCCTAGGTCATTAACCATTTAAAAGAGGTCCAGTGTCACAATATTGTAACAGTTGCTTTTTAGGATTTTGTTTCATCCTGTGTGCTAAGTTGCTTCAGTCGTGTCTGACTCTTTGCGACCTCATGGACTGTAGCCCTCCAAGCTTCTCTACATCTGTGGTATTCTCCAGGCAAGAATACTGGAGTTGGGTGCCATCCCCTCCTCCAAGGGGATCTTTCTGACCCAGAATCAAACCCTTGTCTCTTAAGTCTCCTGTATTGGCAGGCAGGTTCTTTACCGCTAGCGCCACCTGGCTAGCAGTGGTGCCTCAGTAAAGAATCCGCCTGCAATGCAGAAACCCTGCATTTCACCCCCGGGTCAGGAGGATTCTCTAGAGAAGGAAATGGCAACCCACTCCAATATTCTTCCTTGGAAAATCCCATAGACAGGGGAGCCTAGTGGACTGTAGTCCACGGGGTCGCAGTCGGATAGGACTTAGCAACTAAACAACAAATCAGTCATGGTATGAAACAAAATACACTGATTAATGAATACTAAATACAAAAAAAAAAAGTTCCATTGGTATGGTCCTAAAAGTAATGGTCCTAAGAACTGTTGACAAGGGTATGACATTTAGATATTTCTATGCCATTGGGTTTTCCTTTTCCAAGTGAGAAAGTTATTCCAGATCACACAGGAAAATTGTGACAAATTGTTACTAACAAGCCCTCTAAACCATCATGAAAGGACAAATGGAACATATCTGTATTGTGTGTTGTTAAAAACTGAATAAGCAAAATGAACTTAAGTAAATACTATGACAAAACCTCCTTCAAAAAGGTTTTGAAGGACCCTTGACAAAACCTGCCTGCCAATACAGGAGAGTAAGTGATGTGGGTTTGATCCCTGGGTTGGAAAGATCCCTTGGCATAGGAAATTACAACCCACTCCAATATTCTTTCCTGGAGAGAGAAGACAAGAATCCCATGGACAGAGAAGCCTGGTGGGCTATAGTCCATGGGGTCACACTGCTGCATCAATGCCCCCAACCCTGCAGCAGGTCACTGCTGACCCATCCATCTGCTGTACATTCCTAGACACTCACAGGCAAGTCTGGGTCAGTGTCTTGTGGGGTCACAGCTCCTTTCTCCTGAGTCCTGTTGCACACAAGGTTTAGTTTGTACTATGTTCAAGCTGGATTTAGAAAAGGCAGAGGAACCAGAGATTAAACTGCCAACATCTGTTGGATCATCAAAAAAGCAAGAGAATACCAGAAAAACATCTACTTCTACTTTATTGATTATGCCAAAGCCTTTTACTGTGTTCATTCCAATTCACTCGCTCAGTTGTGTCCGACTCTTTGCCACCCCATGAATCGCAGCACACCAGGCCTCCCTGTCCGTCACCAGCTCCTGGAATTTACCCAAACTCACGTCCATCAAGTCAGTGATGCTATCCAGCCATCTCATCCTCTGTCGTCCCCTTCTCCTCCTGCCCCGAATCCCTCCCAGCATCAGGGTCTTTTCCAGTGAGTCAGTCTTCACATCAGGTGGCCAAAGTATTGGAGTTTCAGCTTCAACATCAGTCCTTCCAATGAACACCCAGAACTGATCTCCTTTAGGATGGACTTATTGGATCTCCTTGCAGTCCAAGGGACTCTCACGAGTCTTCTCCAACAGCACAGTTCAAAAACATCAATTCTTCGGTGCTCAGCTTTCTTCACAGTCCAACTCTCACATCCATACATGACCACTGGAAAAACCATAGCCTTGACCAGATGGGCCTTTGTTGGCAAAGTAATGTCTCTGCTTTTCAATATGCTATCTATGTTGGTCATAACTTTCCTTCCAAGGAGTAAGTGTCTTTTAATTTCATGGCTGCAGTCACCATCTGCAGTGATTTTGGAGCCCCCAAAAATAAAGTCTGACACTGTTTCCACTGTTTCCCCATCTATTTGCCATGAAGTGATGGGACCAGATGCCATGATCTTCGTTTTCTAAATGTTGAGCTTTAAGAAAGTCTTCCTCAGAGATCAATGCAAGGAAAAAGAGGAAAACAACAGAATGGGAAAGACTAGAGATCTCTTCAAGAAAATTAGTGATACAAAGGGAAGATTTACTGTGTAGATCACAACAAATTGTGGAAAATTCTTCACGAGATGGGAATACCAGACCACTTACCTACCTTTTGAGAAATCTGTATGCAGATCAGGAAGCAACAATTAGGAACTGGACATGGAACAACAGACTGGTTCCAAATCAGGAAAGGAGTATATGAAGGCTGTATATTGTCACCCTGCTTATTTAACTTCTGTGCAGAGCACATCATGTGAAATGCTGGGCTGGATGAAGCACAAGCTGTACTCAAGATTGCTGGGAGAAATATCAATAACCTCAGATATGCAGATGACACCACATTTATGGCAGAAAGTGAAGAAGTACTAAAGAGCCCATTGATGAAAGTGAAAGAGGAGAGTGAAAAAGCTGGCTTAAAATTCAACATTTAAAAAACTAAGACCATGGCATCCAGTCCCATCACTTTATGGCAAGTAAATGGAAAAAAATGAAAATCGTGACAGACCTTATTTTCTTTTGGCTCCAAAATCACTGCAAATGGTGAATGTAGCCATGAAATTAAAAGACACTTGCTCCTTAGAAGAAATGCTATGACCAACCTAGATGGCTTATTAAAAAGCAGAGACATTACTTTGCTGACAAAGGTCCATATAGTCAAAGTTTTGGTTTTTCCATTAGTCATGTATGGATGTGAGGGTTGGACCATAAAGAAAGCTGAGCACTGAAGAACTGATGCTTTTGAACTGTGGTGTTGGGGAAAACTCTTGAAAGTTCCTTGGACTGCAAGGAGATCAAACCAGTCAATCCTAACGGAAATCAGTCCTGAATATTCATTGGAAGGACTGATGCTGAAGCTGAAGCTCCAATACTTTGGCCAGCTGATGCGAAGAGCTGACTCATTGTAAAAGACCCTGATGCTGGGAAAGATTGAAGGCAGGAGAAGGGTACGACAGAGGATGAGATGGTTGGATTGTATCACTGACTCAATGGACATGAGTTTGAGCAAACTCTGGGAATTGGTGACAGACAAGGAAGCCTGGCGTGCTGCAGTCCATGGGGTCACAAAGAGTTGGACACGACTGGGTGACTGAACTGAAGCTGATGAAAAAAATCAACCAGTTAAAGAATTTTGTCATCTTTTTAGTCTTTGAGAAGATGCGAAGATAGTGGCTTACATAAATCTTACATAAATAAGATTATGGTATTGAGAAAAAAAATGGGGGTGGGAGGAGGCCTGATTCTTGATTACCTGAGTAAAATTCAAAAAGTAATCATTGTTAATATTGGCAAAGGTTTTGGTGTTTGATTTTTATTGCTGAGGTAGCCTGAACTCAAAGGAAAAATAATAGGAAGTCTAGCTTGTGATGAGAAACACAGAAGACAAAGTGAGGGGATGTCTTCGCCAAAGTGCCCCCAAGTGCTAGAAAGAGGCTTCCTTTGTGAGGCAACCTGGAGGCGGCCCCTGTGTGCATTACTGGCAGATTCTCTCCAGTTTTATCCCTTATGAGAATATTGTTGATGTTTAGTGAGAAAGAGGTCTCTCACATTACATTTGGTTCTTAGTGCAGATCTTCTGAACCTTCCTCTGCTTTTTCCTCATGGTCTTCCTGATTCATTGTTATTGAATATCACAGGGTTTTCTATTTGATCTTTCCCCCATGTGAGGAAATTCTATTTCAATCTATTGTTTTTCTTCATAACAATTATTGTACAGTCTTCAAGTGGCAGAGCTTCTAACACTGGCGTTGTTGTTGTTCAGTCACTCAATGTGTCCAAGTCTTTGCAACCCCATGGATTGCAGCATGCCAAGCTTCCCTGTCCTTCTCTATCTCCTGGAGTTGGCTCAAACTCATGTCCATTGAGTTGGTGATGTCATCCACCCATGTCATCCTCTGTCACCCCTTTCTCGTTTTGCCGTCAATCTTTCCCAGCATCGGGGTCTTTTCCAATGAGTTGGCTCTTCGCATCAGGTTGTGTCAAAGTATTGGAGTTTCAGCTTCAGCATCAGTCCTTCCAATGAATATTCAGGGTTGATCTCTTAGGATTGCCTGGTTTGATCTTGCAGTCCAGAAGCTCTTTATCCCAGCTATTTTTGTGGCCTACATTTTTTTTTCATAAAATTTCAACAAAGTTCAGTTTAGAAAATGTTAAAGTCATATTAAAAATAGGACTTATCGAAATATATATACTAATCATCTATGTGTACTAATTTCTAAGGTAAAGTAAATAGTATGTGATACATACATCAGGAATAAAGAGAATTCTGTCTATGGAATTAGCAGTTCTATGATGTTGATGATTCAAAAGGAAACTACATTTTTTGGTAGAGAACTTGGAATAGTGGGAAGTGTTCTGCCTATGATGGTTGCATTGAAAGGATCTGTGTTTCTACTCTCCTGTTGCTTAACCTTGAAGTAGTCACCCCTCTGAGCCTTGATTTCCACATTGATAAAAGAGGGTTAATAAAACCTGTCTTTCTAAAAGTTATTAGATGTTTATTTCTGCCACTTAATCATGTAAGCATCTGCCAGTGAATTACTTAACATCAGTGCAAATCTTAATCTTCTAACCTGTAAACTAGAGATAACATTAGCTTACTTCGTAGAGCTCTGAGGATTTAATGAGCTAACATATGTAAGTACTTAGAATAATGTCTGGCACAAACTAAATATTAGAGAAGTATTTATTATTGCATTACAAATTGTTTTTATAAAATTTATGGGAGAAATTATAGTGACTGAGGAACTGGATTTTCAGTATAGAAACTAAGATTGTGTCACATAAACTTAGTATCTTACTTTTAAGCTCTGTCTTAGAATAGTTACTTAACCTCATGAAGCCCAACTTTTATCACTTGCAAAATGGGGATGACAATTATAGCCAGTATCTACCAGATGCATCTGCAATATTTTAAGAGTTTGTGTCATTATCTCACTTAATTATCCCTACAATTGCTTAAGCTAATATTATTAATAAACTCATTTTACACATGAGAAGACTGAAGTATAAAATAGTTAAATAGCTACATAGAGTAGCTAATAAATGATAATGATTGGATTTGAATCCAAGTACTTGAAAGTCTGGAGTCCTTGACCATATTATTATACTGCCCCCAAAGATGATAATACTATAATATCTCTTAGTATTATTGTGAGAATTAAATTAATGAATCCATGTAAAGGGTTTAGTCTAAAGCCTGACACATGAAAAATTCTCAGTAAATGATAGCTCTCATTAAGGAATATGATCATTATATTGGGTTGGCCAAAAAGCTTGTTCTGGTTTTCTATAACATCTTACGAAAAACCCAAACAAACCTTTTGGTCAACCAGATAATATGGTGTGTACGTCTTAAGGCTATGGCACATGGAAGCAATGTTCATCAGTAGTCAGACATAACTGTGTTAACAGATTTGAGTTTCAGGCTCTTCTTGCTAACTGTAACCTTGGTCAACTTACTTAGTTTTTTTTTTTTTTTCTCATCCCTCTATTAGACAGGGGGAAAAAACCTATGGATGCCAATTATTCACCTATTGTCTCTCATCTCCAGCATCCCTCCTGCCCCCTACCCTTTTATTTTACCATTATGCAATACTGAAGGTGGAACTCAGTGGACCACATTTCTCAAACTCATTGATTAGCATTCTGAGCACCAACTGTGTAGAGACTTTTCCTCTGAATCTGGAAGTTCTGTTAACCCAACATCTTACCTTTTTCTCCAGCCTGAGGACTTCTTGCACTTACTAATACCTGCTGTACCTCTGTGTACTTATTTCTCTTTCAGTCACCTAATACCTGTGCTAAATTCCCTAGTTTTGGAATATCTACCTGGTCTTCATTTTAATGACAGGGGCCATACAAAATACACACTCCTAGGGTTCCTGTGAAAATCAACCAGAATAATGTGAAAATTACTTACTTTAGAGCCTGACATAAAGCAGACATTCAAAAAGTGATAATCTCTAGCATTATCTGGAGATAGAATTGGCAGAACTTGTCTATTTCTAGATTGGTTCAGGCCCTGTAAGCAGTGTGAGCCATACAGTTCCATACTTTAACGATAAGGAGCCAGATCCTGACTAACCAGAATGAACACCAAGGTTGTGGATGGGAGATCTGAGAGTTGAGTGTATTGCTCTTGGCCAGTTGGTATTGCAAAGGTTTGCCCTGAGGAGGGACTGGTGATATATGTTAAGCCTGTCCTCTTTAGTAGAAACTCAATAATATATATGGAGAAGTGTACACTTTAGAAATGCTCCTGACATATTTGTTGTTCAGTTGCTCAGTCATGTCCAACTCTTTGGGACCCCCATGGACTTCAGTACTACCTAACATATAATGAGGACCTATTCACTGTCAGAGAAACAGATTTGGGACAATCTAGATCATCAGTAGGCGATGGCACCCCACTCCAGTGCTCTTGCCTGGAAAATCTCATGGACGGAGGAGCCTGGTAGGCTGCAGTCCATGGGGTTGCAAAGAGTCGGACATGACTGAGCGACTTCATATTCACTTTTCACTTTCATGCATTGGAGAAGGAAATGGCAAACAACTCCAGTGTTCTTTCCTGGAGAATCCCAGGGACAGGAGAGCCTGGTGGGCTGCTGTCTATTGGGTCGCACAGAGTTGGACACTACTGAAGTGACTTAGCAGCAGCAGATCATCAGCAGTGTTGAAAGTGTTAGTTGCTCAGTCATGTCCGACGCTTTGTGTCCTCATAGACGTAGCCCACCAGGCTCCTCTGTCCATGGAATTCTTCAGGCAAGAATACTGGAGTGGGTAGCCATTCCCTACTCCAGGGGATCTTCCCGACCCAGAGACCGAGCCTGTGTCTCCTGCATTGCAGGCAGATTCTTTACCATGTGAGCCACCAGAGAAGACATGTACCTGACACATTCAGTTCAGTTCAGTTGCTCAGTCGAGTCCGACTCTTTGCAACCCCATGGACTGCAGCACGCCAGGCCTCCCTGTCCATCGCCAACTCCCAGAGTTTACTCAAACTCATGTCTATGGAATCGATGATGGCATCCAACCATCTCATCCTCTGTCATCCCCTTCTCCTCCCACTTTCAATCTTTCCCAGCATCAGGGTCTTTTCAAATGAGTCAATTCTTTTCATCAGGTGGCCAAAGTATTGGAGTTTCAGCTTCAACATCAGTCCTTCCAATGAATATTCAGGACTGATTTCCTTTAGGATGTACCTGACACATAGTGAGGATCTATTCTCTGTTAGAGAACAAGATTTGGAGAAATCTAAATCATCAACCTAGGGCCTCATCAATTCTATTTTTTGGGGAGGCCTCATCGATTCTTCCCCATCAGTTTCTATAGCTTGCATAATGAATGCATAAATAACTGATATTCATAAATATGTCCCTGAGTCATGGTCTAGAGTAATGGTTCACAGTCCTGGTTTTACATTATAATCATCTGAGGCACTTAAAATAAAAAAGAAAGCCTGATGTTCTTGGCCTAAGCTTCAGAGATTCTAATTTAATTCATGTGGGGGAGGGCAGAAAATGGATATGTTTTTAAAAGTTCTCCAGTTGATTCTAAGATGCAACCAAATCTGTGATTTAAAGATGAATTATATATTTCACATACCATTATTAACGTGGTAAAAGACCATATGTGCATGCATGCTAAGTCACTTCAGTCATGTCCAACTCTTTGCAACCATGTAAACTGTAGCCCACCAGGCTTCTCTGTCCATGATATTCTCCAGGCAAGAATACTGGAGTGGGTTGCCATGCCCTCTTCCAGGGGATCTTCCCAATCCAGGAATTGAACCCATATCTTTTGTGTCTTCTGCATTGCAGGTGTATTCTTTACCCACTGAGCCACCTGGGAAACCCAGAAAACCATATAGTTTGTATTTTAAAATGTTTCCATTGTAAAATTTCTTTATTTGAGGAATGGAGGGGCTTTCTCTTAGCTTTCTGGGAAACTGAGTAATGTTCATTGTCTTAGATTCTCCTCCATAACTGTTTCCTCTGCGTACATTTGGTCTGTTGCTGCTCTTTTTACAACATAGAGATATCTAGAATACTTCGTAGAACTAGTTCTAGTTTAGTAACTCAATAATTCTTAAAAAAAATTTTTTTTGATTGAGGTATAGTTGTTTTACAACACTACTAGTTTTAGGTATACAACATGGTGATTCAAATTTTTGTAGATTTTACTCATTTAAAATTATAAAATTTTGTCTATATTCCCTTGCTGTAGAGTATATTCTTGAAGTCTATTTTATACATAGTAATTTCTACTTCTTAATCCCCTACCCATATTTTGGCCCTCCCCCTTTTCCCTCCCCACTGTTTACCACTAGTTTGTTCTCTGTATCTGTGAGTCTGTTTCTGTTTTCTTATATTCACGTTTGTTTTATTTCTTAGATTCCACATATAAGTAATAGCATACAGTATTTTTATTTTTCAATATGACCTGTTTCACTAGGCATAATACCTCCAGATCTATCCATGTTGTTGCAAATGTCAAAATGTCCTTGTTTTTTTCTGGCTCAATAGTATTCCATTGTATATAAATATACCACCTCCTCTTTTTCCATTCTTCTGCTGATGGACATTTATGTTCTGTATCTGGGCTGTAGTAAATAATACTGCTATGAACATTGGTATGAATATTTTTTTTTTGAATTATTGTTTTCATTTTCTTAGGATATATACCCAGAAGTGGAATTGCTGGTTCATATGGTAGTTATATTTTTAGTTTGTTGAGGAAGCTCCATACTGTTTTCCACAGTGGCTGAACCAATTCATATTTCCATCAATAATGTACAAAGGTTCCCTTTTCTCCACATATTTACCATCATTACTTGTAGTCTTTTTGATAATAGCCTTTGTGACAGGTGTGAGGTGATATCTCATCGTGGTTTTGATTTGCATTTCTCTGGTAATTAGTGATGTTGAGCATCTTTTCATGTTCCTGTTGGCCATCTGTGTGTCTTCTTTGGGAAAAGGCCTATTCAGATTTTCTGCCTTTTGTATAACCAGGTTGGTTGTTTTTTGATACTGAGCAACCCACTCCAGTATTCTTATTGTATAAGATGTTTATATATTTTTGACATTAATCCCTTGTTGATAATATAATTTATAAATATTTTTCTGCATTTCAGCATGCTGTCCTTAAATTTTGTCAGTGGTTTCCTTTGCTGCAACTCAGTAATTCTGAATGCAATTGAAATTCTTTACTACGGAAAAATTCTATATGGGAATGAAAAGGGCAATGTGTGTTTAGCTACAAGTACTTTAGATGTGTGTGCTAAAATGGCATGTGTTCACTTCACAAGTCATCTATTTTAAAGTATTATCAGATGCCTGGAAAGAGGGATTTTTCCAAAGTATTTTCTAAAATACTTTTGAAATAGGCTATTGCAATTTATATAATCTTATAACAGAAAAACACAATTGAAAGTGTATTCTCAGAAAGAAGTAAGAAAATAAAATCAGAGGTGCTTTGGACAAAGAAATATGGTAGCATTCATTCTCACTTTTCAAATCATAACTGTGATTAATCAATATCTTCCTTGAATGCTCGATCAACTGCAGTTTTGTAGTTTATCTTTTACTGTTATCTTTTGGCTTATTTTTCTGGTCACAAGTAGTTTCTTCTACTTATTTTTCCTATCCTTGAGAACATGGAAGCACCTTTTTCTTTCTAGGGACCTTACTTACCCATAGTAGGAGATCAACATATGTGAATATCTACCTGTGGAACTGATATGAAGAATAAATATTTGTGAAGTGCAAGTTGCACCACAGTTAACTGGCTTCCATTTCTTCTGCCTTTCTTTTGACATGGCTTTATTTTTCCAAGGCCCACTCCCCCTTTTCTGAATAAGTGCACAGGCTTTGGCCTTGAAAGGCATAGGTTTGAATCCTGGCTCTGTCATTTTCTAGTTAAGTAACCTTGGGTAAATTGCCTGAATTTGATGTGCTTCATTTTCAATACAGATAAAACAGTATGTAGTCTACAAGAATTTTGTTAGGAATTGAATAGGATATTTAATGTAAATAAAGGTTTACAAAATGCTCAATAGAAAGTGCTCAGATTTGGTCAACTATAGAGATATGGATGGACCCAGAGACCATTATGGAGAAGGCAATGGCACCCCACTCCAGTACTCTTGCCTGGAAAATCCCATGGACAGAGGAGCCTGGTAGGCCGCAGTCCATGGGGTCGCTAAGGGTCGGACACGACTGAGCGACTTCACTTTCACTTTTCACTTTCATGCATTGGAGAAGGAAGTGGCAACCCACTCCAGTGTTCTTGCCTAGAGAATCCCAGGGACGGGGGAGCCTGGTGGGCTGCTGTCTGTGGGGTCACACAGAGTCGGACACGACTGAAGTGACTTAGCAGAGACCATTATACAGATTGAAGTAAGTCAGAAAGACAAAAGCAAATATCATGTATTAATGCATATATGTTGAATCTAGAAAACATGGTATAGATGACCTTATTTGCAAAACAGGATAGAGACACAGACGTGAGAACAAACCTGCTGCTGCTGCTAAGTCGCCTCAGTCGTGTCCGACTCTGTGCGACCCCATAGATGGCAGCCCACCAGGCTCCACCGTCCCGGGGATTCTCCAGGCAAGAACACTGGGGTGGGTTGCCATTTCCTTCTCCAATGCATGAAAGTGAAAAGTGAAAGTGAAGTCGCTCAGTCGTGTCCAACTCTTCACAACCCGATGGACTGCAGCCCACCAGGCTCCTCCGCCCATGGGATTTTCCAGGCAAGAGTACTGGAGTGGGGTGCCATTGCCTTCTCCAAGAACAAACCTATGGACACTTAAATGGGGAAAGGGAGTAGGGTGGAATGAATTTGGAGATTGGAGTTGATTTATGTACACTATTGATATTTTGTATAAAATAGATAACGATAACATAGGATATAGCTCATGGAACCCTACTTTGTACTCTGTGATGATTTAAGTGGGAAGGAAACCAAAAAAAGAGGAGATATATGTATACATATAGCTTATTCACTTTTCTGTGCAGTAGAAACTAACAAATTCTAAAGAAACTATACTCTAATAAAAATTAACTTAGAAAAGATAAAGAAACCATGAAACCTTTTCACCAGTAGCCAAATGGAAGTTTAGCTCATATGATGTACAGTATATAGTAAAAGGTAGATGTTTCCATCAGTATGTTTTGTTTGTTATGTTTGCCAAATTAACTGGTGTTATCCTAGAGAATTTATTCCATTTTTATAAATAACCTACATCACATTAAGAAAAGTGCTCAGTGCACGGTCACTAGTTTTATTTGTGGCAGTCACTGATGTTATTTACTTATTCATTCAGTTTCTTTTCCATGAATAAAATTCTTTCATGAATTTATTATTCATTAATGAAATGTATTTTAAAATATCATGATTATCTTCTATACTTGAAATACCATTCAAGGCACTGCACTGGTGAGGCAGATAGAGATGTTGTTTTCCCTTGCAGAATTCAGGATCCAGTGGGAGATAAAGAGAAACAACTGGCAATTTGTAGGACAATCACTATGATTAGGCTTGACCTTTGACTCATCATCTCCCTATAGAGTCAGTCACAAAATCCTTTCTAAAGAAAGTAAAGAAATATTTTCTTTAAAGTGTTTCTAAACCTCCCCTTTGTAGTCCTCTGACACCTCCCTTATCCTGTACTTTGTCACTTTCTGCCTATCATCACAACAGCCTTCGCATTAGTGTCTAGGCCTATAGTATTTTTCCCTTCACTCTCTTCCTCCTTGACCACGTTAATCCTCTTTAAACACTGCTTTCATCATGTCACTGCCCTGTTCAGTAACTCAAAAAGCTCATTTGTTACTCTTCTATCAAGTCCAAAGTTATCTGCTAACTTACCAGACCCACCCACCATTTGTCCCCAGCTCTATGTAATTATGCTTTCCGCTTCTCGCAGTAGAGCAGCTGCTGTAGGAGGAAGGAATCTGTGTGTTAGAGACACTAAATCTCACCTCCAGACTTCTTACCATTCTCATAGAAATGGCTTCTTTTGAGTGCTTAACATGTGCAAAATATTGTATAGCTGTTTTACAATTTATCTCTAATTCTTGAGAAAGTGAGACTCTTAGTAGACATCATTATCCTGATTTACACATCAGGAGAAGGAACTTACCCATGTCAAGCCAGGATCCAGACTCACCTCTGTTTCACCTCAAATTTCTTCTCTGTTCCTTGTGCCTCTACCCCATGCTGTACTCTATATTACACTCCATACTTCATTTGGTCCAGAATGTCCTCATTCTCATTCTGTTAATCTAAAACCTTAAATTCTCTCCATGACATAAGTGCAAGTTCCAGTCCTATCTCTTTCAGAAAATGTCTAATTCTTCCTGCCTTTGTTAATGCAAGGTTTCCCTGATAGCTCAGTTGATAAAGAATCCACCTGCATTGCAGGAAACCCTAGTTTGATTCCTGGGTTGGGAAGACCCGCTAGAGAAGGGATAGGCTACCCACTCCAGTATCCTGGCCTGGACAATTAACTGTATAGTTCATGGAGTCACAAAGAGTCAGACACAACTGAGTGACTTTCACTTTTACTTTGTTACTGCAAGTTCATATGCCCAATGCACAGTGAGGCCAGATAGATTGAAACATGGGGCTTCCCAGGTGGTTCAGTGGTAAAGAATCCACCTGTCAACTCAGGAGATGCCAGAGATGCAGTTTCAATCCCTGGGTCGGGAAGATTCCCTGGAGGAGAAAATGGCAACCCACTCCAGTATTCTTGCCTGGAAAGTTCCATGAACAGAGGAGCCTGGTGGGCTATATATAGTCCATGAGGTCACAAAAAGTCAGATACAACTGAGTAACTGAGCATACAGACAATGAGCACAGTTTGGATGCAGGGAGACAGGCGGCTCTTGCCCTTGTCCACTAAAAAAGATGCACATCTTGAGAGTTGCGAGTTAAGTTTTATTTGGGGCAAAATGAGGACTGTAGCCTGGGAGGTAGCACATCAGATAGCTCTGAGAGACTGCTCCAAAGCAGCAATGAGGGAAGGTCAATATATAAGGTTTTGGTGAAGGGGGAGTTCAGTACCATTAAGCACTCATTTTATAAACGCTTTTTTGTTAGTCATGAGGATCTGATGTCACTCTGGATTTAGTGCTTCTCTAGATATGAGGAGATGCAAGGACTGAGATCATAAAATCTGTTCCTAAGAACATCCAACTATCTAAAGACCTGTCCCACTGGAGCACAGTGCCACACTCCACCCTGAACTCCCTTAGGGGTTGTTGAAGGTCAACTCTATAGCAGCATGGAGCTCTCCATAGAAGCAGATGGCAAATGCCTTTGTTGTTCAGTCGTTGACAATGCTCTTGGTAAGTGCCAGTTTGTAGTTGACACCCTAAAAAACCACTAACTCCCCGAAGAGTTTTGGCAAAGCATTTCTGAAAGCCAGGTGAGAGAAGTGAGGGGTGCAAGGTACAGCATAAGATCACACACAGTTCTTTGACTGGCTGGTAATGAGGAAACTGGGTTGTGTCACAGGTGTTAACAATAGCCTTTAGGCTCCAGGATGCCTGGGGCTCTGTACTCAAGGTCGTCAAGTAGTGAACATCTTCAGTTTGGTGGGGTGTTTTCACATTGGCAAAACAACTTGGGAAATTTGCATCAAATACTATTATCTAGGTGATGGGAGGGATTGGGGGCAGGAGGAGAAGGGGACAACAGAGGATGAGATGGCTGGATGGCATCACCGACTCGATGGACGTGAGTCTGAGTGAACTCCGGGAGTTGGTGATGGACAGGGAGGCCTGGTGTGCTGTGATTCATGGGGTCGCAGAGTCGGACACGACTGAGCGACTGAACTGAACTGAACTGAGGTTCTTCAGAAAGAAACTACAGCTAAGGATATGGGGAAAGACTTGTCCTAGGAAGGCCTCATAAGATCCTGCTTGATTGCACCTTCACTGATTTCCTTCACCTTTGAACTCCTGCACTGTTCGCCATCAATACCACTGTGCTGCTGGCTTTCCCCATTGCCCTGTGTGCTGTGGCTCTATAGATGCCAGTCTTCTTTCCCTAATGCACTGTATGTGCCTTAAGAGCAAGCATTTTGTCTTACTTTAAAATCCCTCAGATGAGTTGCAATTTTCCTGAGCATCACTCAGTATGAAATACATGCTTGTTTGATAGGACCATTTGTCATGCTTAGCCTTTGAGTTATCTTGTTATCTTAGACCCAGATGGACAAGACAGAAAGAAGTCAAGAGTAAACTTACATTCAGTTAAAAAAAAATATTAAGACACTCTGTAAGAAATATAGAGGCTTCCCAGGTGGCACAATGATAAAGAATCTGCCTGCCAGTGCAGGAGACGGGGGTTTGATCCCTGGGTCAGGAAAATCCCTTGGAGAAGGAAATGTCAACTTGCTCCAGTATTCTTGCCTGAAAAATTCCATGGACAGAGGAGCCTGGTGGGCCTCCGCCCATGGGGTCACAAAAAGTTGGACGGGACTGAGTGACTGAGTACACACATAAGAGCATATAAGAGATATGATAAATACAGTAAGAGAGTATTTGTATGAAATAAAATAGAAAAATAAAACTGATGACGATGTTGCTGGGAATATGACTTAAAACGTACAACATAATACTAGAGGGAAGGTCTGCTTTCTGGCAGTCAAAGGCAAAAACGGAAACCTCTCTTACAAAATCCAGTGTCCATGTGATGAAAAACAAATCAATTGCTCATAAACAGTAAATCTATTTTTGGTATCAAGACCAGACAGAAATTTCTCCCCAAGGAAAAGATAAGAGGAAACTGGGTAGATTAGTGAATAACATTCTGGCCAACATCGTTAACAGTAGTTACAATAAAGAATTTCATAGGAATTTTTCTAATAATGACCCTGAGTCTAGCCAGTGACATCATAGCAATGAAGTAAAAAACAGTAAGGACATTGGGGTACCCGTGTCTCTTTCAGTTCTGGTTTCCTCGGTGCATAGGTCCAGCAGTGGGATTGCTGGGTCATGAGGCAGTTCTATTTCCAGTTGTTTAAGGAATCTCCACACTGTTCTCCATAATGGCTGTACTAGTTTGCATTCCCACCAACAGTGTAAGAGGGTTCCCTTTTCTCTGCACCCTCTCCAGCATTTATTGTTTGTAGACTTTTTGATAGTGGCCACTCTGACTGGCATGAGATGGTACCTCATTGTGGTATTGATTTGCATTTCTCTGATAATGAGTGATGTTGAGCATCTTTTCACGTGTTTGTTAGCTATCTGTATGTCTTCTTTGGAGAAATGTCTGTTTAGTTCTTTGGCCCATTTTTTGATTGGGTTGTTTATTTTTCTGGTATTGAGCTGCATGATGAGCTACTTGTATAGTTTTGAGATCAATTCTTTGTCAGTTGCTTCATTTGCCATTGTTTTCTTCCATTCTGAAGGCTGTCTTTTCACCTTGCTTATAGTTTCCTTTGTTGTGCAAAAGCTTTTACATTTACTTAGGTCTCATTTGTTTATTTTTGCTTTCATTTCCATTACTCTGGGAGGTGGGTCACAGAGGATCCTGCTGTGATTTATGTCAGAGAGTGTTTTGCCTATGTGTTCCTCTAGGAATTTTATAGTTTCTGGTCTTAAATTTAGATCTTTAATCCATTTTCAGTTTATTTTTGTGTATGGTGTTAGAAAGTTTTCTAGTTTCATTCTTTTATAGGTGGTTGACCAGTTTTCCCAGCACCACTTGTTAAAGAGATTGTCTTTTCTCCATTGTATATTCTTGCCTCCTTTGTCAAAGATAAGGTGTCCATAGGTGCATGGATTTATCTCTCAGCTTTCTATTTTGTTACATTGATCTATATTTCTGTCTTTCTGCCAGTACCATACTGTCTTGATGACTGTAACTTTATAGTATAGTCTAAAGTCAGGCAGGTTAATTCTTCCAGTTCCATTCTTCTTTCTCAAGATTGCTTTGGCTATTTGAGGTTTTATGTATTTCCATACAAATTGTGAAATTATTTGTTCTAGTTCTGTGGAAAATACCATTGGTAGCTTGATAGGGATTGCATTGAATCTATAGATTGCTTTGGGTAGTATACTCATTTTCACTGTATTGATTTTTCTGATCCATGAGCATGGTATATTTCTCCATTGATTTGTGTCATCTTTGATTTCCCTCATCAGTGTTTTATAGTTTTCTATATATAGGTCTTTTGTTTCTTTAGGTAGATTTATTCCTAAGTATTTTATTATTTTCATTGCAATGGTGAATGGATTTGTTTCCTTAATTTCTCTTTCTGTTTTCTCATTGTTAGTGTATAGGAATGCAAGGGATTTCTGTGGGCTAATTTTATATCCTGCAACTTTACTGTATTCATTGATTAGCTCTAGTAATTTTTTGGTGGTATCTTTAAGATTTTCTATGTAGAGGATCATGTTATCTGCAAACAGTGAGAGTTTTACAATAGCTAGGACATGGGAGCAACCTAGATGTCCATCGGCAGACGAATGGATAAGAAAGCTGTGGTACATATACACGATGGAATATTACTCAGCTATCAAAAAGAACACATTTGAATCAGTTCTAATGAGGTAGATGAAACTGGAGCTTATTATACAGAGTGAAGTAAGTCAGAAAGAAAAAGACCAGTACAGTATATTAATGCATATATATGGAATTTAGAAAGGTGGTAACAATGACCCTATATATGAGACAGCAAAAGAGGCACAGATGTAAAGAACAGACTTTTGGACTCTGTGAGAGAAGGTGAGGGTGGGATGATTTAAGAGAATAGCATTGAAACATGTATATTATCATATATGAAATAGATCATCAGTCCAAGTTCGATGCATGAAACAGAGCACTGAAGGCCGGTGCACTGGGTCAACCCTGAGGGATGGGATGGGGGGGAGGTGGGAGGGGGGTTCAGGATGGGGGACACATGTACATCCATGGCTGATTCATGTCAGTGTATGGCAAAAACCACTGCAATATTGTAAAGTAATTAGCCTCCAATTAAAATAAATAAAATAATTTTTTTTAATAGGAAGAAATAATTCTCACATGGCAAGCAGGGAAATTGCTATGGCTTTACCCCCCAAAACTCTCATCCAGTAGAAGGGCTAAGGATCTAACTGTTAAGAGAAGATGCTGTCCAGGTGAACACTCTAGAGGTCTTGAGGCTTATATATAGAAGTTGGGGGATGGCATGCATCCAGTGGGATCAGGTATGGTAGATCTCACCTGTTTTTCCACATAGGTGTTTTTCTCTTCATTCTCTTGGGAACTGTGTCTGGAGTTTTGGTAGAAATTCAGACTGTAATTGGGATAGATTCTCCCTGATGGAAACTAGGCAGAGTGTCAGAGCCACACCATTTTCATTTTGGCTAGAAACATAGTACTAATCAAGAATTGTGGGTTAGCACTGCCATGCACACAGAGTTAGGGCAGAAATGGTGAAGGATGTGGGATTAGCTGGATTGATTTGTTTATGTGCTGATTCACTCAAATCAGGATATATGAAATGTAGGATTAGTGAGATGGGGCTAAAAACATGAATGCTGGTAGTTTGTTATTGATTTGTGAATGGCTCTCAGTATGTATAACAGAATCACTTAAAGGTTCTTATCAACATGCACACTCCTGTGCCCCAACCAGGTCCATCCAGGACCTACTGAGTCAGTAGCTTTGGCATAGGTCTTGGGGAGCTGCATGTTTTACAAACTACCAAGTGATTGTCAAATAGGCTAAGATTTAAGATCCAATGATTTAGGGACCAAGTGGGGTAGAACCTACAGGTTGCAGGTATAGTATCTGTCCTTAGAAACTCCTTAGACTGACTTTGAGCTGACATTAGACACAGAGTAATTTTAGTGAGACTTAGAGGATTGGATCCCATTAAATTTTTTATGAAACATAGGATGATGAAGTGCTTTGGAACAAGTCATTGAGTTTAAAAAAAGGATTTTTATGAGAAAAGTACAGACAGGGAAATTTAGAAGTTCAGTTAATAATGGGAGAAGGTACAAATTTAATGAATGGGGAAGTTTTAATATGAGCTAGCAGCACTTCCTGTCATGTACCTTCATAGGAAGCAGCTCTAAGAGCATCTGAGAAGTTTTATTTTGGGAGAGGGGGAATCTAGAGTGGTTCTACAAGCAGCTAGGGAAATGATAACTTGGTAGAAGATGAAAACAGAACAATAGATTGCCATCATAAACAGAATGTCTGGGCACTCTTATTCCAGAAACTTCTCCTGGGTTCTGGATACACTTTGCCAGCATGAGCACAAAGATCTGGGGCATACAGTGCACATTATCCTTGGTCTTGACAGGTGAGGGGGAAGTATGACAGGCTTTGTTTGCATTAGCCTCAAAAATAGGTGTTTTGACTGCAAGTTTATGCAGCTGTCGTTCATGATGAGGGGCTCAGCCCACGCTGCTGCTTGTTGTGTTATTGTTTCATTTGTTTGTTGTAGTGATTTTAAATAGAGAAAGAAAGGAAATGGGGAAAAGGTTTGAACCAAAGCAATCAGGCAACTTCACTAATGAAAAGCTACCCAAGCTTTTGCTATCGGAAATCTATGCAATCCCACCGCTAATGCTACTCTCGCTATAGGGATTCATCTAGCCAATTTTATCAGCTCAGCAGGGTTCGGAGCCTTTCTTCTCTGAAGAGAGAAAAGGAGAATTATCACCAGGGTAATGAAACACACCCCTCCCACGTTTATGGAGTGTTTTATTAAAAGCATGTTGCTTTGGTCTCACATACCAGTTGCAATAAGTGAGTATAACATGCCAGAACAGTTTTCAAGGGAAATGCTTTCCTTTTTGCTAATTTAAAATTCCTCAAAGAGCATGCAGTCAGGTGTGATGTTAATATTTGGGCTCTTTGCTACCTGAGATTTTTATAAAGGGGTTTGTCAGTGCAGTATTGCAAAGGATCAGCAGAGTTCGGGAGCCACCTGGCCAAGGTCAGCACTTCACCGTGACCTTCTTTCAGGAAGGTCATTTTAGTGACATTTTTAGCATTCTGCACTTCCTGATATCCCAGACCCTCAAGCTTATTTTCTTATATGATTAATCATTAGTGAATTCTAATTAATGAACAGACCAGGAGCATTGTGCTTATTGATGTTGCTAATAATCATCATTTTTTCTGTCTTAAGCTTTTATTTTGCCAGTGACATGTTCACAATTAACTTAGTTTAAACTTTTAACCCTACAGTACTGTTTGTACATTTCACCATTAGTTCCATCCAATTAGCATTTCATTCTCCAGATCATCTCCATCCTAAGTCTTGCAAAACTTTAGGGCCTATGTTAAGTTCTAGGGCAATTAACTCCTATCACACCATGTAGTCTAGCAGAGAAGATAGATTTGTAAAGAAATAATTCTAATACAGTATGGTAAGGATGATAATAGAGTTGTTTGAAGAGCAAAGTGTAATTGAGAAAAGCGATATTTGAGTTGGATCATAAAAACATTGAATGGAAATTCACCAGACTGTGTAGAGACAGGTACTCATGCCAGGGAGAGACCTTCAAGTACAAGGGAACAGAGTTATGGAATAGCAGAGTATTGGGGATGTTCAGAGTATGACTGGTAGCTTCAAGCCAGTGAAGTGTGGGTTGACAGACAAAAGATGAAGCCATAACTCAGACAGTAAAATAATCTGTCTGCAATGCAGGAGACTTGAAATTCAATCCCTCAGTTGGGAAAATCCCCTAGAGAAGGCAATGACAATCCACTCCAGTATTCTTGCCTGGAGAATTCCATGGACAGAGGAGCCTGAGGGGTTACAGTCCATGGAATGGCAAAAGAATCAGACATGACTGAGCAATTAACACTAGGTTTCACACAGTTGGGCTTGAACTTTTTTCTGTGAATATTAACAGCAATTGGGCTTTCAAGTAGGGAGACCATATTTTGAGGAGCATCTTGGAAAGATGACATTGGCAGAAATATGCAAAATGATTTGAAGTGAACCAAACTAGAATCAAGGAGATCAGCTAAGAGGCTATGGCAATAGTTCTGAAAATATCTGAGAGGAACTACAAATTAGGCCAAGTTTGATCTTTGCTCAAGAGAACTTGGTAGTCAGCTGTCTGAAGCAGAAAAGAGGAAAGGGAAGAAAACACAGGAATCTGAGCTTTCTAACTTGGGATATTGGCTGGGGCTGTGTCAGTTCAGATAAAGGAACATGTGACTATGTTCCTGAGTTATATTTTAAGGACAAGAAATTATTAAGTTCAGTTTTGGAATAATGAGTTCCAAGTACCCTGGCTATCCAAGTGGAGATGTCTAGTATTTAGTTAGATGAAGGGGCCTGGAACTTAGAAAGAAAGTTTTGACAGGAGACCTGGATTGAAAATGTGGGGACTTCTTATTGGCCTGCCTGAATCATGACTTTATAATGCTATTAATAAGCCTATTCATGCAGCTTCATTACATAGATGGTTCCTTGCGAGGTTCTACTCTCATAAATCTTAACTATTTTTATAACTTGTGCTGCTGAGTCAAATCTACTCTAGGCTATATTTGTATTTCTGTATTTTTTTCACCCTAAATGAAATGGAGACTTGTCTATTTATCTTTGTTTCCAATATCATACTATTGAGTATTCAACAAGATAAAGTGGAGAAAATTTGGAATTAAGGCCTGGTAATCACCAGGGCTTTTCATAAAGGTTTCAGTTCTTCTGCCTGGAGCAGTAGGATTAAAATCCTTCTCCCCCATAAGTTAGATTTAGCTCAGTGACCAGCTCTTAGCTCCTGGAATGTGAGTAGGCAGACCATGGCATTTCTAGGCAGAAGCTATAAGATTTACTTTACGAATTAGCACATCTGCAGCCTTAGAGACAGGATCCCTTATCTGCTAGGGTCCCTGAGTGACTATAATAAGCAGAGTTCCCCTACATGACCCACTTTAGACAGGTAGTATGAGTGAATAATAACATTTCCTGCCTTAAGCCACTGACCTTGTTTTTCTCAAAGTATAAACTAACCAGTCTAACTAACTAGACATGAGCATAAGCCCTGGCTCTGGTACTAATTAACTTAACTCTTACACAACTTGTCTGAAGAGCAATTCTTCATTTTTGAAATAAGAATAATAATATTGAGGTTGTGAGAGCTCCATAAAGTACCTTATAAATTGTAGCCA